>NC_139146.1:10719952-11919952 GCF_964270905.1 Leucopleurus acutus
GCTATGTCTTTGCTCACTCTCCTTCGATTTTTCCCTCACCATTCTCAATGTTATATATTGTTTTGTGGATTAATTTTTACAATATAATCAAAGTACTACATGCAACATAATTCTTTAAATATGTCAAATAATTACAGTACAGTTCAATCATGAAAATCAAGAGTTCCCGCCGTCATCCATCCTCTCCCTAATATTTTATTGGTTCTAGTAAAAACTCTGAATTAATTAATGGCCATAACCATTGATCCTTGGCTGTCAGAGTAAAACAATGTTAGGTTAGTTTTGTTTTTTATATACTATATAATAGTTTTTTAACAATCTTATATCTCTACCTAAATAAAATGCCTTAAAATTTTAAAAAATGGGGCTTCCCTGGTGGCGCAGTGGTTGAGAGTCCGCCTGCCGATGCAGGGGACACGGGTTCGTGCCCCGGTCCGGGAGGATCCCGCATGCCGCGGAGCGGCTGGGCCCGTGAGCCATGGCCGCTGAGCCTGCGCGTCTGGAGCCTGTGCTCTGCAATGGCAGAGGCCACAACAGTGAGAGGCCCGCGTACTGCAAAAAAAAAAAAAAAAAAAATTAAAAAACTGAAATGCCATTTTCTGCATTAAAAATGATATAGGTTAATTTTTTTTAATTATATATAAACCTCACATTTCAGACACTTAAATTGTACTTAAGAAGTTTTATTTCTCTCCCCCAGAACGGCCAACTGTAGTTGGACAGTCAGGTAACATAACTGGTTATACTCCATGAATTTACCCAGGCACCCAGGTGTCTTCATTCTTATTTCTCTGCTTTCCTCCAGGGTGTCTTACTCACCTGCTTGACAGAAGCTGGTTCACTAGCACCACATTTAGTTTCTTTGGGAATGAAGAAAGAAAGCAAATAGAAGACTGTCATTTTAATTTTTAAAATTTGTGACCAGAAGCTGTTCCTATACCATTGGCTTGAATTTAGTCACATGGCCACATCTGGCAGTAAGACAGCCTGGAAAGGAAGGTTTCTAGCTTTGCATAGAGTCCTATCCCTAAGTGGAATTAGGGAAGAATAGGTAATGGGGAAAATTTAGAAGTCTGTCATAGGAGAAAACCAGTAAAGACTTAGAAATAATTAAAGATCTCAAAACTTCTCAGACACCTTAAATACAGAGAGACTAAGGGTTGTATTGTTTTCAAATTATAAACTTGCTGATTAAATCTGCATAAAACTAAGGGAAGTATTTAGAGCTGTGGCTTTTCCTACTTTTCTCCAGCTTCCTGGTCTTACACTGTGGCAGCTGGCATCACAAGAGGGATATTGCTGTAAAAAAAAAAAAAAAAAATGAACCTGAATTGGTTAAACAGCCAGGTAGTGAACTGTAGCAAAACATTTGGTAAATGTTGCCTGTGTGATGACCTAAGCAAGAGATCCTGAACTTTGAGATAAATGAAGTAAGTAGAGAAAACTCTTGTAGTTTCTCCTGTTGAAGGGGTGAGTATGGTGCAGTTAAAGTAAAGAGACTGCATTTAGACAGTCAGTGGCAGGAGGGTGAATTGTGGAGGATAACACTAATTGTTCCCAATATCCATTTTCCTTTGCTTTTATGGTAGTAGAAACACACATATTTTAGCAGGTATACAGCCACCCAAATGGAAACTAGATTGTCCAGTCTCTCCCACAGCCAGGTACGACGGTGAGATTAATTTTCCATCCACCGGAGTGAGTTAAATTCTCAGGTCATGTTATTTAAAAAGGAAGTTGCCTGCCTTCCACATTCTCTCTTTCTCCACCCATGTGTTAGTGTGTGAAGGGGTGGTGTTGTCCAGTCAGCTCTAATCAAATAGATTGGATATCATCCCATGATGAATGAGAAAAAAGACCAGGAACCTGGGTCCTTGGGAGACTTTGTGGAATAAAATGTCTTACCTAGTTTTGAACTTCTTACCTTTCACCTTATAAGAGAAAAATTAATCTCTATTTCATCTGAACCACTATAAATGTTTATGGCATCTTGGCATGTATTCTTACTAATACATAGATTCTCCTCGAAGTATTATGCTTAAACAGATCTTTTTTTCTTTTTTTATCAACTTGAGCTATATTCTCTTCACTTCCTCCTTTAATAGATAAGGACACAATTGACATAATTTTTCATCCCTTCCTACCACTTTAAGGGTTAACTCTACATTTCAAAAAGTACATTTGTATTTCTATTTCATATTCCATTACTCACAACAATATTTCTATTCCTATTTCATACGTTAAAGATATTAGACTTCCCTACCTTCCATTTACCTTTCTTCTCAAATTTCAGTTCCCAGACTTACCAGTTGTGTCTTTTATGTCTTCCATGATGATAGCAATTTTTATTCTCTTTGTAGCACTAGTTCAATCTTTTGTGATTTCAATTATAGGATTTAAATTGATTCTCCACATTGGAAGTAATTATTAAATTTTAGAATTCTATGGCTATGTAAGTACACCACTTTTGAGAAAAATACTGCGTTAACATTGGATTTCTCTCGTGCATGGGTCTAATGTCGCAATCCCAGTGCCACGCAAGGAATGTTCCCAGAACTTAGGGATTTTCTTTTTTTCCTTCGAGATCTCCTTCCTGGTGAATTCCATTCAGTTACTTCATTATAATGCATACTTCTCTAGATTTGCAACTTATATAATTTCATGGGACTCCCATTTATTACTGTCTTGAGTTGGACTGCCTTTTCCTTAGGTATTTGTCCTTGTTTTCTTCCTTAGTCCCACTGGGGGTGAAGAATCTGAAGTTAAAATCAAAAGGAGGTAAGTGGAAATAGAATTATCAGTTCAAAGTCATTTCCCTTAAATTCTGAAGCAGTTTCCCCATCATCTTTTAATAACTAGCTGAAGAAATTTTTTAACAGTGTGATTCTCATTCTGTTAGATTCGAATATTATGTATTTTTGTTCTCTTTCTTTTTAAGTCTTTGGAATATTTAGATTTGCATCTTTTTAAATGGCATACCAATATATATTTTGACATATTTAAAATATTTCTTTAAAGGTGAACAATCTTTCATTGATTCTGTTTAGACATTATAATCTTTTCTATTTTAATTCCTATGCCATTCAGCTGTGGGATATTTTTTACTATTATATTCCTGCTATTTTTCTTCTCCCCATTTTCTTTCAATGCCCTTGAGATATCTAATGTCTAGCTCAGATCCCATTTGCTACTTGAAATCACACCAGGAATGTGCAGCCTGCCTTAGTTTCCTTAAACATTAATAGCATTAATGCTCCTCTTAACATTAATAGCATTTAAAATTAGCATGTGAGGTTTGATATGTGTATGTACCTCTATGTGGAGTGGTGTGTGTATACCTTTAAGTATTCTCACTATAGTTTTTCATAGTAGTTTTACCTTAACTTAATTACAAAATTACAAAATCTTGAGGCAATTTTTTTATTGATTTTTATTCAACTTTTTAATTTATTTTATTCAATTTTTTAAATTTTTTTATTCAATATTCAATTTTTATTATTACTCAATAATATTTTAACTCCTGTGCTTACTTTGTCATTTCTTCTGCTAAATCCTCCATAATTTATAGTGATTAACAAAATATAGGTAATCAAAAATACCTACCTTACAGTTGATGTAAATGGTTTATGACCCTACTTATCACATTAGAGCTGCACAATTTTTTAAAATTTCATTTGGTATATCTTTGACTTAGGAAGTGTTAAATACAGATGTTGTTAATAGTATGTTGAACAGTAACCTTTCTTTTGAACAATCAACACTCTTTTTTTCTCATTTTATATATCTGGTCATCTCCTGTACATCCTTCAATCTATTTCATTCTTTGTTTTTCCAAAATACGCATATAAATTTTCTCTGTAGTATGACATCATCTCTGAATAACTTTTTTATACCACTCAATTTATTAGTAATATTGCTTTGCTTAAATCCAACCCTTTCAACAAATCTGTAGGGTAGCTACTTGGTCTTCTATTTTTTCCTTTACCTGTTAGTACCACTAGTACCATTAGAACCATTAACAGCAAATCAATACATGGTTTTTGAATGAAATCAGTTTAATAAACAGAAAACAGTTTAGCAAACAGTAGGCATGAGACGGCTTATTAATGGTGAAAATATCACATTTTAAATGTTCCCATTTCTTCCATACGATCCCAACTGGTTTTACAGAGCCCATTTTTGAGGCCACATGCACCCTTGCCTCCACAGCCAGTGTCATCTTGCCCAGAATATAGGCTAAACTCATTCAGGTCAGTGTTAATAAATCCTACCTTCGGTCCTGTAAGTTAGTTTCCCAGGGCTGTCATAACAAATTACCAAAAGCTTGGTTCTTAAAACACAGAATTTTATTCTTTCATAGTTCTTGAGCCAGAAGCCTGAAACCAAGGTTTTGGCAGGGCTGCGTTCTCTCCAGATGGTCTAGGGAGAATCTGTTTTTTACCTCTTACAGCTTCTGGTGGCTGCCAGCATTCCTTCTCTTGTGTTTACATTGCTCCAATCTCTGCCTCTTGCTCTTCTGTCTTTTTCTGTGGGTCTGTTACAAGAAACTTGTCATTGAATATAGGGCCCACCTGGATAATCCAGGATGCTCTCTTCATCTCAAGACTCTTAATTTAACTATATCTGCAAAGACTGTTTTTCCAAATAAAGTACCATTCACAGATTCCGGGGATTAGGGTGTGAATGTGCCTTTTTTAAAGGGCCACTGTTCAACCCAACACACTCTGATCACTTACTTAGCACTCTCCTCTTCGATAAATACATACACAGATTTTTACTTCTTTCATCAACACAAGAATTGAACAGGAACATGCAACACGTTTTTAAAAAGAGCATAAAAGGGGTTTTTCAATTTCTTTCTGTACCCATTACTGCACTGTCAGAGATTGAGAGGTATCATTTCTAGCTATTTGTCTTATCTCTTCTATTAATAGGACAGGAAAATTGTAAAGAATTTTGCATTGCTCTCTGCTCCAGCTTTCTCCAAGATGATATTTCACTGTGGGAAATTCTGCTCTTAACAAAACAAGATCCTTCTCACTTTCTTTCCCTCTCAGCTCCTTTTCTTTTTTGCAGCTAACTTTTTTTAAATAAACATCTTTATTGGAGTATAATTGTTTACAATGGTGTGTTAGTTTCTGCTTTATAACAGTTATGCATATATATATGTCCCCATATCTCTTCCCGCTTGCGTCTCCCTCCCTCCCACCCTCCCTATCCCACCCCACTAGGTGGTCACAAAGCACTGAGCTGATCTCCCTGTGCTATGCAGCTGCTTCCCACTAGCTATCTATTTTATGTTTCGTAGTGTATATATGTCCATGGCACTCTCTCACTTTGTCCCAGCTTACCCTTCCCCCTCCCCGTATCCTCAAGTCCATTCTCTAGTAGGTCTGTGTCTTTATTCCCGTCTTGCCCCTAGCTTCTTCATGACCTTTTTTTTTTTAGATTCCACATATATATATGTTAACATATGGTATTTGTTTTTCTCTTTCTGACTTACTTCATTCTGTATGACACACTCTATGTCCACCCACCTCACTACAAATAACTCAATTTTGTTTCTTTTTATGGTTGAGTAATATTCCATTGTATAAATGTGCCACATCTTCTTTATCCATTCATGTGCTGATAGACACTTAGGTTGCTTCCATGTCCTGGCTACTGTAAATAGAGCTGCAATGAATATTGTGGTACGACTCTTTTTGAATTATGGTTTTCTCAGGGTATATGCCCAGTAGTAGCGTTGCTGGGTCATATGGTAGTTCTATTTTTAGTTTTTTAAGGAACCTCCATACTGTTCTCCATAGTGGCTGTATCAATTAACATTCTCACCAACACTGCAAGAGGGTTCCCTTTTCGCCACACCCTCTCCAGCATTTATTGTTTCTAGATTTTTTGATGATGGCCATTCTGACCGGTGTGACATGATATCTCATTGTAGTTTTGATTTGCATTTCTCTAATGATTAATGACGTTGAACATTCTTTCACGTGTTTGTTGGCAATCTGTACATCTTCCTTGGAGAAATGTCAGTTTAGGTCTTCAGCCCATTTTTGGAGTGGGTTGTTTGTTTTTTTGATATTGAGATTCATGAGCTGCTTGCAAATTTTGGAGATTAATCCTTTGTCAGTTGCTTCATTTGCAAATATTTTCTCCCATTCTGAGGGTTGTCTTTTGGTCTTGTTTATGGTTTCCTTTGCTGTGCAAAAGCTTTTAGGTTTCATTAGGTCCCATTTGTTTATTTTTGTTTTTACTTCCATTTCTCTAGGAGATGGGTCAAAAAAGATCTTGCTGTGATTTATGTCATAGAGCGTTCTGCCTATGTTTTCCTCTAAGAGTTTGATGGTGTCTGGCCTTACATTTAGGTCTTTAATCCATTTTGAGTTTATTTTTGTGTATGATGTTAAGGAGTGTTCTAATTTCATTCTTTTACATGTAGCTGTCCAGTATCCCCAGCACCATTTATTGAAGAGGCTCTCTTTTCTGCACTGTATATTCTTGCCTCCTTTATCGAAGATAAGATGACCATATGTGTGTGGGTTTATCTCTAGGCTTTCTATCCTGTTCCATTGATCTATATTTCTGTTTTTGTGCCAGTACCATACTGTCTTAATTACTGTAGCTTTGTAGTATAGTCTGAAGTCAGGGAACCTGATTCCTCCAGCTCCATTTTTCATTCTCAAGATTGCTTTGGCTATTTGGGGTCTTTTGTGTTTCCATACAAATTGTGAAAGTTTTTGTTCTAGTTCTGTGAAAAATGCCAATGGTAGTTTGATAGGGATTGCATTGAATCTGTAGATTGCTTTGAGTAGTAGTGTCATTTTCACAATGTTGATTCTTCCAATCCAAGAACATGGTATATCTCTGCATCTATTTGTATCATCTTTAATTTCTTTCATCAATGTCTTATAATTTTCTGCATACAGGTCTTTTGTCTCCTTAGGTAGGTTTATTCCTAGATATTTTATTCTTTTTGTTGCAGTGGTAAATGGGAGTGTTTTCTTGATTTCACTTTCAGATTTTTCATCATTAGTGTATAGGATTGCAAGAGATTTCTGTGTATTAATTTTGTATCCTGCTACTTTACCAAATTCATTGATCATGTGCAGTAGTTTTCTGGTAGCATCTTTAGGATTCTCTATGTATAATATCATGTCATCTGCAAACAGTGACAGCTTTACTTCTTCTTTTGCGATATGGATTCCTTTTATTTCTTTTTCATCTCTGATTGCTGTGGCTAAAACTTCCAAAACTATGTTGAATAATAGTGGTGAGAGTGAGCAATCTTGTCTTGTTCCTGATCTTAGTGGAAATGGTGTCAACTTTTCACCATTGAGGACGATGTTGGCTGTGGGGTTGTCATATATGGCCTTTATTATGCTGAGGAAAGTTCCCTCTCTGCCTACTTTCTGGAGGGTTTTTTATCATAAATGGGTGTTGAATTTTGTCGAAAGCTTTTTCTGCATCTATTGAGATGATCATATGGTTTTTATCCTTCAATTTGTTAATATGGTGTATCACATTGATTGATTTGCGTATATTGAAGAATCCTTGCATTCCTGGGATAAACCCCACTTGATCATGGTATATGATCCTTTTACTGTGCTTCTGGATTCTGTTTGTTAGTATTTTGTTGAGGATTTTTGCATCTATGTTTATCAGTGATATTGGCCTGTAGTTTTCTTTCTTTGTGAAATCTTTGTCTGGCTTTGGTATCAGGGTGATGGTGGCCTCATAGAATGAGTTTGGGAGTGCTCCTTCTTCTGCTATATTTTGGAAGAGTTTGAGAAGGATAGGTGTTAGCTCTTCTCTAAATGTTTGATAGAATTTGCCCGTGAAGCCATCTGGTCCTGGGCTTTTGTTTGCTGGAAGATTTTTAATAACACTTTCAATTTCAGTGCTTGTGATTGGTCTATTCATATTTTCTATTTCTTCCTGGTTCAGTCTCAGAAGGTTGTGCATTTCTAAGAATTTGTCCACTTCCTCCAGGTTGTCCATTTTATTGGCATATAGTTGCTTGCAGTAATCTCTCATGATCCTTTGTATTTCTGCAGTGTCAGTTGTTACTTCTCCTTTTTCATTTCTAATTCTATTGATTTGAGTCTTCTCCCGTTTTTTCTTGATGAGTCTGGCTAATGGTGTATCATTTTTTTTTTATCCTCTCAAAGGACCAGCTTTTAGTTTTATTAATCTTTGCTATCGTTTCCTTCATTTCTTTGACATTTGTTTCTGTTCTGATGTTTATGATTTCTTTCCTTCTGCTAACTTTGGCTTATTTTTGTTCTTCTTTCTCTAATTGCTTGCCATTACCTTTTAACCTCACCTCTTTTTCAATTTGAGTCAGATCATTCTTAGAGTAAGTATATTAATCTTCATTGACTAAACACTTAATACTGACTCTAATTGGCATAAGTTGTTTGTACTACTTTTGTCTTTTTTTTCCTCTTCTGTGAGATATCACCTTATGCCTGTCATAGTGGTTATCATCAAAAGACAAGGGATAACAAGTGTTGGCAAGAATGATGAGAAAAGGGAACCCTTTTTAAAACAGTAATATCCCTCTCTCTGTCTTTGCTCCCCTAGAACTAATTGCTAACAAAACAATTGGAATAATTCCCTCTAAGCATAAGATAGATCTTTTCACTCTTCTGCTCAGAATCCTCCAATGGATTCCCATTTCATTCAATAAATATTATTTTATTCAATAATAATGTTATTCAATAAATGAAGTTCAATAAATAATTATAAAATAGGCTTACAAATCTTATCATAACACCACTATGATCTATCTGACTCCATTTTCATTTATTGTGACCCAGACTCTTCTCAAGCCATGCCTCTCTAGCCTATTCCTTACTGTTTCTTGACCATACTGGATATTCTACTGTCCAAAATTCTTGGTCCTTTCCTCTTTCTAGAACTATATTCCTTCAATTAGTTGCATTTCTCATACCCTCCATTAGGTCTTTGCTTAAATGTCACCTTCTCAATGATTCTTTAGCTAACATCCTTATTAAGTTTTAGTTCATTTCTTGGCACTTTCTTTCCCTTTTCATTGTCTTGTTTTTATCTGTAGCAAATAGATATAGTTTTATCCATATCCATATCTACCATCTGAATTACATACTATGTATTTGCCTGGTTATTTATATTATGTATTTATAAAGTAACCTGCATGAGGTCAGAAATATGGTTTCTTCACTTCTGTACTGACATACACATGGTGCTCACTAAATAGTTGTTGAATGGAAGGATATTTTAAATGCCCAGAATGCATTTATTTGAAAATTATTTCCCATATGTTTTTATTACTTCTTGAATAAAAATCTATTTATATAGAAGGAAATACATGACTCATTAACAAAAAATTAGGAACATAACTTTCATGTTACTGCCTTTTTAATTAGAAATCTACTCAATGTTGTGTGGTGACCTAAATAGGAAGGAAATCCAAAAAAGAGGGGATCTATGTGTACGTATAGCTGATTCACTTTGTTGTACAGTAGAAACTAACACAAAATTGTAAAGCAACTATAATTCAGTAAAAATTAATTTAAAAAAAGAATTGAGAAATAAATGTAAAACCTCTAAGTGAACTTGTACATTTCTAAGCATGATATTATTTTTGCAAGTCAACAACATTGTTTTTAACTGTAATAGGTTTCATAATTACAAACAATTGAGATTAATCATGAATAATTTACTTTATTATTCTCACGCTAATTATTTTTTGCTGTTGCAAACTGTAAACAATTTTTGCTTCTATAGTATTTAAAAAACCCCTATTTAGCCTATCAGTGAATGCTAAGGAAAACATGTTCAGAAGATTTTGGTATGAAAAATGGGCAATTTTGATCATCACTCTATGAAATTTTAAAAAGTGAAACTTAAGGTATGAGGGAAAGAAAATAACTAATATATTAGAATTCAGATTTCAAAAAACATATTGGAGGTAAATACAATGAATTCAACAAGTGTTCAAAGTTTCATCATTCACTGTATAAAGTATATCCACAAATGAAACACGTTAATTAGTTTTGTTTTTCTTAAAGTCAGCAGTTTTCATAAAGTGTTTAAAGGCAATCTTTTTTTAAACTATATAGTAATTCACACATTTGTGACCTCTAGCTTTATGAATAAATATAATAAAGTTGAAGCAATGCCCAATTACCTAAATTGTAAATAAAGAAAGTGCTAATTTAAAGTGGAGGCTTAATGCTTATTCCTCTCCTCAGATGTATGCAAGTGTTAATGGAGTTTTTGCCTTAATAGCCCATGTAATTGTCACTGAAATCCTCAGTCATTGCTCATAGTGGTTATTAAATCTGAACAAATATGGCCCCCACCCTTTTACCCACTCCATATTTTTTATGCCTTGAAATATCTTTCTCAGTGAAATGTTTTTGTTTGTGCAAAAATTTTTGGTGAAACTTCAGAGTACATAAATATAATTATGATGCAAGATTTTTCTCCCTTCTGAGAGAATGTGCCCCACCCATGACCCTTCTAAGAAAATCTGGTACACTCAGAGTCCTAGAGCTCTCAGGAGGAACCTAAGCTGGTATGTTTATTAAAGAAGACCTCACCCTTCCCTTCCTTTGCACAGACTTAGGGTTGAGAATAGAAACCTAGCAAAAGTAGGGTTCCCTTTCTGGAATTTATAATTGGGTCCCTGAGTGAGCAAGTCAATGATCTTAGGACTGACTTGCTATAGTGATCTGTAAAATCAAAGTGCATTGAGAAATTTGAAAGGTTCAGTTTTGAGCGTATAGCAGCAGGGCCCTTGAAGAATGACATTTATCTTCAAAGAGAGTATGGACCAGTTGTATAGGGCAGGACTTCACTGTTGTATTTGACTGTTGCTTCCCAGCCAGGTGCCTGGGAATCAAGACAGTAACTCCTAGTGGTTTCAGAATCAAAAACATTAAGGTGAATCCCAACTCATTTAGATTTCTTCTGTTTACAAATATCTTTAACCCCATTTTTATTAACATAGTTATATAATAGCTATTTATATGATTGTAGATGTACTCATTAAATGATAGCCCTTGTGAGCTCTATTTTCTAACTAGAAATAAATATTAAAATGCCATATTAGTATTGTATCATTGTGTTAAAATAATAAAAATATTAGTAACAGAAGTCATCCTATCTTGAGATATCTTATGTGTATACAAGCAAAAAGATTTTTTCTGGCTAATAAAAATGACTTTTTTTTTTTTTTTTAGTTTGAGAGTTATAGAGCCTGAGCTACACTTTAATAAAATAACAAAATGAAATAAAATAATTTTTACTTGGAATTAGTGTATTTACAGTTAACCAGTTACAAGTTCACAACAGTTTTGGGAGACGGTTATCTTTATACCTATATGGAGTAGCCTCTGTTTAGAAAGGAGAAGGTATAATTTAATGAAAGGGACTTTGTCCTGGTATTAACTTTCATAAGATAATTAAACTCTTTGATCTGTGAAGTAAATATATCATGTTATAAATAGAAATATTATGTGGGATCCAAAATAGCAACTGACCTATGAAAGCTATATTTCCATTTCATATGAAAATCTAGGACATATGAGAGGAATTAGAATGCAATATGGTTTGATCCCCCAAATGTACCGTATGCTATTCATTTTGATATGAATAACAAGCCTTTTTGTAGTTTAAAACAATGCCTTTTGGGATATATTCTACGATGCTTATGTAAAATGTCTTGCAGATGCTTTATTCCTCTAACATTTGCAAAATTTGTATTTCATCCTCATGAGCCTTCTGTTTTGTTTAAGGCCGGATCGGGTAAATGTTGGTGCAAACTAATTAGCATCAAAAATACCAAGTTGATCAGATAGTAATTCAAAAGCAAATGTACATGGTCTTGTTATAGAGTTACCTAGATTTTACTTTAATGCTCAGTAGATGAAAAGTATGTTTTATAAGTATGTGTTCAGACTGGCTTTCTTAACTTTGTTTAGAATTATACAATTCTTTTATTTTTTAATAATTATTATATTTAATACATTTATTTCACATATTGCTAGTAACTTTCATTTAATTTGGAAGTATTCTCTGGTTTCTGTTTTCTAGGTAAAGAATATTTATTATTGAAGTGCTTGAAATACAAGTAACTATTAGCAGTTATGTATTTTCATTACATCAATTTTATTAATATCAGCTTGATAAAAGGATAAGAATAAAACAATATTATGTAAATATCAATATTAGAAGAGCATTACCTTGATATTTTGGCTCCTTGTGTTTTGTCACTAAAAAATCCCAAATATTTCTAATTTCACATGTCACCAAGAAGTAATATCATTAAAAAACCAAGCAAAAATACATTACTGTGTTGTATCTTTAAAACAAGTTCTTTTCACTTGTATCTGCACATATATCTTGATGGGAGGTAGAGACTTGGGCTTTTTGAGTGGCACTGTTGTTTTATGGAATGGTAAAGAATCGTAAAGTCCTAGAATTCTGAATTTGAATACTGGTTTTGTCAATTAACAGCTACATAAATTTCAGGTATCACTTAATATCCCTAAATCTCAGTGACCTCATCTAAAGAAAAGTAGGTCACATCTACCTTGATGAATTGTTTATATGCTTAATTTTCAAAATTTAGATAAAATGCCTAATATATTACTTAGTAAATATTATTGGACAGTAGCAACAACATATTTTACTTTTTACACTCTTCAGTTTTTGTAGAAAAATCAACAAATAATATCCAGAAAGTTTGGAAAGAAATGAAAAAATATTTTTGTTATTCTAGCAGCACTGTTAATATATGCTTCTATTTTTTCCCTCTGCATATTGTACTTATAAATACAATTTATAGGCTTTCAAATTTTAATTTATGTCAAAGATATTTCTCCATGCTTGGAAATGGCTGTATTTTTCATAGTCCCAAAGAGTTTATTCAGATGCAGAGATGAAAATTCCAGTTAAATAATTTGAAAAGAGAGTGATCTGTACACAGGTGTTTAACACCACTTATCTCGAAAACAAAAGTACACACACACACTCACACACACACACAAATAAATAAAAATGACCAAAGGGGTATAAAAAACAATATTGAGGATATCCATCAGAAGAAGCCTGAATATGGTACCACAAAATCTGAAAAATCCCTGTTAGACATACTGAAGATGTACACATTGAGAAGGAAGTTGTGATATATTAAAGAACTAATACAGAAATACAATCAAGAAACTGCAACTCCCTAATTTGGAGGGTCAAGAAGAAGCTAGAACGCTGGAAAGGCAGGACTATCTCATTTGGAAGTGCTTTTAATGTGACGGAGCCATAGATTTCAAAACGCACCTTGTTGCTTGGATATCTATACCCAAGTATAGACACATTGGACAGAAAACTCCAGTTGTTGCCAGAGAGGTGCATTGACCTGAATTGCCCCTAATACTCTGGATTTATCTTGAACTAATACAGCACTTTGCTGACTTGGCTGTAGTTTTCCATGATATGGCAGGATATTGACATGCTGTTGCATATCTCTGCAAAGTCACAGAAAGAAACATCCCAGTATTGAGACTAGACATAGTCACATCTTGTATCTACCCAAACAAAAAACTGAATTACAAATACAGTCCTTAGAATAGTAGATTCAATAAACATAGAAAAATAATCAAGCAGAAAGTTCCATTGAATCACTTTCCATATTAATTTATATGCTGAATCACAGGAATGGTAATATTTGCATAATTTAGTGTTTCAGCTAAAAATATAAGCACAAATTAATAATGAAAGGAAGTAATAAAATCCATGAATAATTTATGCATAAGTATCTGATGAAGAGAAACTTCTCCAGTCATTGATAAACATAAGGAAACAACACATGGACCCTATAAACATATGAACTAAACAGATTAAATGAACTCTATTTTGAAGCATGACTCTATTACATAGATTCAAAGAACATAATCACATTATTTCAGCTCAATCAGAGAATTTGTGGTTATTAAATTCTAGAATTCTCCAATAATTTTAGTAATTCTTTTGATATAATTTCTTATTAATTTAGAAGATTTAAACTAGACTTATGTGTTCATTACATATTTATATTTAATCAGGGTTCCCAGAAGTTCTTATGAAACCAAGAGTTATCTCAGTTAACTTTTATATACATTATATGTTTTGATGTATTCTTAAACAAGGATTCGTCTAATAAAAAAATTTGTGCAACTAACATATAGTTCAGGGTGGCTTCTGAGTTTTCAAGGATATGAAACCAAAAGTGGTGGGGGAAATTTTCCCATAAAGAAAATTATTTTGACCTAAGAGTGTGTAAAGGAGATATTCTTGAGAAGATGGTGCATACCATACCTCCCCATAATCTCTTCACATGAACCAATCAAAATTAGCATCTTTAGTAATTGTTATTAGTTTCTTAGGGCTGTTGTAATAAAAGTACCACTAACTGGTGGCTTAAGAAACAAGATAAATTTATTATCTAACAGTTTTGGAGGTTTGAAGTCTAAAATCAATATTAGCATGACTGATTCCTTCTAAGGGCTCTTGAGTGATCAACGACAATGTCCTGTTTAACTCTATACAATGGATACAGGCAAATTCAAACGTTAAAAAAGTGGTTTCAGGGCTTCCCCGGTGGCGCAGTGGTTGAGAGTCTGCCTGCCGATGCAGGGGACGTAGGTTCGTGCCCCGGTCCGGGAAGATCCCACATGCCGCGGAGCAGCTGGTCCCGTGAGCCATGGCCGCTGAGCCTGCGCGTCCGGAGCCTGTGCTCCGCAATGGGAGAGGCCACAACATTGAGTGCGAGGCCCGCGTACCGCAAAAAAAAAAAAAAAAAAAAAAAAAGTGGTTTCAATCTGGGCATTGTATAACAAAAGTCCAAAGTGTAAAAATACAAGCTGTTTACATGTGCTTCAGTTAGAATGAAGATTGTTGACTAGTCATTGTAAAATAAATTTCCAGGATATAGCACTAACATTTTGTAGATTCTATTAGATTTGCTGATTTAAAATCCACTTGATAAAATGTATTTTTATTATAATAAGGTGGGCTGAGTTTGACACGAGTATCTATAAAGTTTCTATAATTTCCTATATGTGGGCAAACACCACTTCTTACAGGAAGTAGCTTTTAACTGCCTTATACATCCTTTCTGTAAAAGTTCTAAAGACCACATTTTATAGAAATTTAAAAATTTATTGAATTATATTTGTTAATAATAAATGAAATTCAAACATTTAGATATACTTTAACTAGAGAAATTTAGAGATGCTTCATATATAATGTTATAAAAATTTATACTTTATAAAGAAAAGGCTTACCAGATATCTACTTGAATTTATTGATTATATATTATTGTTAAGTACACTTGATAACTTTGTTGACATAATTCCAAACCTTAATGGGCATTAAAAGTAATGGTTGAGCTACTAAAATCTCTATTAGAGTAATTTGGTCTAAAAAGCAGTGTATTGAAGTTCATGACTAAACAAACCACAAAGTTATTGAGAGCACTTGTCAATTACCAAAATGGAGTAATATCTGTAAACATCTAAAAAAATGCGTATGACTTTCAACTACATGGCATATTGGGGACACAAATCAATAGAAAGTAAAGCAAACAAATCAAACAACACTCTGCTCATCAAGACCTTTAACCTTTTTCTGTTGACTTAAATTCATAATCACATTGGTTCTCAGGGCCAGCTAACTTATTGATTACATGTGAGACACATCTCTTTCATCATTAAGGAAATAAAGGATCACATTTTAATGGAGTTATGAGTAGTCTTTTAAAGAGATAGTACCATAAATTCAGCATATTTTTGATACTAATTTATTTTATGTTGAGTGTGTTTTAGTTTCTCTTATGGTTATTGGACAGTTTCTGTTTTCTTCCTCTTTTTTTGACAATTATGATAAATTAGGTATTGTTTGAAAAACATCCATTTCATTATATTAGAGTATTTTATTACCACACAGTTATGCATAACTTTGGTTAATGTTTTTATCACTCTCTTCTGTATTTTCAACAGCATTCTCACTTTTATTTTTGTGTATTCCTATTTTCCATTTTTTTATCATTAATAACAATGAATGCGTTACAATTTTATTCTTTTGTTTTTTAAAAAGGTAGCTCCTAGATTTATCAGTTCTTATTTATTCTTTTCAAACCCATTAATTCCTGCTTTTGTTCATATTTACTTGTTTTTTCTGCTTTCCTTTGTTTTGTGTTGTTATAAATTTTCATACTTCATGAATTAAATGGTTATTCTTATTTTTTTCTTGATTAATAGTAAAAGTATTTAAAAACTATACTACGACTAGTTACCCCTCTGGCCCTAGCCAGTTTCAATGAGATATGTACAATGACACCTCTTGGGGCAGTGTTCTAGTTTAGGAAACATGGTTTCATTTGTATCATATAACAGTAAAAGGTGAATAATAGATAACATTGATTGTTTACACTGGTCTAAGTATTTAAGTCCTTAGGTATATAGACAATTAAGGTACCCCCATGAGGAAGATACCGTTCCATATTTATTTTATTGATGACATAATTAACACATAGACATCCTCATATCTTTCCCAAGATCTTCATTTATGAAACAGCAAAACAAAAAACCCAGTGTGATTGTTAGTCTCATGTGTCAGCTTGGCTGGGCTATGGTCCCCAATTGTTTGGTCAAACACTAGATGATACTGTGAAGGTATTTCATAGATGTGATTAATATTTGGAATCAGTTGACTTAATTAAAGGAGATTACCATCAAACAAGTGGTTGGATTTCATTCAGTCAGCCTTAAAAACAAAAACTGAGTTTTCACAAAGAAGAAGAAATTCTGCCTCAAGACTGTAACAGAAATTATGCCTGAGTGTCCAGCTTCCTGGCCTGCCCTATATACTTACCAGCCCCCAATACTGCATGAGCCAATTGGTTAAAATCAATCTCTCTCTACACAACCCCCATCCTCAGCCTTATCGCTCCCTCTCTCCCTCTCTTTCTCTTTCAGTGAATCACACTTCTTACCCATTCACCCAACACACAGACACAAACTGATGTGAATATTTCATTAAAAAACTGCTCTGATTCCTATCTATCACCCCATGAATTTTAAAAGAGGCTTTGCTTCTTTTTATGCTTATTATTTGTTGATTTATCAGTTTTTTAAAAAAATCTTACTAGGGTTCCATACATATCCCTGAATCATATTAACTCAGAGATCAGAATCTTGTCATGGCACCCTCATATTTGGCTGTTCTCCCCAGTCTTAATATTGGTTTACTCTCAGCTCGTGGTTTCTGATACATGCTCATTCTCTCCATGAGTTTGAGAAGAGGCGATAGGTACCCCACACTTCTCCAGTCCATCGAACACCACCTGACTAGGTCTGATAGCCTTATAAACCCTAATGAAAAGCAAAAACAACACCAAAAACATGACAGAAGTGGAATATAAAAAGCATATGATTAAAAACGTGCATTTTTCAGTTTGTCTCTTGATTGACCTCCTTGGGGAACTTGACATATCTAACCACTCTTTACTTATTGAAACTTTCCCCTTTTCATAGCCAGGAGCTAGTCAGGTCATACTTGTTAGTTCTTTTAATACTTTCCTTAGTTTATCTCTGAAATATTAATGTGCTTTTTCTCTACCAGGACAATTTCCTGTATAAACATGGCTTCAAATACTACTGATACCCTAATAACTCCAGACAACTCTATTACCTATGCAACTGTACAATTGAGTCATGCCAGTCATTTTCAAGTGGCCCAGAGTCACTTCAAGTTATGTAAAATATTAATTTGTCACCCGTCCCATTTCTAGTCTATTCCAATCTTGCTCTCTCCTTTAAACTTACTTTCTCTGTCATAAAAATACTTTGGCTTTTGCCACAAATAACTTTCTTAATCACCTCTAAATGTATTCATCGATCAGAAATCTAACATAAATAATATTTATCATTTTCTTAAAAATGCTAAATAGGATATTTTAATTCCCTGAAAACAATTCTCTTATTTGCCCTTATTATCTACCTTAAAGAATATTTTGAGTGTTTACTCTGAAAATTTACATTTTAGAAGATTTTTGGATTGAACCCTAAGGGAATGCTTTTCTCTGCAATTACCCTTGTTTATCATCCCTGTGATTTTATTTAACACATTATCTGACGACAAGAAAAGATCCACGACCTTAATCTTGCTGACCCTTCTATATCCATTAGGCAAATATGCTTAATTTAACAAATGAGTCTTCTGCTTTGCCCTAAAACCAGAAAATGCGTTTTTTCCTAAAACTAATCAATGAAGCAAACTCAGAGAATCAGATTTTATTTTATTTTTTTAGGGGAAGAAACATAACAAAGAAAAACCATCACTTAAGGTTAGTGTTTAAACATGAAAACCACATGTTCATGTAAAACTATGAATCTAGATTATTTAAATATTCTGAATGTTATTAGAGCATCAGCACATCAGCACCTGCAGCTGGAGAACCTCCATTTATTGAATGAATTTTATTTTTGTTATTTGAAGACTGACAAACCAGTGGACAATACAATAGTGTTACTACAATTGTAATGGCCTACAATGGTGTCTGAGATATTGTACACTTTTCATAAATATATGTTAAATTCATATGACTTAACCTCACTTCGACATTACATTTATGATGTATACTTAATAAAAACTTTCTTGTTCCTACTCTTTTAGTTTTAAAAATCCAGAAAATTTTGCTTTGGTTATATCCTGAATGAGAATCACATTTCAGTTTGATTCTGTATTCTGTAAATAAGCAGTGACTTCACTCATTTTCATATAACTTAATTTTCCAGAGACTTAAATTTAAACAATAACACCAAAAAATCATTGAAACACTGTGAAAGACCTCACATTGAATATCATTAACACAGGAAGGTGATCAAGTCATGATTCCACTTCTGATGAAATTTATAGTTTTGTTAGAGATTGTAAAGATATATACAAATTACTATTAAATAAGCAAAATCACAATTTCATTCAATAACTAAGAACAAATTTTCTAGAACTTCTAGAAATTCATAGACTAAAATAGCACTATCTAATAATTTATTTGTATCTTCTCAATTTATGTATGTCTTCTATATTGTCTCAATAATCATTTTAATCCTCATTCTATTCATCAAGCCCTTTCCTATGTTCACTAGGCATTTTTGGTTGCTCAACTAATGAAGGATGAGGGGACATTTATTTTACTGATACACATTGAAAAATGGAAAAAATAATTTCTTTAACAAGACTAAACTTCACTAACTGTTAAAAATAGCCATGAAACACACCTACCTGGAAGAGGAGGCACTGGGATATACTGGGTCGCATGGAGATTGGAACTGAAAATTTATTCATGATTCAAAGCAGCTTTATGGAGTAGGTTATTATTTTAACTGCATACTTCCCTACTCAACATACTAGTATTAAGAATAATAATCATAATAAACTATAACAGTCACAACAAATAATAATTCATGGATTTCTACTAGGGACCTTATGTTTATGAAACTTTCTCTCTATATTTCCATGCCCCACTCCACATCAAAACATAACAGCAACTACAACAAGAGCAACTCACTTTCCCTTTGAATTTCATGTTGACACTTGGGAAGAGACTCAGACAGATCTCTTTCTTCTCATTGAAGTTTCCACTGTCCTTCTTGGGCAAGTACCTTACAGCACAGCACCAGATAAGTCATTTGCCACCCTATGGATCGCCTGGCAGGTCACTCCTGATAAGCCGCTGTGAGTACGTGAAAGAGCCATGTGGTAGAGAAAACCTTAGGGCTATCTATGAGCAGAATGGATTGACGAGAAGATTTAAATCAATGCTTGCCTCTCACCAAAGCCCAGGATTTTACATGTCTGCTATCCTCTGTCTCTGTGAATGGTAATTTCATCCACATACAAGTTTGCACCTAACGATAGGGAAAACATGATTCCTAAAACTATTTCCTGATCTCTTTCAAACAATACTCCTTTATATTTTGCAAAAGTCTGGGTTTAGGTGCTCTTATAAAACACTGTTTATAAGTGTTTTGAAATTTTAATTTTTTCTACTCATCTCTTTATACTTATTTCTCTCAACAGACTGCTCTTTGAAGGGAGTTGACGTTATAATATATTTATGCTTTGTGTATGTGTATCTACAGTACTTAGCCTACGCCTGGTATATAGGCAGCTGCTATTTAAATGTTTGGGAAATAAATTAAATTTTAATTTATTAAGGTAAAAATGTTTTAAAAGAACTTGTTCAAAAAATGAGTATTTAATAGACTTGCTTTATAATGTTAGAGCTTTCTTCATATGTAAGCAGAACTTCCCTGACACTTGAAACATAGTATATATTCCAGGTGACTTGTTAAGCTAATATGCTAAGAACGATGTCATCTATAAGGAAAGAAACATTTTGTGCCCTATCCAGTGTTGGGGAGAAAAATAATTTTTCTCTACCCTTCCAGGTTCTTCTGGATGGTCTAAGAATTAAATTGACATGACACAGATTAATGACAGAAAATCAAATTTAATTTCACACATTCAGGAACCCCCGACATACATGAAAGGTTCAAAGACAAAAGGGTAAAAATGAGGTACATACATCATCCTGAGCTAAAAAATAAAATGAGGGTCTAGGATTTCCAAGGACAGGAGCCTTATTTCCAGAAAAGTAAGAAGAAAAGCAGATGCTTTGTTATTAGATATTTGCTCTGTCATACCTGTGCCACTCAGATAAAAATTATCTCTGGTAATAACTCTCATTCTGGGAAAGCCCCCAATTTAAATTTTTCTAGATAGTTGAAGTAGGGGCAAGAGTTTCTTTTGAGGCTGCAGGACATCAAATGCTTTTAGTTCAAAATAATCCTCATTCAAAAGTGGCACATTTGTGGGAGACCCATTCTGAACTCTTTCACCAGTAACTTGGAAATTCTATGGTGAACATGACATGTATTTTCTTGCACAGCTTCCTGGATCGAGGGGATTGTGCATTGACATTGTATCACTTAGTAGAGCAGATATCTCCTAGGTCACATGACAAGCATACTGACTTTCCATAAGGAAAAAAATCATATTGTATTTATATGTGTTATTCCTAATATTTGTGCAAACATTTGTAAAATTTATTGTCTCCTAATATGGATGAGAAAATATTAAAGATTTATATACATGGTTTTGATCCATTCATTTTATTGGAATTGTACTCTAATAAACTTAAAAATAAATGTCCTGATAAGAATTTTAATGTTGATACATAGGGCCTTAGTTGTTTTATAACTAAAGACTATAACCTTAAAATTGATATTTAATGGCTTTTCCTTTGAAAAAAGTGATTTTCTATGACAAATAATGTTTTCATTAATTTTCTCATCAAAATATTTAAGTTTAAGGGATTCTGTGTGTCCATTTAATGTTCCAAACAGATCATAAGTGCTCTGAAGTTAGAGTCTATATATTTAATATACTTCCCTTTCATGCTACCTCATCTCTTTATTCTTATTCAGCACAGAATGAGCACATAACAAATGACTGTCATTGACATAACTTCTCATCTGGACACCACTAAGATGGGGAGAAATATATCCTTATAGGATTTTCTGATAAAACTTCTCATTGAACCTCAAACCGCTGGTGACAAACTTTCTTTTTTACATCCCTTGAAAAAATTAACTACAAATAATAATTTTAAAATATTTTTAGGTAGTATATAGTTTTATAAACTAAATATTGTTACTATTGTATGTTATTTAAGGATTAATAGTTAAAGGAAATTTCTCGTTAAAATATTTGAGGGACTTCCCTGGTGGCACAGTGGTTAAGAATCTGCCTGCCAGTGCAGGGGACATGGGTTTGATCCCTTGTCCGGGAAGATCCCACATGCTGCAGAGCAGCTGGGCCCGTGCACCACAACTACTGAGCCTGCACTCTAGAGCCCACAAGCCACAATTACTGAGCCCGCGTGCTGCA
Source organism: Leucopleurus acutus (assembly GCF_964270905.1). NCBI lineage: Eukaryota > Metazoa > Chordata > Mammalia > Artiodactyla > Delphinidae > Leucopleurus > Leucopleurus acutus. The sequence goes on from NC_139146.1 coordinate 10,741,934, forward strand.
GCTACTGAAGCCCGCGCACCTAAAGCCGGTGCTCAGCAACAAGAGAAGCCACGGCAATGAGAAGCCTGTGCACTGCAACAAAGAGTAGCCTCACTGGCCGCAACTAGAGAAAGCCCGCACGTAGCAATGAAGACCCAACGCAGTCAAAAAATAAAATAAAATAAAATAAAACATATTTGAGAAGTGGCATAAAATGAATTGTTTTGAACAGAGCCAGACAAGATTGACCAAGGAAAATTAACTTATTTTCCTGTTGTATTTCTTCCAAGTAAGGGAGTGCAAGTAGGACTTGGTTTAGGTAAGTGCTGATGAGTATATTTCTGGGAAGTTACTGATTATGTAATTTTATTATTACTTATGTATTTACAAGAGCACAGGCTTTGACATTTTTAACAGATATCTCTTTTCCATTTTTTAGTCATCAGCTACTGTCTGACTATGGCCTCTTTATCACTGATTCTCTCTCCTTGCCACTGCTTTATTACTCACTTTCTCATTGTGTTGATATTATTCTGTTGTTTTATTTAAAACAAACAAGAATAGTACATTGACCCTACATCATGTCCTATGTAAAACTGCATGTGGTAGACCCTAGAAGGATGAATTTGAAGGATCTTTTCTTGTGAATGAGATCAAAAGTGTAAGGTCCTAGTAGGGTCCCGGTGACTAGCGTGATAATTGAATAGGTTACCAAAAAGCTCTTCCTACATATAATTTGTGAAAAGACCATAAGGTGACAAAGTAAGTAGAGCAGCATCGGAAGTATTATCATAAAAGAAGGAGGAAGTTTGTTGTCACAAGGATTATTTTTTCATATAAAAAAAAGTGTTCAGAAAGTTAACACCTAACCGAAATATCAGAAAGCACTGGTTCATCTGCCAATGACCCCATAAAAATACTTTAAAACCTAGGCACCCAAGAATATTGATTGCATACCATTGCACTTCGAAGTCTGCACATATTTGATACAGACTAAGAAAGGATGAGAATCTAGTGGGGTTGAAAATGACTCCTAATTGAAAGGGACCAAGTTGGGGCCCATCCAGCCCTGTGCTTAGTTCTCTTATTGAAATTTAGCTAGTGATTGCTGAGCCTCTGTGGAAAGTATTTCGCTGATGACAAATTCTATTCTACTATCTGATTGTTCTGTGACTTAGAATTACATTCTTTTCCTTTATAAATTAGAATTGTTGTTTTGCTTTCAAGAGCAACAAATATAAGTAACTTACCCATTCTTTATAACATCTCTTTCAAAATTTAAAGACTTCTGACTGCAAATTTGGTGTTTTATGGAACAAGATAAAGAGTTAAGATTTAAAATTTTCACTGTATAGTGAAGCCAAATCCTGAGAAGAAATATCTTGGGAAAATACACATATGATTTTACTATAATTAGTTTAAAATTTTTTCTGTATCTCCTCCTAGATTGAAAGGCAGAAATTATGTCATCATCTCACACTGTAAATGGACACTACTCTCCTGACACTACAGTTACTGGAATATTGAATGGGTACACCATTGTTTAAAAAAAGAAAAATACACTGCTAATTGAACTATTACATGCCTTCTGTTTCAGAGATGAAAAAGTGAAAAATATGTGCAAAGAACCAGTGAATATAGTAGTAGTTGTTTGATAAATGTGCAAAGGAAATTTTTGTGATATTGAAACCAAAGGTAATCATCAGCTAGACCCATTACCTCAAGCTAACTTTGCTGCTACAAAAGACTTGCATGTCTTCTAAGCATCATGTAGCCTAAAGAATAAGATGTTTGCTTGAGCTGCTTTTTGGGAACTTGAAATCAGCTGTATCTAGCATGAGCTCGAGCTAGTTAAAACTGGTTAAGACCATTGACCCTCCATCCGGGCAAGTGCAAGCGTCCACTTGGTGACTTTTTGACCTCAGAGGGCCTCAGACTCCACCCTCAGATCATGCTAACACTGATATTTTCTGAGCATGAGTCCCATGATGAAGACTTACGGGTAGATTATTTGCCTCTGTGCAGAACATTACCTCACATTTTTCTTGTCTCCAGCCACCTTTCCCCAACCTCCCCACAGATCAGCTTTATCCCATAAATGCCCCGAGCCCTGGGCCTTTAGGAGGCAGGTTTGAGACCTGTTTCCTTGTCTCCTAGTTTGGCTGCCTCCTGAATAAACCCTTTCTCTGCTGCAAACCTTGGTGTCTCAGCGTTTGGCAAACAAACCTCATTCCATAACAATATAATATTAGGCTATCTTCTTGTAAGAATTAATATAGTTTATATTTGAATAAAACATTTAGTTTATTTAGATACTTCTGAGATTATTTGACTATAAAACATAAACTTCAAAAATTCTTACACATACTATAAATTTTTTAGAAGTGTCCTCATTATAAGACAAAATTAAAGAAAAATTGTAGAACAAGAGGTTTATCTATACCCAGTTACAGTGATTTATTAAGACCTGACATTTAGAAGAATACTAAAAAGGAAGGCTCAAAATTCAGAGGTTTCCAAATATTTAAAATTATAATCATTTCAAAGAAATTCATTCAGGTTAAGAAAATCACTTTAGGGCTTCCCTGGTGGCGCAGTGGTTGAGAGTCCGCCTGCTGATGCAGGGGACACGGGTTCGTGCCCCGGTCCTGGAGGATCCCACGTGCCGCGGAGCGGCTGGGCCCGTGAGCCGTGGCCGCTGAGTCTGCGCGTCCGGAGCCTGTGCTCCGCAACGGGAGAGGCCACAACAGTGAGAGGCCCGCGTACCGCAAAAAAAAAAAAAAAAGAAAAAAGAAAATCACTTTATTATAATTTTAGCATTATAGATGAATAAACTGCTTTACTTTCTCACAGACTCTCTGAGTTATCATAATATCACTCATTGTTTTAAAGCCAGTTGGTAAAGTTGTATAATTGTTCAATTAAGGTCTGACCCTAAGGAAAGCAATCTGAAAGTTCATGAATTGCACTCACCCAAAAATATTTTACCCATCTTTCAGTCTGACAAATTAATATCGTGGTAATAATATTTAAAAGTTCTTCAAGAAAAGGCTTCAGGGTTATGATCTCAATTCACTTCTACTGGGTGATTTAAAAATTAAAACACTAAACAAAATCTTTCCAATAACAGGTGTATTTAAGCAAATTATTTTATAATAGACTATTGTGAGCCTCTGAATATCTGAAAGGAGTCTGCAGTCTAGGAGGATCGTGTATATTAAATTTCTATTAATATTTAAATATATTATTATTTAAATAGGTTTTCTTTCACTCCATAAGAAAAATGTTTATTCACAAAATACATGTTTGTCCTACTATAAACTGAAAGTAAATTAGGGGAAAATGCTCTGAAGATGTGTCCAGAGTTCAACATGATGCCTCCTTTAAGGTTTCACCATCTGTACTCCTTTGTAATATTTAAGGGAATATCACTATGTTTCATGCAAAGCAGAACAAATTCTGTTTAGTTGCATTTGATAGCAGCCAAAGGGCCTATCTCATTCTTTAGGTGAGAAAATGGTGACAGTGAGAGAGTAGAGTTAGCCTCAATACCTATTTAAAATAAGAAAGAACTAACTAATTCAGGGCACCATTATATATCAGAATTTCTTGACATTTTAATCCATGATTATAAGATTATTCATTTATTATCATTAACATTAAACACATGCACCTTGAATTTGGATGCTGAAATAAGTATTTTTCTTATTTGTGTTGTGAACCCAGTGTCATCTACAGAGTAGTTCCTGGCTAATAAACTAAGGGAAACTACTTTGTTAGCTCACAGCTCAAGCCATGACCTTGACTTAGCTTACCTGGGTTCTTATATATTGAAATAATAAAGCTTAAAATGCCAAATACATTATCTGGAACAGATGCAGGCACATTATTTATGCACATGTATATATTTCTGTCCATTTTATATCTGTACATGGATTTTAAAAGTAAAATATATCGGTACTATTTACATATTTTCTAGTCAGCAAATTACTGAAGAAAAATACTGAGTTTTCTCCCCTTGTCCACTTAAGAACAAACCAAAAACAAAAGAGAGAAACTATTTAATTTTATTGTCAAGGTGATAAATGTTTAATGTGTCTACCAAGGGAGGGTTTTCTTTTTTTTTTTTTTCTGAATTGAAGCAGGGTTAAGGGCAGAAAGAGAACATGGACAACATTATGTATGAGAGTATTCCAAAACTTACTTCTTTGAAACCAGGAGATGATAACCATTTAGTCTTCTCCAATTCCACAACTTCATGAATCTATGAAGATATTTTTAAGAAAAATGAAGTTATTTTATTTCTATATATATCTTGTCCAAATTTTATGATTTTCCAATAATTTTTAAAAATTTCAAATAACTTAATTTGTAAAAAAATGCTCTTTAGTGTTTCTAATACATCAGAACTATCAGTCATTAATAAATTGGCAAAAATAAGTTTGTTTATTTCTTTACTTGTTTCTTTAATTCTGCAATAGAGAGCCATAGTGACTTTTCTTCCACCTATGAAGAGTATGGTAGCTATTAGGCATAAACTGTTATTAGCTATTAGCATAAGATGTTACTCATGGGGTGAGAAGTAATTGCTTTGCCTATGATTAAACATAAGGATTCAGAAAACTTATTTGTTGTATATTTTACAGTCCCAGAATACTACTTTTTTTACACCAATTATTCTATTTTTTTCACAGGAAAAGTGAGGGAATAGTGCATAAGAAAATTGTACAATTAAAGCCTTTAGAAGAGGCTTTAATTGTACAATTAAAGCCTTTCAAATGTTTTAGAAGAAACATTTGAAAAGGTTTAATCTTAACTACATTTAAAGAAAAATAAATAACTGATTCTGAGTAACAAAGCATGAATATTTTAAAATTTGAAATACTATCAACAGTAAAAAGAGGAGACTAGGGCTTCCCTGGTGGCACAGTGGTTGAGAGTCCACCTGCCAATGCAGGGGACATGGGTTCGTGCCCCGATCCGGGAAGATCCCACATGCCACGGAGCAGCTGGGCCCGTGAGCCATGGTCGCTGAGCCTGTGCGTCTGGAGCCTGTGCTCCGCAATGGGAGAGGCCACAACAGTGAGAGGCCCGCGTACCACAAAAAAAAAAAAAAAGAGGAGACTAATTGACCAATGAATTAACCTGTTGAATATATATATATTTCAATTATTAATTAACTTACTAGTAATTATAAATTTAATCACAAGGGCAAACCATACACATATAATTTGATAACCTCAGATATATATATATTAAAATTCATCTTCCAATTTTTTTTATTCCTTGAAGACAAATAAGACTTTTTTCATTATAGCTCCACAAACCTGGTATGGAGAATATCATTGTTAAATATCTGTTGAAAGTATGAATTAACTTTTTAAGTTTTGTGCCTAAGGGCAAGGCATTGAATAATTAGTTCATCTTCTGGATCAAAGAAATCACCAGAGGTCAGCAAATATTCAGCTTTGTTCTAAAGATATTTATCAGAATCTACTAGAAAAAAGTATGTCTAATTCATAGTTCACTATGAAGAGGAAAAAAAATCCACTTTGAAGATAGAAAACAATGATTAAGAGAATAAACTGGGAATATATGTTATAGGGAAAAGAAATTTAAAAATGAAGTATAGAAAGAGGTCAATAAATAGATATATGAGACCTATTAATTTAACCATGCTGCTGTCAATTATGAAATGTTTATCACAGTAAATATTAAGGACTGTTAATGAACTTTAAAAATACATCTTATTCAACAAAGACCACTGGGAAAATCTTTCTAGAGCCAAAACATTTCAGGGAAAGAATAAAATGAAGACCAACTTCTAAACTTCTAACACTCTGTCTCCTGAGGGACAAATGACCAAAACTGAAAAAACTCAAGTGTGAACTGAAAAAAGTGGCACCGTAAAAACAGTGGTTGAATAAAATTCATTGGAACGTGACATCAATAGCAATACTAAACTTTATGTGACAAGATTTTTATATAATTTTAAGAACTGCTATGACAATAATTTGCTTCTCAGGAAATGTTATCAGTCTCAATTTTGAGACGTATCAATATTTAATATTAAATGTTAAGACTGGTTTATAATCAACCAGATGACTGTAACATAATCCTTACCTTTGCATAGAATGTCCTCACTAAAATCATTGGTTATGTCTATATTATTATTTTTGTTTGTGTTCTTACCCAAACTAGTTTTTTTGTATAATTTTATTACTGAAGAAAATAAGATACGATAATATGTATTTTAAATATTTCCCAGTTATTATTTTAAACTCAAAGTTTAAATTCATGTTTAATTTATGCTCTAGTGACTCAGTTAACATGAGTTGACTGATTGCATATACCTATCATGAGATAACAGTTGTGAAAATCAATATATTTGCAAAATATAATCCCTTTTTCTAATAGTGACAGACTAGGTTAGTCCCCCATTGAATACCCATTTCACTATGAAACTCATTATCTTTATCTTTCTTCAAAAAGGAGTGTAGAAATGCAGCAGATTGTGAAGTGAATAAACCTTGATTAGATTTGGTGTTTATAATTTCATTAATTCATGAAATATTTAAAGAAATATATTTTTTCTTTGGTTATTAATAAGGCTTTAGCAATCATAAAATATAAATATATGTTTATATATATATACACATACAAGTAAGTGTATATATATAATTTTCTGGGTTAAAAATGTGACAGAATATGAAATAAAATTTAACATGGCTTATATAAACTGTTTACTTCTTTAAATTACTTGGGGTTTAGATTTACACTCTTGCTACATGGATTGCCCAAATATTTCATTATCTAAATTTTAATGTTTAATTTTTAAAGAATGAGTGAAATTTCAGAACTATTTTGAATTTCTAGTTTTTAAATTTGAGAAACTTAAAAAAATTAAAAGAAATTTATACATAGAATATTTTTGATTACTTTGAATTATTCCTCAAATTCTTTGGAGAGCACAGTTCCCACAAATCATTATTTTAAAAAACCTACTTTCACAAAAGTGTTACCACAATGTCATTTTCTGCTCATTCATCAAAAATTATACAGTATAAAAATGTTGGGACCACATGATAACTACCTCTAAAATGGCTAATATTAGGCACTCATTTTCTCAAAATAAATACTTACACTTGTTAATTAGAATTGTTTTTACAGGCATTTTAGCAATCACTTTCTCCAAAAAATAGGGCTGTTAAGGGAAGAAAATATTTTAAAATTCAGTTACTGAATCTGATGTCATGAGAGTGTTGTGATATCTTTAAATTAATTTAAAAATCATTTTGAAGAGTACATTTCAAAAAGGGAAACTGCTTAGATTGATGTCATATGGAAAATTTTATACAGGTTAAAAATTTGCATAAGGAATTTTAAATGATTAAGTAATGCAGCCTGACTACAGGTCATAAACATTAATAGAATTTACATTTAAAAATTCTTAGTGTTAAGTAAACTAAATGGAAGATATATGTTTTATTAGACACATTTATTAAATATGGTTTTTCACGTATGTAGTGCAGTCTATTCATTTCAGTGATTCCTTTAATCGATGCTGTCATCATAGTAATTTTGGAGAAAAGATGCATTTAGAACTTTGTCATAAGATGTTACATGTGTGTTATCAGCTTTTTGCTAGAATTTTGCGAATGTTTCTAAGTTTGAGAACAATTAAATAAGGCCAAGTACTTGATATCCTATTATGATATCCTTGATATCCTATTGTGAGAGTTAGGATATCTATGCAGGATGTGCTACACTATTATAAAAAAAAATTCTGTCAATGATGTCAATGATGAAAGCTGAAAGATCAACAGTGAATGTACCAAATTTCAATTCAAATCTTTAAATAATAATGTCCAAGAAATGTCCCCATCACCTAAAAGACAGAAAAAGTACACAGCTTTGCCACGCCAGGTAAAGGAGATTCAGGTGACTTTCCTGGTGTTCCTTGGAGCTGTCTTTGTTCTCCTGCCCCTTTCTCCAACATCTCAGAGCATCAGCAACTCTCAGAAGAGAAGTTCCTGAGCTCAAAATGTAGTGTAGGGCAGACAGTTCGGGCACCCTGGAACCCCTTCCTTGGGATTCAAGAAAGGGACACATGCCTCCTAGCCACACCCCCCAACACACGGGCAGGTGGGGAGAGAGCTTCTCTACACAATAGTCGCCAAGAGGCCACCTCCCCCTTCCACGCCTCTTCTTATTCCAGTTGGGAGAAGCAAGCCCTGCAGAGAGGGAGGTGGCACCTGATTCTCACTAAATTTAATTCAGCAGGGCAATGTCCTTTTGACTATCATATTCTTTACATTTTCCTTCATCAAGGTGAATAACTTTTTGCTAATATTATGCTTAATGTAAATCTCCTTTTAATTTTTAATTTAAAAGGGACTAAAACAGGGTGTTTTTTTAATGCACCGGGATCGCTAATTATAGTACTGTTACTTTGCTTTCCAAAGTTCTTTTCTAAATTTCATCTTTGAAGTTTTTATAGAAAACTGCAATTGAGTTTTTATAAGAGATTTTCTTTCAATAATATGTGAAACCCAAACAATTTGATTATTGTACATTTCAAAAGCATTTCTATCACAACTTTTGCAAAGTGGGTTATTTAACCTATAATTTTTAAACTTATGTTTATTATATCACAACAATATACATTCAGGGATATTTTCTTCAATTTGAAATATCTTTAGTATATGTGAGAGACTCTGGGGAAAATTATCACCATTGAGATAATAAAAAACATTTTACAACTCATGGTTGCAATATACTCTAAAAGAATATGATTATTTTGCCTTCAAAATCTTCATTAAGTTTTTCTTTATGTATAAGACTTCATGTACTTTTTCCAGAACTCAGTCCATTTTCTTGGACAAAACAAAAAAGTGCTTTGAAAAACGTTAAAGAATAAGATTAGTTAACTTAATTATGACAAAAATGGAAATAGCTCGATAAACTCAATTATTTAAAAGTTACCCTTTATATTATGTGAGAAATATAGGCAATTTTTATATGGTCATTGGATTTACCTCTATTTCCACATTGTTTAATAAAAATACAGAGTCAAAATGTTTCACTTAGCAAATTTGAACAAATCGTTACCAGTGTGAAATACTACTCTATTAAAGATTATAATCATCATACATTGCTACTACGTGTAAGGCATTCACTTAGGCATACGTATATAGTCACAGTGTTGATTCTTATGATGAAAACTGTATAAATATTTGTCCAAACCCATGGGATATATCACACTAAGTGTGAACCCTAATGTTAAACTATGCACTTTGGGTGATAATGGTTTATCAATGTAGAGTCATTACCTGCCACAAATGTACCACTCTAGTGGGGATGTTAATTGTGGGGAAGGCTCTACGTATATGAGGGCAGGAGCTACATGCAGAAGTCTCTGCTTTCACTCAGTTTTTCTGTGAACATAAAACTGCTCTGAAAATAAATTCTATTAAAATATCTAGTGTAAATATACTTAATATAGTATAAGAATGAAATAAAGTTAATCAGATGAAAAGAAAGTCTTATGTAAAAAATATAATACTTCAATATAAATCTATACAAATAGAATCCTTTAGATTCTGGTAGGTACACTTTTTAATATAAGCCATACACTAACTTTCAATATTTGTATATTACCTGAAAATATAAGCAAAACGAGATAGGCATTTCCCCTTAAAAATGAAACTCGTCTAATGCTTTCAACATTGTGTTTTCCAAAGAATGTTGTCACACATGCTCAAGCAGTCATTATATATTCAGTTGCAGTTGAGGTTATTCAGTCAGAATAATAACATTTTGTCAGCAACCTTCCTGATCTGTATAAAAGCCAATAAATACTGTATGTAGTAGTATTATCTGAGAAGAGCAATCTTGCCCTGGACACAGAAGGATTGTTCCTATCTTCCTTTAAGTGCTTTCATGAAATATTTACGGTGCAAATATACAAGAAGGAATTGCAGATTAATATCTACTGTGTTGAAGCATGCATTAGTCTTTCCATGTGGATTTTGAAAGCATGATTTTGGATTGTAATAATAAATCAAGACAGCCAACTGTTAATTATTTGTAATGAATGGGAAAAATGAACACTGACATGAATTGTTCTAATTAAATAATTAATCCTATATATGTGAAATGCACTTTTACGTTATTTAAAATTGAACCACAAACCTCCATATCTCAATGGACTCAGTAACACAGTCATTCCAGACTCTGCTTAAGAAATGCAATCGAGATGCAGATGCAGATTGAAAAACAGATATATTATAATCTTAATTAATGTGAAATTAATCTTGAAAAAAAGTATGTAAAAGATAAACTGAACCAGATAACTCTAAAACCTTTTACGTGGAACTAAGGGGGAAAAAAATCTATTTATGCATTACACATTTTAATAAACTATTTCTAAACTGAAAGAAACAGAAATAAATTCCACACAACTGGGGGCTGCATATTTATAGAGATTCCAATGCCCTTTTTAATCACCCACAGAAACTCTTGAGATGTATTCTAATCAATCCAAAAATATGTTGTAGTTTATGTTGTTTACAAACACATAATTTTGTCTCCACTACATCAGTGATTACATTTCAATATTTTATTATTTTCCAGGGATTTTGGTCTACTTTGAGGAAAAGCAACAAGTGTCATTCTATCTGTTTTCACTGGATCATCTTTTCCATAAAGTTTGTCTGATAACATTTTTTTTGAGTGTGAAAAAAATTATAAAGTATAAAATAGTCTAATTCCAAGATATGACAATACAGCAAGGAAGGCAACATACACTCTGGAGTCACAAACTTTTACTTGCTTTGTTATCTAAAGAACATCTGGATTCCAAACTATACTGATTGTTTTACACCCTGGATGTCATTCCATTTGATGTCTACTTATTATGACCTCTTTCAGAAAAAGTTACATTAAAAAAAGCCATATGGGAAAATGATCACTGGCTTGAGAGCCGAGCAGCGTATTGATCTAAAATCAACAACTAACTAGTAGGGTGACTTGAGGCAAGATAAGTTATTGAGACTATGTATTTTTTTTTTTTAAATGAAGAGTGATATCTTCCCACCCAACTATTTTTTTTATTTCTTTATTATTATTATTATTTTTAGATGTTGGGGGGGTAGGAGTTTATTAATTAATTAATTTTTGCTGTGTTGCATCTTCGTTTCTGTGCGAGGGCTTTCTCTAGTTGCGGCAAGCGGGGACCACTCTTCATCGCGGTGCGCGGGCCTCTCACTATCGCGGCCTCTCTTTTAGCGGAGCACAGGCTCCAGACACGCAGGCTCAGTAGTTGTGCCTCACGGGCCTAGTTGCTCCGCGGCATGTGGGATCTTCCCAGACCAGGGCTCGAACCCGTGTCCCCTGCATTGGCAGGCAGACTCCCAACCACTGCGCCACCAGGGAAGCCCCAAGACTATGTTTTATCATCTGTGAAAAGAGCAAAGTGGAACTAGATAATAACTCTGATACTCTAGCTATTGGTGTCTGTGAAATATATATTTTCCATTCTTTTTCTATCTAGGACATGTTAAAAATCTTCACTTATTTCTTCACACTCACAGAGGGAAAGAACTGGACATATTTTCTTTTAAATTATATATATATATATATATATATATATATATATATTTGAATTACTAGTAATTCAAAGAATACAGGCAAGAGCAGAACATAAATCAAACATTCATCTTTTGAAGAGGTCCAAAAACATCAATTCAACTGCATGTATCTTCTCTCTTGCTTGGGACGTATTTTAGTTTGGATTTACATATAATCTTTAAGCAGTGAATGTGGAATATAGCTTAAAGAGAAAGAAAATTTCTGTTGTGGCACAATTCAATCATATCCCCTGTTAGAAAACCTACCTGATAGTTTCCCGCAAGTAATATTGTCCACATCCATAAATTTCAGGTTTATTTATAAGTTTCCTAGACAGATTAGGCATATTCTGCCAAATGCATCCAGTAGATAAGAACTCCCTGTTATCTTTCTACTAGTAAATAATCTGAGTATGTTCACCAGGATAGCTGTTTTCCCTGATAAAGATAAGAAATAGGTTAGAGCCTTGCTGAACATTTTTTCAGGTTATGAATTTATCAGGAAACAATACTGGTTACAGGGAAAGTGTAAGAATGGATTCTCAAAGTGGACCGAGAATCTGAGACAGTTTGTGTCCTGTGTCATGTTTACTGAGGACACCCACTGCTGGTAAGGTTCTCCATCATCAAGTAAACAATATGACTTATTTAATGGATATCAATGAGCAATCCAAGTGCTTGTCAACCACCTCTGAAACGATGTGGCCATAATGGCAATGATGAAGGTTATCATGATCTCAAAACCACGGATGCCTTTTAATCAAAAGACACAAATAAATTGATACATAAAATTACCCAATCTGCCAGCAGTGGAAACCAACACTGAGCTCCCAATATGGTGCTGTACCCAAGAAAAACCAGTCACCAGGAGAAAGGTGGATTTTTCCAAACTATGTTCATCATGGCAAGGGATAGCAATTTGCCGTCACTGGAATAACACCATTTTGGGGTACTAGTATCATTTCCTTAGACAACATACTTTGATCAGCCCCCAAAAAAGTTTTTTACCGAGTTTTATATTAACACTAAAGCTATCCCATATATTTTGCTTCTTATTCACAGGCTTCAATTACATTGACACGTGTGCCTGGTACATAATAGTAATGATACATCTACTGTTCATCTTCTAAGCAGCTAGCCCAGTAGAATGACAAAATGGTTTATTGAAGACATTTTCCATGTTGGCTGGGACCACCTCCTTGGGATACTGGAAGATGGGCCTTTATGATGTAGTATATTCTGAAGCAGTGACATTTATAAGGTATTATTTCTTCCATAGTCAAGATCTAAGGATCCAAGGACAAGTATGTAAAAGTGATTTTCTTACAAAATAGTTTGTTCTTCATCCCAGTGACTTTGAGATCTTCTCTCTAAAAAGTATTACTATTCTCTGGGGGAAATATTTCTAAAAGGTGATACAATGGACTGTCAGTATAGATCTGTCCATTTTGGACATAGGAGTGAACCAGTAGGCAAAACAAAGAGTTAAAATGTTGCCTACTGTGTTCGAGTCTCAGGTGACAAAGCAGAATAAAACAAAGTGGTTAACAGCATGAATTCTGGAGTCAAATTGCATTGGCTCAAATTTCAGATAAATAACCATGGGCAAAGTTACTCAGCATCTGGGTCTTAATTTTCTCGCCTGTAAAATTGGTGAGATATTGATAGTTAAATTTGCCAAGCTTTTTGAAAAGTACCTGGTACATAATATATGATACATGATGCTTACTATTAGTTTTAGTATTAATATTAAGATGAAATAATGTTGCCCAGATTGGGAAAGTAAAGAGTATATATGGAGCCCTGGTAGTACTCTGGGACACAGCAAAAATGGTCAAATGATTGTAATCCTATACAGACAAGACCAACAAAGTTCAGACCACTCAAGATGAAGTTTTGGATTATCCCACAAGAAAGACAAATAACACCTAATATTTGAGGTTTTGAGGGAATTTAAATGGGTGCAGAAAAAATGGAAGAAGAAAATTGTAAACGCTCATGAATTCATGATCAATTTAAGGTGTGTCTCAAGTAGCTTTCTATATTTTGATCTCTCTCTCTCAAGTACATCCTCTCTCTAGTGTACTCTCACTCTCTGTTCTCTCTGTTTCTCTTGCACGTCATCACCATTGGAATTATTATCCTTTTCTCTTTCATCACCTCTAACAATTTATTTTCATCTCCTTTTTATTCCCTACAATTTTATATAGAATATGTATCTATGGTTTAGGGTGATGTTTGTTAAATCATATGAAGAAGGGTGTCTGAGTGAACAGAAGAGCAGGTGGTGGTGTTGGTCTTGTTGCTAGGACATTAAGTAGGGGAAGAGGAATGTTGATTATAGAAAATTGCAGTCTAGACAAATTTGTAATGAGCTTTGAAAAAAATAACTCCGATTTCTATTTATGTAATGTTAAGGCAAAAAAGCAGCTAACCTTTACTAGCATCATCTGTTCCAGGATGTCCAAAGTTTTATCTCTTTATACTCCCAAAACCACTCCTACAAAGTACAAAAAGAAGATATTTCTTTGTTATCAAGTCAAACATAGAGCCAAGTGTTGTATATCTTACTTGAGAAAAACTTATAAAAACTCTTTATAATTTATTATAATAATAATGAAAAGATATGATTCCTAGGGTATGTTTTATAACCTTCCCAAAGTCGTATAGCTACAGAGCAGCAGGCTCAAACTAGATCTCAAACTAATTCAGTTGAATCTGAAACCAACCCATCATTTTTCTACTATTCCATACTTCCTTGAATAATGTGAAATCATGGTTAGGAAGGCTGTTAAAAGAATATTATATTAAAAAAATTTCACATAGGAAGCTAGAAGAAAAGTATCTTAGGGCAGAATAAATATTATGGAGAAAGGCACACAATTTTGAAAATTTCCAAATGATCAGAGAGAGGTGAAAAGTTATTTATGGTTTGAGTTTAGAAACTTGAAAGGGTGATAAAAATGGAGATAGGGTTTGGTGCTTGTGATGGGGTAGTGGGATTAAATTTAATGACTCTATCCTGTTGGTATTGAGAAATCAGGATTTTAAAGCTTAAACCCAATTGTGGGAACACAGTATTTAATACACCATAGGAAAGAGTTTAAGAATGTATCTTGGTACTCAGAAATCTAGATTTTATATGATGGAAAAGCAGATGTGAAGCCCTATTATATAAAAGAAAGACAAGAGTAATCCTATTTTCAGGGCTTCCCTTGTGGCGCAGGGGTTGAGAGTCCGCCTGCCGATGCAGAGGACACGGGTTCCTGCCCCGGTCTGGGAAGATTCCACGTGCCGCGGAGCGGCTGGGCCCGTGAGCCATGGCCGCTGAGCCTGCGCGTCCGGAGCCTGTGCTCCTCAACGGGAGAGGCCACAGCAGTGAGAGGCCCGCATACAGCAAAAAAAAAAAAAAAAAAAACAGAATAATCCTATTTTCAAACCCTAGAAGTGAAAAACAGTTTTAAAAAATAGTTTACAAGTGCATAACATTACTTCCTGCAGAGTAGTCAGTTCATAGAAGAAAGAGATAAGTTTACAGCTCTTGTTTTTAGTCTGATGAGAGCAATCTCCGCACTAAACACGTTATAAAACATTTTCATCTATGAATAAACAGTCTGAGTACTTTGGGCAGAAGTCAAAGTGTTGTAAATATAAGAGGGATTTACTACTATTATTTATATTCGATTGAATTTCATTTTACTTTTCTTTGAACATCATCAACTCCTTTGCCTTCTTTTTGTTGTCACTAGAAAGAAAAATGAAGAGGTAATAATTCTCTTAATTTTAATTTCAAATGTAGAATCCTTTTTGCATTTAAAATTTTATTTCTTTTCTTGGTATGAGATATTTTTGATCATATACCTGTGCATAATACTAAGAATTTTGACAAAAAGAGCAAGTTAAATAGAAATAATCCTGGCTTTCTTTTGTCAAATTAAACTATAAAATAACTAAAAAATATAAACAAAGTTCTATCAGTCTTCCGATTCATTTTCTTGCTTTTATTTGGAGCCAAAGGCATGTTTTACTTCTTTTATCCCTCTAATGTTGTATTGAAACTTCATATTGAAATTTTTATACATTTAAAACTTTTACATATGATTATTGTTTGTTTTCTAAACTATCTCCTCTGGAATTTTAGGAATTTGTAGGTGGTTAGAACTAAAGCCACAAGTTAAAGTAGAGCCCACAGATAATTTAACGTCGTTTTAGAGCTGATATCTACTTGGCCTTGATTTAAAGGGGAGTTGCACTATCAAAAATTTTCAGTCATTTCAGAGAATAGAGGATATTAGAAGTCATGAGAGAATTCCCAGACTGTTGAGAAGTTTAGACAGCGAAGTAAATTATACAAAGGAGGAAAACAAAGTCCAGAAATTACGCTAAGTTATTGTGACACATTCTGAATACCATGCATAGTAGTCAGAATAATGCCTCTCCACAAATATGTCCATGCCTTAAACCCCAGAACCTATGAAAATGTTATTTCATATGGCTAATTTCTCTTCTAAACTGAAAGTGAAAGGGGCAGGAAGAAACTTATTTGATGCTCCTTATTCATTTGAAGGTTTTCTCATATGAATTCCTACTATCTTTTTTAATAATTTAAGTCCTTTTTAGTTAGGCTTCTGTTTTCCAGGTTTAGGTGTATTGGAGAAGGAATATTCACAGAGGCTATACAGGGAAACTAAATAATGACCAAATTAGAGATACCAGTTAGTCTTAATGAGACACATTACAAGGACTCCAATCAAATATTTAAAATATTGTCTGCTATGAACATTTTTTCAGATAAACTTTATTCTCACCAATTTCTCTTTTATAGTGAGTACAATAGTGTTAGTTTAAGCAGCTATATCCATTGTTATATATATCTGCTATTATAGGTCTGTTGTCATAGATTTCTGGTATAACTCCTTGTGTCCCGCAGAATTAATGCTGTTCTAGAAACATTTCTTGACATGAAAAAGATAATTACTATTTTTGTGGTATCCCTAAATAGTATGTTAAATTTTATTAATGTTTTATTAATGTAATTTTAACAGCCATAGATATTTATAACAGTTCACACAGTTTGTCTAGTTGTCCTCTAATTAAATACTGGATAATTTAATTCTTGTAACTGCCTTTGAACTTCAAGTGTATTTATTAGATCAATTAAATCTAGGACAACTTGTAATTTCCCCATTCTTAAATCTAATATCCATATATAAGTGCACTAAAATACAATAGTAAACAAATGCATATTGAAATATTACTCTATGAAATACTAATTTATAGGCATTAATTTTTCCTTTAATATATTTTTCCTCAAGACATCAAATTGTGTAATATCAAGCTTCCTACATTTAATACATTTCTATTCTGATTATTGACTTAGATTTTGATATGTTTATAATTTGGGAGATATGATAGGGAAGGAAAATGAAAAAAATATAGAGGATATCTTAAAATAATTCTAAGGAGGGGAAGGCCCTGAGAAGATTGGAAACTCAGTAGATGCTAATCTTTATAACTGTCTACAAATTTTTTCAAAATGACTTTTCATCTGTAACATAAATTTGGGTGGGAGAAAAAGGAAGAAAATTTACAGTCCTGTGGAAAGACAGGGAGAGAGAGAGAGAAGAGGGAAAAGTAGAAAGGTAGAAAAGTAGGAAGAAT
Organism: Leucopleurus acutus; assembly: GCF_964270905.1. NCBI lineage: Eukaryota > Metazoa > Chordata > Mammalia > Artiodactyla > Delphinidae > Leucopleurus > Leucopleurus acutus. The sequence goes on from NC_139146.1 coordinate 10,759,204, forward strand.
AATCTTCCTTATTTGATTTCCTGACTGAAGATTTTAAGTTAAAGGGCGTCTCTTTCTTTTCCTATTTATCACTACAACTACCTCCCATACAATTAAATTATCTGATATTTGATCTTTATTGTATTCTATATTACCTAATCTGGTGTATGCAAATTTGCAAAAAACATTTTCATTTGTTCTGGTCTTGTATTTCTATGCTTTGTACATTGTACAGAGTTAATGCATTTTTCAGCTGGAGTATTTTTAGAAAAGAAGAGCATATAATTATTTTGAAAGCAGTTTGAATATCTGTGATGTTTGTTTATCTCTTTGGAAATTAATGAAGGATTTCTTTCCTCTCAAAATAATGTTCATGTAACCCAGAGCCTGGGAAAATTATCAATATCTTATCTAAATTAAAATCTAAATTAAATCTTTTTTCTCCTTATGATCCAACTTCTTCTTGGTGAGTATTCAATTATTGTAGTGAATTTATTGTTGTTCTGAAACTGGAGGAACATTAAAAACATTGAAGGAATTACTCAGAGCAAAGTCATTTAGCACTCTATTCAAAGAAAAAAAGTGTAAGAACTGGTGTGAGAACAGAACAAAGGTAAGACTGGGAATTAGAAACTCATGAAGGTTGTGCATGCAGCAAATGAAACCACCAAGATAATGATAAGGCAACCTGCAAAATGGTAGAAAATATTTGCAAATCATCTATCTAATAAGAGTTTAATATCCAAAGTTTATAAAGAAATCATATACTTCAATATAAGAAAAAAAAACCCATCTAATTAAAATTGGATAGAGGAACAGAATTGACATTCTTCCAGTGAAGATATACAGATGGCCAACAGGTACATGAAAAGATGCTCAACATCACTAAACATCAGGGAAATGCAAATCAAAACTACAACGAGATATCACCTCACACCTTTTAGAATTGCTATCATCGAGAAGACAAGAGATAACAAGTGTTGGTGAGGATGTGCTGTGTTAGTGGGAATGTAAATTAGTGCAGCCACTATGGAAAATAGTATGGAAGTTCCTCAAAAAAATAAAAATAGAACTACCATATGGTCCAGCAATCCTACTTCTGGGTATGAATCCAAAGGAAATGGAAACAGTATCTTGAAGAGATATCTGCATTTCTGTGTCCACTGTAGCATTATAAAAACACCTAAGCTTCTGTCCTCCAAAGGATGAATGGATAAACAATAAGTGGTATATAGGTGCCATATATGGACAAAGTACACACACACACACACACACACACACACACTGGAATATTATTTGGCCATGAAAAATTAGGTTATTTTACTATTTCTGACAGTATACATGGTCCTTGAAGGCATTATGCTCAGTGAAATAGATCAGACAAAGACAAATACCATATGATATCAGGAATATGTGTGGAATCCAAACTCATAGAAACAGAGACTAGAATGGTGGTTTCCAGGGGCTTGTGGGTAGGGGAAATGGAAGATTTAGTCAAAGAGTACAAGCTTCCAGTTATAAGATAAGCAGGTTCTGGGAAACTAATGTATAGCATGGTGATTATAGCTAATAATACTGTATTATATACTTAAATGCTGGTAGGAGAGTACATCTTAAATGTCCACACCAGAAAAAGAAATGAAATTATATGAGAGGATGCAGGTATTAGCTAACACCATGGTAGTAATTATTACACAATATGTAAAGGTATCAAATCAAACACTTTGCACACCATACACTTACACAAGATTTTATGTCCATTATATCTCAATAAAGCTGGGGGGAACAAAGAAACCCATTGACAAAGAGTCTGATGATACTACAGGAGCAAGGGTGTTTCCAAAACTAGCAGATAACAGAAAAATCTTTAAAGTTATCTATACATAGATCATGGGATCAACCATGATTTTTGTATCAAAGTATTGTTAATTGGCTATATTTCAAAAAACTAAAAAATTTAGCTGTAATTTAGTTAGTTCAAATATCAACATATATATGTGTATATATATATATAAATGCATGATAGTTCATTACAACAAGGATGTATCTTGAGGGCATTATGCTAAATGAAATAAGTCAAAAAGGTAAAGACCCATTGTGTATGATCTCATATGTAAAATCTAAAAAAAAAAATCATAAATATAGAGAACAGATTGGTGGTTGTCAGAGGCAAGGGATCAGAGATGAGAAAATGAGGTGAAGCTTATCAAAGAGTATAAAATTACAGTTATAAGATAAAATAAATCCTGGGGATATAATGTACAGCATGGTTACTATAACTAACTGTACTATATTTTATATTTGAAAGTTGTTAAGACAGTATATCTAGAAAGTTCTCATCACAAGTAAAAATTGTAACTATGTGAGGTGATGGATGTTAACTAAACTTATTGTGGTAATCATTTCATAATATATACATATATCAAATCATTATGTGGCACACCTTACACTAATACAATGTCATATGTCCATTATATCTCCATAAAAAATGCATGGATGAATAAGTTAAGTGATATGATGTGTGCTTTTTTATGAGTAAAATTGTCTTTTAAACATTATCAGAACCACGTATTGAGGCAATCCAGCATGGCTGACACCAAGATTACTTAAGTAATGCATGCTTCTAAGGACTCTCTTCTAATCATGTGACCCTTCCTTGTAACATGACCAAAATCATCTTGTCTTTGAAATGAAAAAAAAATAGTAAAGTCTAACTTTCGTAGTTATTTTTTCACTGCCAATTACTACCTATTGGTGACTCATTTACTGCCTTTTGAATAACTTTTAAACATTTTGAGTAGCATCAGACTCACTTTATTTTTTTCCAAATTGATCTCTAAGGATGAAAGGCTCACTCTTCTTTATATCTGTGTATACAGTCAACTAACATCTCAATTTCTACATGAGAAAGTTCACATGTCACTAATACTCTATGAAATCTAAGAGAAAGCAATTAGAAATTATGATAAGATTATAAATAGATTTTCATTCTAACTAATAAATCAATTAATAGCTGTATTACTTTCCCCCACTGCCAGAATAAGACCGTGTATATATATATATATATATATGTATATACATATATGAATGAAAGCTACTTATCTTCCATTCATTCCTATAACTTACTGCAAGAGAAATAAGTTGCTGGATTATAAAAACAAAGCAAATCAGAACTTAAATATATCTGTTTATATTTTTAACAAAAATGAGACCATAAAGATAATTTCTTAAGTAATATTTAAATTTTATGCAGTATGAAATGACAATAGAAAAGAACAGATGATTTTTAGTTATATAAATTTTTTCAATATCCATTATCAAATGATGTTATAACTTGCATAACTTCACACTTTAAAATCCTAGAGTTAACATAGTATTTTAATTGCTATCCAATGTAGGAAATTTCTATTAGTCAAAAACAGAGTACAAATAAATAAATAAAAATAATAAATTAAAAAAACAGAATGAACATTAGGCAAACAGTTAAGTATCAATGGAAGTTAACTTTTTCAACTATTGTTACTGAAGTAATATCAGAGTGTATATATCACCTCAAGCTTGGAACAGTTTTGCAGACATTCTGTATATTTGGAAATAGCATTTTGTGATGCAGTTAATTTGAAATAGCTAGCTACATTTCCAACATCTATACCAGTACTGAGAACAGCTAATGATAGAAAGACTCCTTGGCAAACCAATTCTCCAATTCTCCTGGAATCTGGACTTTTAAGTAATTTGTAAGAAAACACATTATTTAGCCAGCTATAGATTCTACTATTTCATGGTTACGATTACAATTCATTAATCAATTTATAGATATAAATACACTATCATTCAAAAATAAATAAGAATTTAAACACACTATAATAAATAAATATAATTAAAACAATAGCCATCTACATTCATTTGTCTCCTAGCTATTTGGTGAAGTTACTGAAGCACAGAGCCAAACATCTAATACCATATTTAGTTTTGTTTATTAAAATAATGAAAGTATGTTAATGACAAAGTGCAAAAATACATAATAGAAATTAATGTACTGTGAAGTAAAATTTTGTTTGAAAATCAAGACAAGTTTAGTAAAAGCTTGTCTTTAAATGAACATTGCATAATATGCATTTAACAACTATTAAATCATTTTTATTGAAGTGTATCTGCAAATTATACACCATGAAAAATGATAGCAATATGCTCAAAACAGTCTAAGTCTAGTGTATGGAATTACATTAATTTTAAACAGTACTCAAGTTATTTTGTATAATCACAAAAAACAGGAGTTTAGAAACATCTGCATAAATTTTACTTATTCTTTTTAGTGTTTACATCAATGTATGATTTAATCTCATTCTAGTATAGTTAATTCTTACACCTAATAATTCTTTTATAAAAGTTCCATTTTGATTCAAATGCAAATAAACCCTGAGTATCGCATATATCGTACAGTTATCATAAACATTATATAGTATATGCACATACAGGGAAATTTGAGGGGACACATAATATAAGCAGATTTTATATATGATCTTATTGATAAAGAATATCAAAGATTACTAATTTTAACATATTTGAAATCTTGTCTAATTTATAAATGAATTAAGTCCTCAAAAATACAATATCATATATGTATAGGCTACAATTTAAAATATGTTATATATATCTAAGTGAATAAAGAAAAATATGTAATTTTATCAGCATTAATGATTAAATGATATTATTTAATAAAGACTTTCAAATGAAACAATTATGATTTTATTTATTTGTATTGACATATAGTTGATTTACAATATTATACTAGCTTCAGGTGAACAACACAGTGATTCAATATTTTTATAGATTATATTTCATTTAAAGTTTTTTAAAGTAATGGCTGTATTTCCCTATGCTGTACGATATATACTTGTAGCTTATCTATTTTATACATAATTGTTTGAACCTTTCAATCCCCTACCCCTATGTTGCTCCTTCCTCCCCTTCACTCTCCAGCCTGGTAACCATTAGTTTCTTCTCTACACCTATGATTCTGCTTCTGTTTTCTTATATTTATTTATTTGTTTTATTTTTTATATTCCACATATAAGTGATAACATACACTATTAGTCTTTCTCTGTCTGACTTATTTCACTAGGCATAATACTGTCTAGGTCCAACCATGTCGCTGCAAACAGGAGAATTTCATTATTTTATGGCTGAGTAATATTCCATTGTGTATGTGTGCGTGTGTGTTTGTGTGTGTGTGTATCACATCTTCTTTAATTAATTCATCTGTTGATGGACACAGTTTGTTTCCACATTTTGGCTATTGTAAATAATGCTGCTATGAACATTGGGGTGCATGTGTCTTTTCGAATTAGTTTTTTTGTTTTCTTCAGATATATACTCAGGAATGGAATTGTTGGATCATATTGTACTTAGTTCTATTTTTTCCTTTTCTGAGGAAATTCCATACAGTTTTCCATAGCGGGTTCATCAATTTGTATTCTCACTGACACTACACTAGGGTTCCCTTTGCTTCACATCTTCACCAACATTTGTTAATTGTGGTCTTTTTGTTGATAGCCATTCTGACAAGAATGAGGTGATATCTCATTTCGGTTTTGATATGCATTTTTCTGATGATTAGCAGTGTTGCTCATCTTTTCATGTGTCTGTTGGCTCTCTGTATGTCTTCTTTGGATAAATATCTATTCAGGTCTTCTGCCCATCTTTTAATCAGGTTTTTTTTTTAATTGACTTGTATGAGCTGTTTATACATTTTGCATACTAACCCCTTGTAGTTTGTATCATTTAAAATATTTTCTCCCGGGCTTCCCTGGTGGTGCAGTGTTTGAGAGTCCGCCTGCCGATGCAGGGGACACGGGTTCCTGCCCTGGTCTGGGAAGATTCCACGTGCCGCGGAGCGGCTGGGCCCGTGAGCCACGGCCACTGAGCCTGCGCGTCCGGAGCCTGTGCTCCGCAACGGGAGAGGCCACAACAGTGACAGGACCACGTACCAGAAAAAAATATATATATATATTTTTTCCCATTCAGTAGGTTGTCTTTTCATTTTGTCCATGCTTTCTTTTGCTGTGCAAAAACTTTTAAGGTTCATTAGGTCTCATTTGTTTATTTTTGCTTTTGTTTCCTTTGCCTTGAGACAGATCCAAAAAATTGCTAGAATTTATGTCAAAGAGTGTTCTGTTTATGTTTTCCTCAGAAGCTTCATGGGTTTTGGTCTTACAGTTAGGTCTTTACTCCACTTTGAGTTTATTTTTGTATATAGTGTAAGAAAATGTTATAATTTCATTCTTTTACATGAAGGTGTCCAATTTTCCCAGTATCACTCTTTAAAGAAACTGTCTTTTCTCCATTGTATTTTATTTTATTTTTTTGCTTTTTATCCCTGGTCTTTAGTGATTTTTGTTATTCAAGAAAAAGAGAAATGTTACATAGCATTGTGCATGACCTTTTCACAGGTTATATTGGCTTAGATGAGTCTTGTTCCATTATATATTTTTGCCTCTGTACTTAAGATTTTAATAACAAAAATATATTTTTATTCTCACCACTTTCTTTCCAATTATCTGAAGTGTTAATAATACATCAACATTGTAAAGTCTTTGTTGGTACTAAATTATAAAATATATCCACAATCACTTTGCTTCCATTAAATGTTCAAAATAGAGTAAACAAAAATGCATGTTCCATAGTATTAACGTGACTTCCAATATAAAACTAGACAGTGTAAATACTTCCTAACTCATTCTATAGGATCAGCATTACTATAATGTGAAGACCAGACAAAGATATGGAGAGACAAAAGACTCAGAATAGTAACACAATATTGAACGAAAACAAAGTTGGAACACTGACCATACCTGACTTCAAGACATAGTGTAAAGCTAAAGTAATCAAGAGAGTGTGGTATTAGCAAAAAAAAAGACAAATAGATAAATGAAATAGAACATACAGCACAAAAATATGCCCACATAAATATAGTCAGCTGATCTTGACCAAGGAGCAAAGACACTAAAATGAACGAAAGATAGTCTTCTTAACAAACAGTGTTAAAATGCATGGACAACCACATGCAAAAATAGTGAATCTAGACACAAACTTTACACCCTTCACATTTGAAATTAATTTAAAATGGTTCTGAGACCTCATTGAAAAATCCAAAAATATAAGACTTTTAGAAGATAACGTAGGAGAAAATTTAGATGACTTTGGGTTTGGTGATGGCTTTTTAGATTTGAAACTAAAGGTATGACTCATGAAAGGAAGAATTAATAAGCTGAACTTCATTAAAATAAAAAATTTTGCTTTGCGAAAGATGCTGTCAAGAGAATGAAAAGCCACAAACCAGGAGAAAATATTTTCAAAAAACATATCAAAACATATCTAATAATGGACTGTTATCCAAAATATACAAGGAATTCTAAAATTCAACAATAGGAAAACAAACCAATTAAAAAATGGGCTAGAAACCATAGCAGACACCTCACCAAAAAGACATACTGATGGCAAATAAACGTACAGAAAGATGCTCCACATCATATATCATCAGGGAAATGCAAATAAAAACAACATATATTTTGTCAATTAATTTATGAAAAAGGAGCCAAAAATATGCAATTGTGAAAGGACAGTCTCTTCAATAAATGGTGTGGGGAAAATTCAACAGCCACATACAAAAGAAAGAAACATGACCACTATCTTACACTGTACACAAAAATTACTCAAAATAGAGACTTGAACATAACCCCTGAAACCATGAAACTCCTAGAAGAAAACATAGGTGGTAAGTTCCTTGACATAGGTCTTGGTTATAATTTTTTTAATTTGACTTCATAAGAGAAAGCAACAAAAGCAAAAGTAAGCAAGTGAAACTACATCAAATTTAAGAGCTTCTGCACAGCAAAGGAAAACATCAACAAAATGAAAAGGCAACTTACTGAATGGGAGAAAATATTTGTATATCATATATATGATAAGGTACTAATATCCAAAATATATAAAGAACTCATACAACTCAATAGCAAAAATACCCCCAAAACTGTGATCTAAAAATGTGATTTTTAAAACATCTGTATAAACATTTTCCAAAGAAGGCATACATATGGCCAAAAGGTATGAGAAAGATATTCAACATCTTTAATAATCAGGGAAATGCTGATCAAAACCATAGTGACATATCACCTCCCACCTGTTAGAATGGCTATTATAAAAATAAATAAAAAATAAATAAAAATCACATGTTGGTGAGAATTTAGAGCAAAGAAAACACTTGTGGACTGCTGGTGGGAATGTAAATTGGTGCAGCCACTATGGAAAACAGTAGAGTTTCCTTAAAAAATAAAAATAGAGCTACCATATGGTCCACCAATACTACTTCTAGGTATTATATGGAAATATGGAAAAACCTGTGTCCATCTCTGGATGAATGGATAAGGAAATTGTAATATATATAAAGTGGAATATTACTCAGCCATATAAAAGAATGAAATCTTGCTATTTTTGACAGTGTGGATGGACTTCAAGGGCTAAGTCCATAACTTTAACTTGTTAATTATGCTAAGTTAAATAAGTCAGGCAGAGAATCTTTCTTATATGTGTGATCTTAAAAAAATCAAAAAACAAACTCATAGCTACGGAGAAGAGATTGGTGGTTGCCAGAGGTGGGGATGAGGGGTAGAAGAGTTAGATGAAGGGGGTTAAAAACAAAAAAGAAAACACAATACAATTTACACATCACTCCAACATAATGAGAGGTCTTTTTAGTGATGAAAATGTTCTGTGTAATGACTATATCAATGCGAATATCCTGGTTGTAACATTGAACTATATTTGCAATAGTTTACCATTGGGGTAAACTTAGTAAAGGTTTCAATAGGATCTCTCTGTATTATTTCTTTCAACTGCATGTAATTCTATAATTATCTCAGACAAAAATTCAAGTAAAAAAGACACTAATAAGAAAACATGTAAGTGTTCCACAGACTATGACAAACTATTTACAGGATGCTTACCTGAAAAAAGACTCATAAAAGCAAACAAGAAAACATTAGACATTTAACACCTGGTTTATTCTTTTGTTTTTAAATTTTTATTAGAGTACAGTTAATTTACAATGTTGTGTTGGTTTCTGGTTTTCTAAAGCAAAGTGAATCACTTATACATATACATATATCCACTCTTTTTTCTTTAAGATTTTTTTCCCATATGGGCCATTACAGAGTATTGAGTAGAAGTCCCTGTGCTACATAGCAGGTTCTTATTAGTTATCTATTTTATATATAGTAGTGTGTATACGTCAGTCCCAATCTCCCAATTTATCCCTCCCCTCACCCCCAGTTCATACTTCAAGTGGTAAACTCATCCATAATCTTCATCACCAATCATAAAATTAGTACATGAATTCACATTGGACATGGAAAAGAAGACTATAACAAAAAGGTTGAATCTTTGAGTAAATATCACAGGTAATTAAAAAATATATATTCCTTAATATTATCTTTAAAATAGGAATCAGTCAGCTTCTACCATTCCATCAGCCCATACTTGAGCTTTCAACACATGTCCACATGAATCCAACTGATTACATTTTTTTGAGGGAGGAAGTTGTTAACATGTTAACAATTAACCTAATTGAAAAAGGGTATTAGGAGAATGAACAGTTATTTTATTAAATGACTGTAAAATATATATTGTTTTGCAGGACCCAATAAATACCATGCAAAATAAAGAGAAGAAAAGAAAGTAGCAGAGTAGAAAACAAAACCTGTTATTTAAATAAAAAGTTATGAATGAACAGAAAATATATTTTTCCTTTTGCAAAATCAATCAACATTGACAAATTAATCTAATTCTTTTAACATTATAATTATTATCTACTATTTTATTATTTAAATGCTTTCTTTCATTCTAAGCTTACTTTTATCCTTAGCAAAATAATGCTATAATTTGCAGTGTACTCAATCAAAATGAATATTATTAAAATGATTAATGTCCCATGATCATTTCAGAATATAAAGACAAAATTAGACATGAAATATTTTGTGTGCATTAGTCAATCATCTTTGTATCTCTTCTTTTTTAGTATATTTATTACCATGATGTAAAGGCCCTATATTAAATTAATTTTGCTTATAACATTCTAAAATAAATGTTTGGTGCAGGATCTTCCATTCTGTCCCCACCTCTGAGGGGGTGAGTCTAGATATCAGGAGGGGGGAAGGACTAAAGCCAGGATGCTCCCTAGTTGGACCTTGCCTATTAACAAGAGTTTATCTGTCCCTTTCTCTTCTTCCAAAGGTTGGTGCAAGCATTGGAGATGGGGTTAGGGGTGGGAGATTGCACCGAAAAGACTCAGAATCTCTATTCTGCAACAGACTAAATCATTACTTGTTCTCCTAAAGCTGCAGAATAAACAGTGAAGACAGAGATGTTTCACCTTCCTCTTACTAGCTTTTTGGGACCTTTTCAGGGACACCGGAAATTTGAAGTCCTGACCAGAGAGACAAAGGGGTAAAAGGAGGCAGAAAGGGGCTCCCCTCTTGCACATACGTGGTACCCCTATGTTGGTAAATAGACCTAGATTTTCTTTGACTCTATTTTCCAATTTTCCTATATCTCTACTAAGGTTAATTTGGGATTTTGTTCTTCCCAGCAGCTTCTTAATATGCTGATCCAAAGATGGCAACCCCAGCAGCTGCCCTTCAATGACTTGTTCATAGTCCTATTATTAGACCTACCATCCTGATTCCAATTACTTGTTTATCTCAGAGTAGGCTTTCAGGGCAAGGACAGCATCTCATTTGAGTCCCCAGGGACTAGAACTGGATGAAAATTGCTGTAAGAACTCAATAAGTATGCATTGGTTAAATTGATAAATAAATGAATTTCTCTTGGCATTCAAGAATAAAGTAGTGAGAGAGCAGGAAGATGGCGGAAGAGTAAGACGCGGAGATCACCTTCCTCCCCACAGATACACCAGAAATACATCTACACGTGGAACAACTCCTACAGAACACCTACTGAAGGCTGGCAGAAGACCGCAGACCTCCCAAAAGGCAAGAAACTCCCCACGTACATGGGTAGGGCAAAAGAAAAAACAGAGACAAAAGAATAGGGATGGCACCTGCACCAGTGGGAGGGAGCTGTGAAGGAGGAAAAGTTTCCACACACTAGGAAGCCCCTTCGCGGGCGGAGACTGCGGGAGGCGGAGGGGGGAGCTTCGAAGCTGCGGAGGAGTGCACAGCAACGGGTGCGGAGGGCAAAGCGGGGAGATTCCCACACAGAGGATCGGTGCCGACCGGCACTCACCAGCCCGAGAGGCTTGTCTGCTCACCCGCCGGGGCGGGCGGGGCTGCGAGCTGAGGCCGGAGCGCAGGGAGAGGACTGGGGTTGGCGGCTTGAACATAGCCTGAAGGGGTTAGTGCACCACAGCTAGCCGGGAGGGAGTCCGGGGAAAAGTCTGCACCTGCCGAAGAGGCAAGAGACTTTTTCTTCCCTCTTTGTTTCCTGGTGCGTGAGGAGAGGGGTTTAAGAACGCTGCTTAAAGGAACTCCAGAGACGGGCGCGAGCCGCGACTAAAAGCGCGAACCCCAGAGACGGGTGCGAGCCGCGGCTGAAAGCGCGGACCCCAGAGATGGGCGCGAGCCGCGGCTGAAAGCGCGGAATCCAGAGACGGGCGCGAGCCGCGGCTAAAAGCGCGGACCCCAGAGACGGGCGCGAGCCGCGGCTGAGGGCGCGGACCCCAGAGGCGGGCGGGAGACGTTGGGGCTGCTGCTGCCGCCACCAAGGGGCCTGTGTGCGAGCGCAGGTCGCTCTCCACGCCCCTCTTCCGCGGAGCCTGTGCAGCCCGCCACTGCCGGGTTCCCGGGATCTGGGGACGACTTCCCCGGGAGAACGCATGGCGGGCCTCGGGCTGGTGCAGGGTCACGCCGGACTTTGCCGCCGTAGGCCCGCCCCGCACTCCGTGCCCCTCCCTCCCCGCCGGCCTGAGTGAGCCAGAGCCCCCGAATCAGCGGCTCCTTTAACCCCGTCCTGTCTGAGCAAAAAACAGACGCCCTCCAGCGACCTACACGCAGAGGCAGGGCCAAATCCAAAGCTGAGCCCTGGGAGCTGTGAGAACAAAGAAGAGAAAGGGAAATCTCTCCCAGCAGCCTCAGAAGCAACGGATTAAAGCTCCACAATCAACTTGATGTACCCTGCATCTGTGGAATACATGAATAGACACCAATCATCCCAAATTAAGGAGGTGGACTTTGGGAGCAAGATCTATGATTTTTTCCCCTTTCCTCTTTTTGTGAATGTGCATGTGTATGCTTCTGTGTGAGATCTTGTCTGTATAGTCTTGCTTCCACCATTAGTCCTAGGGTTCTATCCGTCCATGGTTTTTTCTTAAAATTTTTTTCTTAATAATCAATTTTAATTTTAAGAACGTTATTATACTTTACCTTCATCCTTTCTTTCTTTCTTTCTTTCTTTCCTTCCTTCCTTCCCTCCTTTAGACAACAAATCATCCCAAATTGAGGAGGTGGTCTCTGACAGCAAGATTTATGATTTTTCCCCCTTTACCTCTTTTAGTGAGGGTGTATGTGTATGCTTCTGTGTAAGATTTTGTCTGTATAGCTTTGCTTCCAACATTTGTCCTAAGGTTCTATCCGTCCCTTTTTTTTTTTCTTTTCTTTTTTTTTTCTAAATAAGAATTTTTTAATTCAATAACTTTATTATACTTTATTTTATTTTTACTGTATCTTCTTTCTTTCTGTTTTTCCTTCCTTCCTTCCTTCCTTCCTACCCTCCTTTCCTTCTTTCTTTCCTCATACTTCTACTAATTCCCTCTACTTTTTCTCCCTTTTATCCTGAGCCGTGTGGACGAAAAGCTTTTGGTGCTCCAGCCAGGAGGCAGGGCTCTGCCTCTGAGGTAGGAGAGCCAACTTCAGGACACTGGTCCACAAGAGACCTCCCAGCTCCACATAATATCAAACGGCAAAAATCTCCCAGAGACCTCCATCTTAACACCAGCACCCAGCTTCACTCAACGACCAGCAAGCCACAGTGCTGGACAACCTGTGCCAAACAACTAGCAAAACAGGAACACAACTCCACCCATTAGCAGAGAGGCTGCCTAAAATCATAATAAGGCCACAGACACCCCAAAACACACCACCAGACGTGAACCTGCCCACTAGAGAGACAAGATCCAGCCTCATCCACCACAACACAGGCACTAGTCCCCTCCACCAGGAAGCCTACACAACCCACTGAACCAACCTTAGCCACTGGAGACAGACATCAAAAACAGGAGGAACTATGAACCTGCAGCCTGCAAAAAGGAGACCCCAAACACAGTAAGATAAGCAAAATGAGAAAACAGAAAAACACACAGCAGATAAAGGAGCAAGATAAAAATGCACCAGACCTAACAAATGAAGAGGAAATAGGCAGTCTACCTGAAAAAGAATTCAGAATAATGATAGTAAGGTTGATCCGAAATCTTGGAGATAGAATGGACAATAGAATGGACAAAATGCAAGAATCAGTTAACAAGGACCTAGAAGAACTAAAGATGAAACAAGCAATGATGAACAACACAATAAATGAAATTAAAAATACTCTAGATGGGATCAATAGCAGAATAACTGAGGCAGAAGAACGGATAAGTGACCTGGAAGATAAAATAGTGGAAATAACTACTGCAGAGCAGAATAAAGAAAAAAGAATGAAAAGAACTGAAGACAGTCTCAGAGACCTCTGGGACAACATTAAACGCACCAACATGCGAATTATAGGGGTTCCAGAAGAAGAAGAGAAAAAGAAAGGGACTGAGAAAATATTTGAAGAGATTATAGTTGAAAACATCCCTAATATGGGAAAGGAAATAGTTAATCAAGTCCAGGAAACACAGAGAGTCCCATACAGGATAAATACAAGGAGAAATACGCCAAGACACATATTAATCAAACTGTCAAAAATTAAATACAAAGAAAGCATATTAAAAGCAGCAAGGGAAAAACAACAAATAACACATAAGGGAATCCCCATAAGGTTAACAGCTGATCTCTCAGCAGAAACCCTACAAGCCAGAAGGGAGTGGCAGGACATACTGAAAGTGATGAAGGAGAAAAACCTGCAGCCAAGACTACTCTACCCAGCAAGGATCTCATTCAGATTTGATGGAGAAACTAAAACCTTTACAGACAAGCAAAAGCTGAGAGAGTTCAGCACCACCAAACCAGCTTTACAACAAATGCTAAAGGAGCTTCTCTAGGCAAGAAACACAAGAGAAGGAAAAGACCTATAATAACGAACCCAAAACAATTTAGAAAATGGGAATAGGAACATACATATCGATAATTACCTTAAATGTAAATGGACTAAATGCTCCCACCAAAAGACACAGATTAGCTGAATGGATACAAAAACAAGACCCTTATATATGCTGTCTACAAGAGACCCACTTCAGACCTAGAGACACATACAGACTGAAAGTAAGGGGATGGAAAAAGATATTCCATGCAAATGGAAACCAAAAGAAAGCTGGAGTAGCAATTCTCATATCAGACAAAATAGACTTTAAAATAAGGACTATTAAAAGAGACAAAGAAGGACACTACATAATGATCAAGAGATCGATCCAAGAAGAAGATATAACAATTGTAAATATTTATGCACCCAACATAGGAGCACCTCAATACATAAGGCAAATACTAACAGCCATAAAAGGGGAAATCAACAGTAACACATACATAGTAGGGGACTTAAACACCCCACTTTCACCCATGGACAGATCATCCAAAATGAAAATAAATAAGGAAACACAAGCTTTAAATGATACATTAAACAAGATGGACTTAATTGATATTTATAGGACACTCCATCCAAAAACAACAGAATACACATTTTTCTCAAGTGCTCATGGAACATTCTCCAGGATAGATCATATCTTGGGTCACAAATCAAGCCTTGGTAAATTTAAGAAAATTGAAATTGTATCAAGTATCTTTTCTGACCACAACGCCATGAGACTAGATATCAATTATAGGAAAAGATCTGTAAAAAATACAAACACATGGAGGCTAAACAATACACTACTTAATAATGAAGTGATCACTGAAGAAATCAAAGAGGAAATCAAAAAATACCTAGAAACAAATGACAATGGAGACACAACGACCCAAAACCTGTGGGATGCAGCAAAAGCAGTTCTAAGGGGGAAGTTTATAGCAATACAAGCCCACCTTAAGAAGCAGGAAACATCTCGAATAAACAACCTAACCTTGCACCTCAAGCAATTAGAGAAAGAAGAACAAAAAAACCCCAAAGCTAGCAGAAGGAAAGAAATCATAAAAATCAGATCAGAAATAAATGAAAAAGAAATGAAGGAAACAATAGCAAAGATCAATAAAACTAAAAGCTGGTTCTTTGAGAAGATAAACAAAATAGATAAACCACTAGCCAGACTCATCAAGAAAAAAAGGGAGAAGACTCAAATCAATAGAATTAGAAATGAAAAAGGAGAGGTAACAACTGACACTGCAGAAATAAAAGAGATCATGAGAGATTACTACAAGCAACTCTATGCCAATAAAATGGACAATCTGGAAGAAATGGACAAATTCTTAGAAATGCACAACCTGCCAAGACTGAATCAGGAAGAAATAGAAAATATGAACAGACCAATCACAAGCACTGAAATTGAAACTGTGATTAAAAATCTTCAAACAAAGAAAAGCCCAGGACCAGATGGCTTCACAGGCGAATTCTATCAAACATTTAGAGAAGAGCTAACACCTATCCTTCTCAAACTCTTCCAAAATATAGCAGAGGGAGGAACACTCCCAAACTCCTTCTACGAGGCCACCATCACCTTGATACCAAAACCAGGCAAGGATGTCACAAAGAAAGAAAACTACAGACCAATATCACTGATGAACATAGATGCAAAAACCCTCAACAAAATACTAGCAAACAGAATCCAACAGCACATTAAAAGGATCATACACCATGATCAAGTGGGATTTATTCCAGGAATGCAAGGATTCTTCAATATACGCAAATCTATCAATGTGATAAACCATATTAACAAATTGAAGGAGAAAAACCATATGATCATCTCAATAGATGCAGAGAAAGCTTTTGACAAAATTCAACACCCATTTATGATAAAAACCATGCAGAAAGTAGGCATAGAGGGAACTTTCCTCAACATAATAAAGGCCATATATGACAAGCCCACAGCAAACATCATCCTCAATGGTGAAAAACTGAAAGCATTTCCACTAAGATCAGGAACAAAACAAGGGTGCCCACTCTCACCACTCTTATTCAACATAGTTTTGGAAGTTTTAGCCACAGCAATCAGAGAAGAAAAGGAAATAAAAGGAATCCAAATCAGAAAAGAAGAAGTAAAGCTGTCACTGTTTGCAGATGACATGATCCTATACATAGAGAATCCTAAAGATGCTACCAGAAAACTACTAGAGCTAATCAATGAATGTGGTAAAGTGGCAGGATACAAAATTAATGCACAGAAATCTCTGGCATTCCTATACACTAATGATGAAAAATCTGAAAGTGAAATCAAGAAAACACTCCCATTTACCATTGCAACAAAAAGAATAAAATATCTAGGAATAAACCTACCTAAGGAGACAAAAGACCTGTATGCAGAAAATTATAAGACACTGATGAAAGAAATTAAAGATGATACAAATAGATGGAGAGATATACCATGTTCTTGGATTGGAAGAATCAACATTGTGAAAATGACTCTACTACCCAAAGCAATCTACAGATTCAATGCAATCCCTATCAAACTACCACTGGCATTTTTCACAGAACTAGAACAAAAAATTTCGCAATTTGTATGGAAACACAAAAGACCCCGAATAGCCAAAGCAATCTTGAGAACAAAAAAAGGAACTGGAGGAATCAGGCTCCCTGACTTCAGACTATACTACAAAGCTACAGTTATCAAGACGGTATGGTACTGGCACAAAAACAGAAAGATAGATCAATGGAACAGGATAGAAAGCCCAGAGATAAACCCATGCACATATGGACACCTTATCTTTGATAAAGGTGGCAGGAATGTACAGTGGAGAAAGGACAGCCTCTTCAATAAGTGGTGCTGGGAAAACTGGACAGGTACATGTAAAAGTATGAGATTAGATCACTTCCTAACACCATACACAAAAATAAGCTCAAAATGGATTAAAGACCTAAATATAAGGCCAGAAACTATCAAACTCTTAGAGGAAAACATAGGCAGAACACTCTATGACATAAATCACAGCAAGATTCTTTCTGACCCACCTCCTAGAGTAATGGAAATAAAAACAAAAATAAACAAATGGGACCTAATGAAACTTCAAAGCTTTTGCACAGCAAAGGAAACCATAAACAAGACCAAAAGACAACCCTCAGAATGGGAGAAAATATTTGCAAATGAAGCAACCGACAAAGGATTAATCTCCAAAATTTATAAGCAGCTCATGCAGCTCAATAACAAAAAAACAAACAACCCAATCCAAAAATGGGCAGAAGACCTAAATAGACATTTCTCCAAAGAAGATATACAGACTGCCAACAAACACATGAAAGAATGCTCAACATCATTAATCATTAGAGAAATGCAAATCAAAACTACAATGAGATATCATCTCACACCAGTCAGAATGGCCATCATCAAAAAATCTAGAAACAATAAATGCTGGAGAGGGTGTGGAGAAAAGGGAACCCTCTTGCACTGCTGGTGGGAATGTGAATTGGTTCAGCCACTATGGAGAACAGTATGGAGGTTCCTTAAAAAGCTACAAATAGAACTACCATATAACCCAGCAATCCCACTACTGGGCATATACCCTGAGAAAACCGAAAATCAAAAAGAGTCATGTACCAAAATGTTCATTGCAGCTCTATTTACAATAGCCCGGAGATGGAAACAACCTAAGTGCCCATCATCGGATGAATGGATAAAGAAGATGTGGCACATATATACAATGGAATATTACTCAGCCATAAAAAGAAACGAAATTGAGCTATTTGTAATGAGGTGGATAGACCTAGAGTCTGTCATACACAGTGAAGTAAGTCAGAAAGAAAAAGACAAATACCGTATGCTAACACATATATATGGAATTTAAGAAAAAAAAATGTCATGAAGAACCTAGGGGTAAGGCAGGAATAAAGACGCAGACCTCCTAGAGAACGGACTTGAGGTTATGGGGAGTGGGAAGGGTGAGCTGTGACGGGGCGAGAGAGAGTCATGGACATATACACACTAACAAACGTAGTAAGGTAGATAGCTAGTGGGAAGCAGCCGCATGGCACAGGGATATTGGCTCGGTGCTTTGTGACCGCCTGGAGGGGTGGGATAGGGAGGGTGGGAGGGAGGGAGACGCAAGAGGGAAGAGATATGGGAACATATGTATATGTATAACTGATTCACTTTGTTATAAAGCAGAAACTAACACACCATTGTAAAGCAATTATACCCCAATAAAGATGTTAAAAAAAAAAAAGAATAAAGTAGTATAGATCAAGGACTTCTATAGAGAAGATCATTGCTCCAAAGGAAAACAGAGAGTATAAAAATCTAATTGAATTGAGCATTTCATGCAGGCTAGAACTATTAAAAAGTTTTAAACACTGCTGTAAACTCTTTCTTAGTGTAGTATCATATCTAAAAGCTACACCACTGTGTTGTAGTTTTCAACATAACCTTAAGCAGGTTAGTTTAATTAAATCATAAAATGTTTCAACATTTCAAATTTGATTATGACAAAAACATATCTACAATAAGAACTTTCAGATCAGGTGACCAAAACTCTATCGTTCATCACCCCAGAGAGAACACACATGCTTCTTACAGAAAGCTACTCTGATCTTTTTAAAAGAGTATTTTTCCAAAATTAAATAGATCCAAATATTATGAGACATAGCTTTCAATAAGGTTGATTGAGCTTCCATAAATTTTATTTGTATGGTACCCAGAACTGTTCATTTAACTTACTGAAAACAACAGTAAGAAGTTAATATGTGTTTGCAGGTGGGTAAGCTGGCTGCCGGGTGTGTCCCATCCATATTCTACACCTTCCGAGAATGCAGGAAATCTCAGTGGTGAAGATGAATTTGTCTTTTGGCTCAGTATTTAGTTATAGGAAGGAGAAGAGAAAGGGGGAAAGAAAGAGTCTAATTTTGACAATAAGAAAAAACAAAGATTTATCATTCATCAGAAAACTGAGTGCTATAGGAGGAGGCCAGTGACTCACATTCTGTTAGGCTGAAACAAACAAGACTCTCTTTACAACAGAACACATTAAATCCAGCTAAAAGATGATGCTTTCAAAATCAAACTAACATTATTATATAAACAACCATATTGAACACAGTTTTTTCTTCTAAGGACAAATACAGTTTTAAATATGATTTTTAAAAAGTAAAAATTTAATAACGAAATTATATACAGAGGCAAGTTTTATATATTTGTTAGACATTTTGAACTTCACTTAAAAATGTACACATGCTCATATATTATAGTTTATTTGTTCTGGCTCTGAATTCTCTGTAACACATATCTTGCAACTGCCTTTTGGTATATTTTGATCTGACTATATCTTTTTCGGCAAAAACATCCATTAGGTAACCACTACCCTATGTTTAGAAATGAAACCAAGCAGGACCCTGCAGGGCCTCCCCAGGGAAAGACCCCACCCCTACCCAGGAGAAGCACCAGAACGGTGGTCATAGACCCAGCAGGTCCTCCCTCTTTCCCATAGTCTTTGTGAAAAAAGCACAAACTACTGGGCCAGAGGGGAAAAGGAAAGAATCATTAACTGCTTTAAGTTAAACAAAAATTCCTCAGTGATGATTTGTATTGCCCACTGCACTGTCAGAGGCCTGGACTAGATTGGCCAATGATAAAACCTAGTATAGCATTTTATAACCTCTAATAAGTTAATTAACTTCACTTTGGTACAGCATTCTTGTCTCTTGTGAAAGTGACAAAGTAATGAACACGTTAAATCCCACTGAATTGCAAATGAACATTGCTGCCAAGTTGCTACTTGTGGAATATTAATAACTAGTACTTCCTTAACCTAACTGTGCACTGGAATCGCAATGAAGATTAAAAAAGAAATGCAGATTCCCAAACATCCCCACAGGGCTAATGGATCATAATCTTGAGTTCTAGTTGCCCCTGTCTGTTAACTGCAGCCAGAGTTGATAATGAATGTCTTAAACAGCTAAGGCTGTCAGTGTGTACTGAAAAAACAATCTTAGAACAAAGGTGATAGTTGGTAAAAAGTTTCTTGCTACTAAGAGAAGTAAGAGATTAAATAACAGCAAAAATAAGATGTGTAATCTATACACCGGAAAATAGTTTTGATTAATGAGATATGAGACGGCCTGGCACTTGTGTGAAAAATGAGCCTGGTCAAAGCAGGTTAAGAAAGAGGAATGAGTCAGAGAAATTGGCATAAATATATGGTCCACCTACCAAGAGATCAGAATCCCAACTGCAGCTTTGAGTAAGTCAGACTTGAGAGTTTGGAAGTGTAAATTCAACAGGCTCTTGTGTAAAGCATGTTATTTTGGTATTCACACTTGGATCCAAAATATGGAGGACAAGCCTATATATTTCTGAATGTGCTTTTAGTTTAGCCAGGCTCATTTTTATAACACACTGCATTGAAAAGTCAGCCCACACCTTCATATTCCACAACACGAAATACCCAACTTCTCGCTACCCTTAGGACAGTCTTCTAAGATGTTTAAGTTTTGTTTTCTGAAACTAAAGAGAGGAAGGTAAGTGTTTGGAATATAGAAAAGATCAATAAATAAAAGCTTTTTAAAATTGTTGTTATTGTTATTATCGTTGTTATTGCAAATCTCCAATATTAGGTTTAATATTTAAAATATGTAAGAAGACTAATTTCTTGCTGGTATTAACACAAAAGCCAACCCTTCTCATATTGAATTAATTAAAACTATTTTCTGGTACATAGATTACATGTCTTATTTTTACTTAATTTAATCTGCTCTTCTTTTCCTCCTGAAAGCCCTGATCAGCTGTAGCGGTCCCTCTTAACTATCTAAATAGACTATCATAATAGTCTCCTTTTCAAATATAAAACAAAAATGATACTATAAATATAATTATAAATATATAAATCTTGACTTTTATCTATTTTCCTTTAATACTGTGGGGTTTTATTTATTTAACTTAAATTTTGGATTTTTCAAACACTTGGATCAAATGCGCCTCATTCAATTAAAAAGACATTTCCAATATTATCTTCCTTTGCTTTACATTCCTTTAAAAACTTTTTTTTCTGAAAGACGATGCAGTTTTGAAGTTATACTAAGTTCTTATGCCTAGCATCAAGACTTTTTTTTTTTTTTTTTTTGCGGTCCACGGGCCTCTTAACTGTTGTGGCCTCTCCCATTGAGGAGCACAGGCTCCGGACGCGCAGGCTCAGCGGCCATGGCTCACGGGCCCAGCCGCTCCGCGGCATGTGGGATCTTCCCGGACCGGGGCACAAACCCGTGTCCCCTGCCTCGGCAGGCGGACTCTCAACCACTGAGCCACCAGGGAAGCCCAAGACTTTTTATTATATTCATGTTATTGCCTTCCTTTGAGGTGAAGCTAGTGTTCTTCTAATCCTTATTACCACCTTTACATGATTCCATTAATTAGTGTTTTACTTACCCTATGTTTCTGTTAATATATGTGCTTTCCACTTTAATGAGAGCAAACTTACTTATAATTACAAATCTAACTGAAATTTAATGAAATACAAAGGTCAAGTTTGAAAGTATACACAGTGAAGATAAGATAATGAATTATTCATCTCTGTGCCTGTAATGCTTAGTCTAGATCATATAAAAGTGCTCAGTGTTTATTGTGTAGAAATAGTACATAAGAGATGCAAGACACTGACATCAGTACTAAAATTCATTAAAAATAAACCACATGCACAAACAAAAATACTCTTATTCTTTCAGTACAAAGGATCAGTGAGGTTCTGTCACTTTTTCACACCATAAAATCAGAGAAAGGCAGAAGATGACTTTGTATCATTTCACATCACCAAGTATCAGTGTATTTAGTTGTAAACAGAGGAGTGGAAGTCATATCCTCCCTTCATCAAGAGATATTGATTTTTGTGATATTGAAGGAGATAAAATACACAATATATAGCTTTCTTATTTTTAAATTGCTTTATACGTATGTATCAGTAATTAATATTACTCTGAAAAAGTGAGAAGCACTGCTATGTTAATTGATATCGGAATAAATCTGTCCCCCATCTTCCATACCATTTACCTAACAGGAAGTTAATCTGCTATTTGGGGAGCTCCTTGGATTTTCCCACCCCACTGGTTAGTATAAAGGTCTTCATGGCACAGTTAGAGAAAGCCCCTTTGATCTTCCACCCATAGTGGTTACTGCAGTTCTATTGTTTCTATGTTAAGAATTATCATGGAAGAGCCAGGCACCCTTTTGAAAAGAGTAGTGTTATGGTATGGAGTCCAAACTTCCAGAGTGTACCACAAAGTCATTTCTCACCTCACCTGAATGATTGAAGGAAAGCTAGTACACAAAACAGAACCAACAGTCTCCTTCCTCATGTAAGGAAAACTTTCCCTTCTTTCCCTTTCTAACATATCTGCATTGAAAACTCAGCCCCTACCTTCCTATCCCACACCCCCAAATACCCCACCTTTCACTACCCTTCGGACAATCTTCTAAGATGTTTACGTTTTCTGAAACAAAAGACTGGAAGGTAGATGTTTGGAATAAAGAAAAGACTCAATAAATTAAAGCTTTTAAATGTTGTTATTGTTATAAATATTATTGTTATACCAAATCTCTAATATTAGTTCTAGTTTTTAAATTATGTAAAGAGACTAATTTCTCACCAGTATTAAGGTGATGGTGGGTTTGGTTTCCATGTGACTTTACCTTTTATTTAGAAATAGTATCTTTCTATTTTTTTTTTGTAACTCTAAGTCTGTGAGCAAACCACTTAACCAATTCTAAAAAGGTGAAAAAAGGTATAAGCAAAATTAGGTTCGCTTAGAAAAGTGTAAGTAAAACGACTTAGAAAAAGTTGTCCGTAAATTTTAGTTCCTTTCTGCCTAGTCTCAATTTCTATACACTTAAATCCTTGCTTACTTAGTACAATTATTGTAAAAAATAAGTGAAAGAAAATGCTCTGTGCTGTTTATAAAATGTAAAATATGATTTAATATATATTCATAAATAGCTTTTGACTTCTTAGAAAGTTGTTCAAGTTTATGTTCACCATACCACATGACTGGACATCTAAACTGATCATGTTTGTGTGATGAGCCAAGTGAATGCTTGCAGCCTATGAAGAGAAGATCAGAGTACTGGAACGCTGTAATTCAAATCTGTTGGCTCTGTTGATCTTGTTTTTAAAAAGTCTTAAAACTATGCTACTGTGGAAGCAAAACTAGAAGCTGCCTAGTTTTTAGTCCTAAAAGCAATATCACTTATATTTCATTTTTTGATTCAATTGCTCATTAGAGGAATTGATGTTAATGATATGACTTTTTAGTGTTTATAATCTCTGAGTCTTTTTGCCTGTTGTTATGGGCAACAGCGGGAAACTAATGATGACTAAGACGAGGTTAGCTAAAGATGGGGATTAAAAATTTAGAGATTAAATAATTTTTAAAAACAGCTTATAAATGGATATGCCTCTGTACATATGTGTACACACACACACATATGTATTCCCAAACAAAACAGTCCATATATTTAATTACATCTTCATTGATAAGTATGTTTCAAAGGTATTCATTTCTGCCACACATAATTTTATCAATCCCATTTCATATAGTCGTTATTCATCTTTTTAAAAATAATTTTTACTTATCACTTGGGAATTTTAAAGCAGATTTAAATACTTTATTATACATACATTTGAAGTAAGTGCAGCCTGTTTCAAACACTCATTTAATGGTTCATGGGATGGGAATTTAGCAAAAATATCCATTTAAAATTACTTCTTCAAGCGCAGAGTAACAGTGTTCAGATGTATCCAAGCATCCACAGAGCTCACCACATGCACGGTGATGTGATCATTTAGAAGCTCAGCTGGGCTGTGTGTGTGAGGCATAAGAGCTGCTCAGCGGGCCCAATCTTACGCAGAATCGGCAGAGTCAGATCCATCAGTAAGCTCTTGTGTCTAACTCTCTGTTACAGCAGCCCTTCTGGTACCCCACATTTAAAGAGAATATCCAATAAAGTCCATATGCGTATTTAAATATTTAGGATGCTATTTTGATGTTTAAAATTCCTGTTATAATATTACAAATACTCAGAGTTTATAAAAATCAGAATAGTGCTCTAAAAGCAAATACTGTTTTATCTTTTGAAGCAATAGAATTGTGAAACTTTTGATGATATATGACTGGGGTAATATGTTATGTAGTACCTAGGGCCAGTGTGGTTGATTTTAAGATGCCATTGTGTTCGTACATTTATACTTAAAAAGAGAAGGCTGTTTCTATGCAAGGTAAGTAGTACGCATATAATAATGGCAATGTAATACATCGAAAAGAACAGAAAAATACAAGACAAATATAGCCTTGTAAACAGTAGTATATATATATTTAAAATTTATTCTTTAATGTAAGTAAAATATATTTTTATGAAATTCCACATTTCAGGGATATAACATCTCTAAGCATTTAAGTCATTTGGCTAAAAATAAGGATAGAATAAGGAGCTATCAGTAAAATTCAAAGGGAGACGTGAGTCAGCAAACTCAGAATGCTATATTACAAAATGATTATACAATACAATGCTGTTAATGTATTTTCCATATTTTGGATTAAATTTCCATATATTCTAACATAGGATTTCATCAACAATGTCATCTTTTACAGGACCTAGATCACACCAAACAGTATATAGTTTTTATTCCTGTGAAAAACTCTAGCTACCAAGAAGTTGATCACATAGATTCCACAAAATATTCAGGTTGCTTTAATTTTCCAATACCAGTTAGTTAATGTTATGTATTTTAAAAATCTTTTATATTTGTTAGTCTTCTCAGTGTATTAATAGACTGATCTATTAATAAATAAGTTAAGGCTAAATAAGTTCTAATAGTATAAGAAGCAGATGTATAGAAACCTGTTAACATGAATTTTCAATCATATTCTGAGAAAACAGGAACTCCCACTGGAAATGGAAATCCAAATTGTTCACATTTTTAGGGAAAATACACATAGCCTCTACCCAACAATTTCACTGCTAAACACTAAGCCACCAGTATATTTGAAAAAGTACATCAATAAATATGTAAGAGAATATTTATTGTTTATACTATGTGTATTGAGGTAGGGGTGTGGGTTAAAACCAACAAATGTTAATTAATAGAGGACTGATTATTAAATTTTGTTACATACAACAAACTGCTCTGGAAATGTTAAAAATAATGAGGTTGTACAAATTTAGTGCAGGCATGGGAACTATATTATAAAAATAATATCAGTAGCTAAAAATATTTTTCTGGAAGGATAAGCAAGAAAATGCTTTCAATAATATATTTGGGGAGAAGTATTCAATATTAGTGAGGTTAAAAAGCTATGGGGTAACATTCATTTTTATTTCATACCTTAATGGATTGGTTGATTACTCTTACCTTTGGCATGCATTAAATCTATGCTTATTTTTAATATTCAGAGTGATTATCAGGCATAATAGGTCATTTTAATATTAATTTGTATTATTATTTATTTTTAAATGAATAAGTACTATTAAAAATCAGATGCCAGCCAGAGCACAATTTTATTTTATTAAAAAAAATCACTGTAAAACTAGTTTGCTTCTTATGGAATCTCTTATTCAGCTCTAGAAGTTTGAAAACTTGAATCTCCTATTTCTTCATCTATTGATATTCAAAAAGTTTACAGAAACGATTCACTTGTTTAATATTTTAGTACTATCTTCTAGGGAAAAATGATTATGAATATTGAAAAAGTCACTATCATGTAGAAGTATAATGATTTTACAGATTAGAACAATAAAAATAACCATTTTCACCCAAAGTGTTGATTATCATTTCAATTCATGACTTTCACCCTCAGCACCTCCTTATGTAATTCTGAATTCAGACATTTGCTTTACTAATTAAGTACTTTTTAACATTTAAAAAAAGAAATTGAGGCCACTTTTGCACCTGGTGACACATATTAACATAATTTTGTAAAACTGAACTTTTTGTACAATTGTATTTTTACTACTTTCAGTAATTTCTAAAGTTATCTGTAGCAGCCTATTAAAGTTTTCCTGTTCCAATTTTGGATCAGTAACAACTAATAAAGATTATTTCTTGGTTTGGATATATATGTTCTCATTAAATAAAGAAGTATTACACTATTTACATGCTTCATTAAATAAAACTGAATTAGCTATAGATATTTATGCAAACTTCTAACAGTTCCTCCAAAAGCAAACAAGAGCGAGGCATGTCCTCGTATCATGACACTTGTTTCTCTACAAATTTGGGAGAAATGGAAATATCTTATTTTCTACTCTGAATTCCTTTCAGTGCAGAAGAGGGAGAATGCAAGGTCTCTGCAATGCCCACCCAATCTACAGTGCTTGGGCCCATGTTTGGGAGCTGGGAGAGGGGAACACAAATATTCGTGTTGATGGGAGGGATTTACATAGGAAACAATCCTGGCTCTGCTGGATGTCAGCTCTGCTGTCCTGAGGGATGTTTAGATACCCCTCCGCCCCCACACAAATCCTCTTCCCTTTCAGGTGTCTGAAGCATCCCTGGGCAGGGCTAGCATTTGAGCCTCTTTCTTAGCTTGAACTTATTATCTTGGGCTCGGGACCTTAGGATGGAGCAATAAATGTCTGGGGCAAACACAGCCCTTCCTTTAGGGATCTCCTTTTGGAATCTAAGGAGAGGAACAGTGTAATTGAGAGTGGGGTCTGACACTCCTATCTATAACACTACAAGAAGTGGGAGCAAAGGGGTGTGTCACATCTCCAAGAGGGCACTTAGGTTCCTGTTATGGAGGAATGGGAAGGGAGTTGATTTCTCCAAAAGGCACCTGCACACAGGCTCTACCCTTCCTCCCTTGTCTGAGTCTGCCCTATCAATGAGCTTGGATGGACCATTCACATTGGAGAAATGAGGCATAGACTACCTTTGAAGAGAAGAGAGAGGTGGCTAGAGTTTCTGCCACTTCCCCAGTTCTCTTGAGATCCTCCTGAGTCCAGGAGAAACTGCAGCTCCTCGATCACTGAAGAGTTTTGGAGAGGAGGAGAGACAGTACAGCTCACCTTTGATTGTCCTGGCGCTTCCTAGGAAGTTGTCTCAAGAAGAAATAGAGAGAATCATTTTTTTAAATGTTAAATGATAAGCACCTACTAATATTACTGAAGCAGGTTTGTTTGGCAGCAAGCCAAACGCTGAGATGCCGAGGTTTGTAACAGAGAACGGGTTTATTCAGGAGGTAGCCAACAGAAGAGATGGAAGAACAAATCTCAAATCCACCTCCCCGAAGACTAGGAGCTTGGGATATTTATGGGTGCATATAGGGTAGTCAGAGGTGCAGGGGAAGGTGATTGAAGGCAGGCAAAAGGCCAGGGGATCGTTTCTCTTCTCAGGCTTATCTGAGTCACATGCTTCTTCATGGGACTCAGGTTCAGAAAATGGCAGTGTTAGCATGATCCGTGGGTGGAGTTTTTGGCTGTCTGATGTCAAAATGTCATCCATCCATCCATCCATCCGGCACTCAGGAAGGCCCAGTGGAATGTTTGGTGGTCTTGACCAGTTTCAGCTGGGCAAGAACTAGCTCCAAGTTCCTGAAAACAACTTAGGCAACCATTACTACAGCAACCCATACCTCAGAAGTGTTATATTTATAGGGGGGCGATTGAAGGAATCTTGTGATATATTGTCTAAGCTACATGAAGCTTGGTTGGTATGCAGTTTGCAAGAACAATTAACTCAAGCTTGACCTTGGTCAGTGAAGGTAGGTTACAAAAATATATGTACCCCAGTGTTCATAGCAGCATTATTTACAATAACCAAGATATGGAAGCCACCTAAATGTCCATCAACAGATGAATGTTATGGGGTACATATAAGTAAAATGGAATACTACTCAGCTATAAAAAGAATAAAATTTTGCCATTTGCAACAACATGGATGGACTTGAAAGGTCTTATGCTTAATAAAATAAGTCAGAGGAGAAAGAAAAATACTGTATGATATCACTTATATGTGGAATCTAAAAAATACAACAAACTAGTGAACATAACAAAAAAAGAAGACTCACAGATATAGAGAACAATTAGTGGTTACTAGAGGGGAGAGGTAAGGAGGGAAGAAGCCATATGGGGTAGGGGATTAAGAGGTACAAACTATTATTGTACAACACAAGGAATATAGCCAATATTTTATAAAATATATAAATGGAGTATAACCTTCGAAAATTGTGGATCACTATGTTGTACACCTGTAATTTGTGTAACTGTACAATATTATAGTGTACACCTGTACACTATAATATTGTACACTAACTATACTTCAATAAATAAAATCAATTATAAACTTTAAAAGTGCAGACAATTAAAAAATATGTAGACCATATGCAAATCCCAGGGTTAAAATTGAATTAAAAGAGGAAGAGAAGGGGCTTCCCTGGTGGCGCAGTGGTTGGGGGTCTGCCTGCCGATGCTAGGGGACACGGGTTCGTGCCCCGGTCCGGGAAGATCCCATATGCCGCGGAGCGGCTGGGCCCGTGAGCCATGGCCGCTGAGCCTGCGCATCCGGAGCCTATGCTCTGCAACGGAAGAGGCCACAACAGTGAGAGGCCCGCGTACAGCAAAAAAAAAAAAAAAAAAAAAAAAAAGATGTTCAGGAGTTTAAGAACCAATTATTTTCATTTCTGATTTTAGTGAATGGTTTTGGACTCAGATCGCAAAATGATAGATAATGCATCTTAATATCCTTTCTTTGGAAATTATTTAGATACACAAAACCCCTAAGCAATCCTCCTACCAAATACTACATATCTAATACAAATTTGATGGGGATGGAGAGGAGTAATTCTTAAAAAGTATTCTGCGGCTTCCCTGGTGGCGCAGTGGTTGAGAGTCCGCCTGCTGATGCAGGGGACGCGGGTTCGTGCCCCTGTCCGGGAAGATCCCACATGCCGCGGAGCGGCTGGGCCCGTGAGCCATGGCCGCTGAGCCTGCGCGTCCGGAGCCTGCACGTCCGGAGCCTGTGCTCTGCAATGGGAGAGGCCACAACAGTGAGAGGCCTGTGTACCGCAAAAAAAAAAAAAAAAGGATTCTGTCACAATTTGATGAAAAAGGATATCATTCAAATGGAGAAGATGATGAGATAACACTAGTGCCCTAAAAGTAACCAAAGCTCCAGAAGACTCTCAAGCTGGAAGGGAAGAAAATAAAGTTGTGCCATTTTTTTTTTAAATCACTACCAAGTTTAATGTTGTCAAACTTAGTATTCATTAATAAGTCATTACATATGGAAACAATAAGTAGATTAGATTCTCCTCATGTCACAAATGTTCCCAATATAAATGATAATTATTGAAAAATCATAGCTAATTGCAAATTAATTACTTGTAACCAAAGCTTTTCAAGGGCAAAATTAGAAAACTTCTTCCTATTTTTTTAATCTCAGGTTTTTTTGGGGGAGGGGTTAATTGAGGTGTTAATTTAGAATGTTCTGTTAGTTTCAAGTGTACAGCAAAGTGATTCGGTTGTGTGTGTGTGTGTGTATATATATATATATATATATGTATATATATTCTTTTTCAGATTCTTTTCCATTATAGGTTATTACAAGAATTTGAGTATAGTTCCCTTTGCTATACAGTAGGTCCTTATTAGTTACCTGTTTTATATATAGTAGTGTGTGTATGTTAATCCCAAACTCCTCCTAGGGTAATTTAGCAGTTTGGGAAATTGTGCTATTTTTTAATTAAACAATTTCCATTATTAAAAATGTTACCATTATTTAAATTCATGGAACTTGAATGTGTGAATATAAAAGAAACAATTGTTTAATTATGTCTTTTCAATGTAGTAGTAAATTAATTTAAAGCAGCTTTCTGTGAATAAATATTGTATAAACATACTAATTTGAACATAAATTTGTTCTTCTTACCTATAACAGGCTTAGGTAAGTTGGAAAGATGTATTTAAAATATATGCTGTTGTTTTCCCTGTTTTCCTTTTAGTTTTAAATCAAGAGTGGCTGTGCTGCAATTTCCCCCACCCCCCACATAATGCTCTAAATCTCAGGTTGTGGAGTTCACTTTTCTCATTTAAAAGCGTGAATATAACTGCTATAAATGGCTCAGCCATCTCTAGAATCATAACACAACTGTCTGAATTCTATCTATGGTGGTAAGTAGCTGTCTTTCTGAATCAGCTTTTATTACTGACTGTGGTGACCTCAACTTGGTATTGATTTGGCCACCATTAGATGAAGAAGATTTCTATTATCTGCTGTCTCACCCATTACCATCAGTTTTCAAAATATTTTCTACAATATCAGAGGCAAATAATTTTATTCTCTGAAGAATCATAAAACTTGACAGAAAGAATTTCAGAACACGATAGGGTGAGAAATATATTCTTAGTTTGTAGCTACATTTTAAAAAGACTAAGTACTTATCTAGGTTGACATCCTCTTATAGCAGAATAATTACTGTATAAACTATACTGAAAAATTTGTTTTATAAAAGGTATTTAACAAAGTATATGTAATTATTAAAAATAATCTCCACTGACATTATTTTAGCTTCATCTCAGTGTATTATAAAATATTACTGGTTACTATTATTATTAACTTATATATTATGAAAATCATCCTTTTGATGTACAGTTATTTATATTTTATACATGCAAGGTTTCTAATAACCACAACCACAGGCAATTAACACATATTTCAAACACCCCAAAGAATTCTGTATGCTGTACCTACATTTTTGCCTTTTCTAGAATGTCAAATAAATAGAATCATAGAGGATGTCACCTTTTGAGTCTGGATTCTTCCACTTAGCATATTGCCTTTGAGAATTTTTCATGTTTTGGTTGGGGAATACTTCACTGAGTGTTGTAACACAGTTTGTTTATCCATTTATTTATTAATGGACATTGAAATTATTTCCAGGTTTTGGTAACTATCAATAATGCCGCTTTAAAACATTTATGTTTAGGTTTTTATATGAACACAGTTTTCATTTCCTTAGCATAAATACCTAGAATAAATGCAAATCCCAGGTGATTCAGTAAGTATTTTTAAGTTTAAAAGAAACTACAACACTATATTTCAGGGAAACCCTATCAGTTTGCACTGTCACCATCAATGTCTGAGTGCTTCTCTTGTTCTGCATCCTTGTTTTTTAAAAATATTTAGCCATTCTAATAGGTGCATAATGGTATATTGTTTTGTGTTTATTAATTTGCATTTCCTTAATGATTAAATGGCTAATAATGATAAGCATTTTTTTCATTTGCTTATTTACATCTTATTTATCTTTGGTGAACTGCCTGTTCAAATCTTTTGCCCATTTTTACACTGGTTGTTGGTTTTCTTGTTATTGTGTTTTGAGAGGTATTTGACTGATATTTATTTTGCAAATATTTCACCCCAGTCTATATAGCCTGCCTTTTTATCCTCTTAACAGTGGCCTTCACAGAGAGAGGTTTTGATTTTGATGAAGTCTTATTTACTGACTTTTCTTGTATAGATTGTGCTTTGGATGTCAAATCTATGAAATCTGCCTAATCAACAGTTATAAAGATATTTTCCAATGCTTTCTTCTAAGAGATTTGTAACTGTATGTTTTATCTTAAGGCCAATAATGTATTTTGAGTTAATTTTTATACAAGTTGTAAGTTGTAGGTTTGTTTTGTTTTGTTTTCTTCTTGCCTACAGCTGCCAAGTTCTTACAGGTTCATTTGTTGACAAGTACTCTGTCCATTGAATCACCATCGTACATTGGTCAATAAATCAATTACAAATATATGTGTTTATTTATTTCTGGATCTTCTATTCTGTTCTATTTGTTCAGCCTTACCTTTCATCAATATCATACTGTCTGGACTGCTATAGAATTATATTATTTCTTAAAGCCTGAAAAAGCGAATTCACCAACTTTTTTTTTCAAAATTGTTCAGATATTCAAGTTCCTTTAACTTTCCATAAAAGTTTTAGAATCAACTTGTCAATATTTAAAAAATATCCTGTTGGGATTTTTCAGGAGGATTGCATTAAATTATAAATCTATTTGAAGAAAAGTAAATTCCTTAACTATACTGAGTCTCCTAAATATGAACACAACATGTCGTCCTATTTACTCATGTCTTCTTTGATCTTTTTCATAGACGTTTGTTAGTTTTCAGCATACAGATTGTGCACATCTTGTATAAGATTTATACCTAAGCATTTCACATTTGTGGGAGCTATTGTAGATGATATTGCTTCTTAAAATTTTAGCTGATGTTTATTCCTATTATATTAGAAATTTAAGTTTTATATATTTGATCTTATATCTTCTAAACTTGCTAATGTCACATTATTTCTATGAGCTATTTTGTAGATGCCTTGGGATTTTCTATGTACACAATTATGTCATCTGTGAATGAAGATAGATTAATTTCTCCCTCTCTAATCTGAATACATTTTATCTCATTTTCTTGTCCTAGTGAAATTACTAAGACTTCCAAGAAAATATTCAACAGGAGTGGTGAGAGAATAAAACTACAAACAAAACCAATACCCCTCCTGAACACAGGCACAAATCCTCAATAAAGTATTAGCAAATCAGATCCATCACACACACACACACACACACACACACACACACACACACACCCCATGACCAAGTAGGTTTTTCCAGGAATGCAATATTTGAACAACATAAAAAAATAAAATAATGTAATTCACCATGCTAACAGATATAACAAGACTAAACACATAATACTGTCTATAGATACAGATTTATTGGCTAATTTCCCATTTTAGAGAGAGAATATTGGGTCATTCTCATTAAGTATGTTGTTAGCTCTTTGCCTTTTAGACATAATCTTTATCAAATTAAGGAAGCTCTTTTGTTTTCCTAGGTTATTTTTTTTCATTAATGGATGTTGACTTAAAAAGAAATTGCTTGCTCATGATATATATAGATATAAATATAGATACAGAGACAGATATAGATGTAGATCCAGGTATAGACTGCTGGATTCAGTTTGCTCATTTTTTTTGAAGAACTTTGTGTCTATATTCAGGATAAATATTGTTCCATACTTTTGTTTTATCCTAATATGTTTATTGTAATACATGAGTTTGCTTCTTAAAAGAAGTTTTGCTCTTCTATTTTCTGCAAGAGTATTTGAAGAGTGAGTGTTACTTCTCCCTTAAGTGTTTGGTAGATTTCAACAGTGCAGCCCTGTAGAAGTGGTGTTTTCTTTTTGGAAGTTCTTTAACTGTAAATGTAATATTTTAAAATACATATATGGCTATTCAGGTTAAATAATTTTTCCTGTATGAGCTTGGTAATTTCTGTCTTTGAGAAATGAGTTCATTTTATCAGTTTTTTCTATTATGTGCATACAACTGTTTGTAGTACTTCCTCACCCTTTAATATCTGTGGAGGCAGTGGTGATATGTCCTCTTTTTTCCTGATGTTGGTAATTTATGCCTTCTCTTTTTAAAAACATTTTCATTAAGAAATAAAGGAACTATATCCATTTATACCATGATATTTGTTACAATTTTCTTTCTTAAAATTACAAGTTTCTCTTATGACATTAATACTTCAAAAATTACCAACAAAATGAGATATGTCAATATTGAAACATGAAATATGTAGAGATACATTGCTGATATATGAAAGTTGTCAGTTTTATTGGTGTATATAGAATTCTCTTGTACTCCAAGTAATATAAAAGTGTACTGTGTTCTAACTGAAAAGAAATCATTCTACTGTCACTTCTCTCTCTAACCTAAATATCTACTAAATTCTGCAATAGTAAGTTGTACATTATAATAGTAACTCCAGTTGTCTGCATAGTATTATGTAACGATTTTGTTTATTTCTTATGTTTGTATCTTTTAGTGGGCTTTTAAAGATATAATTTGTGCTAATTTAATTAGCATTTTAAGATTAATTCAAGTGCTTTTAAAATTCACTGAATTTAATGTTATACTTGTTTAATATAATTAAATATTACCAATATTTGCTGATCTCTACAGAAAAGTCTTCCAAAATACTCCTGGAAGGAGGACAATATTTTTTAATTGAGATATAATTGACATGGAATGTTATATTATTTTCAGGTGTACAACATAATGATTTGATATTTATATGTATTGCAAAATGATCACAGCAATAAGTTTAGTTAACATCCATCACCATACATAGCTACAACTTTTTTTCTCTGTATGACAATTTTTAAGACCTACTCTCCTAGCAACATTCAAATATACAATACAGTATTAACTATAGTCACCTTGTTGTATGTTATATCCCTATGACATTTATTTCATAACTGGAAGTTTGTACTTTTTGACCATCTTCACCCATTTCACCCACCCCTTATTCTCTTCCTCTGAAAATGACCAATCTGTTCTCTGTATGTATTGGATAATTTTATCATCAAATAA
Source organism: Leucopleurus acutus (assembly GCF_964270905.1). Lineage (NCBI taxonomy): Eukaryota > Metazoa > Chordata > Mammalia > Artiodactyla > Delphinidae > Leucopleurus > Leucopleurus acutus. The sequence goes on from NC_139146.1 coordinate 10,793,880, forward strand.
ATTTATGAAATACTCTGCTATATTCAGAGCAGCATAGTATAGGTATACAGGACAGGTTGTCCAATGCAAAATGTTCCCATTTAAAAGAGACAATTCATATATACACTACTAAATGTAAAATAGATAGCTAGTGGGAAGCAGCCGCATAGCACAGGGAGATCAGCTCGGTGCTTTGAGACCACCTAGAGGGGTGGGATGGGGCGGGTGGGAGGGAGACGCAAGAGGGAGGAGATATGGGGATATGTAGATGTATAGGTAATTCACTTTGTTATACAGCAGAAACTAACACACCATTGTAAAGCAATTATACTCCAATAAAGATGTTAAAAAAAAAAGAAGCAATTCACATCAGATACATAATGATAGATTAAAGGGCAGGGGCAGGTGAGAGATTCCTTGGAGAGATCTTAGCGCAGCAGAGGAGAGACTCCCCCTTCACATAAACGCACACGTTCTCACAAGGCCATGAACTCACCTAATAATACATGAAAGCACTTTTTCAATGGAACAGACAAATACGTCTATCCTGACCATGCATCAGGTGTACTATGTCCCAAGATCATTTTCTTTTCCAATCTACTTCTTGATTCTTATCCTTGGCTAACATCAAATCCAATAATTTTCCTTCAATTTAGGGTGGGGAAGATTTGGATTGTTTCTACTACTAATGGCGTAAATGACAGACCAAATTTCTGACATGTGGGAGTGGTTAGAGCTCGGGTGCAAGCATTTGCAGAGCCACAGCCTCTGCAACTAGGGGTCGGAAATGTCCCTCCTGCAAGATCAAGCTGCCAGGGCACTTCTTTCTAACTTGCATATAAATGCTATAGGGACTATCCCTTTCTTGGAGATTCATAATGCATATATAAAAGTCAAGTTTAAAAATCGTAGCAGGAAAAAAAAGATAAAGTATGTTTGGACTCAATATTTAACACACACATGCCCAGCCTGATTATCTATCCTTTTATTGAAAATTGATGATGCTTGTTAAAACAACCTAAAAATTACCAGAGTTTTGAAAAAATCAATTTTGATTTGACCCAATGTTAACAAGCTCACTTAATTTTGTTTCCTTAAAATTTTGTCCCATGTGACAGTCATGAATGTACTTTAAGAATAGGACTTTTGTCTTATTTTTTTTCCTTCCTTTTCTTTTTTTACCCCTGACTCTAAGCATGGGAACTGGCATATTTTAGGTGCTTAAATAAATGATTGTTGAATAAATAAAATAAAGCTTTAAAAAATTTTAATTATCCTATCATGGTGTATTTTTCTTAAAAATAAAACCAAAAAGGCATTGTTATTTAAAAGAAATTCTGTTTAAAATAAGAACTAGAGAACTTAATACAGTCACCACTGTGACCACCTGTCAGTAGGAGGCTGCTGGAATAACACTAACCTGCTAAACACTGAGAGCTTCAACATAGTCTTTTAAAGTCGCTATCTGAGTGACTTATTTTGGAGTTTTATTATGCTCTCGAACATTCCACCAGTTTGTCATTTTGAAGAAAAGGTCATTATCCCTAAACACTAACATTTTCCCTCCAGTTATAACTAATTATATAGGTGGCTGTAGCCTCAGTTTGTTCATCCACAAAATAAGTGATTTGGACTAAATTATTTTTACGGTTCTTTACAATTCTAAGCATGTAAAAGGTTTGATACTTTTTATTTACAGTACCTGGCAAGTAGATTTCATTCAATGAATAACCTATTATAAGACCTAAATATTAAAACAATTAGTACAATGCTGAATAATGAGTTATTGTTATTGACAAAATTAATATGATACAGTAGAAAGAAAATAATCTTTAGAATTAACTAAATATGATCTTGAATCCCCTGTTTGCTTCTTACTAGCTATGAGATCTTAGATGAGTTTATTAAGAATTTTGAGAATTTATATACTCCATTATGGAGACAATGAGACATAAACTGTGTTGCCTATAGTTATAATAAAACAGTGTTAGCTTTCCTACATTTTCCTTACCCGCTAATTTGTGCAATTATTTTATTGTGCATGAGAATAGATCCCAGTAACTATTTTAATGTGACATAAGCCCATGCTTTCCAGCTATGATAGTTTCCCACTGGTAGTATCTAATGATGCCCAGTTTCTCTTAAGATTTATCCATATAGTTCTTGGCCTCCTAGGAGCCAGGTGATTTACCTTTGCCCGCACCAGCATGAATACTAGGCTGTTTATGGCCGTCCTCCTTTCAAGCTCTGTATTTAAACCATGCACAGAACTTTCAGAAAGTAGCTGAAGCTCTCCAGAGAAACACCTAGAAGCATTTCTTAGCTACACCACATTTTGTCATATTTAGCTTTTCCACAGTTCATTTTTGCTTACTCTGAGACAAAACAAAATGCCAATACTCCCTGAGATCAGGTTAAAACCTCGAGATGGCTTCACAGGCGAATTCTATCAAACATGTAGAGAAGAGCTATCACCTATCCTTCTCAAACTCTTCCAAAATATACCAGAGGGAGGAACACTCCCAAACTCATTCTATGAGGCCACCATCACCCTGATACCAAAACCAGACAAGGATGTCACAAAGAAAGAAAATTACAGACCAATATCACTGATGAACATAGATGCAAAAATCCTCAACAAAATACTAGCAAACAGAATCCAACAGCACATTAAACGGATCATACACCATGATCAAGTGGGGTTTATTCCAGGAATGCAAGGATTCTTCAATATACACAAATCAATCAACGTGATACACCATATTAACAAATTGAAGGAGAAAAACCATATGATCATCTCAATAGATGCAGAGAAAGCTTTAAACAAAATTCAACACCCATTTATGATAAAAACCCTGCAGAAAGTAGGCATAGAAGGAACTTTCCTCAACATAATAAAGGCCATATATGACAAACCCACAGCCAACATCGTCCTCAATGGTGAAAAACTGAAAGCATTTCCACTAAGATCAAGAACAAGACAAGGGTGCCCACTCTCACCACTCTTATTCAACATAGTTTTGGAAGTTTTAGCCACAGCAATCAGAGAAGAAAAGGAAATAAAAGGAATCCAAATTGGAAAAGAAGAAGTAAAGCTGTCACTCTTTGCAGATGACATGATACTATACATAGAGAATCCTAAAGATGCTACCAGAAAACTACTAGAGCTAATCAATGAATTTGGTAAAGTAGCAGGATACAAAATTAATACACAGAAATCTCTGGCATTCCTATACACTAAGGATGAAAAATCTGAAAGTGAAATCAAGAAAACACTCCCATTTACCATTGCAACAAAAAGAATAAAATATCTAGGAATAAACCTACCTAAGGAGACAAAAGACCTGTATGCAGAAAATTATAAGACACTGATGAAAGAAATTAAAGATGATACAAATAGATGGAGAGATATACCATGTTCTTGGATTGGAAGAATCAACATTGTGAAAATGACTCTACTACCCAAAGCAATCTACAGATTCAATGCAATCCCTATCAAACTACCACTGGCATTTTTCACAGAACTAGAACAAAAAATTTCACAATTTGTATGGAAACACAAAAGACCTGGAATAGCCAAAGCAATCTTGAGAACGAAAAACGGAGCTGGAGGAATCAGGCTTCCTGACTTCAGACTATACTACAAAGCTACAGTAATCAAGACAGTATGGTACTGGCATAAAAACAGAAATATAGATCAATGGAACAGGATAGAAAGTCCAGAGATAAACCGGCGCACGTATGGTCACCTTATCTTTGACAAAGGAGGCAGGAATGTACAGTGGAGAAAGGACAGCCTATTCAATAAGTGGTGCTGGGAAAACTGGACAGGTACATATAAAAGTGTGAGATTAGATCACTCCCTAACACCATACACAAAAATAAGCTCAAAATGGATTAAAGACCTAAATGTAAGGCCAGAAACTATCAAACTCTTAGAGGAAAACATAGGCAGGACACTCTATGACATAAATCACAGCAAGGTCCTTTTTGACCCACCTCCTAGAGAAATGGAAATAAAAACAAAAGTAAACAAATGGGACCTAATGAAACTTAAAAGCTTTTGCGCAGCAAAGGAAACCATAAACAAGACCAAAAGACAACCCTCAGAATGGGAGAAAATATTTGCAAATGAAGCAACTGACAAAGGATTAATCTCCAAAATTTATAAGCAGCTCATGCAGCTTAATAACAAAAAAACGAACAACCCAATCCAAAAATGGGCAGAAGACCTAAATAGACATTTCTCCAAAGAAGATATACAGAGTGCCAACAAACACATGAAAGAATGCTCAACATCACTAATCATTAGAGAAATGCAAATCAAAACTACAATGAGATATCATCTCACACCAGTCAGAATGGCCATCATCAAAAAATCTAGAAACAATAAATGCTGAAGAGGGTGTGGAGAAAAGGGAACCCTCTTACACTGTTGGTGGGAATGTAAATTGATACAGCCACTGTGGAGAACAGTATGGAGGTTCCTTAAAAAACTACAAATAGAACTACCATATGACCCATCAATCCCGCTACTGGGCATATACCCTGAGAAAACCATAATTCAAAAAGAGTCATGTACCAAAATGTTCATTGCAGCTCTATTTACAATAGCCCAGAGATGGAAACAACCTAAGTGTCCATCATCGGATGAATGGATAAAGAAGATGTGGCACATATATACAATGGAATATTACTCAGCCATAAAAAGAAACGAAATTGAGCTATTTGTAATGAGGTGGATAGACCTAGAGTCTGTCATACAGAGTGAAGTAAGTCAGAAAGAGAGAGACAAATACCGTATGCTAACACATATATATGGAATTTAAGAAAAAAAAATGTCATGAAGAACCTAGGGGTGAAACAGGAATAAAGACACAGACTTACTAGAGAATGGACTTGAGGCTATGGGGAGGGGGAAGGGTAAACGGTGACAAAGCAAGAGAGGCATGGACATATATACACTACCAAACGTAAGGTAGATAGCTAGTGGGAAGCAGCCGCATAGCACAGGGAGATCAGCTCGGTGCTTTGTGACCGCCTGGAGGGGTGGGATAGGGAGGGTGGGAGGGAGGCAGATGCAAGCGGGAAGAGATATGGGGACATATGTATATATATAACTGATTCATTTTGTTGTGAAGCTGAAACTAACATACCATTGTAAAGCAATTATACTCCAATAAAGATGTTAAAATGAAAAAGAAAAATAAAAAATAAAAAATAAAAATAAAATGAAAAAAAAAAAAAACTCGAACATTCAGAGGTTTTCTTTCCTGTCTGTAAAATGTGTCCCAGAGGCAATTTCCCAACTCAGGTAGGCAGAGGACTTGAAAACATTTCCAGAGATCTTTCAGTTCCCTAAATAAAACCCATAAGCCATGAGGAAAAGCAGAGTCCAGCCAGACCAGACATGGGCATCCCATAGGTCTTCCATGCAGGTATTCAGACTAATCTGTAATAATTGCACGCGTATTTAAGGTTATTGCACAGATTACATTTAATATACCTGTGTTCACCATCTGCTATATCTCTTGGGGAAGTGACATTGAACATTTGGGAATTCTGTTTTATAAGCAATAATGTTTTAAGCTCATAAAGTACGAATGAAATAAGCCCTTTTAATTTTAATCACACATGAGACATTTATACTATACCAGTTCTGGAAGAATTATGTGTCTCTTGCTTAGGGGTGATAAATTATAGAGGCAAGGAATATACACAGGTATGCACACCCCAGATGTACCACCTTTCAATAAATTATTTCATTTTTACTGATTTTGTTAAAGAACAAAGGTTTTTTTGTGTGTTTTTTTTTTTTTGGTTTTTTTAATGTAGCATCAATTCAGGCAGAACAAAGATAGAAATTCCATCCTCCCAAGCAGATGTCAAAAACATTTAAACAGCTGTCAGACCAGTTCAAACTGTCATCAGAAGTGACCTTAAACCAAGTTTAGTTTTTAAATATTATTTTAAAAAAAGAAGTGAAAAAACAACACAGTGCCGTTATGCAGATGTCTGAAATATTAAATGAAAGAATGAACATCTGTTCAGTTCCTCTTCAAACTTTAATGGTTTGGAGAGAAATTCTGTTGTCTCAGATCTTTAAGAACATCTGAGGCCCATACAGCTTCAACACCTGTGAAAGAGGCTCTCTGAAAACGTACATTCTAACTTCAAAGTCTTTTACTACCGTTCTTTGCCAAACATATGCCAACAAACAGAACTTATTATTATTTATGATATTTAAGGCCCTCTTGTAGTGTATATTTTAGAGTGAGAATAAAATCCTTTGGGCTTTACTATACTTTTATGCACAGAAAACATGTATTTTATTTTTATTAGAAATACTAAAACAGAGTAATTTGATAGCTGAGCTATCAACTGAGCTATCATTTTTAGCTTATCTGAATACTAGATACTTAAATTATCTGGTTTTAGAGGTAGTTATACATATGGTGCAATAATTTTAAATTCAGTCCTCTTGAATATGATTATTTCATTCAGTGTTTATGAGAAAATCATTCCTTCCATAATTGAAAAAAATTCTGCACAAAAGTATCAGGTTTATGTTAATGTATTATTTGAATAAAAACTATCTTGCTGATATAAATAAAATAATTCTAGACATACATTTGCCTAGTTAATGTGAAGGTGTATTTTCTGCTAATGTCTTTTACACACATATGCCTGTATGTGAGTATGTATACATATGTGTCTGGGTATGTATAACAGATTTTCTATATGCTAGATGGTGTTACAATGTTCCAAATTTACTAAATCAAAATCTGAAATCATCTCTGTCAAAGAGATCCAATATAGATCAACTTGTGTATGTTACATGGAGAAATTTCTGTTGCCAGATGCTTCTTCTTCTAACCTGAAAGCATCTTTAACTTCCCCACTGATCTTTTGCACCTTTGAAGAGAAACCAAATTTAGGATTTAAAATCCTAATGGCTGTTTAAAGCCATAATTATTTTAAGTTAAATTGGAATTTAGACACTTGCACTCCATTACATATGAGAGTTCCGAAAAGAGCCTGTAATAAACATTTCACCTGAGAAATAAGATTTTAAATGTCTACCAATTGAAAAATTCTAGTGAAAACAGGGAAGAATTTATAAGGAAACTATACTTTTTACTCTAATGCCTGACACATGAGGGATATTTCCTTACATTTATGTTAGACCCCAAAATTCATTTTCTTTATGCTCCTAGAGATGCAAATCAGTGGTTCTTAACTCTGGCTTTACATTAAAAACACTAGGAAACATTTAAGATATCCAGGTTATATTCCAGATGAATTAAAATAGAATTTCTAGGTTAACACTCAGGCACCAGTAATTTTTAAAGCTTCAAACATGATTATAATAAATATCCAATTTTGGGAACCATCTGTTAAAAATGTAAACAAATAATCATGTATCAAGTATAACCAAATAACCATGTGTTTTGCGTTAATTTCTCTCTATTTTAGAACCTATAAAGAGAATGTTTTAATGGATAAGTGTCTATTGAATTTTATTTCCTTCTCATCTATTTTTAGCTGATATTTTATAATTATACTTGTATAAAATTTGCTGAAGTCTTAACTAGTATTTCCATCTATCAGCTACTAAAGTCTCTTCACAAAACCCTTACTACAAAATATCAGTAGTGAGATCTAAAATTAAATCTAAATATTAAAAAACTGGAGAAACTTTGAAAAAATTTAATCTACCCTCATTACCAAAAGCTATTTAAATTCATATTTTTATGGCATATAAACAGATATGTTTATAATGGCAATGGCAACATGTAACTCTTTCAAACACATTATTATATATCCATTCAATAACATTACTAAATAACTTATACATTATTTTGTTTTGGTAAAAAAAGTAGAATATTTAGAAATGTACATGGTGATGTATAGAAATATTTTGAGAGTATATAATTACACAAAATCTTAATAATCAGTTTGCACAAGAGGTTGGATTTTGGATAGTATTTTTTATTCTTTATTTTATAATTTTCTACCATAAATATATATTTACTTTAAGATTATATTTTAAAATAGTTTTTGCATTTCACAAAATTTCAAAAATTGGATATTTCAAATTCTCAAAATTAATTACCTCAAAATTAATTATAGCACTCTTAAATCTTCACTACCAGTTAATTCCACCTACTTCAACCTAATTTTTCTCATTACATGCAGACTTTCCAAAGGCAGATTGGTTTGAAAAGAGTAATAGTGGATAATTATTGTCCCATTTCACCCTTTTCTGATTACTCCATTATGCTAAACCCAAACTTCAGAGGAAGTTTGTTGTTTTTTGTTATATTCTCTACACTTTGTTACATGACCTTGGGCAGATTGCAAAAAACATGAAAAGATTAAATTGTTCAAAAGAATATAAAGGTCCTTGAATAAAGTGTTGACATATTTGCAATAGTACTTTATTTTAGCCTGTTGGAAAAGTTTAAGATTTTACATTTCTGATCTTACTATCTGAGCCACTGCATCTCATACCAAATTATTTTAAACCTCTGTTGCTTTTTTTTTCTAGAAGATGTGTTACTATGAAATTCCCCGATTACTTTCCTAGTCATATTTTAAACCACTTTTAAAAAGTCAATATAAAAAGCTTCATTTTATTCTTAGTTTAACAAGAAGAAGTTATAACTTATTCATGATGTTACAGATATTTAGAAGGCTTTAGTAATATATTTTAAATATCAAAGTATATAGTAATTCTCAGTAAATTTTCTAATTAATTGAGGAATTTGTTAAGAAGTGTGCTTCTCATAACCGAGAACATTTCATTAACATTAAATATGATATGTAATATATATATAATAATACATGTATATAATATAATGTGTATATATATATGTTCAGTAACACTCTCTTACCATCTCAGAGACAACCAACCAACTAACCAAGCAAAAATGAAGCAAAATACAGTCACCTAATTGTGACTTAATTCTCATTTTTAAAAATCCTTCTTATTTTAAATCATTTACTATAGTAGAGTAGGTATGGTTGCTTGAGTTGTATATTTGCAGTTAAACTGCTTAATGAGTCTATATGGAACAGCTAAATATTTAGAAGTGCTAAGTAATATTTAATAGCTGATACAACTTCCATTATTTTTTTCATACAAGTAACTGAGTTTCTAATGATTGAATAATAATTATTCTCCTTCTTACATAGATTTATTAATACCTTACAAATTAAACAGCTTTGTAATTTCAAAAAGTTGTTGATGACTGGAAAAATACCTTAAAAGTAATTTGTGCTTTTGTTCTTCATAATTAAAATTTGCATACTCAAAGCCAAAATTAAAACTGTGTAATTGGTTATTTTTTGACATCTGTATTGGAGTATAAATGCTTTATAATGGTGTTAGCGTCTGCTTTATAACAAAGTGAATCAGCTTTATGTATACATATATCCCCATATCCCCTCCCTCTTGCATCTCCCTCCCGCCCTCCCTATTCCACCCCTCAAGATGGACACAAAGCACCAAGCTGATCTCCCTGTGCTATGCTACTGCTTCCCACTAGGTATTTATTTTACATTTGGTAGTGTACATAAGTCCATGCCACTCTCTCACTTTGTCTCAGCTTACCCTTCCCCCTCCCCATATCCTCAAGTCCATTCTCTAGTAGGTCTGTGTCTCTGTTCCCGTCTTGCCCCTAGGTTCTTCATGACAATTTTTTTTTTTTAGATTCCATATATATATGTTAGCATACGGTATTTGTTTTTCTCTTTCTTTTTTTTTTTTTAACATCTTTATTGCAGTATAATTGCTTTACAATGGTATGTTAGTTTCAGCTTCACAACAAAATGAATCAGTTATATATATACATATATTCCCATATCTCTTCCCGCTTGCGTCTCCCTCCCTCCCACCCTCCCTATCCCACCCCTCCAGGCGGTCACAAAGCACCGAGCTGATCTCCCTGTGCTATGCGGCTGCTTCCCACTAGCTATCTACCTTTGGTAGTGTATATATGTCCATGCCTCTTTATCGCTTTGTCACCGTTTACCCTTCCCCCTCCCCATAGCCTCAAGTCCATTCTCTAGTAAGTCTGTGTCTTTATTCCTGTTTCACCCCTAGGTTTTTCATGACATTTTTTTTTAAAATTCCATATATATGTGTTAATATACGGTATTTGTCTCTCTCTTTCTGACTTACTTCACTCTGTATGACAGTCTCTAAGTCCATCCAGCTCACTACAAATAACTCAATTTTGTTTCCTTTTATGGCTGAGTAATATTCCATTGTATATATGTGCCACATCTTCTTTATCCATTCATCTGTTTTTGGACACTTAGGTTGCTTCCATGTCCTGGCTATTGTAAAGAGAGCTGCAATGAACACTGTGGGACATGACTCTTTTTGAATTATGGTTTTCTCAGGGTATATGCCCAGTAGTGGGATTGCCTGGTCATATGGTAGATCTAGTTTTAGTTTTTTAAGGAAACTCCATATTGTTCTCCATAGTGGCTGTATCAGTTTACGTTCCCACCAACAGTGCAAGAGGGTTCCCTTTTCTCCACACCCTCTTCAGGATTTATTGTTTGTAGATTTTTTGATGATGGCCATTCTGACTGGTGTGAGATAATATCTCATTGTAGTTTTGATTTGCATTTCTCTAATGATTAATGATGTTGAGCAGCCTTTCATGTGTTTGTTGGCCATCTGTATATCTTCTTTGGAGAAATGTCTATGTAGCTCTTCTGCCCATTTTTGGATTGGGTTGTTTGTTTTTTTGGTATTGAGCTACATGAGCTGCTTGTAAATTTTGGAGAATAATTCTTTGTCAGTTGCTTTGTTTACAAATATTTTCTTCCATTCTGATGGTTGCCTTTTCATCTTGTTTATGGTTTCCATTGCTGTGCAAGAGCTTTCAAGTTTCATTAGGTCCCATTTGTTTATTTTTGTTTTTATTTCCATTTCTCTAGGAGATGGGTCACAAAGGATCTTGCTGTGATTTACGTCAAAGAGTGTTCTTCCTATGTTTTCCTCTAAGAGTTTTATAGTGTCTGGCCTTACATTTAGGTCTTTAACCCATTTTGAGTTTATTTTTGTGTATGGTGTTACGGAGTGTTCTTATTTCATTCTTTTACATGTAGCTGTCCAGTTTTCCCAGCACCACTTATTGAAGAGGCTGTCTTTTCTGCATTGTATATTCTTGCCTCCTTTATCAAAAATAAGGTGACCATATGTGCATAGGTTTATTTCTGGGCTTTCTATCCTGTTCCATTGATCTATATTTCTGTTTTTATGCCAGTACCATACTGTCTTGATTACTGTAAGTTTGTAGTATAGTCTGAAGACAGACAGCCTGACTCCTAGAGCTCCATTTTTCTGTTTCAAGATTACTTTGGCTATTCAGGGTCTTTTGTGTTTCCATACAAATTGTGAAATTTTTTGTTTAGTTCTGTGAAAAATGCCATTGGTAGTTTGATAGGGATTGCACTGAATCTGTAGATTGCTTTGGGTAGTATAGTCATTATCACAATGTTGATTCTTCCAATCCAAGAACATGGTAAATCTCTCCATCTATTTGTATCTTCTTTCACTTCTTTCATCAGTGTTTTATAGTTTTAAGCATACAGGTCTTTTGTCTCCTTAGGTAGCTTTATTCCTACGTATTTTATTCTTTTTGTTGCAATGGTAAATGGGAGTGTTTCCTTAATTTCTCTTTCAGATTTTTCATCATTAGTGTATAGTAATGCTAGAGATTTCTGTGCATTAATTTTGTATCCTGCTACTTTACCAAATTCATTGATTAGCTCTAGTAGTTTTCTGGTAGCATCTTTAGGATTCTCTATGTATAGTGTCCTGTCATCTGCAAAGAGTGACAGTTTTACTTCTTCTTTTCCAATTTGGATTCTTCTTATTTCTTTTTCTTCTTTGATGGCTGTGGCTAAAACTTCCAAAACTATGTTGAATAAGAGTGGCAAGAGTGGGCTACCTTGTGTTTTTCCTGATCTTAGTGGAAATAGTTCCAGTTTTTCACCATTGAGAACGATGTTGGCTGTGGGTTTGTCATATAGGTCCTCTATTATGTTGAGCTAAGTTCCCTCTACGCCTACTTTCTGTAGGTTTTTTATCATAAATAGGTGTTAGATTTTGTCCAAAGCATTTTCTGCATCTACTGAGATGATCCTATGATTTTTCTCCTTCAATTTGTTAACAGGGTTTATCACATTGATTTGTGTATATTGAAGAATCCTTGCATTCCTGGGATAAACCCCATTTGATCATGGTGTATGATCCTTTTAATGTGCAGTTGGATTCTCTTTGCTAGTATTTTTTGAGGATTTTTGCATCTATGTTCATCAGTGATACTGGCCTCTTGTTTTCTTTTCTGGGACATCTTTGTCTGGTTTTGGTATCAGGGTGATGGTGCCTCATAAAATGAGATTGGGAGTGTTCCTCCCTCTCCTGTGTTTTGGAAGAGCTTGAGAAGGATAGGTGTTAGCTCTTCTCTAAGTGTTTGATAGAATTCGCCTGTGAAGCCATCTGGTCCAGGGCTTTTGTTTGTTGGAAGATTTTTAATCACAGTCTCAACTTCAGTGCTTGTAATTGGTCTGTTCATCTTTTCTATTTCTTCCTGTTTCAGTCTTGGATGGTTGTGCTTTTCTAAGAATTTGTCCATTTCTTCCAGGTTGTCTATTTTATTGGCATTAAGTTGCTTGGAGTAATCTCTCATAATCCTTTGTATTTCTGAAGTGTCAGTTGTTACTTCTCCTTCTTCATTTCGAATTCTATTGATTTGAGTCTTCTCCCTTTTTTTCTTGATGAGTCTGGCTAATGGTTTATCAATTTTGTTTATCTTCTCAAAGAACCAGCTTTTAGTTTATTGATCTTTGCTATCGTTTCCTTCATTTCTTTTTCATTTCTTTCTGATCTGATCTTTATGACTTCTTTCCTTCTGCTAACTTTGGGGTTTTTTTGTTCTTCTTTCTCTAATTGCTTTAGGTGTAAGGTTAGGTTGTTTATTTGAGATGTTTCTTGTTTCTTGAGGTAGGGTTGTATTGCTGTATACTTCCCTATTAGAACTGCTGTGTCTGCATCCCATAGATTTGGGTCGTCGTGTTTTCATTGTCATTTGATTCTAATTATTTTTTGATTTCCCTTTGATTTCTTCAGTAATCTGTTTGTTATTTAGTAGTGTATTGTTTAGCCTCCATGTCTTTGTGTTTTTTACAGATTTTTTTCCAGTAATTGATATCTAGTCTCATAGCGTTGTGGTCAGAAAAGACACTTGATACGATTTCAATATCCTTAAATTTACCTAGGCTTGATTTGTGACCCAAGATATGATCTATCCTGGAGAATGTTCCATGAGCACTTGAAAGAAAGTGTATTCTGTTGTTTTTGGATGGAGTGTCCTATAAATATCAATTAAGTCCATCTTATTTAATGTATCATTTAAAGCTTGTGTTTCCTTATTTATTTTCATTTTGGACAATCTGTCCATTGGTGAAAGTGGGGTGTTAAAATCCCCTACTATGATTGTGTTACTGTTGATTTCCCCTTTTATGACTATTAGCATTTGCCTTATGTATTGAAGTGCTCCTATTTTGGGTGCATAAATATTTACAATTGTTATATCTTCTTCTTGGATTGATCTCTTGCTCATTATATAGTGTCCTTTTTTTTAAAATTAATTAATTTATTTATTTTTGGCTGCATTGGGTCTTCATTGCTGTGCGTGGGCTTTCTCTAGTTGCGGCGAGCAGGGGCTGCTCTTCATTGCGGTGCACAGGCTTCTAATTGCGGTGGCTTCTCTTGTTGCGGGGCACAGGCTCTAGGGCACATGCGGGCTTCAGAAGTTGTGGTGCGGGGGCTTAGTTGCTCCGCGGTATGTGGCATCTTCCCAGACCAGGGCTCAAACCCATGTCCCTTGCATTGGCAGGCGGACTCTTAACCATTGTGCCACCAGGGAAGCTCCATAGTGTCCTTCTTTGTCTCTTGTAATAGTCTTTATTTTAGAGTCTATTTTGTCTGATATGAGAATTGCTACTCCAGCTTTCTCTTGATTTCCATTTGCATGGAATATATTTTTCCATCCCCTCACTTTCAGTCTGCATGTGTCCCTAGGTCTGAAGTGGGTCTCTTGTAGACAGCATATATATGGGTCTTGTTTTTGCATCCATCCAGACAGTCTATGTCTTTTGGTTGGAGTATTTAATTCATTTACATTTAACGTAGTTATTGAAATATATGTTCCTATTACCATTTTCTTAATTGTTTTGGGTTTGTTATTGTAGGTCTTTTCCTTCTCTTCTGTTTCCTGCCTAGAGAAGTTCTTTTGCCATTTGATGTAATGCTCCTTTGGTGGTGCTGAATTCTCTTAGCTTTTGCTTGTTAGTAAAGTTTTTAATTTCTCTGTCTAATCTGAATGAGATCCTTGCTGGGTAGAGTAGTCTTGTTGGTTGTAGGTTTTTCCCTTTCATCACTTTAAATATGTCTTGCCACTCCCTTCTGGCTTGCAGAGTTTCTGCTGAAAGTTCAGCTGTTAACCTTATGGGGATTCCTTTGTATGTTGTTTGTTGTTTTTCCCTTGCTGCTTTTAATATTTTTTCTCTGTATTTAATTTTTGATAGTTTGATTAAAATGTGTCTTAGAATGTTTCTCTTTGGATTTAACCTCTATGGGACTCTCTGTGCTTGCTGGACTTATATCCTTTCCCATATTAGGGAAATTTTTCCACTATAATCTCTCCAAATATTTTCTCAGTCCCTTTCTTTTTCTCTTCTTCCTCTGGAACCCTTATAATTCGAATGTTGGTGCGTTTAATGTGGTCCCAGAGCTCTCTGAGAGCGTCTTCAATTCTTTTCATTCTTTTTTCTTCATTTTGCTCTGCAGTAGTTATTTTCACTATTTTATCCTCCAGGTCACTTATCCATTCTTCTGCCTCAGTTATTCTGCTATTGATTCCATCTAGAGAATTTTTAATTTCATTTATTGTGTTGTTCATAATTGTTTCTTCGCTCTTTAGTTCTTCTAGGTCCTTTTTAAACATTTCTTGTATTTTCTCCATTCTATTTCCAAGATTTTGGACCATCTTTATTATCATTACTCTGAATTCTTTTTCAGGTAGACTGCCTATTTCCTCTTCATTTGTTTGGTCTGGTGGGTTTTTACCTTGCTCTTTCATCTGCTGTGTATTCCTTTGTCTTTTCATTTTGCTTAACTTATTGTGTTTGGGGTCTCCTTTCTGCAGACTACAGGTTCATGTTTCCAATTGTTTTTGCTGTCTACCCCCAGTGGGTAAGGTTTGTTCAGTGGGTTGTGTAGGTTTTTTGGTGGAGGGGCCTGGTGCCTGTGTTCTGGTGGATGAGGCTGGATCTTGTCTTTCTGGTGGGTAGGACCATGTCCGGTAGTGTGTTTTGGTGTGTCTGTGACCTTATTATGATTTTAGGCAGTCTCTCTGCTAATGGGTAGGGTGGTGTTCCTGTCTTGCTGGTTGTTTGGATAGGGTGTCCAGCACTTTAGCTTGCTGGTCATTGAGTGGAGCTGGGTCTTATCATTGAAATGGATATCTCTGACAGAGCTCCTGCTGTTTGCTATTACTTGGAACCAGGAGGTCTCTTGTGGACCAGTGTTCTGAACTTGGCTCTCCCACCTCAGAGGCTCATACCTGACACCCGGCCAGAGCACCAGTACCCTTTCAGCCATGTGGCTCAGAGGAAAAGTGAGGGAAAAAAAGAAAGAAAAAAATAAAATTAAATAAAATTATTAAAATAAGAACTAAAAAAATATTTAAAAAATTAAAAAGTAATAAAAGAAAAGAGAAAGAAAGAAAGAAGAGAGCAACCAAACTAAAAAGCAAATCTACCAATGATAACAAGCGCTAAAAAAAATTGGGTAGACAGAACCCTAGAACAAATGGTAAAAGCAAAGCTATACAGACAAAATCACACAAAGAAGCATACACATACAGACTCACAAAAAGAGAAAAAGGAAAAAAATATATATATGTTAAAAAAAAGGAAGAGAGCAACCAAATAAACAAATCTACCAATGATAATAAGCTCTAAATACTAAACTAAGATAAACATAAAATGAGGAATAAATTAGATACAGAAAGCAAACCCCAGGTCTACAGTTGCTCGCAATGTCCACCCCCTGAATTTTGGGATTATTTGCTGTCTATTCAGGTATTCCACAGATGCAGGGTATATCCAGTTGATTGTGGGGATTTAATCCACTGCTCCTGAGGCTGCTGGGACAAATTTCCTCTCTTCTTTGTTCACACAGCTCCTGGGGTTCAGCTTTGGATTAAGCCCTGCCTCTTCATGTAGGTCTCCTGAGGGCATCTGTTCTTGGCTCAGACAGGACGGGGTTAAAGTAGCGGCTGATTTGGGGGCTCTGGCTCACTCAGGCTGGGGGGTGGGAGGGGTATGGAATGCGGGGCAAACCTGCAGCGGCAGAGGCCGGCATGATGTTGCAACAGCCTGAGGTGCACCGTGTGTTCTCCTGGGGAATTTGTCCCTGGATCACGGGACCCTGGCAGTGGCAGGCTGCACAGGCTCCTGGGAGAGGAGGTGTGGAGAGTGACCTGTGCTTGCACACAGGCTTCTTGGTGGCTGCAGCAGCAGCCTTAGTGTCTCATGCCCGTCTCTAGGGTCCACCCCGATAGCCATGGCTCACACCCATCTCTGGAGCTTGTTTAGGTGGTGCTCTGATTCCCTCCCCTTGCGCACCCTGAAACAATGGTCTCTTGCCTCTTAGGCAGGTCCAGACTTTTTCCCAGACTCCCTCCCGGCTAGCTGTGGCACACTAACCCCTTCAGGCTGTGTTCACACCACCAACCCCCATCCTCTCCCTGGGATCTGACCTCCAAAGCCCGAGCCTCAGCTCCCAGCCCCTGCCCACCCCAGCAGGTGAGCAGACAGGCCTCTCGGGCTGGTGAGTGCTGGTTGGCACCAATCCTCTGTACAGGAATCTCCCTGCTTTGCCCTCTGCACCCCTGTAGCTGCACTCTCCTCGGTGGCTCCAAAGCTTCCCCCCCACACACCCCCCATCTCTACCAGTGAAGGGCCTTCCTAGTGTGTGGAGACTTTTCCTCCTTCACAGCTCCCTCCCAGAGGTGCAGTTCCCATCCCTATTCTTTTGTCCCTGTTTTTTCTTTTTTCTTTTGCCCTACTCAGGTACGTGGGGGGTTTCTTGCCTTTTGGGAGGTCTGAGGTCTTCTCCCAGTGTTCAGTAGGTGCTCTGTAAGAGTTGTTCCACATGTAGATGTATTTCTGATGTATTTGTGGGGTGGAAGGTGGTCCATCAAGATTACTGCTCCATCATCTTGAAGGTCTCTCAATCGTGCAATTCCTTATTAAGGAGATACAAAAGTCTAAGTTATATCAGAAAACATCACAAACTCTGTTTTGAATTGGAACTCCCCCAAATTCAAAGTATTTTGGTTCATATTTTTACATGTTTCTCAGAAAAAGAAAACAATCCTATCAGCTAGTAGTCTGATAGGCCATTAAATTTCATTGTCATTTGTAACTATTTCTTCATGATTTCTTCATTGTGTTGCTTTCCCTTTAAAATTATATTTAAATTCACTCTGTCTTACATGGAGAAAGAAAATGTTGACAATTCATTTCATATAGTAACAACCATTGTTCCAATACTTACAAACTTTTTGAAAATTGTTCCACAGATTTTTTAGAGCTACATCATTTTTTACAATTCAGACCCTCTCTAAAAATAATTATCTTTCAGTTAAATGGTAAAGATTAAAGACGAATAGCATGAAAGAAAAAGAAGCTAAATATTTTACCTTAATTATACTATATTTTAGTCTACCTTTAATTTAATCTTAATACTATTAATAGAGAAAGAAAAATCAGCAAGATACTTACAGATTTAAATCCTCAAGCATTTTGCAGTTCATTTGTTGAATGTGGCAACTTGAAAGATAGTATCTTGTTTTTGGAGTAGTAGAAATAACCTCTTCCTCCTTGTGCTATAAAATTTGAAATAGCACATCAGTTTGTTCCTTTCATTCTCTTAATTGAATGTGGATTAAGGGCATATCTAACTTAACAATTATCTAAAAATTATCTAAAAATTTCAAAATATCCAAATACTAAAATAATACACACAGAGACACACACAGACACATATACTCACAGATATACCTGTATGTATATACATAAATGTCTTTCAATATTTATATATAAATTTAGCCAAACATCATATATAAATACACATATATATCCTATAAATCTATTATATATCCCTCTGTACAAACATAAGTTTGTTTACATGCATGTGTATATAAATACCCACCCAGTCACATGCATAAGTATATGTATTTGATTCCTCAGTTTGGTGCCTTCCAGATGGACATCTTTGAGTAAATAAGATCATGTGATTATAGATATACATTTAAAACAATATGTGAAAGAAAAAAATTCCTTCTTCTTGGTTAGAAACAACACAAAAATATAAAGTGGATTCCAAAAGTGAAAACACTAAATCTCTGTTAATTTCTGTGATGATACATATATTTAACCTTTGATCTTGCAGTAAACTAGCTTTTCTTTCATGTTTTTTGCTAGTTAAGTACTATTTGCTGAAATACTTAGGTAGTAAAAAATGTGATAGCTCATTAGCAGATGATTTACTGTCTGCACATAGAGCCCAGTGTGGATTCATTCTTGACACCTGGAACTGAATGCCATTTGGAACACATTTCTACAGGACACCTTGGAGGAAATGTTTTTTTGTAAATTCAGTGTATGTACTGTTTAAGGGAAATTATTAATGGGGATCACAGAACGGCAGTACAAACATATCTGATAATTGCTTACAATGTATTTGCAAATACTATTTTATTGAAACCAGTAGTATTTGGCTCTATGTGTTGTCAGTTATTCTTTGCACTTCATAATTTCTTGGCAGAGTTTCAGGTCTGAGTGGAAACCAATTTAGAAATCTGTCACATCAAATTGGGGAGAATTATCTAAACATAATCTAGTTAGAGCAAAAAGATGCAACAATTAAAATATGTGGCAGCATAGCTCTCATTTAAGAAGAAAATGATTTGCCTTCAATGGACGTTTGCTATAAGCCAAGCCTTGCCCTGATGACAACAGTGTTTTATATAAGGAAGCAGCGTTTGATACCAATATTTGAAGAGAATGAAAATGGAAAACTAGGAGAATAAAATCTGTAGAAATAAAAGTATACAAAGCATACACATTAGGCACAACTGGAGATGGCCAATTAGTGATAAGTTATTAAAAGAAATGTGTCTAATTCAATGAAAAAAGTAGGAATTTAATTCTTCTTTAACTTTTTTGTTTAAATTCCTGTGTTGGTTAGTATGTAGAATGTTATGTTCTATAGTGTATGAGGGCTTTGGAGTCAGATTGTCTGTTTTGAATCCTGCAACTAAATAGGATTTTAGTTAGGATATTCGGATTTTTTGCAGCTCCTTTTTCTCATCAGTAAAAGGGAGATAAAATTCCTCCAACTTTATACTGTTTGTATACAAATTAAATGAGGAAAAACATATAAAACTTAGCAACAACAACTGATATTTAATGTTCACAATACGCCAAAAGTTCTATTTTAAATACATTATGGGTGAGAGCTCATTTAATCATCACAAAAAATGTTAAGAGGTAGATTGTCTTCTTATTCTTCTGTTAATAATGAGTAATTGAGGTACAGAGAGGTTAAATAACACGTTCAATATCACACAGCAGGTAAATGATGGATCACAGACAATACCTAGGATAGAACGTCTGGTCTCCTAACCACCATACTGCTTATTACAATACATCATTGTTTTCTCAATATTAGTATTTAGAGGACCTCAGATGAGATTAAGAACTGTATGAAAATGCCTGCTATATAAAAGAATACAACACCAGAATTTGTGGCTTTATTGAAAATACCAACATTTCCTTTGATTTGTTATTTTTCTTTAGCATTGTTAGCCACTTTAAAATCATGTAAAATAAAGTAGACACATCTATGTTATCTGTGACTTTGTTCCAGACAAGATTAGTAAGCCTTATGCCATACCTGTTTGATTAAAATGCAATACAGAAAACAAAATTATACAATGAGAGTTTAGGATTTTGTTTCTTTTAAAAGAAAGGCCATTATTCTATAGTGAAATATAAACTTTTAAAAATAATTTTAAAATTAAGTTCTTTAGAGATTAAAAATAACTTAGTTTTTATAGTATAGCTTGATATCTTGAGAAATGAAATTATAATCAATCAGCAACAGTGGAAAGAGGGATAAATTAAATTTTAGGCTTGTAGGTAAAATACTATTCTAACCTAAAAATAAAACAAAACAAGTCTTATTAGGAAAAATATATTAACTTTAATTTCTCTTTTGCCTAGTTAATTGGATAAAAATGTGGCTATCGTCAAAAGACAGCTTTCTACAGATTTTGTAATCTCACAGTTGAAAATCAGGAATCATAGATAATAGTAATAAAAGTAAACTATTTTGTCTCCCACTGTTCTTCCTCTGAATGAATGGAAACTATCAACCCCATGATCCTCTGTTAACTAATAATCCATAATCTTATGGTCTCTTAAATTGCAAACGTGATTACTAATCTACACTTAGAATATCTAGGTTTTGTAATGTCCAAGCTTCTAATTTCTTTCAAAGTTACATATATCTTCTTCTCCCCTGCTACCACGAGGTCCAGAGAAATGTCTGAACTACTTGAAGGGGAATGTGGTCAGTTTCTTGGCCTGCTTTTCTACTGTCAGCTTGTTATTCATTTTTTGATAGAACTTTGATGCATGATCTCTTCAAATTTTTACACGGAGTCACAGCACAACAGCAGCTTTCTTCAAAGAAATCTACTCAGTGTTTTCTCATCTCAATCTGTACTCCCCATTGTTTTAGACACGATGTGAGTGAGGCATTTAAATGGGTAAAACTGATCCTTGGCCATTTACTTTTTGCAAAATGGTCTTTCTCACAATATACTTTTGTATCTGATTTCTATTTTAAGGCATCTGCCAAAAAGTTCATGATAACTCTCTTTTGTGTTATAATTCATCTGGAGGGGAAAGAAGAAGAAACATAAATAACTAGCATTAGTCAAATTTTCCAATGGCTAACATGCGAGTTGACAGGCTCTCCTTACTAGATACTATTCCTTTGCCACTAGTGTTCTTAGTATTAAATATATTTAAGCAGTATTTACTTTAAAAGTGCATTTGTTTTTAGAAATATGGGGGTTCTGTCATATAGGGACATATTTGAACCATCATTGCATTTCCTGACAACTATTGATTTAGGAATTAGGTTTTCCCAGATATGGTAGAGTTGCTCTTTAAAATATTTAAACAGTATACAACAAATTCAATTCTTCAATCAGAGTACAGATAAGAGCCAGATTGGTTATTGGCTCTTTCCAAACTGGCAAGACCGGAAAAGCAAAATGCATGGCAATTATGGCATGATACCCCTTTATGTAGAGATGCTGTCCTTCTCTGCCCCACTAATCCTTTATCTTTTTAACCAGTAGTGACTGTGCTCTGTGTCAGTCACTATCTATGGACATCCATCTCCACAAATACTTGAAGCAAGTGAATGTATCCTTGACATTTGTAGCTAATAGTTTTCTTAAATGGGTATTTTTTTTTTTTACTCAAAACCCAGGCAATCTCCCACTTGCAATATATGTAGCAAAAATGTTGACATGTGAGAATAATCTCAAAGCCTATTTCAAAATAAACACTTTTGAATTAGTTGTCAGTATCCCAATAATTAAGAAGTTACAGAATCTTTTTTAAAAAAAACAGAAAATTAGGCACTCCTGGACCTAGTACTAAACTGCAAGAGAAAAATAGACTGGATTTAGGGACAGGGTGGCAGGATTATTCTGGTCAGAGGAACAGAGGACAAAGACATCTTTGTATACTAATGGCAAATATCCACTAGAAATATGATGTAGAAAAGAGAAAAGAAGCTGACCTGAGTATTATCTTGCATAGAAAAATAGAAGAGGAGATATACTAAATTTGAGAAAAAGGTTGGCCTTAGCAGAAGTATAGACAGTCTCTGCACTGTTTGTCTTGTAAGAGGCAGGAAAGCAGAGTAGATGGATTCATATGCTGAAAGATGGGTGAGTGTGGTTGTGAGAGCTTGTAGAAGTTTCTATTTTCTCCTTGAAATGAGGAAAAAAGGACTCAGCTAAGAGTTAGGAAGGGTGACTAGCTGTTGAGTTGTTACACAGAAAAAAAGAGAGTAATTTAACTGGAGAAATACAATATAATTCCTGGACAGGATTAAGGATCCCTTTGCATTTTATAATCATAAATGAGACCAATCAATATGGTTGCTGAACCATGTGATATAGCTATTTCATCTCTGTGAACCAGCGTTCACTAATAAAATGGTCCTTTAACATTTACTCACTACTATTTATCTTTGATATAATTAGAGTATCTAAAAAATAAATTCTCATTGATTACATGCCACTACTGATTACAGCAATTGATATTAGCCAAATTTAATTAATGGGCTAATATCTTGCATGATGTGTAACTGTAGTTTGTGTGACTTTCACAGATCAGATTGGTAAGTTCCCATGAAACCTGAATCTTTGGAAGTGGTTCCACGTGTGATTGAGACCTCTCTACTGAAAAACTGCAAAATGATAGAATTTCCACAGGTGACTTCCAAATTATCCAACTAACTTTTGAACACTGACTGTTAGACAATGCTGCAAGGAGTCCCAGAAGCAGCATGCTTTAATCACATCCAGGGCTCTTAGAAAGTGTTTTCATGTATGTACAGAATTAAACAGTGACCCTGTGGAGGAAGATCTAACATTTCCTGTGCAGATTAAAAAAAAAGAGAGAGAGAGAAATAAAGCTCTTGTTAAAAAAAGAATGTTAAGCTCCTAACAATAATACAGATTTGTTTTAAAAATTAGATATTTTTTGGCTAAGCTCATTATTTTCTTCAGTGTGAGTAAAAATTGAGTGATTATTTCCTTTTTTCCTCTTCTTTTGAGGATAGATGCATTGGTCTCTTGTGGAAAATATTCACTACCCTTGACTTTTTCTGATCTGTAAAAATGGAATTTACAACTTGTCAATGCACGGCTAAAATATATCCCTTGATAATTATGCTATTTTCCTTTTTAATTTTTTTTTTTTTTTCGGTACGCGGGCCTCTCACTGTTGTGGCCTCTCCCGTTGCGGAGCACAGGCTCCGGACGCGCAGGCTCAGCGGCCATGGCTCACAGGCCCAGCCGCTCCGCGGCATGTGGGATCTTCCCGGACCGGGGCACGAATCCGTGTCCCCTGCATCAGCAGGCGGACTCTCAACCACTGCGCCACCAGGCAAGCCCTAATTTTTATTTTTTAAATAAGCACAGTGTTCTTTGTGAATTTTGATAAAGTAATTTAATCATTTAAGTTTTTAATGTAAATATTCATAATTTATTCAAAAAAGATTTATTGTACGTATATTTAATGTGTGTTGTATTAGTTGTGGTAGGAAGAGCATATGAAAACAAATAGACCATTTTGAAGGGAAATTCATAGGGTAACTATGAGTTGAAAAAGTAATGTGTCATAAGGGGTTAACAGAAGAAGAGTTATGAGGGCTCAGGAGAGAATAGTGTTACTTTCATACTTTTAGGGTAGGCTTTTTAGGTGAGTCAGTATTTGACCCATGCTTTGAACTGTGCAGAGGATTTGGGAAGGCTTTGAAGGTTACTGTGAGAGCACACACATAATCTTGAGTCATATGTGAGGGACACAAGTTTATTTTGATTGGATGAAGTAAGGAATAAAGCTAGAAAGATATTTGGTTGAGAGTATGAAACACCTAGATAGAGTTTTCACACTATTTAAAATAAAAGTCATCAAATGTGTATTGGAAAGAAAACAGAATTCAAGCTGTGTTGTATAGAGATTATTTTGCATCTGGGTGTTAGAGTCACTGGGAAAGTTTGAAGGCTGGGAAAACAGTGAAGTGATATCACAACAGTCTGAGGGTGCTTGTTATATTTGAATAGATATAGAATCAAGAAGGAATAGGCTGAATACCACTGGAGAGGTAGACTATGGATAGGCATGGGGAACAAAAGAAATGGAGTGTTTTTTGGTTTGTTTTTTGTTTTTTTTTGTTTTTTTTGCGGTACGCGGGCCTCTCCTGTTGCGGAGCACAGGCTCCGGACGCGCAGGCTCGGCGACCATGGCTCACGGGCCCAGTCACTCCGCGGCATGTAGGATCCTCGCGGATCGGGGCATGAACCCGTGTCCCCCGCATCGTCAGGCGGACTCTCAACCACTGCGCCACCAGGGAAGCCCAAATGGAGTTATTTTTAAAACTTCCATCTTGGATGATTGGGAGGATATTAACGCCATCAAAAAAGAAACATATGAGCAGAAAGAGCAGTTTCAGAAAAGAAGAAAATGAGTTCAATTTTGTATGAATTTGAGGCCTCCAAGTGGAAACTTTGAGTATACAGTAGTCCCCTCTTATCTGCAGTTTCAATTTCCACCCTTTCAGTTACTTGTGGTCAACTATGGTCTGAAAATATTAAATGGAAAATTCCAGAAATAAAAAATTCCTAAGTTTTAAATTGCATACCATTCTAAGTAGCATGATGAAATCTCATGCCTCTGCACTCTGACCCCCCCCCAGATGTGACTCATCCCTTTGTCCTTTGTATTCTGCCCATTAGTCACTTAGTAGCCATCTGGGTTATCAGACCAACAGTTGTCCTATCACAGTGCTTGTGTTAAAGTAATCTTTATTTTCTTATTAATGGCCCCAGAGCACAAGAGTAGTGATGCTGGCAATTTGGATATTCTTTTACCCTGCCCAATTTATAAATTAAACTTTATCATAGGTATGTATGTATAAGAAAAACCATAGTATAAATGGGATGTGGTACTATCCAAGGTTTCAGGGATCACTGGGGTATTTGGAATGCAGTAAGGGGAGACTACGGTGCCTCTGTAAAATGACTCCTTTGAGGATAAGAAGCTATAGTTGTAGTTATGGATATAGGGTTCATGCACGCATAGATAGAATTGAAGTTGAATAACACAGTCAAGGGGAAAAGTGCAAAGTAACAAAGAAAAGAGAGAACAATTCTGTAGGGGAAACTCAACCTTGAGTATGGAAAAAACAAAACTTAAAACAAAAATAAAAATGTGGATGGAAGTGTTTAAATTCAAAAACCCACATATTTTCCTGAGAATCTTAGACAAGCACGAAGCTTAAATTACATATATTTTATTTGTTTGAAAGGTGCAAAATAGCAAAGAAAAGAGAGAGAACAATTCTGTAGGGGAAACTCAACCCTGAGTACGGAAAAAACAAAACTTAAAACAAAAATAAAAATGTGGGTGGAGGTGTTTAAATTCAAAAACCCACATATTTTCCTGAGAATCTTAGACAAGCACGAAGCTTAAATTACATATATTTTATTTGTTTTTAAATTGCAACTTGCAAAGTCTATATTTTTGTCAGAAGTCAGTTTACAAGAACAACACCATCTTTTTATTAAGTTCAATTTCAAGGTTGTTACAGAAATTAAAAATTTTACTTATCACTTTCCCAAAAAACAAGAAAATATTTTCATTACAAGTACATATGCTACAACACAAATATTGTGGTACTATAGTTAGGTATAATTCACAAATAATTGGTGGCTATAAAGTAATCTATAAATAATGATTGCTCAAAATATTTATCAAATTAATTAATAAAGAAATATAAGCATGTTTAGACTTTAACCAAAAGTCAAGTGTTGAAATTAAACACAAAATGAGAGATAGTAATATAATTTTCACTCACTAAAACTTTGATCATATTACCATAAAATTGAATTTAACCGAAGGTACTATAATTTCTATTGAGAAAATGTTCAATGATAATACTATTTTAATAAAAAATTCTCCCTATCATTAGGGATTATAACTTAAAAAAAGATTGTCAAGTTTCTGTTTTAGTAATAAAACGTCAGCTTCAAACATATAAAAAAAATGGAACTAGGTGATACTTGGTTTGCTTTTAAACTATAGGGTTTACAAAACCTTTATTGAGCACTGTAGCTAGAAATGCCATTTCACATTTAACGGCCGTGATGGAAGTCCTTTACGATATTTATTCCACCAAGGACACCCTCAGGTTATATTTCTTCTCCTGTCAAAAAATATTTACTTTTATCATGAGCTTGTCATTCTACTGTATTAAAATTGAACAAGTGAATGGTTTAGAAATCATGACATCTCTTGTAACTATAATGGTCCTAGATATCTTATAATTTTTTTGTTATTAAAATATTTTAAAACCAAATATTGATTCCAAAATATTATGACACAAGAGAAGTGAAAGAAGGGAAACCTGAATTTGGAGGTATTAAGTTTTCTCTTGCTCATGGACAAGACATTTCATCCTGACACAGTCAGTTTTACAACCTAGTTTACACAAGTCATTTAACTGTCTCTTTGAAAGTGTTAGAATTAACACGGTTACAGAAGAATATTTATTTTATGAACTGTAAATACAAGAAGACAAATTTTTTGGAATGGAAATAGCTACTTAAAGGATGACTTGAGACTCCAGAAAGGTAACAACTCTTATCTGTGTGCTCTTGATCTAGGTGAAGTCTATTTTTCAACACATAGATAATTAGGGGAAAACATGGCAGCAATGAGAAAAGGAGGGGTAGCTTAACCAACCAGAGGTGCCAAATGAGCCCCATAACAAAAACATTTGACAAATACTGCCCTGTGTACCTATTCATCCTGGCATGACTCTGAAGAACAAGTCATATGCCTGGTGTTTTAAACTTTGGTAAATTTATATGGCATAACATAAAGCAGAAAATTTGAAGGTACAAATTGCTAATAGGGTCTTTTGCAAAGAAGAGAAATTTCAACTTGAAGACATTCAATGTTACAGTTGCCAACATTTTGTTTTAAATCCAAGTCATAGATAAATATAGTTTTAGGAAGACCAACATGGTGAATTTTTAAACTTATGCTTAATATTCTCTAATCTTTGAAAAAGAGTTTTGAAAAAAAGAATTTATAACTATGGTGAAATTAAAAGTTAAGGAATTCCTGTTCGATCTATGTGCACTTTAGGGTAGTTTATTTCATCTTTTTTTATATTTTCATACTACATGCTTTACCCTAGGTACAACCATATTCCATGGTTAATCTGGTAGGTCACAAAAAATATAAATTTCTTTTTCTTGACATTTTCATTGAGTGGTAGTCTTTTATATTCTAGAGTATTTGTAACATGAATATCCACCAGGCTTGTTCAATTTAACATGCTCAAAACAAGTATTTATTGTCATTGCTCTTTTATGTGAGGTCATTCATCCAGTCATATAAACATACAACACACAAGACCTTTCCTTCTTCTCCACCTCACATTCAACATGTCAATAAATTGCATTGATTTAACCCCCCAAAGTCCTCTTTAATAGACATCAATCCCCTCCAAGTTAATTTTTAATGCCTTAGATCAGGATCTCTTTGTTTCTCATTAAAGAAAATCACGACAAAAATTATCAAAACGTGGGTAAATAGAAAATGATAAATATTTCATAAAAGTGATAGAATGCATCACAACATTTTGGCAAAGAGTTCAATTTAACTGTTTTGCAAATTAAAATACCTTTGAGTAGTTGCTTTGCATATGGTTATTTAGAAAAGAATAAAGTGAAAATATCTTATAGTGATGTTGATACACTTAGACAACATTGGTGCATCAAATGTTTCAATTTACTTAAAATTTTGTGCAGCATCAAAGTTGAAGAACCATAAAAATTCAGAACGTTTAATCTAATGAGCTCTACTTCTTACTCTCAATAATATATTCCTAGGAAATGTTCAAGAGAGTCACTTACCAGTCTTTACAAAGTGAAACAATAAGAGATAAACCATAGGTAAAATTAAATTTTCAAGAATAAAAGAGTAGCATATTTTTTCTAGCTGTGCTTACAAATAAGAGATGTGAATGTTTACCTATAGATGAAGCATAGGAAAAAAAAATAGCATAATGGAAAACAGATCCTTTGGGAGCAGTTAATTCAAGATGCTAAGTCCAAGGTTAATTAAACTAATTAAATTTATTTCACCTTCTGAAACAAAATGCATACAATCACACACTTTTTTTTATTTTGCAAATTTTACTTTTGTATGAGCTAAATACTTATTTTTAAGAAATATCAGTTAAATGCCTTTTCAACAAACACAACTCTTTCACATATATTTTGAACATTCATCACTGAAAGAAATTTAACAATATTAAAGTTACAGGAAAAGGAGGTTATATTGATACTATATAAATTTTCTTTACTATTTAACCTAACAATTCAATTTATAGGAAAAAGAGAGTCTCCGCCTCCAGAGTTGTTTCTAATTGCAAAACATTGTAAAGTATATGTTGCATGATAGAATACTCATTAAAATAGATACTACTACATCTATATAATAAAATAGCAAATACTTATCTAAAATTATTTAGTATAAGACTATCAACTAACATTGAAATATGTCATCATATTTTCTTAGGTAAAAATTAGGTATGTAACATTCAATTATAATCAAATTTTTGTTGAGAAGGAACATGGGATATTTGAACATGGTTGTCTGCATGAGGCTTCCCATTTTGCTACATAACTGTATTAATAGTAAAAACTGACCAGTTCTCTGAGTTGGAGGACTTTGATATCCACAAGATCAGCTACATAATTTGCAGAGCTTCTTTTTCAAAAATTATTAAGAATTTCAAGACAAAGAGCATGAAACCAAGCAAGGGTCCCTTCTGAGGGCAGGGCCCTGTGTAACTGCACAGGTCACATGACCATAAAGATGGCCCTGGCTGCCCTACATGTCTGATCTATTTACTTTCATATTGTTGGTGTTTTATGACTGTGTTTTTTTAATTTAGAGAAAAAAATTAAAGACATAATTTGCACTATTTTAACAAATACTGAGCATCTTATGTGGTATCAATCCTGAATTGGAAAACATATTCATAAATAAGAATTATGGTATTGAATATTAAATGTTATTATTTACAATACTAAGAGTACTCTTTCAAATGTAACCACAAATATTCAGTGGAAGAGAAGCTGAGATAAAGGTCTAATAATTAATGCTAACAGTACCTAATAGAGCCTTCTCTCAAGGTCTTGGTCTTCTCTTGTCCCTCAGCCCCATTCATATTGATGATACCTAGATTTAACCCTGGGTATACATTCTTCTTATTCCATCTTCTCTTTTATATATATATATATATATATAATATATATATAGTCAGAATTTTTACTGTTAACACGGTTATGTAGTAAAATGGGCAACCTCATGCAAACAACCATGTTCAAAAATCCTATGTTTCTTCTCAACAAAAACTTTAGATATATATATACATATATATGAAATTTGTTTCATTTCCATATAAGTGTTAGAAGATGGTTGAAGAAAAAATACAAGAAAAAAAACCCTTCTGAAGATTCAATTTGACTTGCCATCAATTTAAAGATTAATTTTGGGAAGAAATGACATATTAAGCATATTGAATCATCTAATACATGTGCACATATATACATTTAGGAATTTACTATCTTTTAATGAATTTGCCTGTTTATCGTTATAATATGCCCCTCTTCATTTATGATGCTATTTACTGAATTGAAGGCTACATTACCTGATATTAATAGGGCCATTCCATTTTCTCAGGTTAATTTTCATTCCCTATTTTTTCTGATGAGAAACAAGTCATATTACTACTAGCTTGTATGTGATGCTTTTTTTTTTTTCTTGATTGACTCATTTCATTAGCTTGACCACATGTGTGGAGCTGTAGTTTTCATTCATCTATCCTGCCTGGGGTTTGCTTAAATGCTTGATTTGTAGATTCAGTTGTTCAATGAACTGAGAAAATTGTCAGCCATTATTTCTTCAAATACTATATTTCTGTCTCATTCTCTCCCCTTTCTGTCTGAGGCTCAAATCATATGTCTGTTTAACTACTTGAAATCGTCTTAGAGGTTGATGAGGCTATTTTCTTACTTTTCATCATTGTTCTTCAGATTAGTTGCTATCTATATTTTGTCTTTAAATATACTAAGACTTTTCTGTAGTACTAAATATGCTGATACATTTATCAAATGAATTTTATTATTCCACATATTTTATATATTTTTTTTTACTCTCTCCCTTTTGTTCACTGATTATGTCTATCTTTTCAATTAAGTCCTTGATTATATTTTTAATAGCTATTTTTAGTCTTTTCCTACTAACTCAAGATCAGCGTAGTTTAGTGGTCTCTATGACAGATTTTTCTCTTTATTATAGCCCACACTTCTTGCTTCTCTGTAAGTCTAATGCTTTTTAAAAATATGCTAGACATTGTAGATGATAGTTCACAGGGAGTCTGGATTATGTTATCTTTTATAAAATTATGTTAACCTTTGTTTTGGCAAGCAGCTAAATTACTGGCAGATTGCTTTGATACTTTTTCTTGGTTTATTATTTATAAGGGCTATTTTGGATTTTTTCCTAATCATGCTTCTTTCACCTAAAGTGTGGCTTTTATCAGGTCTCATTTGAATATCTGAAGTGCTCAGGGAAGTTTCTGCATTCTCTTTGAGCCAGAACACCAACACTTCCCAGACCTGTTGAATTCTGAGAGCTCTGTTCATCTTCCAGCCACACAACAGCGATTTTTGATGTGGCCCCATGCAGTTTCCCTTTGAGTGCCCAGCCCAGCATGAAGCCAAGAATCTGTGATGAACCCATACACAGACTTGTGATATCCTCTTCTTAGCAGTTTCACCTTCTCTGGTACCATTCCTCAAAATTTTTGGCTGTGTTATTATGAAACTTGAAATTCCAAGGTGTGTCTTTTTTTTTTTTTGGCCGTACGTGGGCCTCTCACTGTTGTGGCCTCTCCCGTTGCGGAGCACAGGCTCCAGATGCGCAGGCCCAGCGGCCATGGCTCACGGGCCCAGCCACTCCGCGGCATGTGGGATCTTCCCGGACCAGGGCACGAACCCGTGTCGCCTGCATCAGCAGGCAGACTCTCAACCACTGTGCCACCAGGGAAGTCCTCCAAGGTGTGTCTTGAGTGGTTGATCCTGAGTGTTACGATCTGCTTGAACTTCACCTCCTTGCACTACAGTCTAAAAAGTACCCTCAGAAAATCAGGGTGTTATCAGGTTCTGCCTATGTACTCTCCTGTCAAACATCAATGTTCTTCACTGTCTGTTTACCAACATCTGAAAATAATCGTGTCATATATTTTGTCCATTTTTATAGTTGTTTGGATGAAAATAATGAACAAACTCAGTGACAGGTGGGACACTATCAAAAGGTCTAATAGCAAACTGTATCTCATTCTTCCAGAAAGTGATAACAAAAAGGTTGGGCTAGAAAAAATATTTGAAGAAATGATGGCTAAAAAAAAAATCCCAAATTTGGTCAATTTAGTGAAACAAATTTACAGGTTAAAGAAGCTCATCAAACCTCTCACATTACAAATTCAAAGAAAACCACACCTAGACATATAATAAGCAAAATCCAAATACAAAGCAAATATTATGAAAGGACAGTTTTAGCATTTCTCCTTCTCCATAAGGAGTTTGAATTTATCATAGAAGACCATCATGGGTGCACTTCAGTCTCCTTTGCAGCTAAAGTTCCATTATTGAGGGCACTGCTGTAGGCGATGTTACCATTACTACTGCTGACTTGTCATTACCCATAAGATGTCTATTAAATGCAACCCAGGATTGTTGACCTAAAACAGAAAATTCTAGAGCATTTATGACTTTCATTCCTTTGTTTGAGGATTTCTCTCCTCCTTGCATTTTCTGGCTGTCCTGGGCAATGGGTTAGACTCATGCTGCACTAGAGTTGGCTCTAAATCCAAAAGTAGAATTCATGGTGCAGACTTGAGTTGGGAAGTTAGTACTATGAAGTGAATCTGATCCCTCAAAACACTGACCACCACAACCGAAACTGAAATTAGATGTGTGCTGGAAGGCTGTACCATGGGTCATCAAGAGGGTCTGCTGCAACTTGCTTTTAATAGTCCAAGGTTTTGTTTGTATTTTTGGTTTTTTTCTTACCTTACTAGTCTTCTGTTATCTCCACTTCTGCTTTCTGCCTTTCTGGGTTAATGCCTTTTTGATTCCTTTAATTTTATATTACTGGGTGTTTCGGAGTAAAGACAGATAATTTCTGCTTACCTAGAGATAACAAAGAAATATATCTTATTGTCTGTTTTGAAAAAGATCCCTAGAGCAAAACATTGAGGTTTTTAACCATATTTCTGCGAGGGTCTAAAACAACATTAGGTTCAAATGCAATTAATTATCAAAGACTAATATTTACAATCTAGGTTCTGTTGTCTAAAAAAAAAATCAAATAATTCATTCAATTTGTTCACACACACAACCTGAACATAATTATCTCTCATAATCAAAATACATGGAAAATAATTTAGATTTTTACCTCAGTGAACTTATCTGTCTGGAAACATTGTGCCATTGTATAAAGGTAAATGTAAGTTCAAAATTAAGTCCAAGCAAATATATATGAAAGTTTTAAAATGATCATTCTAATTTTGTTTTCTATAAAAATATATTTTGTAAATATTATATTAATGCAAAATTATTCAGGGTGAGAAATGTTATTTTTACTTAAAATCATTATGGCCTCATTCATAGCACTAATAGAAAAGCATTTTTTTTCTAAAATATAAAATACACTTCTATGGGTAATAAGGTTAAATTTATGGAAATTATTTGTAATTTATTGTTATACATTTGACACTGTACATTGTGTTAAATATCCACTGGGTTATTTTTCTTTACTTTTTTCAGAACTAAGAAAATGCCTCAGGGGGAAATGCCAAGCTTTCTTTCTTCAACTGACAAAAAATTTTATGA
Organism: Leucopleurus acutus; assembly: GCF_964270905.1. Lineage (NCBI taxonomy): Eukaryota > Metazoa > Chordata > Mammalia > Artiodactyla > Delphinidae > Leucopleurus > Leucopleurus acutus. The sequence continues at coordinate 10,826,807 of NC_139146.1, forward strand.
GAATAGTTATTAAATTTTTTAAAAAAACATCAATTTTATATCAAGCCCTATTAAATAGACAACTTTAATAGAATGTTTACTGTTATTTTTGTTTTTAAAGGCCATAAAACTCAAATAATATGAAGTGAAACAAAAGAATTGTGTTGCTAACAAAACAATGAATAATTTTACTGAACTGTCTTATTAAATATCTTGGGCTTGACACATTGTTGGTTATGATGACCGGTTACACAGAATTACAGTACATGCTCACTTGGCTGGTTAGTACATTATCATCAGAGTGTTTCAAAAAAGAGAATGTTGAAAATTCATGCTGAACTAAATGTTGTATGGGAAGGGATTTGTTAAGAACTGCATTGCCATTTCCAATATGTGGTAATGCTATTAATTATAAAAAGACACGTAATAATCTCACTTTGCTAAGGATTTCAAGATACTAAAAAATTCCTTTACCTATTGTTGCAGATTGGGTTTCCAAGGTACCAAAGTCTGAATAGCATACGGAAATGTATTAGGGAATATTCTTGAGGCAAAAATCTCTGAAGGAGAAGGAAAAGAAGCAGGACTGGGTAGTGGGGGGATGTCAGGTTGTGATGCAGTCTTAACAAAAACCTTAGGCAGTGTCAAGGAATTGCTGAAACTGGAATGGGCCAGTCATAGCAGTCCTGAACTGGGGTGAGGGGGCTGGCCCTTTGCACACTCATCTAAGATAGTCATTGTTTGTGGGCTGCCTCAGAAAGGCAATATGACCTTAAACAAAGGTATTTTCTTTAGGTGAGGCAAATGCAGGAGAGATCTGAGAACTGAGAACATCTGTTGGGAGTGCTCCAAAGAACTGAAGGGGGATGAAAATAAGTATTTTATTTCTGAAAGTGAGTCTGGGCAATCCATCACACAACCCACACCAGTTTACACGATTTGCTATACTGGGAGTTGACCTTATATGAGTTCCAGGATTCTGTGTACTTATTCTCCAGAAGGTAACATAAAATAGGAAGGTTAGTGGGACAAATTCCATCCCCCTCTATTGCAGCTGGGTCTGTACTATAACTATTATGCATCATCTCTTATGCTCTCCCTCTTTGTCATCTGTTTAGGTTCCTGACAAACTCAAGTAGCATTTCTGCTAGTATCAGTGGCTTCACTTGTGGTGGGTTTCAGGCTCTCATTCATCAGTGTAAGAGTATGATATGGTAGCAGGTCCAGCTGGTCCTGGTCTTTTTGGATGACATTAAGACAGAAGGTAAAAGAAACAATGTAGCCCTGGGCAAGATAGTAAATGAATGCTGTGGTCTTTTTCAAGTATCGTAAATTCAAATTGTTTCAGATCCTCTGTTCAGATAGAAATGGAAAAGAACCAATTTGCCAGGTCAGTGGCTGCATACCATGTACCAGAGGCCATGTTAATTTTCTCTAGCAAAGATATCACATCGGCAGAGGAGCTACAATTTATTACCTGGTTGAGTTTGCACTTATCCACTGTCTGTCTCTAGGGTCCATCTGGTTTTTTATTGAGCCAGATGGTTAAAATGCAGATATGATGAATCCTTGGATCCTTTAGATCTTTAAGAGTTGTACTAATTTCTGCCATTTCCCATGGGATTCAATATTTTTTTTATTTGTTTCATCTCTGGGGGCTAGTATGTTTTTGATGTCTATATTTATTTATTTTGTCCTGAAAGCAAACATGAGGTTTCTAGATTAGAGATCAGACTTATTACAGCAATAACAGCACTGATATCCTGGGCCCTAATCCCCCTTGGGCTAGACAATGAGAACAGATGTTACCTGCACATTTACAGAAGAGGAGCCCTGAAATTTTGGGTCAGACAGTTTATATAGGAACTCCTTTATACCACCCCTGCTCTACTCCCTAACCCTCACCCCCAAGAGAGGGAGAGAAAACTTCTTTAAAATGCAAGCAAATCCTCTCTTAGAAAAAGGTCTGTTTTTACAGCTTTTTGGAATATAAACAAATGTTTCAGGGTTTTGTTCCCTTTACAATGTAATAACATAACTATAGATATAGAAACGCCCTTAGAATGTGAAGAGCCAATAGTTCTGGGGAAAATGGAACTTTCTCTGTCTTCATAGCGCATCAGTTTTCTCTGCTCAAAAAGTCCTGACAATGCAGAAATATGAAAATATCTTCCCTACAGGAGGTGGAAGTTTTAGAAGCTTGCACTTGGGTTTCACAATGATAGCTCTTACCCTGCAAAGCAAGGTACAAGTATAAGATTCTTCCAATTATCTAGTGTGTCTACTCCAATTAGTATATATTTGGGGACTGGAGAAATAGCCCAACCCACAGTGGTGATATGCTCATTTATCCATTTGTCTCATTTGCCCCTACCCTAACAGGGGCTCACCATGGTATTCTAGTGTGCTGCATACAATTCTAAGTCTGTGTCTGTTACATATTTTATAGGCAAAAAGCACCACTGCTATTACTATACTGCATCCTCAATAATGCAGATTGTAGCTCCCAAGAAATTTGTAGACTTTAAAACTACAGGGTATTTTTTTTTAGGGTTTACTAAGGTTATTTTCCTACTTTTTAATATTTTCATGTTAGATTTTTCTCTTTACTAATAATTGTGGGACATAAACATTTAACCCTCTTATGAGTCTCTGCCTCGCCCTCCTGCCCTACACAGAAAGACATGCACACATGCAGATGGGCACATATATCCGCTTACCCCTAGATTCACTCCTCCCAACCTTAGATCCAATACAGCTATACATTTTTCAAACATTACTAATCACTATGTACAGTATTATAAGGAGCAAAAAATTATTTACAACTAATTCACTGAATGTTCTATGTCTGGTATATAACGTTTCTTACGTAATTTTTGTTTTCTTTTAAATTATTGATTGCACTGTTTTTTACGTTTGTTAATTAAAAAAAATTTTGCTTTACTTTTTTTTTTTTACTTTGAGCTGTAATCATGATACTTTTTTTTTTTTTTTTTTTTTTTTTTTTTTGTGGTACACGGGCCTCTCACTGTTGTGGCCTCTCCTGTTTCGGAGCACAGGCTCCGGACGCGCAGGCTCAGCGGCCACGGCTCACGGGCACAGCCGCTCTGCGGCATGTGGGATGTTCCCGGACTGGGGCACAAACTCGTGTCCCCTGCATCGGCAGGCGGACTCTCAACCACTGCGCCACCAGGGAAGCCCTGCTTAACTTTTTAATGTAACTTTGTTTTTGTGATTTTATTATAATGAAATACAATATAATGAATCTTCTATTTGATACAATGAAATGTATTCCTAGGAATGACTATTTAAATAATACCCCAACAATTTGGATCCCCTTTGTCAGAGATAGTCTTTGCTAACAATTTAGTGGATATTCTTTTAGAATTGTTCCCATGCACATATGTATATATGGAAATATATATTTCTTGTATACCAAAATGTGATAATAATAAATATACAAACAGAAGTAACACAACGATTATAGGTACAATACTAGAGAGAGAATGCTTAGTTTTAAATCAGAGTTGTCCCACTTTCTTCATCTGTAAAATGATACACATAATAACTACCTTATAGCTTTGAAAATATATTAATTTATATATATATATTTTTTAAGATGTTGGGGGTAGGAGTTTATTAATTTATTTTTGCTGTGTTGGGTCTTCGTTTCTGTGCAAGGGCTTTCTCTAGTTGTGGCAAGCGGGGGCCACTCTTCATCGCGGTGCACGGGCCTCTCACTATCGCGGCCTCTCTTGTTGTGGAGCACAGGCTCCAGACGCGCAGGCTCAGTAGTTGTGGCTCATGGGCCTAGTTGCTCCACGGCATGTGGGATCCTCCCAGACCAGGGCTCAAACCCGTGTCCCCTGCATTAGCAGGCAGATTCTCAACCACTGTGCCACCAGGGGAGCCCCTATATTTATATTTTTAAGTTTTCACCAATCTGTTTTCTTGTACACTCACTTTTGTAGTATCATGGACAACTTTCTGTGTCAAAACATATAAATGTATTTGAAAGTAAATAATCCTGACTGCCCCACCTTGCAAACCACCCCCAATCAAATAATGTTCACATAAAAATTGTCAGGAAATTACATAAAATCAAAAGAATTCTACCTTTGAGATAGATTGTTTTTCTCTATTAAAGCTCTCCTAATCCATTGTTAAAGAAGCACTCTCTCTTCTGATAAGGAGTCAACAGAAGAACTGATGGGTTGTGCTACACAGGTAACAAACAGAATTTGTGAGGCTGACTGTTAAAAGTTCAAGCTTCAACACTAGCCATTCACATTATAAGTAGGCACATGGGACCATATCACAGTTTAAGTTAATCTCCACTGAAATAAAATAATAGAGAGTTGGAGAACTAAGGTAGATATTTAAGGTAAACACAGCCTATCTAAGACTCCTGAGTCTAGCCTTATTCTCTCAGACATGTCATATAGGCAAAGGGACAGGGCAGCTTGCATCACAACCTAGATCTCTTACAGAAATGGAACTGACATTTTCTGAGAAAGAGAGGGAAAGGAAGAGATTTATAAGATTTTTTTATTGTAGCACTTTATTTTCGTCACATAATAACATAATGCTGAAAACTAACAATCTCACATGACAGTAGAAAACCAAAACTTGTTGTCATCTCTTAAAGAATTTAGAATTGTGTATAAATTACATAAACTAAACAGATAGATACATTTATTGGTATGAATGCAAACCGTTTTCAAACTCAAGTCAAGAAACAACCTCTGGTGGGAAAAGATGGAGTAAGATGTTTTCTTATTTTATAAAGAGATTATACGGAATTGGCTCATGTGACTGCGAAGTCTAGGAAGTCCCACAATCTGCCATCTGCAAGGCAGAGATCAAGGAAAGGTAGTGGTGTGGCTCCAGTCCAAGTCTGAAGGCCTAAGAACCAGGTGCGCAAATGCTGTAAGTCCCAGTTTGAGGGCGGGAAAAATAGCAATTTTATTGCTCAAGAAGTCAGACAAAGAGTGAATTCTCTCTTCCTTCACCTTTTTATTCTAATCAGCCTCTCAGTGGATTGGAAGATGCCCAGTCACTTTAGGAAAGGCATCTGCTTTATTCAGTCTACCAGTTGAAAAGTTAATCTCATCCAGAAACAACCACACAAACACACCCAGAAATAATGTTTAACCAAATACCTGGGCACCCCATAACCTGCCAGTTGACACATAAAATTATCTATTACAGTAGCCTTCTCAGAGAGTAGTAGCTGTCTACAAAATCCAGAGATGCACCATAACCTCTGCTTTATTCATAGTGGTAGAAGACACAACATTCAGTACCTTCCCCTTTACCTTAATAGAATTTCTTGTCATAGACCAAATCACTGAACTCTTAAAGATTTCCATGTGAGAAAGCTGAGTCATCGCAGGGTTTCTTTCACTTCTTGGCATGCATGTTTCTTCTCATTAGGGCAACTAGTGTACTTTTTACTTCCTGTTCTTTAGATAAAATTAGCACGGTGTCATGCATGAATCCAGTGCACCAGTGTGAGTTATGTGAAATGTCAAGATACCAAGGTCCTTTTGAACTATATTGTGACAGAGCAGGACAGTTAACATAATTCTGGTGCAAAATATATGTTCATTGCTGTTCTTATGTGCACAGGAACGGATTTTTACCTTCTTTACTAATGTGGATTGAAAGTAAAGCACTATCCAGATCAATAACCTATAAAAATTTCCAAAGGCTGTAATTTTCCCCCAGTGCAGATACCATAAAAGCTATGATAGGGGATGACTGCTTGGTTGAGTTATAATTAGGACTGCTCTTTGGTTAAGTTTTCTGGCATCGTATGACACTTTGGATGGGAGTAGAAATCTGAAATAAGTGTGGACATGATGGGCATCACTACTCATCTATCCTTAATTCTCTTAAAGGTGGAGAGGAGGGAGGGTTTTCATTTCAGAGGCCTCCAATTACACCCTTTCTTTCATTAACGGCTCTTAAAGCCATTAAGGGTCAGTGGACCCAAATGAGAGCTCTGTCAATTACTAAATGTGTCTCTCCTAAGGAGCTACTTGAGAATCAGGGGAATGAAAAAAGTGAGAGCTTGTGGTCTATTTACCGAAATGCTGAGGTGCACTATGAACTACATTGACCATCTACTGTCCCTATACTTCCTGCCTACAAAGTCCATTTCTTATCCCCACATATCAGTGTCATCTCAGAACTTCTGCTCTACAACTTTCAGTAGGTCTAGGTGTTTCTCCTCCTTGCCCCCAACCCTGTGAATTACTGTAATAAATAACTGAATCCTTTTGGAAGAGTTGGGGAAATATTTATTGTCCTTGTTTGTAGTGATGTTTCAGGGTCATTCTCAAAGAAATATTGCCTCCACTCCAATCCATGGGCTCTGGGCTTAAGAACTGCTCAGATCTGGAAACTGGATGAGCAATCATGATTTTCCAGTTTGAAAGTTGATGTAATTTTCACCAGGTTTTGACTTGACTTTCCTGTTCTAAAATTCAAGCAACCATCAAATCACCTGTTACATTTCTCACTCTTGGACACTGTGGTCTATTAACCTATACACCCCTACAGACATAGAGATTTTGGCTGGCACTTAACCCTCATTGTTCATCACAATAATTATTTCTGCCTTGTATTTGATGTTTAATTGTCACTATCTGACCTTTGCTATTCAAGAATCGTCTCATTCACATTAACAAAGAAAGCCCTGTTTCATGTCAAGGTCAATGCTGGCATTCTGAGGAAATCAAACACTTAGCTACTCAAAGATGTTGGTGCACCCACACTAGTGTATTTTTCTTTTTTGCAATAATAAAGTGAAAATCTCCTTAGCCCTTTGGGGGAACATCAGCCATTTGTATATTCCTGGTTTTACATAATACATTTATTTTGACCACACCCCATCCCTTTACATCCTAAAGCCTTTCTCACACTCTGCAGGGCAGTTCAGGCATCTCTACTTCATTACTTCAGGCCACTGACACACAAAACTTCAAAGAATCATCCCATGAGACTACTGTGACCATTTAATGTTATTCTTGCCAGGATCTTAAATCCCATGTCATGCTGCCATTTCAATAATCTCTTCTTTATCCAGCCTTGTATTCTACTTCCTGGTCTAATACCCTCAAGAGCCACTCCCATATGTGTGATAACTCAAGCACTACAATTATTGTAATGGGTAAGTTCTTTCTTCCTAGAACAGTGACTGTATTACTCAACTCAAAGTATTCTGTGACCTCACCTTTGTTAGTGATATGGAAGCAGTTAGGGGAAAAGAAGGGGAGTAATTAGGAGGATACTCATCAACTCATCAACACATTGTAAAGTATCCACATAAGATGAGATTTTTATTTGTTTGCTTGGTTTTTCTTTTCCTTCCTTCCTTGCTTCCTCCCTTCTCCCACCCTTCCTCCCTCCCTCCCTCCCTCCCTTCCTTCCTTACTTCCTCTCTCCTTCTCTCCCTCTCCCTCTCTCTCTCTCCCTTACTCTCTTTCTCTTCTTCTCTTCTTCTCTCTTTCTCTTTCTTCCTTTCTTTCTTTTATTTCTTTCCTTCTTTCTTTCAAGACCTCTCTCTCCAGTGGAAATAGGCTGCATATCCTGCCCCAGAGGTTTTAGGACAATCTGGTGTTGAAGTTCTCATATGTACCCATTCAAATGTTCTCATCCTGAGACTCAGAGATTCACTCATTTCCAATCAGGGCACTGCTTCTGACACACAGAGCCCGCTATAGATCACTTTTGCTTTCATGACATGCCCAGAGTTGAGATTTAGGTAACCTGAGGCTGTCATTTTTTTTTTTAATTGAAGTATAGTTTATTTACAATGTTGCATTAGTTTCAGGTGTACAGCAAAGTGATTCAGATCATATATCTATATATATAATACTTTTTCAGATTCTTTTCCATTATAGGTTATTACAAGCTATTGAATATAGTTCCCTGTGCTATACAGTAGTTCCTTGTTGCTTATCTGTTTTATATATAGTAGTGTGTATCTGCTAATCCCAAATCCCTAATTTACTCTTCCCTCCCACTTCCCCCCTTTCCCCTTTGGTAACTGTAAGTTCGTCTGTTGAGTCTGTTTCTGTTTTGTAAAGAAGAGGCTGCCATTTTTTCTTCAAGGCTTATAAAGCATTAAAAATGCTACTGACTCTATAATTCTTATGATCATTATGGCTCCCAAATCCTAGAGCACTGATTCTCAAACACTGGTTGAGTATCAGCGCCCCCTGGAGGATTTATTAAAATACAAATAGCTGGGCCCTAAAGCTCCAAGTTTCTTATTCAGTAGGTCCGGAATGGATCTGAGAAATATCATTTTGAACAAATTTCCTGGTAAAGCTGATGCTGTCAGTTCAGGCTTGGTCCACACCTCAAGAAATACAGTGATACAACTGCTACATAGCCTGGGGCTTTCCCTTTTGCTTGTACTTAGTTCTAATTCGCCACAGGTGAAGTCCTTAGTTGCTATGATGCTATAATAAAATAGGGGTTATCCCCAATTCACCTGACATTGTGCCCTTTCTTGCCATCCAGCTACTGATAGTTCCTCTTCCAGACTCTAAACATGGATCTTCTTCCTGCAATTATTCTTGATCGTTATTCTTAAGTTTCAGTATCCTTGAAGACAGAACTTGCAATAAAGTACTAGATACAGATTGTTTGAGAGGTGATCACAGGGATAAAGATTAGAAAGTGAGGAGAGAGATCTAGGGAAGGAGAAAAATAAAACATAATGATTTGTTATCTATACATATAAAAATAATAAATGATATATATGCAATATAATATTATATTAATATGACTAATACCATCTGTATTAGTCAGAGTGTTCCAGAGAAACAGAACCAATAGCATAGAAATATAGAGAGAGAGGGAGAAAAATATTTATTATAAGGAATTGGTTCATACAATTATGGAGACTGAAAAATCTCAGATCCACAGTCAGTAAGCTAGAGACCCAGGTGATTGGATGGTGTAGCTCCAGTCTAACAGCTGGTAAACTTGAGACCCAGAGAGATCTTTCAGTTTGAGTCCAAAAGCAGGAAAGAACCTATGGCCCAGCTCAAAGGCAGTCAAGCAGGAGGAAATTCCCTCCTACTTCTGAGAAGGTTAGTTTTTTTGTTCTATTCAGGTCTTCAACTGATTGGATGAGGTCCACTTACATTAGGGAGAGCAATCTGCTTTACTCAGTCTAAGTGTTAATCTCATCCAGAAACACCCTCACAGACATACCTAGAGTAATGTGTGAGCAAATGTCTTGACTCCTTCTGGTTCACTGAATTAATTACATTAATGATTTTGAAACATGATTGCCCACTGGAATATATACTGCTTGATTCTGACATATTGTTTTAAAATATACTGTTGAGAGCAGTTAGGTAATCAGCTTAGGAATTTAGCATTTATATTCAAATATAAGTAAAATTTAACAATAACCCCCTTTGTACTTTCCTTATTCAGTATTGACAGCAAAACTCTACTAACCTTATAGAATTGAGTATTTTCTCCCTTTCCATCTTGTTTCTTGAAAAATCTCCATAATATAAGGGTTAAATCATTTTGGGTATTTGTCAGAACTCACCTTAATACCAGATAAGAAAGTATATCTCTTTACTATTAAATGATGTTTACCGTTTTAATATATTAAATGCTTATTGACATATTTAAGTTTTGTATTTTATCTTGAATTTTTTCATCTCTATCCTGTAAAAAGTTTGCATGTAATGTTTTTATCACGGTCAACATATTTTTCTTATGAGTCTCATTGGTATTATTTGCATGTTTTTGTTAGTAAACAAACATATAAATTTTAAAATAAATGGGAAGAAATAAAATCTGTTGGGAAGAATTTAATCACTTAAAGAACAACTGGGATAGCTGTGTAATCAGGTTTGGTGATCAGGGGCGTACTCTCCTCAGAACTGGTCCTCTGAAAGTACTATTACTGCTGCAGAGCCTGATATACCACACACAGTGCCACCAACACTACTTGCAGAGTACAAAGAAGTTGCTTACAAGGAGTGTCCTTACAAGGACACTGCTGTCCTTGACACAAGGATATAGATGCTGCTGTCTCTGCCACTAACACTTCTACAAGAATATTTTTCTGTTGTTCCTTTTCCTTTTATTTATTTTTATATTTTTATTATAAAATATCTGTCCCTTATAGGAAAGACTATGTAATGGATATGAGAGGTAAGATGCATAGAAATCAATGAATATTCATGCACCTTATGCCTAACTTCAATAAAACACCAACACAACTTAAGTTCTATCATTTGTTGGGTTTTATCATTTGAATAATGTAAAATATTTTCAATCCAGCAATGTATCAACACTACAAATAGATTACAACCCCTAAAATTTAAAAAATCCATCAAATTTATTGCCACTTTTGTAAAGCTCAAAAACATACATGCAAAACAAATATACATGTATTTTTTAGACACACATGTATTTTATAAAATATAAAGGGAAGCTATCTAATATCGTAGCTACTAACCACATACAGCTCTTGAGCACTTGGCATGTATCAAGTTTGAATTGCGATGTGCTTTAAGTATCAAATAAACACTCAACATCAAAGGTTTAGTATCTTATATGAAATGACTACTGAAAGGTATATAGAGTGAAAACAGTTCTAATGGCAATTGCAAAAAATATTTTGAACTCCTTAAACGTTTGTATTTACTATTAACATGTGTTTTTCAGATAAATATTTTGGCAACTACATTATCACAGAATTACACAATATTTTTACAAGTGTGTACATAATACATCAGAAGCCCAACTTTAAATTCACACAACTATAGCTATATATATATTCACATTCTAAAAAATAACATTGTCAGAAATAATTTCAGAGAGAATATACTTAGTTACTACTGAAGATATTTTTGAAATCTAAAAATTATATTTAAATAATATATTTTAAATGACAGAACTATTTCATTACAAAATCATATAGGTAAAATGTAAAATAGGACTAATCTTTTTGATGTTGAATTAATATGTGGAGTTTTGCATGTGTGGTTTTAAATTTTTGTTAAGGCAAGATGTGTCAAATTAGATAACAGATGGATCACTGATTTATAAAATGGATATGGAATATTTAATTAATATTATGAAATGTTGAAATGATAGTATTTTGGATATGTTGGGTTAAATAAAAAATATTTTAAAATAATTTGATCTGTTTCTGGCTATTAGAAAATTTATATATTTGGGTCACACCATATTTTTATTGGACATCATTATTATATACAGAAAAAGCAAGGAGATAATTATCACCAACTCAGGGCAGTTTCCTTGATGTACACAAGATGGTATGATGGGATAGCAACTTGTAGTTTATTTCATTCAAAATGCATCAAAACCTTCTCAATGGATTCTAATGAAATTTATGGTAAAATTCAAGCATCTAATCTAGGGCTACAAAAACCGATGTGTATTGGTCCCTGGACACCTGTCTCAATGAACTTCCAGTGGATGTCCTCTTATTTACCAGAATAAGGAAAGCATGTTCTCATGTCAGAACTTTTGAATTTGTTCTTATCTTCATTTGGAAAACTTTTACCTCAGATATTCCCATGACTTCTACATTTTATTTACATTTCTACTTAAACAACACCTTATCCATAAAGTTTCTCTTCACCATCCTATTGAAAATTACACTCTGTTCCATATTTTGCACTGCAGAGCCCTTTCTATTTGATTTTTTTCCCCACTCTTTCCTTGTGTGCTAATGTCAATCTACCTCATTATCACATCAACTTCTCAAGGACAGAACCTTTGTTCCTTCTGTTCGTTGCTATATCTCCATCTCTTAGAAGATGACTGGCATGTATTTAGCACTCACTAAACACTAAGCCTAATTTCTACAACCTGACTGAAACCTAGGAAAGAAAAAAAAGAATAATTCTTGAATATTCTTAAATAATTGAATGAGTTGAAACTATGCAAAGCAGAGTGCAAAAAGATCTTAGCACCAAAATCAAATTATAACATAGAAAACAATATATATTCACTTGCAAATAGAATTATATATGGAAAGATTTTTCCATCAAATTGTTGCCAATATTTCTATTGTAGTAATGCAATTACAAGTAATTTTTTTTACTTTGACTATATATATATATATTCTATCTTTTCTATTAGCATATTTCGCTAATTCAAAAAAAGATACAATATAATGTTTAATTTCCAAATCTCTGATTACTTTTACAATTAATTTGAAAGATAAATTTAAGTATTAAGCTACATTTGACATATTGTTTAAACAAGAGCATGAATATGAAATACTTTCTTATATATGATTGACTATTTTAATGGTGAGGAAAATATTTATAAAACAAGCCATGTTCAAATCCCGTAAAATCAATGTACATATTCGAGACAAAGTGTAATAGAAAATCTGTTACTTGAGAGTATTAACATTTTATGTTATTTTTGAGTAATGGGTATAATTCACTTCTATAAAATTCCTAGAATAAAGTTCTATATATTTTTTCTCTCCTTATCTTGCAGTGGTAGGTGCTATACACTGAGGAGAATAAAAGTGTAGTGGATATTTTATCTTCAGTTTCAAGTGAGACTTTAATATTCAATCCATGTTTGTAACAAACTCATTACTATGGATTTAAATATTTTAATAAAAAGAATTGTATTTTCATTATAAATATGTATTACTTGTCTGAGTCTAAATGTTCTTGATTTGTCTAGTAGGCACACAACTTCCATATTTTAAAGAAAAAATGGAATTATTATAAAAGTGTTAATTAAGCATATCATCACCACAGCTCACTTTCCTTATGATAATAATATGAAGGTTGATTGTGGTGTTTTATGCCTTTTCTTCATTTAATTGGATGAGTGAAAAGAAACACCTCATTCACACAACTTTCAATTTATATAAAAATAGGCTATATTTAAGAATCTCCCAGTAGTGACATACAAAGATTATAACATTTTCTTATCATCTCTAATGCATGTTCAATTATTTTTAATAACTTAAAATAGGCATTTTGATTAAATCCTCCTTTCCTGGAAACACATATCATACTCCATTCTGTATTAAATTAGACCTTTAGAGTTTAATTAACTTATTTTAAATACACATAACTTCTAGTAGCATGTGATGAAAATTATATACATATATAAGAAAGAGTGGATCCCTCTGGCTTTTGGAATTTGAATAACTCAGTTGAGTAAGCACCACTTATTATTCATGATAAAAATACATATATCTCCTCTTCCACTTAAAAAATTAAACATAATTTTCATGGCAAATGCAGTGTGATACCATATCTATTAAATCAAACACTTTATTATAAATACAAAAATGTTAGATTATTGAATTAAAAATATTCATCTTTAAGTAATTATTGAAATATCAATAATGTTAATTTAAATGCCTTAACTGGTAGTGTTCGGATGGGCATGTTTCAACAAAGTTTAGTAGAGATACCATGATTACTAATTGATTTTATATAAGAATATAAAACTCATAATTTTAACTTTATTCAGAGGGAGTAGAGAAATTTTAATAACCTTTTAGAAATAAGATAATTTACTCTATTTTTTGAAACTCTACTCCTTTCGAGATGGTGGAAAATAATATAATCATCACAAAGGACAATTTAACTTGCTAAACTTACACTATTTGGAAGACTTTGTCTTCTAAAAGAGTCCATTATGTCAGTCGGCAAAGTGTATATATGCCTTTAGGGAAACTCTAGAAGAGAAAATAAGGATAAAAACATCATTAAGGGGATTTCAGAAGACTTGAAGAATATATTGGAAGTTCATTCAAGAATTATTTATTGAGGACCTATTATGGGTCAGACAATGGAAAAATGGTGAGTAAAATAGACAAGATCTTCCCTCCTCATCCTTCATTACATGGTGTGATTAGGAAATCAAATGAGAGAAAAAATACTTACAATAATTTCAACTATGATAATGCTTTTATATATATATATATATATATATATATATATATTTTTTTTTTTTTTTTTTTTTTTTTTTTTTTGCGGTACGTGGGCCTCTCACTGTTGTGGCCCCTACCGTTGCAGAGCACAGGTTCCGGACGGCCACGGCCCATGGGCCCAAGCTGCTCCACGGCATGTGGGATCTTCCCGGACTGGGGCACGAACCCGTATCACCTGCATCGGCAGGCGGACTCTCAACAACTGCGCCACCAGGGAAGCCCAATAATGCTTATATTTTTAAAGAAGAGAGGGCTGTGGTTGTGATTTATGTAGGGAGAGAGCAGAAGAAGCCCCTTGGATCCAGGGATTTATTAAGCTTTGATGTATTCAATTATTTAAAAATTGAAACAATACCAAAAGACCTGGACAGGGAAAAGAGAGAGAAAGCTGTTAGGATTAGAATTGTTAGTTCATTTAACTGAACATATTATATTTTAAATCTATTATAGTACCTTTATCCTATCCCCATTCAAGTTCTTTAAGGACAGATTCTATATTTTCTTCGTATCTTTATAGCCATGAACCTGCACAGAAGCCCCACACAAAGAATGCCCTAAATACATATCCACTGGAAGATAAAAAGAATTAGTGGCTGCCTCACTGTTTTTGGGTGTAAGAAATTTTGTGGATTTAGATATGCTATTCTTGAAGAGACCAACATTGCTAATTAAAATGTAATTCTCCTGGATACTAGGTGCCCTGATGATAACTATGCTCTTAGCATTTATTCATCCTATTCCATAAATTATAGACTATATCACATACGTGCCCAGTTTGTACAAAAACATTCTACTCAGAATATGTAAGGCTGATAATAACTATTCAGGAAAGTGTACTTCTCAATACATATCATTTAAGAATTGTTGTGAATATAAAGCCCTACACTGATACAGCTAATTACTGTTCTTTCCGCTGCAATCAATCCACCTTTAAAAGTTCCTATTTTTCTGAGTCACTTATGAGGACATAGAGGAATGCTCTTGTGGACTGAGTGTTTGTATCCCCCTGAAATTCATGTTTTAAAACCCTACTCTCCAGTGTGATAGGATTAGGAGGTGGAGCCTTTGTTAGGTAACTAGGATTGATGAGATCATGAAGGTGGAGCCCTTCTGAATGGAATTTGTGCCCTTATGAGTCACAAGAGATCTTGCTTCCTCTCTCTCTGCTCTAGAATGTGAGCATAGAATATGAAATGGCCATCTATGAACCCAGAGGAGGGCTCTCACCAGATCCTGACCATGCTGGTACCCTGATCTCAGACTTCTAGCCTCCAGAACTATGAGAAATACATTTCTGTTGTTTATAAGCCACACAGTTAATGGTACTTTGTCATAGCATAGCATATGAAAGATATGTGCATAGCAACTGAAAGACAGATGTATTGCACACAGAAATATGTGGTCTTTTGGTCCTTGCTAAAAGTCTCCAGAAGGCCAAAACTAACAGAAATTAAATTTCAATTATCTTTTCCATATTGTGAAATTATAACACTGATATAAATATAAATTTCATGACTCAAAGTCAAAAATACCCACAGCAATTATGCATCTATTTTTATTCTCATTTGTGGCAGTGTATTGTTAGATTGCATTATAAACACTTGATAATTAAAATATGTCTCTACATCCCTACAACACATTGCTTGCCAATCTACTTAACCTCGTAACCTAAATTATTCTTGATAAGTTAACTAAGATTTTATACTAATTGCTTATTTTTGACTTAGTTTCTGTCTGATTTTTTTTTTAGTTAAAACCTCTTGCAATTTGATTTTACATCATTTTTACAAATTTGACTCCTGCATATACACATTTTAAAGATATATTTCTGCTTACCATTAATTTATTTTATTTGGTATTTTCTCCATTCCCAGCACCCTGGTGTGCCTAACTTAATGGAAGAAATCTTCCATAAGAATTAAGATTCTCAGTTAACAAGAGATATTATCTATTTAAAAATCCATAGACCAGGTAAATTGATTATGAGTGTGGAGAAGTATGGACTTTCTAGATTTTCGGGACATTCACACTCCACTCATTTCTACCCTAGTCACTGATAAGTGTTTCCTTGCATGCTTGCTTGAACCTACTAGTTATCTGATTATCCTATTGTTTTTCATGAAGCCTGCAAGTGTCCCTAAAAGAGACACTGTTTTATTGAAAGAAATATACACTACAACACCCTAAATGGCTTGATGATAATTTCTATCAATGCTGCTTCCCAATCTATGGAACAGAAAACCTGCTGCTGCTTCCCACTTGCGAAGCTCTGTGTATGCCTTTTTGTCCCTCAAGATCCATTCATCACTTGTGCTCCTTTCCTTCACCTTTCCAGGGTACATCTTATTTATATTTATCGAGTGAGATCTACTGACACTGAATTAAAAAGCAAAGTGTTTTTTTCCCACTCAAAATAAATTTAGTTACTTATTATTGAGTTACAGTTAACATACAGTATTATGCTAGCTTCAGAAGTGCAGCATAGTGATTCGATATTTTTATACATTATGAAATGATCAACGCACCTTTATTCTCTTCCTCTTGGAGATTGCCGTTTTTACTATGAAATAGAACTCTTTAATATCCCACACTTCTGTAAAATTATGCAACCCAGTGAAGCCCTACATTACCTGATTTCTTAGAATGCTTCCTTATTTATTATTTTTTATAACTTGGGTATAGTTAATTTGTAGATTTGAAACTAAGCTTCTCTATATTTTCCCTGAAGGATTTATATAATTTTGATCTTTATAGATGGGAAGATTACTTATATGAACCCCTGTTTCAGAGTTTATACATCTTATAAATTATCCTAAGCAAAAATCAGGAAAAAAGATCAACTCCAGACTTCCAGAAACCTACATGTTAGACTTTGTTTTTAGTTACTTTAGAAACCTTTAATATATTAGAAGAAGTACGAAGTTTTTTGATACCAGGAAATCACTGTTTTCCTTGTGTTCTCAGTTCTCCATGGATCTTTCTCAGCAATCATCAATATACCCACAATAAAAAAGTTACTAACATTTCCAAGACATAAATCACATAAACAGATGCCTCCCATGATACACTGACTTACCTTTAAAAAAATACAGCTGGGGGGCTTCCCTGGTGGCGCAGTGGTTGAGAGTCCGCCTGCCGATGCAGGGGACCCAGGTTCATGCCCCGGTCCAGGAGGATCCCACATGCCGTGGAGCAGCTGGGCCCGTGAGCCATGGCCACTGAGCCTGCGCGTCCGGAGCCTGTGCTCCGCAACGGAAGAGGCCACAACAGTGAGAGGCCCACGTACCGCAAAAAAAAATTATATATATATATATATATATATATATATATATATATATATACAGCTGGGTCATAGACATTTGCATATTTATATATGTACTACCATATGAATATGCCTTATAAGATTGTTCACCCTGTATACAGCTCATAATAAACTATAGATAGGGTTATTGCTAATATGACATTTTCTTATCCTTGCATATTTTTATTCTCAGGCTGCATCTGTTTTAGCATTTATTTTATATTCATCATTAAAATCTTTAACTTCAATATTTGACCTCCATTCATCTTCCAGAGTTTTGCTCTCAGCTATCTCAATAATTATATATAATCATTACATGTATGTTGATTTGCAATCATGGGAACTTCTCTGGTGAAATCTGAAACTGGCCTCCACACACCGAGGGCAAGCAGAGGCCAAAGAAAGAGGCAGGCCATTTCAGATTGGTAGATGGCAGGTTCAGTAAGCAAGGGAACTTAACATACAAGTCTTGTCTTATGTGGCCGCAAGACAAGTAAATCTCCACATCCACCCACCAAAATCTTAGAAGTTTGTCTAGAGGCCTTAACAGGGTACATAAACAGTCCAGAAGTTCTCAACACCACATTACTTTGTCAAGGTTACATCCTAAGGCAGCTTCCAGCGTGGGGAAGGCAGGCAGAGCACACATTCCAAGGACAGGGGAGGAGATAAAAAGCCTCTGATTGCCTGGGTCCAGCTCAGGGGTCAACCAGCATCATGTCCTCTTAATGACCTCCCCAACAATGTATAAGGAAAGGTTGCTATATTGTTAAATTAACATAAAATATTTTCTATTCATGTTAAAAGTATTATTGAATTTTGGAGAGCTGGGTTTTTAAATTTAACACATTTATTGTTTTAAATTTCTAGAATAAACATACAAGTATATATGTGTGTATATATAAAGATAGGTTCTCACATGTGCACATTTATGTAAATACATATGAATATATCAATATATAGTCATACACATGCAATAATATGGATATGTATATATGTATTATCTTTGTCTAACATATAACAAATAATAACATACACAATAAAAGTGCAAATCACTACGTTCTAAATTATCTGCTTGATATCAGAAGATAGGTTACACGAAACTAGGTTTTCTATTCCCTGCCAAAAGAAATAAAAGCATTTTAAAGGCTCAAATTATAATTAAACCTGGAAAGGTTTTATTGAACCAGAAACTCCCATACAGCAACGATCATATTACATCTGACATATGCATTAGTTATAAAATATTGATATTTTACTTTCCATTTATTTTCTTTGGCTTTTGAAATAGCATTGCGTCAAAATATAGTTACCCTTATATATCTGGACTGATCACATGCTAGAAACCTAAATCATAGTTTATTTTAAAAGTTTTTGAGTGTTCACATCTAAGAAATGTTCAGAGAGATTTTTATTAGAGATATGGATAAGATATCACACTGACAGGAAAATAGTCAATAAAACCTTTAGCTTTTCTCACAAGAAAACTTTAGTTCATATTCTGAACCCTACCTCATTTTGCCCCTCTTTTTTCTTTTATCAAACAGATTTTTTTACTTTGAGCTGTAATCATGATACTTTTTTTTTTTTTTTTTTTTTTGCGGTACGCGGGCCTCTCACTGCTGTGGCCTCTCCCGTTGCGGAGCACAGGCTCTGGACGCGCAGGCTCAGCGGCCATGGCTCACGGGCCCAGCCGCTCCGCGGCATGTGGGATCTTCCCGGACCGGGGCAGGAACCCATGTCTCCTGCATGGGCAGGTGGAATCTCAACCACTGCGTCACCAGGGAAGCCCCATGATACATTTTTAACTTAAATTATTGAGCTCTCTGCTACTTAAGAGTGTTCACTCCAGTTGGTAAAAAAAAAGACAAAAAACACAGAAATCCTAAAATATAATTTTATTCTTTCCTACAAAATATATTGAAGAAACATTTTTGCACAAACATGTATACATAATATATTTGCTAATATGTTACACGCGTTATTCTGTCTTGGAAAAGAAAGAGATCGTGTAGCTCTTCTAACCTTCAATTTTTTCCCCCCATACAATTCTATCCTGGTAGAATCTTCTTGTTTTTCATCAAACTATTGCCACTCAAGAATGTGCTAAATTGTAAGGGATTTAATTAAAAAAAAATATGTAGTCAGTGCTTTCTCTGTGTCCACCCTTCATTTTAAAAGGGTTTTTGGTTTGTGGTGGCCATGGACTTATAAAAAGGCAGCACCTGAGTTTCTTTATTTTCTCTATTCTTTATTTTTAATCATATAATCTCATAAATATCTATTTGCTGAAAATGTAACAAATTCTTTTGGATTGTTGAATATATTTCTTTTAATCTCACCAGCAACTCCGAGCTCTCTCCTCCAATAAATGAGTTTTGAACACACAGCAGGAACTTTTAGCTTTTTTGTGTCTAACTTGTTCTCCATACAGTGGGATAAGGTGTAGTTTAATGGAATCTACACATTCCTTTAGACAGTATATGCTATCATGCACAATATACGGTGCATGCATACAGCTGATTTTTTCTTTTCTATCTCCCCAACTCTTCAATGGTCTACATTGCCTTTAGCATGTGAGCCTTTGATTGCCACTCACTCGATAAAACAATAGAAGAAATATAATACAAAAAGGGTGGAAAATTTGACCAGAATTCTAGTCAGAATTATTCTCCAGGGTTATTAGCTATAATTTCTAATGAAAACTCTCTCACATGTGGCAATGACTCAATGGAGTCCACTAATTTGTTTTTCTTGGGGAAAAAAAACCCCACTTATTTTCTCATTACAGATTTTAAAACTATGCCTGTACCAAATATTGCCCACAATAGGAATATTACAAGGGATAAAAGAAAAATTGCATCCTACATAATTACTAGTAGATATAAATGAAGTACTATATGTTCTGCCAAATTCAAAGCACAATCTGAAAATAAGGGTGATTTTTAAAATTTATTTGTTTTTTAAATAAAGTCTAGTGTATATGCTATCTTCAATTGATGCAAATGCATACTTAACTCAAGTGAAACCTTCATGAGGTGATTATAGAAAGGTATTATTCACAGTCTGAAAGGACAGTATAATAAAATAACAATGCTTGTGTAATCATCTGTGCCATTTTTCTTAATTATAAAAGGAATTTCCACACTATGTTCAAATATGATACTTTTGTAGAAAAGATGCCTTAAAATTTCTAAAACTCCAGATAATATTTGCTTTTCTATTACAGGAATGGAATTCCATTTCTATCATGTAATAGCAAACTATTAATTTAAATACTGTTCTGTGTCCTTTCCTGTACATTAATACTGACTTCTGGTGCTCAGTCCAACTAAATATAGAAATTATACTCAAACAATCATAGTGAATTCAAGATTCACTATGATTTTTTTTTACTGTCATATTAAAATTAATGTGTTTCATTTTTGTTGTCATATTAAAATTAATACTCCATTAATTTTCTATATTTCTACTCACTCCACATATATATTAGCCTTGACTGAAATTTATCATTTTTATTAGTATTAAAATTATAAATGCTCTGAATAAAAGAAATGAATTTTCCTTTTAAGTTCATTTGCCATGATTTATTGATTAAGATAATAAAGACAATATGACATATCTGGAGGTTGTTGTAATGTCTAAAACTAAAGGGGTAGTTTTCAGAGATCAAGTAGGGAGAAAGAAAATGAATTATCGGAAATACTTCATGAAAACTGTAGTTAATCACAGGAAAAATAATTTTGTTTGTAAATAAGAGTAGACAGCTAACTTTTTAAAAAATGAAGTTTCAGGTTCCATTTTGGTATACATGAATCTAGTAAGGCTTTATTATCTAGAGGTAAGAGTCAGATATATGTTCCAATAAGATATACATATATATGCATTTGTATATATATATATATATATATATTTATATACACAATAAGGACATTCAGTTGTATCAAATTTTTACTATAATTGATATGTCTAGTTATTACTCACTTTAGTATTTCTACAATTTTCACATCTCATAAAAATAAGACTGACAAGGGCTTAATTTCCAAAATATACAAACAGCTCATACAACTCAACAATAAAAAAAACAAACCACCCAATTGATAAATGGACAGAAGACCTAAATAGACATTTCTCCAAAGAAGACATACAGATGGCCAACAGGCACATGAAAAGAGGCTCAACATCACTAATTATTAGAGAAATGAAAATCAAAACTACAGTGAGGTATCACCTCATACCGCTTAGAATGGCCATCATTAAAAAGTCTACAAATAACAAATGCTAGAGAAGGTGTGGAGAAAAGGGAACCTTCCTACACTGTTGGTGAGAATATAAGTTGATGCAGTCACTATGGAAAACAGTATGGAGGCTCCTCATAAAACTAGAGTTGCCATATGATCCAACTATACTACTCCTAGGCATACATATGGACAAAACTATAATTCAGAAAGATAAATGTACCCCTACGTTCACAGCATCACTATTCACAATAGCAAAGACATGGAAACGACTTAAATGCCCATCGACAGATGAATGGATAAAGAAGATGTGGTACATATGTACAATGGAATACTACTCAGCCAGGAAAAAGAAGGAATAATGCCATTTGCAGCAACACGGATGGACTTAGAGATTATCGTGCTAAGTGAAGTAAGTTAGAAAGAGAAAGACAAATACCATATGATATCATTTATATGTGGAATCTAAAATATGACACAAAAGAACATATCTACAAAACAGAAACAGACTCACAGACATGAAGAATAGACTTGTGGTTTCCAAGGGAGATGAGGGAAGGATGGATTGGGAATTGGGGGTTAGCAGATGCAAATTATTATGTATAAAATGGATAAACAACAAGGTTCTCCTGCATAGCACAGGGAACTATATTCAATATCCTGTGATAAACCATAATGGAAAAGAATATTGAAAAGTGTGTATATTTACATATAACTAAATCACTTTGCTGTACAAAAGAAATTAACATAGCATTGTAAATCAACTATACTTCAATAAAAATTTTTTTAAGTATTACAGGTTAAATATCATTTTAGAGGTCAAATGATTCTATACTAATCAACTTTTTTTCTCAGCTGTCTTTATATGCCCTCATACTTTGAATAATTTTCACTACAGTTTATTTTTCCCTTTTCTAAAAATTTATAACAACCTCTTTTTTTATTGTCTTTAAGTCAAAATCATATTACCTGGTCAATTTCTATGAACATATAGAATGCAAAGGAAGAAAAACAAAATCAATCTGTAAGAGAGAGTAAATATATATTACAGGATGTTAAATTGGGACTTTTTAACAGTTTTTGCTGTGGTCCAATAAAGTGTCAACTACTCTCACATTCTAAACTGAGGTTCTAAATCACCTCTTAAAGACTTGCAAAGAGGTATCCAAGAGTCAAATCAGAGACAATTAGGTAACCAACAATCTCCAGTCTGTTAAAAAGGTCTTGGAATAACTGAGAAAGAAGCACTGGATTAGAAGGATTTTTTGGCACTAGTTACCAATAAGTGCTGTGAGTCCATCTTTACTGGCACATAAAAGATTGGGGACAGTCTCTCCTTTACCTCAAGGGTACTCCTTAGAAAATTTAATATATTTTGTACAGTTTGAAAAACA
This sequence comes from Leucopleurus acutus, assembly GCF_964270905.1. NCBI lineage: Eukaryota > Metazoa > Chordata > Mammalia > Artiodactyla > Delphinidae > Leucopleurus > Leucopleurus acutus. Next base: position 10,849,709 of record NC_139146.1, read on the forward strand.
CACTAAGACTGCTATACAGATTATGTCTAATAAATCTCCAAGTCAAGAGACTGGATGAAGTGGTCTTTGCGTTTTGCACAGACCACGCAAAAAACTGCAAACCCATTTGTAGTGGTACAAATCTCTGTAGTTCCATCATACCAGATGAGAGAATTGCCCTGGCATTCTTTTAGATGACAACTGCCTGAAGTGGTAAGGAGAATTCAGCAGAAACAAGTTGTGCTTACTCAAATCTTCAAAGAGGAAAGAGCTGTCCTGAGAGGCCAAATGATGGGGGTTTTCAATAGCCTCTGAAAGGCATCTCAGAAGACAATCAGTTTTCAACTCCTATCAAACTCAAATTAATCACAGAAGCAGTAAGGGAAGACATATCTTGATTCTTTAATCTTCCTTCCTTTTCCTGCTTTGATCTGCAGGGTTAGAAAAGATGGTTAGTGCGGGGAGAGGGATAGAAGTACAAAGCACAAAAATGGAGAAGCCAACTGTACTCATTTCCATTAAAGGCTTCCAGAGCTAGTTCTGAATTACAGAAAGAGATATATATTATTTTTAAATAAAGTACAGAATTTTGACTGTTTAATGGGACTGGATATTTAATGACAATTATAATTACTTTATGACTTAAAGTGACTAGAGGGCTGTCATTGTCTGAAAAGATAAGTCATGGGTCCTGTCTTGGATCTCATCCAAGTACTGGGGAATTAAGACATCCATCCCCATAGAGCATGTTAGAACAAGAGGAAAGGGAAAAGAATAAGGTTGTTCCTCTTCTTTTCTGAGTTCCACTTACTCAAAGTGAAATTCCACAAATCAAAGACATAGGAATGATTATTAAGGACTCAGTTAATTTAGTGCATTTCATTTATGTCTTATCATTCTTACATAAGTTTTCTAATTGGCTTTTAATTTATTTATTTTATTAAGTAGGTAACTCTGGTAATAAAGGGAAAATATATTTTGATAGAATTGTTTTAATATTATTAGTTTGCAACCATCAACTTAATTAGCCAAGAAATATCTCAGCTGCTTATAAACACGCTTGGAACAGAGAACACACCTAGAGGAAAAAGAAAAATAAAGCTGTAGGTATAATTTGTTAGACTGCCGAGTATCTGAAAGGTATGTAAAAATAATTTTCCTGTACTCTGGTAGAAAGCCAGTTAAATTTTGCAAGCAAGAAATTGACATAGTCAATGTCAGTTATATTCCGATTAATCTCTACGCAGAGTGTGTGTATATATATATATATAGATAGATCTATATATCTTGAATTGTAGGGGTGAAACTCTCTTCGATTGGAGAGTTTTATTGGATTAGTATCCTATAAAAGAATCTCCAGAGAAATCCTTAGCCTCTTCTATATTACATATTACATTGTATTTACCGACAATGTAAGTACAAATTAGTTTTAGACATATGTAGAAAAAGTTTACACAGTTGCCAAGACCACACTACAAGTAGGATTATCCAAATGTTTTTTAAAGAGAGGTGTTGGTTTCTGGCTCCCCTTTTCTCCTGTCTCCTCACATTTCTCTTATGACTAACCTCCTTACCCACGTCCAGCAAAGTGGAAGGACAATGTCACTTGCTTTTAAACTTACCTTAAATATCTTTTTATTCTGCTAGAACCTACATATAAACGAGGCCTTAGAATATTTAAGATTGTTTTCTCCTTCTTATGTTTAACTTCCTATTATAAGGAATCATTCAAATGTTGAGAAATGTTTTGAATTAGTACATAAAGAGGAGGTAATAATATAGAATGAAGAAATATATTAGCATATGCAGGTATGCATATATGTGAATGTGTCTGTAGGTGTGTATATAATATCACTGTCTGGAAAACATAGGATATTTTACCCACAGATTCCAAAACAATGTGATTAAACTGCTGTTAATGTGTTCACAACTTAATCTGAAAATATAATATCTCTTACAAATAATATAGGCATTCAATTTAAAAATAGCAGTTTTGTCATTTCAATAACTTCTAAAATACTTTTTCGTTTTCTATTTCAATAAAAGAAGTATCTCAAAATATTAATAAAATTTAGCTGGAAGGACAAAATGTACTGTGAATAACTGCGACAAATTTTATTTTTCCAAGATATATATTAGCTAGCTGCTGTCATTATTGGAATCTCCAAGTATAATATTTTCAGTCATTACTTTTATTAACATACGTTATGGAAACTGAGTAGACATACACTGCAGAATTTGGTAAAATAAAATATCCTTAAAAGAAATCATAGTGTTGAACTTTTAAAAATAACTTATAAAGTTAAAATATAAATGTGCTATTAATAAATGTGCTATTAAATTATTACACGGTGCCTACTTGATTTTATTTTATGGCTGGTTTAATTTATATCACTAAAAAAAGTTTCTCTGTTTATTTTTCATGGTTTCATAATTACCCAATTAAACTAAAGTAGCAGCATTGTTTAGGCTAACATGCTGGATTATATAACTAAAATGCAGCCTGAGTCTTTCTCATTGTTGAGAACAAGCGCCTAATCCCTACCATATAAGCAACATAGTAGTCTTTAAGGTTCTTCTCTGTGGAGTAGGTTTTCTGGTTGTTCTGACTCTGTGACATTAATTAGGCTATTGTAATGCTCTGAAAAACATTTACTCATTGGTAGACTGTGGCTAAGAAAATACTCTTCATAAAGATAGGTGATGATCAAGTGAGATTATACATGCAAATTTCCTATTCAGGGTCTAATAAATAGGAGAGACTTAACAATTACAAAGATATTATTAATATTAAGATTCAAGACCATTCATTTAATTTATTAATCACTTTCTCATTTGCAATGCATTTTCATCAATATTGAAAAGTATTTGGCAATGGGATCATATATACTGTTTAGGAGAACACAACCAAAAATAAACTTAATTCTACTAAACAGACAGTTAAAAATGACAAGATATTGTCTATTACATAGTAGATATGTAATATTGTGTCTATTATATAAAAAACTTTAAGATGAGTATGATTATCATAAAATATTATGCAACATTTTATGTTTTATATCTAATATAAAACATAAATGAATTAAAGGTATATATTTACAATAAAACTATAAAGTACAAAAAAAAAGCTAAGTAATATTTAATTAGCTTTGGTGCACTTGGGTATTTATGCACCAAACATGAAATAAGGAAAATAGAGAAACAGAAAATTTTTATTTTCCTATATAAAGGAAAATACAGATAAAAAATTATAACTCAAGGTAGTTAAAATAAAAACAAACACAAAAATTATCTCAATGTTTCAAAATGTAAAAACTATTTGTACATAAGTGATATTAACAATGTCAGTGATAGAGAAAAACTCCTATTAATTAATACATAAAATGAATAACTCAAAGGAGGAAAAGGTCAGTGTATGTTCAGAATATACACAAAAATTCTCAAAAAATAAGCATAAATTGTTTCATTTTACTGGTATTCATAGAAACACAATCCAAGATAATGTTACAACTTAGAAATTTCATTTTGTATGTTGATGAAGGATATTAATAGTGATAATATTGAAAGATGAGGTTCAGTTCACTCTTTAGAATTTGTGATAACATATACATTTCAGAAGTGTACCTTTTCAATATTCAGGACTAGTTTTACAAAATGTCCATATCCTTAGATATAGAGCTGTGGTCAGTCTACAATATTGATAACATTGGTCTTATTTTATAAATAATTATAGACACCCATACAAAACCTTGACACACACACACACACACACACACACACACATATTTAAATCAAAATTTATAAAGATGTACACCAATGCAATTATTTTATTATGTTTAGGTATTAACATTATGAGTGATTTTGTCCTTTTTATGCACTTCGAAATTGAACAAAATTATTTTGCAAAATAACTACATATTCTTAATTTCATAGTTATTAAAACAGTAAATATGTTTCCATTTTGGATTAAAATTAAGGACTAATATCTAAGAAATATCTAAGTTTATTAAAATTTCCTGCTTTAGAAATCCAACCAAGAATAATGATGTGAAAATTGTGTGCTTGTTGGTAAGACTGAGGCAAGTTCATGTATATTTATCTTTTAATAGATTTTAAGTTTGATTTAATGAAGTTTTAATGTTATACTTCATAACACACCAGTATGAAAGATAGTAATTGGAATATGTGGTCCAATTCACATTCAATTAGTGATATACTCTTTCATACTAAAACTTGTGCTTCTACTAAACCTTTTAATTTGTTAAGGCTGTATTCTAATTAGATTTTATAATGATAATTCAAAGAAATTATCTGGTAAGATTTCATAGTTGTTTTCATTTCCCTCTAGAGAGGGGTTATTAATTATTGAATCCATCAAATTCTAATCTGTACAAAAAGACTGATTACTTTAGTGACTTAATAATTGTAAGAAATAACTGTAGACTGTTACTATAATTTTAACAGATGAAACACATATTTCATGTATAAATACAGTATAATATGATTAATATCAACATTGGAAAACTATTTTTTCAAGCACCAGATCATTCTAAAAAGAGATCAATAATAAGGATAGTTGCAAAAAGAAGAACCAAACTTTTCCAATGTAAACAAATCTCTAATTTTAAAAAGAACAAAAATAAAATAAATTTTAATTTTTCAAATAGTGTCAACTTCGAAATTATTAATAATTTATAAAATGGCCCTATAAAATGATACCAAGAATCATGGGAAAACAGGAAATTGTATGTATTGTTTGTAGGACTGTATATCAGAACAGTATTCTAGAAGACCTTACACAACATATATCAGAAACTGTAAAGTTTTGTGTTTTCACTTATAGAAATTTCTTCCATAAAATGATAATTAATTATGTATATATTTAACTAGATGCCTATTTGTCATCACATTGGTTATTAAAATGAAATAAATGAACATTTCCTAAAACCAGAAGACTGGTTAAAAATATTAAGTTAAATCTATATGATGGTCAGTCATAAAATAATGTTCAATCATTAAAAATTATAGAATTGTAAAATTGTTTAATAATGTAAAGATGCTCATTGCACATTTAATATGTGAACTCCTATCTTGCAAAATAATGTACAGGTTTTTTTACAATGTCTATGTGTACAGACATGTTTCAGTTAAAGAGAGAAAATACATTCTTTTGCCTGTGCATACTATGAATAAAAAAGCATAAACCTAAGGAATAAAAATTATAATAGTTTTTTTACAGTGGTAAATGACTTTTCATTTTCTTTACACATCAAAATATCTTATATTAGAATTACCTTTGCTAGTTTATTATTCATATGGAAGGTTTACTTATTTAGAGTATTTGCTTATAATCACAGAATAGCATAAAATAATAAACTGCTTATTTTAATTCTTAGGTATTATTAAAAGATGGCTTAAATGATGTGCCATTAATTATAGTTTTGGGGTGGTGGGTGTGGGAAGAGTTGTAATATTGATATATCACAAAATTATTACTAGACTAATATGTATGCTTGAAGTAGTTTCTTTGGCCATGATGGTTATGATAATAGAACCTATGGATTGTGGATTAAAACTTTTTTTAAAGCTGAGAAATTTCCATGGAATTCTATTTTCACTTGGAGAATATATCTTTTCATAAAAAAGACTGCTGAAAGTAGGAGAAAATCCTAGAAAATGTAGCATAGAAATAGTAATCATAATGTTATATACATTCTCTCCATCGTATTACCCTTTTTTTAATTTTCATTTTTCACCTTCCATTAGACATTGCATTCTGTTCACATTAACTCTTGAACAAAGTGAAAGGATGGTGTATGTGTGCATGCGTGTGTGTGTGTGTGTGTGTGTGTGTGTATTCATGGTTGGAATTTAAGATTCTTCTGAGTAAAGAAATCACTGATCTGTAAAATATAAGTGACCCAGATTACTGCAGGGAGTCCTGCCTGCTGCCATTAACCATTTCCTCCATAAAGCAAACCTATGAGTAAAGAAAGCTTCTCACTGCAGGATGTGACCAACATCTATGAGAGAGGAAAGAGGATTATAAACAGATACAGTAAAGGAAAGGAGGACAAAAATCTGGATCAGGAAGCCTGGAACCTAAATACCAAATACTTGAGTTTATTTAAATAATAATTGAAATCCAGCTGCACTTCTTTAGGTTCACTTTTCAAATTTAGTCGATTCCTGAACATGTAGAATAATTATTCATCTACAAAATAATAAGGTCATACAAAAGCAATTTTAGATATTTTGAACATAAGCTCATGAAACTAAATATGATTGCTTAATGGGAATTGATTGATAGTGAAATTGTATTATTAAGAAAATACTTGAGCCTGGTCTATACACTTTCACATGCCAATACATAGTCCTATAAACCTCATTTCTTAACTAGTACAGGAAATAACTCTTTCTACAATCATTACAAAATTTCAAGGTAGATTTAATTCCTTGCTTATTCTCTGATATAAGTGCTGTTTATACATTTTCCATTTGTGAGAATTAATATGAATCCCTTCAACACATAAAATGTATTAAGTATTTTTAAAATATATTAAATAATAAATATATTTGATTATTCTTATAAAGAAGAATAAAACTTACTGTCATAATTATTAAATTTTTCTGAGTGTCTGAGACTTTGAGAAAGGAAGTCAACCTTTCTGTGCAGGCCACTGAACCAATTTATAAGTGATCAGCAATCCAGTCAGCCAACAAATCGGAAAGTTCTGGTTTCATTTATTCACGGAAAGGAGATAGAGCTTCCCACATTTATTTCACATGACAAGAAATTCTTTATTCACAATATGACTAGAGCCACACACTTCCAAGTTGATATACCAATAATTTTAGTTTTCCTCTGTATTACCTGTTAAAGTCTCAATACTCTTACTCAGTCTAACAATCCATGAAACTGATGGAATCAATACAATCATAGAAGTGGTTTCTATAGTAACTTTTATCTTAAAGATTGTTCATGTTTTTAATGACCTTTATATCAACTTGTTAAGATGAACAGAAAAGTTCTATAAAATCATAGTAATTTGAGTTTGTGGATCCTCAAAAATCATCTTTTAGAATGCTCTCATTTTACAGATGTGAGAAAACGGGGCTGCAAGTGGTTTAGCAACTTAAAGAAGGTCTTAGAACTAATGCCATGTTAAGACTAGTGCCAAAGACCCTGATTTTCAGTCATTCAACTATTATTTATTATTATTTCAAGATCTATGTTAAAAATTTTTTAAAAATATATTTTAGAATTAGTTAATAATATAGTAAAAATCTAGCAAATATGAAAATTCTGTCTCAGTTCCAAGATTGATAGTTTTTACCATTGTCTTTCCAAGATTGATTACCTGATTTATTACTTAGCTCCTGCCAAGTTCAGACTGGCTACCTCCTATACCTCTAATGTGTAAGCATTTATAATTGGTAAACATAAATCACCACGATCGACATTTGTGTTTTTCATATAGATTTTCTTATTATGGCAAAATATATATAGCATAAAATTTAACATTTTAACTGTTTTATTTATTTAACATCTTTATTGGAGTATTATTGCTTTACAATGGCATAATTACATTCACAGTATTATGCAACCATCATTACTATTTATTTCCAAAAATCTTCATCATACTAAACAGAAACTCTGTATCCATAAGCAATAACTCACCACTCACCACTTCCCCCCTCCCTAGTCCCTGGTAAACTTTAATCTACACTCTGAGTCTATGAATTTGCCTCTCCTAGATATTTCATGTAAGTGGAATCATATAATATTTATCCTTTTGTGTCTGGTTTATTTAACATGACATTTTGAGGTTCAGCCATGTTGTAGCATGCGTTAGAACTTCATTCCTTTTATAGCTGAGTAATATACATATGCTATTTATTATTTATCCATTTATCAGTTGAAGCACACATTGATTTTAGCTTTTGGCTATTGTGAATAATTCTGCAATAAACATTTTTATATAAGCATCAGTTTAAATCTCTATTTTCAAATTTTGGGAGTATATAATTCAGAGTCAAACTGCTGGATCATACGGCAGTTCTATGCTTCACATTTTGTGGAACCACCAAACCGTTTCAACAGCAGCTACACAATCTTACATTACTACCAACAATGCACAAGTGTTCTAATTTTTTCACATTTTCATCAACATGTCTTATTTTCCATCTTTTTCAGTTATTAATATTAGAAACATCATAGTAGATATGAAGTGGTAACTCATTGATTTTAATTCCCTTAATGACTAATTATGTTGAGTATCTTTTCATGTGTTTATTGGTTATTTGTATGTATTCTTTGAAGAAATATCTATTCAAGTCCTTTGCCTATTTGTAATTGGCTTGTCTTCTTGTCATTGAGCTGTTCTTTGTATATTCTAGATATTAAATCCTTATCAGATATAAGACTTGTAAATATTTTCTCCAACACTATAGGTTGTGCATTTTGATTATAATTTTAATGTTGTTTTTCTATAAAGTAATCCATGTGAGATTTTCTATTTAAAAATTACATGTTGTAAAGAACTACCAAAGTAAGAGTAAAATTTATTAAATAAACAGCTAATGTAAGTTTTAGAATTACTGATGGGAGTACAGGTTGTATTTGAAAATTCTTCCTGGATTTCCTTCTGTTAGACAGAAACTATTCCTATTTGCCTGAGAAATACTGATATTCAACCATTCCAATAAATATTATGGGTCATGTTTATCAGCTGTTATTCATGGAAATACTGCTTAACAAAGAGATGCTCAAAAATTATACAAACCATGGAAAATCTTTAGTAAACTGTAAATAAAACGTAACTTGCTTAATAGGATGACAAATATGTTAGAAAATTATCACAATAATATCATGGTAAGCAAACAACATTATAATAAACAAAAAACATTATGTCAAAGATTAGAAGAATTACCATTAAAGCAGGAGTAAGTTAATATGGCCTCAATCACTTGATCTAGTCAACATTTTGCAGAACCTGCTAATTAGAACCATAAGGGAAAGCAGACTAGGATAGGATAGGATCAGGTAGGGTAGGGTAGGATAGGATAGAATAGAACAGAATAGGATATTACCAATTATAGTGTAGTATATATTGATATATTACCAGGTAAATAATGTTATGAATAAGGATTCCTAAATGAAAACGTTGCACAGAAAAGAACTCCCCTTCAAATGTTCTGATAGCCATTTCACCATTAGAGCCATTTCTCTGACACAAACAAAACAAAATAACACATATTATGACATTTCCTAGGTCTGGGTTAGGTAGTTTTTCTCTGTTTAAGTGATTAAAGCAGAAGTTCTCAAGGTCAGAAAATGTTCTTATTTTAGTTTTAAGAGTTCACTGATTTAATCTGTCCAAGAATAAAACATAATTAAATATTTGCATAATAAGGATAAGTATTCTTTTCAGAGCATTCTGGTGATTTAAATATTTTTGCATTGACTTAAATGCTGCTTTGTAATTACATAGAGTTAATATATTCTATCCAAAGGTGTACTCTGTGCCATGAATATATTTGCTAATCTAGAAAAATAAAAAATATTTTCAGTAGAAATATATTCCACAATAGCTTGATTTCATTGGAACACTGGGAACAAAAGAATTTTGCAACGATATTTGTAGAATTGGCCCAACAGTACAATGAGGAAATTACTGTCATCTCTGTTTTTCAGATGACTAAGCTGTGGTTTGGAGAGGTTAAGTAATTTGCTTAGGAAGAAACAAATGGTATACGGTCAAAAAGAATTCCAATGAAAACCAGCCTAACTTCTAACCACCAGCACTTCTATCAATTTCATTGTTTTGCAACAATTGAGGGTATAACACAGGTTTTGAGAGATAATAATAAGAGCTCATTGAAGATTTCCAGTGCCAGAATAAAAATGGACAGAGATAGATAGATAGATAGACAGATAGACAGATAGATAGATAGGTAGGTAGATAGATAATTTGTTATATACATGCTTAAAGCCACAGTTACTGAACTCATTACCTTAAATAGAATATTACCAGGTATTTTGGTATTTTTGAAACTGAAACTGAGTAACGTGTACAAGAGGAAGACAAATGTATTTAGAGTACGAAAAAGTATTTAGAATTGGTATGTTTTGCTTACACTAATGTTAAGCTAATTTTTGTTTAAATTTTCTAATGTGTACTCTTCTTTGATGTGTGTACTAAATGTTTTACGTTTTTAAGCATAAGTGACTGATGCATATAAGGTATGATTAAAAAGCTTTTATATAAATGGCTACCAAATAATTTGCTTAAATGTGTACAAAAACATGTAATATGTCATAAAATAATTTTACAGTTGGGTACCTTTAAATTGCATGATTGAGATATTTTAATGGAAAAATTTCAAAGATAAAAATTATGTAGCTACATTTTATACACCTTTGGATATTCAAATTTACTGTATTTATTAAAGATAGATATTTATTTGGGATATTATCTATTATTTTATAAACTCTTCAGAATCTTTTGATGAATATGGTAAACACAGATGCACACTAATACACTCATATACATGTACATGTATGTATTAAAAATCATTTATCTCAATTTTTTATGAAAATATGAACTTAACTCTCCATGACAGAAACTATGGTTGATCAATGTTGACAAAATAATTATTAATTTGAGTTTTCAGAAATGGGTGGGAAGAGGTGAAGGAGAGGCTTAATACTGTATATTTGAAAATTGAAGATAAAGAAAAAAACTTTTTTCCTAGTGCAATTGTTCTCAACAGGGGAAGGAGGGCTCTCTCAGGGGATATTTGACAATGCAGCAGACACTTTGGGTGGTCATACCTGGTGGAGGCTGCCCAGGGCAACTACATGGTAGAGGCCTGGGATGCGCTGCTAACACGTTGCAATGCATAACAGAGACCCCTACAACAACAAAAAAATCATTGGGCCCCAAATTTCAACACCACTAAGCTGAGAAAATCTGTTGTAGAGAAAAAAAAAAAAAAAAAAAAAAAAAAAAAAAAAAAAAAAAAAGGATAAAAACTATAGTAGACGTGGGCTTCCCTGGTGGTGCAGTGGTTGAGAGTTGGCCTGCCGATGCAGGGGACACGGGTTCGTGCCCCGGTCTGGGAAGATCCCACATGCCGCGGAGCGGGCGCGCCCGTGAGCCATGGCCGCTGAGCCTGCGCGTCCAGAGCCTGTGCTCCGCAACGGGAGAGGCCACAACAGTGAGAGGCCCGCGTACCAAAAAAAAAAAAAAAAAAAAAAAACTATAGTAGACGGAGTGTGTCAAATGTCACTTAACATTTTTCGAAACAATACCTTCAATACTCAATTGTAAGTTTTATGTAACAAGCATCCTCTTGGCTTCAATGGGCAAGGCAAGTAAAAGCTACTGCAGATGTAATGAATAGATGGCAACTGGTTTGACACTGAACTAAACATCAGGAGGACAACAGTCTCTAAACCCATTAATAGAAGTGATCGTGAAATTATAAAACTCCAGAAATGACAAGAAGTCTTGAAACAACATTAAGCTTTCCAGAGTCTGTGAAATAGGCATTTAACACACTTATAAATGCAAAGGTCAGTGGGATCTCAGCAGATTTACACTGATGCAGCTGAAAAATGAGAGGAACCCAAGTAATGAAACAGAGATCATCTGAAAGAAGATGACTTCCACTGTCTCATTAAAATATTTAATTGTCAGTCTTTAGTTTTTCATGTATTTTAAATAGATCAAAATATGCAATACTAAAATGTTATAATAAATAAAATGTATATTTGAATAAGGTTTATTTGGCAATAAAGATATATTTATGTTTAAAATTATTATGTAAATTAAATTTGAAAACTATATAACTAACTAGCTTTATTGGTTTGTAAATGTATCAAAGGATGAATGTCAGTTGTTTGCATGATTTAGATAACTTTTGATGCTTTATAGTTATCATACTAATGTAGATCCAGAAAAATTGACTTTTTTTTAAAGTCATTTTTTAATAAAAGTGAGCTATCACAGGGTTTTAAATTCTACAACGTTCTTATTCTTAAAAAGTTCTGTTCTTATGGTGCCAAAAAGAGTACTGAAAAGACATAATACAGCATAATATATATCCATACCAGTAATGCAATGAACTAAGAAGGGTAGTAAAAAAATCAATTAATTTTTATGGGTATTTTAAGATTTCCATCTTAAATGGTTATTTTCAGAGCTATGTGTAAATGTTATGATAAAACAGTGTAAAAGAGCAGATGGTGTCCTTTAAAGCATATGATCTGCAGATAGACTCAATATAATTTTGCTAATATTCACATTACAAAACCACTTGTAACTATCGAAAATCTAAATACAGTCTAACTAGAGACACACAAAAGCACCTATTCCTCAAACAATTAATTCTAAAATTGCATTTTTTAATCTATCTTTAATTGCTTCAGCTAACATATCACAGATACATAGTTCAACTATCACATCCACAATTCAAAACAGAATACAGGTCAGCTTATTTTCTTATTTTCTTCAAAATAATAATTATCTGTAGGCACTCATTAGTTGAAGGACCTAAGAGAATGAAAAAATTCAATAGACGTGTTATGCATCCAAAAACTAAAGAAGGCATTTTGTTTCTATGAGTACAGAACCTAATTTTTACATCCTTTTAGTCAATACTGAAGAAAAAATACAATGAAACTATTATAGTGTGCTTATACTGTACCATTTTGAACACACTTCCCATGTATCTGAGAGGGCTCTCCAGCTATTACCTCGATCATTTTAAAATATTTGAATTGATAATTTCGACTACCAGGAGACTGTATGAAAGAAATCATCAAGATTAAATGGATTTTCATTCATCTTTTGAGGCAATTTTCTCTCCTTCTAAATTGCAATGGCAGAATAATCTCCACTGAGACTGATACTCTTCTAATATAAAGTCCCTTCTCTGGAAGAACATGTACAAATGCATCACACATACTCAATCTTGATTTTTCCCACACGGTTTTTTATTCTGCTGTGGTTGTATTTTACATCTATGTGATACACACAGCAATGTTTGGTTAAGAAGATGGCAAATTAACGTTCTGCTCTACTCTCTGTGTGATCTTGGAAAAAGTCTCTGAGTTTAAGGCAGTCTTCTCAAACTTTAATATGCACATACACTACCTGAGGACTCTGTTTAAGTGCAGATTCTTTTTTTTTTTTTTTTTTTTTTCGGTACGCGGGCCTCTCACTGTTGTGGCCTCTGCCGCTGCGGAGCACAGGCTCCAGACGCGCAGGCTCAGCAGCCATGGCTCATGGGCCCAGCCGCTCCGCGGCATGCGGGATCCTCCCGGACCGGGGCACGAACCCGTGTCCCCTGCATCGGCAGGCGGACTCTCAACCACTGCGCCACCAGGGAAGCCCTAAGTGCAGATTCTGATTCAGTAGGTTGGGAGTCAGGACTGAGATTGTGTATTTTCCTGGCTGATGATGACTAACCTGGTCCTTGATGAGACACTACTTTTTTTATGAGGAAAACTTGTGAAATGACTGTAGAGTACTTTGCAGCATGTCTGAGAAAGAAGAATGATATGTATATGCTACTAGCTAGCTATCATGCTTTCAAAAGAACATATGAATAATGGATACTAGTTTAATAGTTACTAAAGAATAACTACTTAACCTCATCATTTTTTATCTCTGTCTTCCCTTTTTTCTCTTCTTTATCTGTTGTTCTCCGTTATTAAGTTTCAGCTAAACAATTTTCTTCTTTTCATATGTATTACTTAATCAGAAAGCCTAGACAATTTGAGGGATAATTTTTTTTTCTGTTCTTAGGACAAATATATTATTCAGGGTTATCATTCTATTTCTGGAGCCATTATTAAAAAATAGATTGCTCCTTCAATACCATCTCTTGAATCTTCTTTTATCCCTAGAGTTGTTCATTTTAAGGCTTTAGACAAATACATAATGACAGGTATCAATCATTGTATAGTTTCACTACCTTAAAAGGTCTCTTCTCTGTTACATAGTTTCAAATTCTTTAATAATAATTATAATAAAGACTGTCAAATTTGGAATAATTATCATCTTGTGTTACTCTCCAATTTTTGAAAGAATTGATTACTTTTCCAAGCTATATTTGAAAGCTCAATTTTCCTATATATACATTCTTTATACAATTTTTACATTTTGGACCACTGATGTCAATGTTTTTCTAAATGTACACACAAAAGCAAAATGATATGAAAAGTATCTGTTATAATGTCAAGTTTAAAGACTATTAGCTTCCTTTCCTGCTTCCTTTGTTAACTAATTAAAGTGTATAAGAACCAAGTTCCTAAATTTGTCATTATTAGTATTAGAATAAAATATGCCATTGAAAAATTTAATGTTACTGAAATATTTAGAAACAATTCTCTTTCTGAAATATTTAACAACCAGACAAATTTTAATCAAAATACACTGCACTCTTAGTGTATGAAATTGTTCCTTTTAATTGCAGAAGTATTTGTGTATGTGTATAGGGAGGGTTATTGAAGAAACAGGGTTTTTTTCCATACCTTCACCTCCCCTTACCTTAATTCCTTGGACTGAACTGAATCCCAATACTGTCCCTGACTTTCCGTGTCATCCACTATTAGCATCTAGAAAGACTCCTGACATTCATGATTATATTATTGTGGCATTTCCTCCGTGTCCTGAGGCAGGATCAGGAGATGGAAAAATAGGACTCACCTTGAACTGTTTGTATTTTAAAATTATCTATTCACTAATAAATATGTACAAACATCAGAAAGTAAAAATAAACTCTAAAGTAATCTTCAGAAAGGCATATATAATATTGATATACACAAGGTGTTCATATATTCAGGCCCTTCACAATATATCCAAGACATGATATCCTACAAATAAAATATGAGTTCTATCATAGTGCACAAAATGGAAAATGGTCATATGGTTTAATTATTATACCTGTTTGAGAATCATTCACTGGGGGAAATTTAAAGAAACATTTCCTATGCCCATCACAGAAAACGGGCCGGCTAGATGTCACTGCATAGGATAGGGTCTATGGCCCCTAGACTCCAGGATTTAAAGTTGCAGGAATCACTGACCTTTCATCTAGTATATTTAGAGACTTACATAAAATACAGATCCATAAGTGAACACAATAAAAATCAGCTGAGCAAAGCCCACATCAGTAGAACCACTCTACTGAGACTAACTGCCAATCCATAAAATTGTGAACTAAAAAACTGCATATTGTTTGTGCTGATAACTTGGGGATGCCATATTACATTACAAAGTTAACCCAACCTTGGACTTCCCTGGTGGCGCAGTGGTTAAGAATCTGCCTGCCAGTTCAGGGGGCATGGGCTCAAGCCCTTGTCAGGGAAGATCCCACATGCTTCAGAGCAACTAAGCCTGTGCGCCACAACTACTGAGCCTGCGCTCTAGAGCCCACAAGCCACAACTACTGAAGCCCGTGCACCTAGAGCCCGTGCTCCACAACAAGAGAAGCCATCGCAGTGAGAAGCCTCATGCACGGAAATGAAGAGTAGCCCCTGCGCGCGGAACTAGAGAAAGCCCACATGTAGCAATGAAGACCCAACGCAGCCAAAAATAAAAATAAAAATAAATAAATAAATAAATGTATTTTAAAAAACAAAAAAACAAACGAAAAAACAAAGTTAACCCAACCAACCATGGGCAAGATCTGTACCAACAAATTATACAACATTATTGAGAGAAATTAAAGGCAATCTAAATAAATTGAGGTATATCTGTATGTACTAAGTCATGTATCAGGAGAGGTAAAGATGTGAGTGCTCCAGCATTTGGCCTATAAATCCAGTCCATTCCCAAACACAACCCTGTCAGGATTTTGAATATAAAATGAAAAGCTGGCTTTATAATATTTGTGGTAACACAAATGGCTAAGATGATATCAACAAGACGTTCTTGAAAGCAAACAAACTAAAAATGGAATTAGTGGACTTACTCAAATTCGATCAGTTATCAACATTTATTATAAAGTAATTAGGACAAACATGGTAATTAGAACAGTGTGGTATTGGCATGAAGAAAGACAAATGGAGCAGTACAGGGGAATAAATAGTCTAAAATTACACCTACATGTAGACCTACACTTGATTTATAGCAATGCTTACGGTTGGCAATGATCATTTTTCAATAAGTGGTGGTGTCAAGTGAATATTGACATGGAAGAAAATTATTCATGACCCTTACCAAACACTATATGCTAAAATTAATACTCAGTCCAAATGTGAAAAGTTCATCAATAAAAATTGTAGATGTAAATATGAGAAGTTCATTAGTATGACATATTCTGTTCATGTAAGAACACCATTATTAGTGTAAAATCAAAGACTAGATAAATCATTTGCAATACATACAACATGCAAATTTCTCATACAAAATATACAAATCTATAAGAAAATATACAAATTAATAAAAGAGAGATGATCTGAAATTTGAAGATAATTTTACAAAGAGATATTCAGATAGTCAATAAAAACACAAATGGGTATAGGTATAGTGCCTTATTGTTCACCAAGAATAATACAAAATAATACAAGCACTATACACTCATTGGAATGGCTAATATGAGAAGGGTTTTCAATAACCTGTGTTGGTGACATCCTGGAGCAATTGGAATGCTCATACATTACTTGTGGGTGTATAAATTGGTATAATTAGTACCAATTTATACATCCAATTAGAAAAACTGGAAGGATCTGTTAAAACTAAATAAAGTAATTTCTGATGACCCAGAAATTCCACTCTATATTTATATTACCATGGTCTTATATGTAATTGAATTTTTACAAAAAGATATGTATAAGAACATTCATTTATACTTTGTGATAGCAAAAATTTGGAAGCCAAATAAATATTGTTATATTTATTTAATAAAAATTACATTATAATAAAAATAAATGAAATTCTATTATAAAGAAGAATAGAGATAAATCCCATATATATATATATATATATATATATATATATATACTGTTTAGAAGAAGCCAATTCAAAAAATTATACAAATTCTATGATTTTATTTGATTAAAGTTTATAAAAACATGTAAGATATTTAAGATTTTTTCATTAGCATGTATTGTAGTTCACAGGAGAATTAATAGTTCTACGCCCATCACCAAAGAGTCTACAAATAATAAATACTGGAGAGGGTGTGGAAAAAAGGAAACCCTCCTACACTGTTGGTGGGAATGTTAATTGATATAGCCACTATGGAGAACAGTATGGAGGTTCCTTAAAAAAATATTAATAGAATTACCATATGATCCTGCAATCACACTCCTGGGCCTGTATCCAGAAAAGACAAAAACTCTTAATTCAAAAAGATACATGCTCCACAATGTTCACTGCAGCACTATTTACAATAGCCAAGACATGGAAGCAACTTAAGTGCCCATTGACAGATGAATGGATAAAGAAGATGTGATTTTATACGTGTGTGTGTGTGTGTGTGTGTGTGTGTGTGTGTGTGTAATGGAATATTACTCAGCCATAAAAGAATGAAATAATGCCATTTGCAGCAACATGGATGGACCTAGAGATTACCATACTAAGTGAAGTCAGTCACACAGAGAAAGACAAATATCATATGATGTCACTTACATGTGGAATCTAAAAAAATGATACAAGTGAATTTATGAAACAGAAGCAGGCTCACAGACATAGAAAACAAACTTATAGTTTCCAATGGGGAAAGCGGGAAATAAATTAGGAGTTTGGGATTAACAGATATACATTACTATATATAAAACAGATAACAAAGTCCTATTGTATAGCACAGAAAACTATATTCAATATCTTATATTAATGGAAAAGAATCTGAAAAAAATATATATATATGACTGAATCACTTTGCTGTACACCAGAAACTAATATAACATTGTAAATCAACTAGACTTCAATTTAAGAAAACAACTTTATTTTACCATGGATAGTTTATAGAAGAGATTGCCTTTGATTGTTGCTTAAGGAACTTTTTTTTCCTCCCAACACAATACATAAGAACATGTGAGGGCTTCCCTGGTGGCGCAGTGGTTGAGAGTCCTCCTGCCGATGCAGGGGACACGGGTTCGTGCCCCGGTCTGGGAAGATCCCACATGCCGCGGAGCAACTGGGCCCGTGAGCCACAACTACTGAGCCTGCGCGTCTGGAGCCTGTGCTCCGCAACAAGAGAGGCCGCGATAGTGAGAGGCCCGCGCACCGCGATGAAGAGTGGCCCCCGCTTGCCACAACTAGAGAAAGCCCTCGCACAGAAACGAAGACGCAACACAGCAAAAATTAATTAATTAATAATAATTTAAAAAATTAACCACTTAAAAAAAAAAGTGTGAGAATTGAGAACCATCCGAATCATAGAAATGTTAAACTGTACTTGGAGCTTCATTTGATAATTGAAGTAACTCAAGCAACATTAGAAAAAACTTCTTTTTTTTCTTCTATTGCCTCAGATTTTATAATAAAAATGTTATCATGACCATAAAATAAAATAAATATTATCATAAAATAAAATAAAATAATAAAATAAAATTACCAGGTTGCAATTTTTTTATTCTTGGGTCTACAGCAGCACTACCAATGTATCAAATGTAAAAAGGAAGAAATAAGAGTATTAAAAGTAAAATATTTTCAATAATTTACTCAATAACACCTCCACACTCTGAAATGATATTTTGGTACCAATCGTGAATTTTGTTTCACTTCTCTTCACTTTGCCCACATTCACCTTGCTCTAATTTGCCTTCAGCAGCTGCTAATGTAATTCAAGTACATCGATCTTCTGAACACGATCAGCAGTGTAGAGCTGGGTCACAGCTAACATGACATCAATGGCTGATGGACTGACTGCATTTCACTACCTCACTGATGTTGATCATGTCTTGCCGTATGATGTAAAGTCTGGTTCATAGATTACTGATGAGATTACTCAGGAACATGGATGGATGTCTGTGGGAAGTTCAACTATCAGAGACATAGAGAGGAGGGACAACACCATTACTCTGAAGACCTGGAAGTTGATGACACATAGATGAAAATTATTTGTTCAAGTTTTTTCTAAAGTTGAAGACCTGTTTTATTTCAAAATTGGTACTTCACCAAATTGTACTGATACGTTTTACCTGTTTATATATATATATATATATATATATATATATATATATATATATATATAAGTCCCAAAGTACATAAGCAACACAACAGATATTTGTTTTAGGTATGATATTACTATTTTGAAGGTCAGTCCATTTATAAGAAAGTTTTTTTTAACTTGTACATTTATAAGACACAGCTGAGCTGAATTCTTTATCACTGCACATTCTAATAAGAATTCCACTGCTGCCTATTTCCCACTGAGTTTAAAATGAATAGTCTTTTGTTATGATAAAATGCTCTTGATTCTCTGTAGAAAAGGATGGTACAATTTTATGGCAATGTAATTTATGTTAACAACATAGATGAGCCTATAACTGCTCTCCCATTAACGTTGTTTTTCTCTGTTCACCATTTTCTAAAAAGTCCACCTTTAAACTTGGAATATTTCATACTTGTCTCCAAACAAAATGTGTCTCTTTTTATAAAATTTCATTTATGTCAGCAGAGCTGTTACTCTGGGTAAGAAAATGGGGAGAAGAAAGTAATTTCTATTTTCCCCTAAAGGCATTTTATTCATGAGCAAAGTCTACATGGCAAAATCTTATTTCTTCTACAAGTTTGTTCATGAGGATAAATGTTACTCCACTTATAAGAAATAGCATGTGATAGTAAAAGTGCTGGCTAACTTAGTTCAAGATAAAAACATCCAATTGAAGTCAAGTAGGGTTTTCTTTTTCTTAATGTAAATAATTCAAAAGTCACTTATGTAAAATAAATTAACTATAAAAATGTAAAATAATTTTACTTTACCTATGGTATTTAAGTATATAACAATAAAATAGACTTAGAAAATATTTTTAATAGATTTGGAAAAATAAGGATTTATAAATGTACATATATACAATCATATATATAATCTATGAGGATAGAAAGAAAATAATTTTACTTGCTTTTAAAGTGATAGAATTAATTTAACGTATAATATAATTAGAGGAGGCAGTTGAGAGGTGACTGGGTGAATGAAATATATTTAGTGACCAAGATAGCCTTAACATTCTTCTCAGGTTGACTAAACTTTAGATAATTGTTTTCCTCACTATGGGCCCCTGACCTCCCAGTTCTTATAGCACTGGCACTAGATGACTTGCCATTGCATTTTTTTTCCTCTGCCTCTCTTTGAAATGTGTATAAATCTCTTCTTGCCAGGTTTAGGACCCAAGAAATGTCTTTCTTTAGGACCTAGGAGCCATCCCTTTGAAAGGTAATCCTAGAGAAAGATAGAGCCCCTATATCCCAGTCTCTGTGGGAGGTATGAGCCTAACTTCCCTGGGTGCCAAGTAACAAACACAGGTGGCCTAAACCTAGAGAGAAGCATTTGCAAACTCAGAAATAACTCAGAGTGTCTTTCTGTTTCACTGGAGTTGAATTGCGACAGTCTTGAGTGTCTTCCTTGCCTATTTAGCTTTGTCTGGTAAAAATTTTCTTTGACATTAGCCATATGGGAGATTCAGAGAGAAGCAGTATTTTTTTTTTCCTTCTATGGTAGTGAGTGTGTGGGAGGGTTATTTGATATAAGAAATTTAATCTGACCATTCAGTTAGAGAGGGACTGTGGTAGATTAATTGCAAAACTTCCCACAATTATTTATCCCTATGCCAATGTCCTTCCTAATGTGAATTTGCAGCTTCCCACTGAAGAAGAAAAGTCCAGTTCCATATTCCCTGAGGCTTGTGACTTGCATTTGCCAAGGGAATGTGGTAGAAGTGATCTTTTGCAAGTTTTGAGCCTAGGTCTTAAGAGACAACCACATTGCCTTGGAACCATGACGCTGCCATGGGAAGTAGCCAAAATAGTCTGGCGAAAGATGAGATACCATTTGAAAGAGAGCTCATTTTCCCCATTCTTGGCTTCCTATAGAGTCTAGAGCAGCCTTTTCCCAAACAAGTGTCAAGGACCAGCCAAGACAAACAGAGCAAAAGCTACCTGACCCACAATGGCCATGAATGCCTGGGTGAAACCAGATGAGACCAGAAGACTATTTTAAAATCAGCATCCAAGTATTTTTTTTAACTTGAAAAATTGATCTTGCACTTTGTAAAAATAAGTGTGAAATAAGTGTGACCTGGCATACACACGATTTTATTTTAGTTAGTGGTTCAGTTCCAGGAATTGTTATTTTCTATTTAAATATGCTTATGAGATAAAAGGGTAAAGGGAGCGTTTGAGTCACCTTTGTCAGAGTATTATTTAAAGCGTTATGTATTCTCTTGGTTAGGCAACTTTTAAATTTTCTTAAATAAGAGATTAGAGGAGAGAAAAAAATTGAGAGTGTGTGTGTGTGTGTGTGTGTGTGTGTGTGTGTTGTGTGTGTGTCTGCACATGCCCATATGTCTGTAAAATAAGTTGTGGGTCAACTGCGTAGAAGACTTGAAATTATGTTTGCACAAGTGTCTCTTTCTATGTTCCCAGCCTCCTTAGCAAGTTTTCCTTAAGAGCAGTATTGTGAAATATTAATTAGTTAATTAGGCATTCTAGATGACTAAATAACATAATATTTCCATTGAATTTTTCTGGTTTAATTAACTTTATATTTGGAAAAATGTTTTGATTTAATATAAAATTTGGAATCATTCTACCTACAAATTAATGTTCAAATAGAACAGGAAGATGGTGTTCAAATAGCATAAAAAGGGTAATAAAAATACAATTGAGTTGGAAATATTTTATGTATAATGTTCAGTGTATTAAAAGACGATTTATTGCAGTTTTTAATTACAACCAGAAAAGTATATTGTTCTTGCACCTGGCACATGGAGTGTATAACAGCTGTCCCTATAGTGTGCTTGTTTTATAATTGGTGACATCCTGGCTGCTTTTAAATATAAAGTATTTGTTTGGAATTTAAAACTATTTAAAATTTAATAACTACCCCTAATTATTACTATTAAGAAAATATTTCATTCATTATTATTGTTATTTATTATTACAAATTTTAATGAAAATGTTTTATTATATATGCGTGTGTTTGTGTGGTATTTAATACACTATTTAAAACATGATGAAGTTATTGGGAGGATTGAGAAATAATAAAACTTTCTCAATTCATGCATTCTTAGTGTGGTACAGATTCAGGTGATGCTGTACATATTCAATAAAAGATTTAATTTAATAGACTTGCTGTGTAAAAAAAGTAAATTATTATAATGTTATAAAATAACATAGACAAAAATGTAATAATTAAATCTGTTTCTAAAATGGTTATAGATTGATAATAAACACAAATACCTAATTGATAATATAATTAAAATCACAGTCAATTGAATGTCAAATGGTTTACATAAAGTGTTATAAAGTATGTATTGTACAGACTGATAAGTATTTAGAGAAAATGTCAAAGGCAAAAAGTCACATTAATCTCTTTATTATTTATAAAAATGTTGGCCAATACTGTTATTTAACTCTTTCTTGGGTATAGAACTTGCCTTCTTATCAAGCTGGTAAACAGCAGCACCATCAGTATGAGTAATTACATTTCTTTTAACACGAACATATTTGTCCACCAAGCAATATACAGAGATTCAGCTCTTAAAGTTAGTTTAACAAATCAGAGTACTTGGCAAAGAGCAGTACAATTGAGACACATTTCTATTTTCATTTTTAAGGAAAACTGAAAATAACATTTATCAGAAGTTAGTTTCAACAGCTTTAGCTAAGAAAAAACAAAATATCAAAGCTCCTTAGGGTGTATATAGTAAAACATTATGTTACACATAATATTATATCCTAGACACAGGCAGTGACAATTGTTATGTTATACTTTGGCTTTCCTATGACTTCACCATTGGTTATAAGAAGAAATCCAAACTGTAAAACAAAAATCTGTACTGGTTTTAAAAATTTTTTTTCTATTACTTCAACTTAGGCAACTCTTATAATAACATCACTCTTATCCATATTGTTCATCTCTTTTTTTTAAATTTGTGTTTCTTAAGTTGGGAAGGAAAGTAGAAAGTCACTCATGTTGCTCTTTTTATTTCTTTCTTTTTAAATGAATCTGATTTTCTTTAAGGGAAGGTAACAAAATCCCCAGAGCTCCCATTTTGCAGTGCTTTCTTCCATTTTCTTAATCAATTGGAAAAAAACACAAGTTACTATAGATTGCAATAGTTGGTCCAAAAGGCAAAGCATAGTGACTAACTTGTCACTATGGTGGAAGAGGCAACTCAACCACAAGTCTGGAAACTCAAAACTCCTGCCAAGTTGCCATGGAGTCAATATGCCAACTGCTGAATGCATGTGAAGACAGGATAAGGTAAAGATAAATAACACCTTATCATAATTCTCATTTTCTAAAGATAATCCTTAAGAAACTCTTTGCACCTTAGAACAAATATATTTCATTTCATAGAAGAATTAAAACTACATTATGTACAGATTGCCAACAAACACATGAAAGGATGCTCAACATCACTAATCATTAGAGAAATACAAATCAAAACTACAATGAGGTATCACCTCACACCGGTCAGAATGGCCATCATCAAAAAATCTGCAAACAATAAATGCTGAAGTGAGTGTGGAGAAAAGGGAACCCTCTTGCACTGTTGGTGGGAATGTCAATTGATACAGCCACTATGGAGAACAGTACGGAGGTTCCTTAAAAAACTGAAAATAGAACTACCATATGACCCAGCAATCCCACTACTGGGCATATACACTGAGAAAACCATAATTCAAAAAGAGTCATGTACCACAATGTTCATTGCAGCTCTATTTACAATAGCCAGGACATGGAAGAAACCTAAGTGTCCATCAACAGATGAATGGATAAAGAAGATGTGGCACATATATACAATGGAATATTACTCAGCCATAAAAAGAAACGAAATTGAGTTATTTGTAGTGAGGTGGGTGGACATAGAAACTGTCATACAGAGTGAAGTCAGAAAGAGAAAAACAAATGCCATATGCTAACACATATATATGGAATCTAAAAAAAAAAAAGGTTCTGAAGAACCTGGGGACAGGACAGGAATAAAGATGCAGTTGTAGAGAATGGACTTGAGGACACAGGGAGGGGGAAGGGTAAGATGGGACGAAATGAGAGAGTGGCATGGACATATACACACTACCAAATGTAAAATAGATAGATAGTGGGAAGCAGCTGCATAGCACAGGGAGATCAACTCCGTGCTTTGTGACCACCTAGACAGGTGGGACAGGGAGGGTGGGAGGAAGACACAAGAGGGAGGAGATATGGGGGTATATGTATATGTATGGCTGATTCACTTTGTGATACAGCAGAAACCAAAACACTATTGTAAAGCAATTATACTCCAATGAAGATGTTTAAAAAACTCTACATTATGATTATTTTAGTATAAATTATATTATTATTAGTTGTAGAGGACTACAGTTACACAAATGGTAGATATTTTTTATAGTCCATGGAGCTCTGCCAGTTTTTCTTTCAGCCTATTTTCTCTCCTTCTTAGATTGGACATTTTTTTCTATATTTCAGGTCACTGGTCTGTTATTCTCTCCCCTGCATCTGATGTTGAGTCTATCCACTGAGGATTATTTTCCTACAGTCTTTTTCAGTTTTAAAATTTCCATTGGATTCTTCATTATTATATCTTTTATTTCTCTGTTGAGACTTTCAATTTCTTTGCTAAGATTTTAAAGTGTATTTCATTTATGTTTGTAATTGCTCATGAGAGTATTTTTATGGAAGCTGATTTACAGTCTTTGTCAGATAATTCTAACCTCTTCCATCTCAGTGTTTGCATCTATTGATTTTCTTCTTTTTTTCACTCACTTTGAGGTCTTCCTGATTGTTGCTATAACAACTGATTGAAGACTGAGACCTGGGCACTCTGGGTATCATTTTAGGAGTGCTTGGATCTTACTTAACACCTTCTGTTTTAGCTGACCTGCTTTGACAGCACTGAGGCAGGAGGAGCGTTGCCAGCTCATTTCAGCCACCTCACTTCTGCCAGATATCCATGTACCCCTCTTGGCCTACTTTTTCTCCCTGTCTTTCAGAAAAAGTCTTTTAGTTATTATTAATTTTTAAACATAAATGTAATCTCTAGAATTTTTTGTTGTACTTACGGGGGAGAATAGGGAATAGAGCATCTTTCTAAAGTTGGAAGTCTTCCTTGTTTCTTTTTCACAACAGAGGCAGCAGAGGACTTTGCAGGACCAGAGACTGGACATTAGGAGAGAGATTCTGTCATTTGGGCTATAAGATAATAAATAAAAAGCATTGCCCCATCTCCCGGCAGGATCAGGGTCTAGGGTTGAACACTTTTTATAGCATGGCAGAATGGTCTCCTTCATTGTTCTGCAATCTCAGCATTCTTGTTGGGGTAACACTATCATCATCCCTGACAAGACCGGATTGATTGCCTTAAGCACTAGACAGTATCCTATTTCCTTGGTGCAGGTTTAGTTCCCCAGTGCTCCTGCTCTATAGAAGGCTAACTCTTTGGCCGGGAGGTCTTGTGCAACTTCACATTCTCTAATTTCTCTTTGTTATATAGTTAGGTCTCCTTCTGTGTCTTAGCTTGTTTATTTTCAAATCCAGCTCATGCCTCAATGGTGGACAGGGTGAAGTGCAAAAAATTAGCCCACAGTGAGTCTACAAATCAGGCATTAGTTCAAAATCATTAAATAATTATGTAGTAAAAATAAATACAAATAATGAATCTCAATTTCAGGCTCTTTACTGAGTAATCTTTGCTCTGTTTTCACCACTGCCGTGGTAAAGACTTTAGTGAATCTGAATTATGGTCTCCTCGCTCTCCATGTTCAGTTCTTCCTTCCCCACCTCCCATCCTTGCCTTTTCACTTTTATGAGCATTACTCTGCAATAAGCTTTTCACACTGCTAAATTTGTGTCAGTATCTGTGTCCCAAAGAACCCGACTATACATGGTTTTTGTACTAATAATATACAAAATATAACTTGAGGGAAAGGCACTAATACCGGAAAATTCTGTATTCTATAGAAATGAAAAAAAAATCAAGAAGATACGACATGCCCCTTTATGTACTTATGAACCTAGTTTCAAAATATACAAAACATGTATCTTTACAAAAGTTGATATTGCCAAATTCAGTGTCAAAGTAGGAGATATTTATTCATTATTTAGAAATATTTTAAGTTACAGAATATCTATCCATACATTTGACTTCAGTGATAATATTTTAATTGTAAAAGAAATGCAGAATACTTAAATAATATGTTGCAACTTTAGTTCTATATTTCTGAAATCTGACAATGCTTTATGGCAAAAAGTATTAAATTATCATTAAGTTTTTGCATTTGAAATGATTTTCATGATCTCTTCTCAACCAGAAGTGTTGTCAAACAGTATTTATACACACACACACATACACACACACACACACACACTCACATATACACACACACATATATACGAATTACCAATTTTATTTTTATGTTGAGTGGTTGAACATAAGTACATGTATTTGTATATTAATTAACTAATTATAATTAAAGAATGATAGTTGTCAGGAGACCTACATCATTCTGTTTTGCCACTCTGGCTTCATTTGTTTTTCATCTTAAACAAATGTTAGAAATAAATTTATACTTTTAAAATGGAAAAGAAAAAAAAGTGATTAAAAAAAGTCAATTAATTTTGCCTATATAATTAAGCTACCAGACTGTCAAACATTTGTAGTTCTAGAGAGTAACAAAATTCTCGAAATAACATTTCTCTTTTTACCCTGGTATAATTAATTGTTTCTCTTTGCCTCACTTATAGTCACCATGTTATATATTAGATCCTCAGATTTCACTCATCTAATAACTGAATATTTGTGCCCTTTCACCAATGTTTTACCAGAAAGTTCTTATTACTTCATTACCTGGTTTGTGGTAGAAATTAGCTAGTGAAATCGGGAGAGTTTTGCAATTGTTTCTTTTCTTATGCCATTGAACATGAGTGACAACTTAATGTGTTATTTGATTTTCTTTAAGCCAGGGTTCTCTGATGTACTACAGACTTTTCTATCAGGCAAAGCTTTTGGAACCCTTCTCAGAAGAATATTTTAAAAGAATAAAGTATGGAAAAGGCATGAGAAACCAGCAATATTAAAATACAGTTGTTGAAATATTAATAAACCATCAAGTTACAACATAATAGTAGTATTTTTGCTTTTTATGTTTCTTTGTTAAAGTATTAAAGCATTACATAACAAGTTCTATGTCCTAATTTTAAGGCAGTGATGACCATAAACAGAATATTGTGACTTTCCAATAATTATAATGTGAACTGAAAATATCTCTTATTTCTAACATTCATAAAGGCACAGATATAGTTTATATCACTGGGTTTATTGCTGTGGTAGGTAGCCTCTAAAATGTTCCCCCACGATCCCATCTCTTGGTATTCATATCCTTGTGTAATCTCCTCTTGAGCATGGGTTGGACTGAGTAATTTGTTTCTAACAAATAGAATACAGCAGATGTTCTGGGATACCTTTTCCACTATTAGGTTATAAAAAGACCATAGTTTCTTCTTAGTTGATCTCTTACACTCTTTGATGTGCTCTCTCTTGCTCTTTCCTGGATTGCTTGCATTAGGGGAAGTTAGGCACCATGTCATGAGGTACCCCAAGCAGATACCCCATGACTAAGTTTAGAAGTCTACCTTTTGAAGCTTGCCAATAAGCAAGTGAGTGAGCTTAAAAGGAGATACTCCCATAGTTAAGCATTGAGATGCTGACAGCCCAGGCTCATACCTGAGCCTGAAACACTCAGCTAAGCCACACCTAGATTCCTGATTAACAATTTTAATTGTTATGCAGCAATAGCTAAGAAATTCAGTTGCTTATATCCTAATTAAAAGAAATGCTAAACATCAATTGCAGATAATAAAAGTAGAGATGTATGTTCACAGACCTCTGATAAATGTGCACACATCCCTTTGGACTCCCAATTAAGAATTCCTATTTTAGGCCTAATCATTAGGAATGAAATAATTTCACCCATTTAAACCAGAGGAAGACAAATGTGCACAATATAACCATCTTTAAATACTTTAACTTCTACAAAATAAATTAAGCAATTCACACAATGTCAGAGGTAACTCAGATGGATTTGATGAAGGTTCGTCCCCCATTAAACGGAAATTCTTTCAACAGAACTTAATGAAAAATACTTCCTCTTTTTGCAACAAACTCAGCCAATTAAGTTGGTTACCAAAAATGGGCAAAATTTTTGAGGAGAAGCACCCAAAACATACATAAGTTAAGAGATTACAGAAATAACTGATACTATCAGCTTAAAGACACAACTCAGGCAAAGAAGCTAGGAATCAGATATTTTTCACAGAAGAAATATATACGATTAAAAACTTATCAGTTTTAAAAATATTTTAGTTAAGCCCAGATTTGGTAGCTTCCAATGCTGAGGGAAAATGAGAGGAGGTCACGATAGGAATTCCATTCCTCTCACGATAATAATGAAAACAAATTTGTTTGAAGAGAAACTATGCTGCAAATATTCAAATCAAAAAATAAAATTTTGGGCTTCCCTGGTGGCGCAGTGGTTGAGAGTCCGCCTGCCGATGCAGGGGACACGGGTTCGTGCCCCGGTCCGGGA
Organism: Leucopleurus acutus; assembly: GCF_964270905.1. Classification (NCBI taxonomy): domain Eukaryota; kingdom Metazoa; phylum Chordata; class Mammalia; order Artiodactyla; family Delphinidae; genus Leucopleurus; species Leucopleurus acutus. The sequence goes on from NC_139146.1 coordinate 10,878,460, forward strand.
AGATCCCACATGCCGCGGAGCGGCTGGGCCCGTGAGCCACGGCCGGCCGCTGAGCCTGCGCATCCGGAGCCTGTGCTCCTCAACGGGAGAGGCCAAAACAGTGAGAGGCCCGCGTACCGCAAAAAAAAAAAAAAAAAAAAAAAAAAAATTAAATTACTTAGATTAATGGAGAGAAAATCTTGAAGATATCTCTGTGGGAGTTTAAAAATCAATTTGAATTCACAGAAAAGAAATTAAATAGGTTTGCAAATCATGATCAAAACATCTCAATTTCTTCTTTTTTTTAAGGACTAGTTGACATGATCTAAAAAAGGACAATGTATAAATTACATACAAGTTACACAAACAAGGATGCAGTACTTAACTTTGTATCTCCAGTCCTACCTGCCCAGTGGTATGCCAGGCAAAATATAAAGTGCAATCAATTTACCCATATACTATAGCTAAACCTGGCCTTGACACTGAGAATTTCATTAGACAAGATTTCCATTAAAAATAATAGCTTACATTTTTAAGTAATATGTTCCATTTAAGAAAATCTTGAGTGCCCCAAGACAAAAATTCTTGTCATAATCAAGAAAATGATATACAGCAATCCAAGAAAGAAAAATCCAATATTTGCTCTTGTTGAATAACCAACCACATGACCACAGAGGGGGAATCCTGTTTTGTTTTTCACTCACCTTTTGAAATGTAGCTTAGAAAATCATCCTGATAAGAATCCTATTTTGTGAGTGGCCTATAGCATCTTTTCTGGAAATGATGATCTTTCTAATATCAAGTAGTACAATTTCTTAGGCACAGAAGTTAAATATATGTAAGAGGTAGTTCATTGTTAGTGTCAAAATAAATTAATGTGTCATATACATAATGTAATAGTAAACACATGAGCCATTAAGAAATATGATAAGGTTTTTAGATTTTGAGGATTTTTTTCAAAATATTTCCATTTAAGTCTAAAATTTGATAATTTAAAATAATTTTATTGAGTGGAACTATTCTAAAGAAAGATTGGTTAGAACTAAACCTCATAGATGCTTTTAGAAAGCAAATAAACAAGCAATATAACATTATTAATGAGTTATAAAATATTTATATTTAGATATTGCCTCACTTATAAGTGAGCCATTTTAAAAAAACTTTTTGTTATTGTTATTGATGGGCAAAAGAAAAAAAAACAAAACAAAGGAAAAAGGAAAAGAAACCTTTGTAAGTCTGTTTATAATGACCATTTTCCTGGCACCATGTTAAATTTAAAGTATGCACTATTAAACGTATACGAAGTTTTAACTGCCTTTAAACCATCTGAAATGACAAAACTTATAAACTATAGACTATAATTGTAATAATACAGTTGCTTAGTTTCATAATTGAAAGTTAAACTGCATGCATAGTCTGGTTCGCAAAATGTCAGCCCGGTAGCTATTATGATTTTGCTTACCTTGACAACAGAAGCAAAATATTCAAAGTTATAATTGAAAAAAAATAATGCAATAATCCAATGATTCTAGCACATTTGAAATTTCAACTAATTTAAAAATAAGTCCTACATATATATACCCTACACATACTCTGAAAATATGTTCTCACTGTAATTTTCTCTTTTTCATTTCAAAGCTATTTACATTTATTCATACATAGGCACAAAGACACGGACCAACATACATCCAAATCATGTCCTAAGCATTGTTGAAACATGCACATAGAGTATCTTGAAAAAGGCTTTTTGGAGCATTTCAACAAAACCCACATTCAACTGAGAAGAGTGAAAAAACAATGGAAAAAGATGAAAAATAATTAGCAAGCAATGAGGTTTCTGCACACAAGTACATAACATTATACAATATACACTTGAGGTTTTAGAACTATGCTTTTAAATATCCATCTTCTGAGAAAAATGCTATGTGATAAACAGTAACAATAATATTTCTTTTCTTGAGAGCCCAAACTATTCTCGATATTAAAACCAGAGGGTAGAAAATTTCTCCTTTGAGTTTTTTGGAAAAATAAAATTGTATAGTGCCCTGAATTACGTGTCCAACTACATTCTTACAGTAAATAATCTTCATGGGGGGATTTCTATAATATTTCTTTTTTTTTTTTTGCGGTACGCTGGCCTCTCACTGTTGTGTCCTCTCCCGTTGCGGAGCACAGGCTCCGGACGCGCAGGCTCAGCGGCCATGGCTCACGGGCCCAGCTGCTCCGTGGCATGTGGGATCCTCCCGCACCGGGCCACAAACCCGTGTCCCCTGCATCGGCAGGCGGACTCTCAACCACTGCACCACCAGGGAAGCCCTATAATATTTCTTAATTTGAACTTGCCTTTTACTTTAATATCTCTGTTTCTTGAATATATCAAATTCATTGCTAACTCATCCAAGCAGATGTTATGCTCTTCAAATTGTTATATTTTGGATTGTGGCCATATTATTAGCTCTTTCTTGTCATTCAGATTTCTAGTTCTGCTTACTACCTTGTAAGGGTTTGCAGACCATGGAGCAGGGACGGAGAAGCCAGGCAGAACCTGGTGGATTCCCTGAGTAGTGGAGACTGAGCTGAAAGTGCAAAGTGACCGAGGCAGTTATTAGCAAGAAAGAATATCAGAGAGAAGAAAGTCACACAGAGGAAGAGAGAAATCCAGAAATATGCAAAGGATCTCCCATGAGTCTTCAACTGAAACTCTGCTCAGCACATGCTGTAAGGAATCTACTTGAGAACAGAAAAAGAGCTACCCAAAGGCCAGTGCCTGGCATTCACATAGGGCTGGGAATGGTGTCTGGTCCCACTTGCCTGGCTGGAAAACCTCATTGTTCACTGGGCATATAGTAGAGTGTAAATAATGATCTTGCCTCTATAACAAGAAATTATTAAGTCCTAGAAAGTTAAAGAAAATACAACAGAAAAATAGGATATCAGATGGCAATCTGGATCCACACAAAGAAACAAAGAACTTCAAGAATAGTAACCAGTTGGATAAAAATATTTATGGTCCCTGACTGATAATGGCTCGATTTATGATTTTTTGACTTTACAATGTTGCAAAAGCATTACACGTTCAGGAGAAACCATATTTTGAATGTTGATCCTTTCCTGGGTTAGCAATATGCTGTAAGATATCTCTCCTAATTCTGGACAGCAGCAGCGAGCATAGCCCCCAGTCAGCCATGCATTCAGGGGGGTAAACAACCGATACACTATTCTGTACCCAGACAACCATTCTGTTTTTCACTTTCAGTACAGAACTCAATAAATTACATGAGATGTTCAATACTTTATTATAAAATAGGTTTTGTGTTAGATGATTCTGCCCAACTGTTGGCGAATTAGTGTTCTGAGCACATTTAAGGTAGGCGGTAGGCGAGACTAACCTATGACGTTCCTTAGGTTAGGTGTAGCAAATGTATTTTTCATGTATGATATTTTCAATTGAATGATAGGTTTATCAAGCTGTAACAACATCATAAGTCGAGGAAGATCTGAGTAAGATTTTTTATTATTATTTAAATCTATTAAAAGATAATTGAATATTTAAATAAAAATAACAATATAGTGAGTGTTTTTGTAACATTTCTCCTCTTTGGGCTTACTTGTGTCTGATCCCATGTGTATCATGTTCACTTTATGACAGATCATTGTGGGACCACTAAACTATGATTTAGTAGCTGTGATAAGACCCAGTTCACTGTGGCCTGGGTTGGCTGCAAGATTACTTGATATCCATGGTCAGGGTCCCCATCTCTGCCAGAGTTCAGAAGCACATAGGGAGCTGTTTTTCCAGTGGTGTATGATTAGCTGTTGCAGGTAGGAGGAGCTTACCTCAAAATATTGCTGGTATCCCTCTTCTAAGGATTGCCATAAAATCCCTGTGTCTTCTGCCATTTTAGCCCTGTGGCCTTGGCATGCATATGACAACTTTCCTGATTAGACTCAAATGAAAGCTACCAGATTTTTTTGTTAATCATAGATAGGCTAAGTGTAGAATATACTATATTCAGGTTCGAAAGAGGCATTTTTGTTTGTTCCTAATGACAGCAGGTATAAGATGTAATAATTTGTACTTTGCAAGGATTGTCCCAGTATTCCCATTTTTAATAGATCATCCCCCAAAACATTCACTGATGTGATAGGCACCTAAGCCTTTTTTGTTTTTTATATCCTATTCTCTAGCGCATATGTGTTTTACCAAATGCTCAAATTGTCTTGACACTTCTTTTAATCCAGTACAATTAACATTTTGGAGTCATTATAGTTGATGAACTATTGATGATATGTTATGATGTTCTGTGTAATATCTAAATATTTCATGTCCCTTCAGAATACATGAGAGGAGATGGGACAAGTTAAATAAAAGCCTCGTGGAAAGACTATAAATATATACTGTTACAGAAAACATGTGAATGTGAATTATTTCTGGCCTTCTGATGGAGATAGAAAACATATCTGAAGGATCAAAGGACACACACTGTATCTGAGTCTGTGTTGATCTAAAAAAGATACCACGTAGGGCACACAATTACAAATAGGGCTACTACACTATTGAGTTTACAATAGTCTGCTGTCATCTCCAAGAAACAATTTTCTTCCTCCCTTCCGTCCTCCCTCCCTCCCTCTCTCTCTCTTTCCCTTTCCTTTTGTCCTTCCTTCTTTCCTTCCTTCCTTCCTCCCTCCCTCTTTTTCTTTCTTCCTTTCTTCTTTCTTTCTTTCTTTCTTTCTTTCTTTCTTTTCTTAGTACCTTCTAGACTCAGGACTAGTTGGCTAATTTGCTACCTGGCTAATATGCTTAGTGAAGTTGCTAAGAATCTGGTCTTTCTGAGTCTAATCTCTATTGGATGTTATTGTTGTAATTAGTTTTGTTTACTTTGTTTCTCCCTACTAGATATTTTAGGTTGGATTTACATCCTGAAGCATTTAAAAATATTATATTCTATTAGGTAACTTTATTATAGAAATTAATATTATCTACCCTCTCCGCTTTTTTCTACTCTTCTTAGTAATTAATATATACATTGTTAATGTTAATTAGTAGTATGTATATTCATGTTTCTAACGTTGCAAGACACACTTACATGGAAACCCTTTTAAATCTTCGCATTCATTAGTTACTGCTCTGGATATTATCACTCTGGGTTTTACAGAAAAAGTTTGTTACAGCACACTGTTTTATTTCTCCATTACAATTGCTTCCAGACTTGTACTCTGATTAGTATTCATTTGTAGACATCTCAGATTCCTCTGCTTGCTCTTTAATATATGCAGTTTAAAAGTTTTTCTTTGCAGGCAAGGAGGGAATATAAATTACAAATACTTAAAGGCTTCACTTCAAGAAAACATTACAAGAAAAATTCAGAAAACAAAGCATTTCCTACTGAGAGGAGATTTCAAGGGGTAGTTGTGTATTGGAGAAAGATGAGGATATTTGACAACTTAGCAACTTCTAATCATGTTTTTGTTCATGTAGTTATATTGTATTAAATGAGTGTCCAGATCTTCCACACTTTCACATTCCAGTATAAATTCAAGCATTCTCTATGGAGGAATACAAATTGATTTGGGGTTATTCATATATGCTTCCTACATTCGTGCAAATAATTGAGAAATAAATTTCATGCTATGGAGTTAATTAACATTGCAAGTCATTTTATAACACTATGGAGTTTTTGGAGGAAACAGAATATGTTGTCTAACTCAGTCAATTTACCCTATAATTTGGGAATAAAGATGTAGATGTACACAGGAATTCAAAAACAGGAAATACTTTTTGTAACATAATTTCAATAAAAATTAGAATTTGAGACAAATCATACTCTAAAAGACATTTACGTAGGAAGCCAAAGGAATTTACAAACAAGAAATTCATCTTGTAACTTTATTTTTTAATAGAAAGCCTGGCTCTTTGTGAATATTTTAATTAGGATTTTGCTTGAAATGAACCTAAAATACATGATGGAATTAGATTTTAATTTAAAATTAAGTTGTATTTGCATAAATTGTCTGTTTTCTTTGCTAAGCCTGGAAACAGAGAGATAAAGAAGCTTCTGACTTATGATGTGTCAACAATCTAATTTTCAAATGATATTTTTTTGTCATTCACTGAATGACACTGAAAGCAGGACTTAGGACTGTGTCTTGAGAATAATAAATTAAATATTTCTATTAATCCTGAAAACATATTTGTATTATTTGTATTTAAATTATAGATACTTGTGGGAATTTCACATTATCTGTACTGGAAAATTTTACTGTGATATTTCAGTCTATTAGGATACAGAAAAAGGGATACATTTTGTACAGGTACTATCATAATCCAATAATTACATAATTCAATGTAATGCCTAGGCTTTACAATCCCATGTGAATTTTTTATTCTATTATAACATGAAATAGCATGGAACTGTACTCATTAGAGGGACATTAAATTAATATAGTATTAAATCTGATAATTCACTTGTATCTTCATCAATACAGCTAAATTAGATTAGATGTTTATTTCATTTATTTTTGTTATATGTGGACCAAGTGTTTAAATAGTTAAGTGATACTAAGACCTGGAACATTTTGAAGTAGAAAAAATTACAACTTGACCTGATTGCTAATATTTTTAATCTGAGTGTCTAATTATAGAGAAAAAAGGTTTGTTACTTAACAATTTAAATGAATAATTGCATGAGAGAGAGAGGTTTTCAGAAACAATATATTTTTAAGAGAATATGTAACTTTAACTGTTTTTTCCAAAGTTTACCAGTATGCAATTTGCATTCTAATGTCATTTTAATATAACTTAACATTGAAAAATAATAAAAATCTTGAAAGGGAATTAACATTTTAAAATTATTCCAGGGATTTCTGTTATAAGTTAACCTCATTATTTCTTTTTATTTAAAGCCAACAGCAGAATCAAATGCAAGTTGCTCTCTTAGTAAATAATATGTCTTTCTCCAATCCAGAAGTCAGATACTTGCATTACGTGTATTTATATGTGTGATGTGTGTATAAACACTATGTATATATTGACCCTTTTCAATTTCAACCTCAAAGATCATATTTGATCCAGAGGTGGTCTGGTCTGGTGTGTACATATATATATATATCAGTGTGTATATATGTGTATACAGATGCATATATTTGTGTATATCAATATGATTATGTGTCCATGTATGTACATATAAATATATATTTATGATCCATATCTATCAATCTATTTCCCTATATGTGCACACAGATAATATATGAATATATATGATTTTATCATATGAGGTTTAACAATATACAATCCTATGATACAATACAATCTTAAGTATTACCTGGTATATATATTTTAAATGATTTTTAAGTACATTAAAAAGATGCAAAATATAGCAGTTATAATTTCTCTCCTAGAAGTAAAAGAAACACCAAACTGAAAGATTCAGTCAGCCCAATTATTAAAAATACTGCTCAGTTATTAAAAATACCATGACGAAAACAATAGTGGTCCTTAGACATTGTAATTTTTTAAGTAAAAAATCAGATTACAACCTATTTATATAAATAACCATTTGAAGAAAATATTGCCTACTTTTATGTTTTTATTTGCAAATATTTTTTCCAAAATGGCTTGCTTTTGAAAAATGAACAACATATATCATTAATAAGCAAGTAAAGACGTAATACTATAGTCCATATGCAAGAAAAACTCACTATAGCCAAAGGAGGTTTTCCATTTAAAGATTATAGGATTGTGTTTAGAAACAGCAATTTAGTGTAATATATTCCATGAATACGTAATTTTCACCAGGTCAGCCCATTCTTTTTTATTCTCTGTACAATGCCCAAATGTGCTCTTTGCTTTCTGTTTTGCATCAAAGACAAATTACATCCTTGCTGTACTCGGAAATACAAGAATATAATGAAACTCAATGTCTTTTAGCTAGGCATCAGATTACAAAGATGTGTCACTCCAAACAGCTTTAAAAAACTTTCAGAGCAGATAAATGGCACCCGTTTTGTTTCTTTCTTGACTTGATAGTATGAGAGGTGACGAAATTACAAGAAAGCGTCAACTAGGTGAGTTTTAGGAACACCTAAGGAAGTATTTCTCAAACTCTTTTTGTACGCTGCCCATTCATATGGGACAAAAATCTACTAATCTTATTAAGTGATAGAAAAATTTGATTTTCATAAATTAGCATGTTAAAAGTATACACTAAAGATCACCAACGTTTTAAATTTAGGAATTTAGCAAAGTTTCTCCTTTTCATATAACATTGCAGGACTCCTATCTAGTGTGTTTTTTCTAAAAATGGATGGAAGTCCCCCCAAAATTTTCTGGGGGACTGAAGCTATTATAAAACTTGCTTTGTGTTCTCATGATTTTATATTGCTGTTACTGTTGCTTTTTGGTTTTTTCTTAAATAAATATTGACTTACATTCATTGTTATCACATCTTTGTAAGATTTTTAGCATGTAGATGTCAATTTCTTAAGTATTTTGATCTCTAGTTTCCTTTTCATTTACGTGGAAAGTGGTCTTTTGACATAAAGATGCCATATCCTTGCGTTACACAGTTACAGCACATATTCCAGCCTAATTTTTTACCATGACAAGCTATAAGTTATCTGCTGCTTGTCATTTTGTGCCACAATTCTTTAAATACATGTTAATGTAATTTATAAGAAGCTCTTTTCCTCTTAATGAACTAGGGGCAATTTCTGTTTCTAGGTAACTACTGCCCACTATGCTTAAGCTGGCTGATGTTACCAGTTGGACCTTCATGATTTTGTGCAACTTTCACTCTGATGAGTTCCCAACCCATGCTTTGATAAAGCGAGGTAGATATTCATTTTCCATTGGTCAAGGAATTCTTTCCTAATTAACTTTCAGCTAAAAATAATTTCCATTGCGTAGAGCACTTCATCTATTTTATTCACTGTACCATATTCAAAATAATGATTTTGTAGATGATCTTCAGTCATTTAACTCATTTGACCTTTTTTTTGGCACAATATTGGGTTAGGATGAAATTAGTGATTTGTTCTTTTCATATTTCTCAATTATCTATTATAAACTACTATAAACTCCTGTTTTTACACATTCTTTCTTTCTTTTCTTTCCTTCTGTAGCCTTAGCAGCATTTTTTTGAAGATATGATTATTTTAAACATATATTTGCTCATTTGTGCCATGTTTCATAACTTAGGTTTTCTTGGGATTGATTTTTAGTAAATAAAATTAAGTTATTGTCTCATAATAATACCAAGATGAATAACATATACAATGTATGAGTACCTTCTATGAACCAAGCACTGTGTTATCTTTATTATAAATATCGACTAATTAAATCTTTAGAGAAAAAAATCAATGATGTGAACTTTAAATTGAATACCTGGAAAGAATCATATTATTGAACTACATGACCAAGTTTGTTTATTTAACATTTATGTAGAGTCTGTTATGCATTAGACACTATTTGCTTTACAAATACTAACTCATTTATTCCATATGACAACTATAGGAATTAAGTCATTATTATTACTGTATGTTTTTTTACAGATAAGAAAAATAAAGAACTGGAAGTCAAAGTTGTCCAAGATCACAAAACTGATATGTTGTCAGCCTGGATCCAAACCTGGACAGCCTTACTGCAGAGTACAGAGTACGATAGGTCCACTCACCCAGGAAGCTATGCAGCCTCTCTTACCTTTGTCCTTATAGAGCATTTGCTAACCACAACTGGCACTGGCTGGTATGTTTCAAAGCAAACAATGGCACCAAAACAGACTCAGAAAGTATATTTGGACACTATAGTTATACAAGTGTCTGGAAGACTAGGGAGTCAAAGGTATATTTATATTTTCTGTTACAAATAATTATGACTTCTTCCTAAAAGAGAATAGCCCGTGTTAGACGGTGCAAATGAAAATTACTGTGCCATCACTTAAGAGATTAGAATGATAAAGCCTTAACAAGGATTCAAGCACATTATATGGGAAAAAAAGAAACTAAATTTGCCCTGAAATTAGCCAGCCCTCTCATCTGACTCTAAACTAGAGAGAGCTTGGTCAGATAAATCTATGAGCTCAAGTATTACATGAAAAGAAAAGCAGCAGCAGAAGGAGGATTCACAGAAAATAAGGAAAGGGAATTTAAGCTGAAGTTGAAGTCCCACAGTTTGGCTGGTAAGTGTCATTCACATGGAACTCTCTCTTAGAGCACATGGAGAGAACCTCTGTCTACTTGAAAGTGTTTCCTATCAAACATTTATTTATGTACTTCTTATCTGGAATTCCTTACGCTTTCTATATAATTTTGTTGGGTGTTGCCTTATATTTTTCTAGTATTTTTTTTCCTCCCTATTGTTTAATATATTTCAAGGCTTATTTGGAATTCCACCTTAACTCCTCCCATGTTGTCACAATCTAATTATATGTATTTTTTCCTGCCTGAATTCCTGTAGGAAATGATATGTTTAAATATTCTTTAAACATAAATAATAGTGTATTTATGCATAAATAATGTTATATTTTCTTACACGATGAATTGTTTAGAATAACTGCTTAAATATTTTAATTTGTCTTAAGCTACTTGTATCCTTATATAAACGCTAAATGTATTACCCACAATAGGTTTTCAAGAAATATATATATATAATTTGACAGGGTGATTAGACAAGCAACAGATACTTTAAAAGGTATGATAATGTCTAAACTTCAGGGTTTAGAAAAATAATTTATCATAACAAAGCAATCTTTTTGCCAATAATTTACCGAAAGGTAGGAAACTTTTGGTAGGCAGAATATTAGCCCCCTAAAATGTCCACTTCTTAATGTCAGAACTTGTTGATATGTCAACATATTTGTTTATGATTCTGACTGATACTTCTACGATTCTGACATCAATTCCAATGTGTGAGTTTTTCCCCCCACATCAAGCAAATCTCTGAAACCAACTGGGTGTCCTACAATTTAATTCAAGTCTGAGACTATCTACTTGGAGATAGTGTCAGATCCCACAGGCTTAGGGCTCAGTTCTAGCAGACAGATCCCCTTCTACTTCAGAAGCCAATCTCAAGTCCAGGTTGTGCCTGTTCTTGTGACTTGTAGGCTATAGATCAGAGGTTCCAACGACCCCCTCCTTGGATAAAAATTTATTTACTAGAGCAGCTCACAGAACTGAGAAACATATTATTTACTAGATTATCAGTTTATTATAAAAAGATATAACAGGAACAGGCAGATGGAAGAGATACATAAAGCTAAGTATTTGGGAAGGGTCTAAGAGCTCTCAGAAACTTGTCTTTTGGGAATTTTATGGAGCCTGAATTACAAAGGTATGATTGGCCATTGGTGGTTGAATTCAATCTCCAAACACTCTCCCCTGGAGAAGGTCCAGGAGTGGGACTGAAAGTTCCCATCCACTAATCACAAGGTTGGTTTCCTTGGCAGGGAACCAGCCCCCAACCTTAAGTTACCTCGGGAATTTCCAAAAGTCACCTTATGTTAACATAACAAAAGATGCCTCCCCCACCCTATCACTTAGGAACTTCTAAGAGTTTTAGGAGCTTTGTGCCAGGAACAGGAACAAAGACCAATAACATATACATAATTATATATATATATATATATATATATATATATATATATATATATATATATTTCTTATTAGAAACCAAAACATCACAAGGTCAAAGGATTTTTCGGGATGATTAAGTTAAGGGCCTTGAGATGCAGATTTAATCCTGGATTATTTAGGTGGGCTCAATCCAATCACATGTATCTCTAAAAACTCAGAACCTTTCCAGACTGTGGTCAGAAGGAAGCAACGGTCAGAGAGATGTAATGTTGCCGACATGCTCATTTGTTAACATTTATACCAATTCCTACATGTATAAGTAACCAACTATTGATCTCTTTCATTTAATTTATACCTTCTCTCTCTTCCTAGTTTTCACTTTTCTAAAATAAGTGACTGTAATTTAATTTCTTATTTTCTCTGGCAGAATTTCAGTCAAACCAAAAACAATGGGAACTATGAACAGGCAGCCTGTGAAAGGAGACCCCAAACACAGCAAGTTAAACAAAATGAGAAGACAGAGAAACACACAGAAGATGAAGGAGCAAGGTAAAAACCCACCAGACCTAACAAATGAAGAGGAAATAGGCAGTCTACCTGAAAGAGAATTCAGAATAATGATAGTAACGATGATCCAAAATCTTGGAAACAGAATGGAGAAAATACAAGAAATGTTTAATAAGGACATAGAAGAACTAAAGAGCAAAGAAACAGTGATGAACAAAACAATAAAGGAAATTAAAAATTCTCTAGAAGGGATCAATAGCACAATAACTGAGGCAGAAGAACGGATAAGTGACCTGGAATATAAAATAGTGTAAATAACTACTGCAGAGCAGAATAAAGGAAAAAGAATGAAAATAATTGAGGACAGTCTCAGAGACCTCTGGGACAACATTAAAAACACCAACATTCGAATTATAGGGGTCCCAGAAAAAGAAGAGAAAAAGAAAGGGACTGAGAAAATATTTCAAGAGATTATAGTTGAAAACTTCCCTAATATGGGAAAGGAAGTAGTTAATTAAGTCCAGGAAGCATAGAGAGTCCCGTAGAGCATAAATGCAAGGAGAAACATGCCAAGACACATATTAATCAAACTATCAAAAATTAAATACAAAGAAAAAATATTAAAAACAGCAAGGGAGGGCTTCTCTGGTGGTGCAGTGGTTGTGAGTCTGCCTGCCGATGCAGGGGACATGGGCTCATGCCCTGGTCTGGGAAGATCCCACATGCTGCGGAGCAGCTGTGCCCGTGAGCCATGGCCGCTGAGCCTGCATGTCTGGAGTCTGTGCGTCTGGAGCCTGTGCTCTGCAACAGGAGAGGCTACAACAGTGAGAGGCCCACGTACCGCAAAAAACAAAAACAAAACAAAAAAACAGCAAGGGAAAAACAAAAAATAACACAAAAGGGAATCCCTATAAGGTTAATGGCGGATCTTTCAGCAGAAACTCTGCAAGCCAGAGGGAGTGGGAGGACATATTTAAAGTGATGAAGGGGAAAAACCTACAAACAAGATTACTCTACCCAGCAAGGATCTCATTCAGATTTGACAGAGAAATTAAAACCTTTACAGACAAGGAAAAGCTAAGAGAATTCAGCACCACCAAACCAGCTTTACAACAAATGCTAAAGGAACTTCTCTAGGCAGGAAACACAAGAGAAGGAAAAGACCTACAATAACAAACCCAAAACAACTAAGAAAATCGTAATACGAACATACATATCGATAATTTCATTAAATGTAAATGGATTAAATGCTCCAACCGAAAGACATAGACTGGCTGAATGGATACAAAAACAAGACCCGTATATATGGTGTCTACAAGACACCCACTTCAGACCTAGGGACACATACAGACTGAAAGTGAGAAGATGGAAAAAATATTCCATGCAAATGGATTCAAAAGAAAGCTGGAGTAGCAATTCTCATATCAGACAAAATAGACTCTAAAATACAGACTATTACAAGAGACAAAGAAGGACACTGCATAATGATCAAGGGATCAATCCAAGAAGAAGATGTAACAATTGTAAATATTTATTTACCCAACAGAGGAGCACCTCAATACATAAGGCAAATGCTAACAGCTATAATAGGGGAAATCGACAGTAACACAGTCATAGTAGGGGATTTTAACACTGCACTCTCACCAATGGACCGATGATCAAAAATGACAATAAGGAAACACAAGCTTTAAATGATACATTAAACAAGATGGACTTAATTGATATTTATAGGACATTCCATCCAAACACAACAGAATACACTTTCTTCTCAAGAGCTCATGGAACATTCTCCAGGATAGATCATATCTTGGGTCACAAATCAAGCCTTGGTAAATTTAAGAAAATTGAAATCATATCAGGTATCTTTTCTGACAACAACGATATGAGAATAGATATCAATTACAGGAAAAAAACTAAAAAAAAATACAAATACATGGAGGTTAAACAATACACTACTTAATAACCAAGAGATCACTGAAGAAATCAAAGAGGAAATCAAAAAATACCTAGAATCAAATGACAATGAAAACACAATGACCCAAAACCTATGGGATGCAGTAAAAGCAGTTCTAAGAGGGAAGTTTATAGCAATACAATCCTACCTCAAGAAACAAGAAACATCTCAAATAAACAACCTAACCTTTCACCTAAAGCAATTAGAGAAAGTAGAAGAAGAAGAACAACAAAAAAACCCCAAAGTTAGCAGAAGTAAAGAAATCATAAACATCAGATCAGAAATAAATGAAAGAGAAATGAAGGTAACAATAGCAAAGATCAATAAAACTAAAAGCTGGTTCTTTGGGAAGATAAACAAAATGGATAAATCATTAGCCAGATGCATCAAGAAAAAAAGGAAGACTCCAATCAATAGAATTCGAAATGAAAAAGGAGATGTAACAACCAACACTGCAGAAATACAAAGGATCATGAGAGATTACTACAAGCAACTATATGCCAATAAAATGGACTACCTGTAAGAAATGGACAAATTACTAGAAATGCACAACCTTCCGAGACTGAACCAGGAAGGAATAGAAAATATGAACAGACCAATCACAAGCAATGAAATTGAAACTGTGATTAAAAATCTTCCAACAAACAAAAGCTCAGGACCAGATGGCCTCACAGGCGAATTCTATCAAACATTTAGAGAAGAGATAACAGCTATACTTGTCAAACTCTGCCAAAATATAGCAGAGGGAGGAACACCCACAAACTCATTCTACGAGGCCACCATCACCCTGATACCAAAACCAGACAAAGATGTCACAAAGAAAGAAAACTACAGGCCAATATCACTGATGAACATAGATGCAAAAATCCTCAACAAAATACTAGCAAAGAGAACCGAACAGTACATTAAAAGGATCATACACCATGATCAAGTGGGGTTTATCCCAGGAATGCAGGGAATCTTCAATATATGCAAATCAATCAATGTGATACACCATATTAACAAATTGAAGGAGAAAAACCATATGATCATCTCAATAGGTCTAGAGAAAGTTTTTGACAAAATTAAACACCCATTTATGATAAAAACCCTCCAGAGAGTAGGCATAGAGGGAACTTACCTCAACATAATAAAGGCCATATAAGACAAACCCACAGCCAACATTGTTCTCAATGGTGAAGAATTGAAACCATTTCCACTAACATCACGAACAGGTCGAGGTTGCCCACTCTCACCACTATTATTCAACATAGTTTTGGAAGTTTTAGCCACAGCACTCAGAGAAGAAAAAGAAATAAAAGGAATCCAAATCAGAAAAGAAGAAGTAAATCTGTCACTGTTTGCAGATGACATGATACTATACATAGAGAATCCTAAGGATGCTACCAGAAAACTACTAGAGCTAATCAATGAATTTGGTAAAGTAGCAGGATAAAAAATTAATGCACAGAAATCTCTTCCATTCCTATACATTAATGATGAAAAATCTGTAAGTGAAATTGAGAAAACACTCCCATTTACCATTGTAACAAAAAGAAAAAAATTTCTATGAATAAACCTACCTAAGGAGACAAAAGACCTGTATGCAGAAAATTATAAGACACTGATGAAAGAAATGAAAGATGATACAAACAGATGGAGAGATATATCATGTTCTTGGATTGGAAGAATCAACATTGTGAAAATGACTCTACTACCCAAAGCAATCTACAGATTCAATGCAATTCCTATCAAACTACCAATGGCATTTTTCACAGAACTAGAACAAAAACTTCCACAATTTGTATGGAAACACAAAAGACCCCAAATAGCCAAAGCAATCTTGAGAAAGAAAAATGGAGCTGGAGGAATGAGGCTCCCTGACTTCAGACTACACTACAAAGCTACAGTAATCAAGACAGTATGGTACTGGCACAAAAACAGAAATACAGATCAATGGAACAGGACAGAAAGCCCAGAGATAAACCCACGCACATATGGTCACCATATCCTTGATAAAGGAGGCAAGAATATACAGTGGAGAAAAGACAGCCTCTTCAATAAGTGGTGCTGGGAAAACTGGACAACTACATATAAAAGAATGAAATTAGAAAACTCCGTAACACCATACACAAAAATAAACTCAAAATGGATTAAAGACCTAAATGTAAGGCCAGACACTATCAAACTCTTAGCAGAAAACATAGGCAGAACGCTCTATGACATAAATCACAGCAAGATCCTTTATGACCCACCTCCTAGAGAAATGGAAATAAAAACAAAAATAAACAAATGGGACCTAATGAAACTTAAAAGGTTTTGCATAGCAAAGGAAACCATAAACAAGATGAAAAGACAACCCCCAGAATATGAGACTGTAATTGCAAATGAAGCAACTGACAAAGGATTAATCTCCAAAATTTACAAGCAGCTCATGGAGATCAATATCAAAAAAGCAAACAACCCAATCCAAAAATGGACAGAAGACCTAAATAGACATTTCTGCAAGAAGATATACAGATTGCCAACAAACAAACGAAAGAATGCTCAACATGATTAATCATTAGAGAAATGCAAATCAAAACTACATTGTGGGGCTTCCCTGGTGGCGCAGCGGTTGAGAGTCTGCCTGCCGATGCAGGTGACACAGGTTTGTGCCCCGGTCCGGGAGGTTCCCACGTGCCACGGAGCGGCTGGGCCCGTGAGCCATGGCCACTGAGCCTTCGCGTACGGAGCCTGTGCTCCGCAACGGGAGTAGGCTGCAGCGGTGAGATGCCTGCGTACCACAAGAAACAAAAACAAACAAAAATAAACTACATTGTGGTATCATGTCACATGTCACCGTTCATAATGGCCATCATCAAAAACTCTACAAATAATAAAAGCTGGAGAGGGTGTGGATAAAAGGGAACCCTCTTGCACTGTTCGTGGGAATGTCAACTGATACAGCCACTATGGAGAACAGTATGGAGGTTCCTTAAAAACCTAAAAATAGAACTACCATACGACCCAGAAAACCCACTACGGCATATAACCTGAGAAAACCATAATTCATAAAGAGTCATGTACCAAAATGTTCATTGCAGCTCTATTTACAATAGCCAGGTCATGGAAGCAACCTAGATGTCCATCAACAGATGAATGGATAAAGACGTTGTGGCACATATATACAATGGACTGTTTCTCAGCCATAAAAAGGAACAAAATTGAGTATTTGTAGTGAGGTGATGGACCTAGAGATTGTCATATAGAGTGAAGTAAGTCAGAAAAAGAAAAACATATACCGTATGCTAACACATATATATGGAATCTAAAAAACAACAACAAAAAAATTATCATGAAGAACCTAGGGGCCAAACAGGAATAAAGATGCAGACCTACTAGAGAATGGGCTTGAGGATACAGGGAAGGGTAAAGGTAAGCTGGGACAAAGTGAGAGAATGGCATGGACATATATACACTACCAAACGTAAAATAAATAGCTAGTGGGAAGTAGCCCCATAGCACAGGGAGATCAGCTCAGTGCTTTGTGACCACTTAGAGGGGTGGGATAGGGAGGGTGGGAGGGAGGGAGACGCAAGACGGAAGAGATATGGGAACATATGTATATGTATAACTGATTCACTTTGTTATAAAGCAGAAACTAACACACCATTGAAAAGCAATTATACTCCAATAAAGATGTTAAGAAAATAAATATATAAATAATAAAATAAAATAAAATAAAATAAAGTAAAATTGAGTTAGGGACTTCCCTGGTGGTCCAGTGGTTAAGACTCGGAGCTTCCACTGTAGGGGGCACAGGTTCGATCCCTGGTTGGGGAACTAAGATCCCACATGCCACAGGGCATGGCCAAAAAAAAAAATAAAAAGTTAAAATTGTGTTAAAGGAAAGTGGTTATTGATGCTAATACAACTATACCTTTATAAGGGTAGAATATCTATGTTACACCTAAATATCAAACATACTGAGAAGGTGGATACAAAATTTACTGTCTCATAAACCTTCAAAAAAAAAAGAATTTCATTCAAATATGACTAAACTAGGCATACAAATCTGACTATATTCTTGTTAATAATCATGTCATCTCATGAACCTATTACAAACACTGACTCTGACCAAGCAAAATTGACTGCTATTTAAATCTGTGTTGTTTCTGGTTTTAGTCTCCTTTGTATGCCTTCCTTCTCTTTTGAAAGTCCTACACTTCCTCCACTCCTTGTCCCACTTATCTATCAGCTATCTATCTACCTATCTATCTATCTATCTAATTTATATAATGTTATTCTTATTGAAAACTGTATTAGAATTAGCTTAGGTAGAAAATTACATAAGTAAAATAAATTATTTTTAACTTTTTAAAAGAATATTTAAAGCTATCTTTGACTTTTCTATTAATATTTCCTTATTCAAGAAAAAAGATAAACTTTACGTTTCTTTGTACTATTTTACTCAATATACTAATATTTAAATGTATTCATAGACAGTATATATTTGGCATTCTTTAAATGCCAAATATATACTTACAATAAATATTCAAGAATATTCTTTAAAATTTTTAAATGATAAAATTATATGTCATTTTATGTATAAAATGCAAAGTCATATATATTCAGTCACTAAATTAGTTCCTGAGAAATGTTTGTTTAGAGCCTGTCCATTAGTGATTAGAAGCACAGACTCTAGAATAACACTATTAGCCTAAAATCTTGGTCCTGACCCTCACTTGCTCTTTAATCTAGAAGTTTCTATATGTTCTCTCAATGACTTGGTTCTTTATTGAGTTATTGCGAGAATTGAGTTAATACACATTAAGTCTTCAGAACAGTATAAACACATAATAAATAAAAGCTGTTATAAGCTATTTTGTAATAGAGAACTAAAACAATACAAAATAGCAGCTGAAACAAGTATTAAATGTACATAGTGATAAGCTGATAAATGAATAGATAAAAAGAATTTAAAAATCATATTTTCTGCACTAGAGTGGCATATGAAACATTATGATGTGGCATAATACATTAATCTGCCTTAGTATCAAAATAACTATTACTGTGCTATTTACCATCAATAAAGAGCACAAATTCCCTAGAAATAGTAAAATTCAAAACCTATCCAGATAAAAATTGCTTTTATATTGAGGCCATCTCTAGGGATATGTTTGGAATTGAAATTCTTGTTTTTGATTACCCTGACATTATTGTTCATTGGAATGAACATGAGAAATTGCTCATCAAAGACATATAAAATTTTTTAAAAGAGTGGAATTTAAAACCCATCCCTGGAGCTTATCTTAATATTGAAGCAATTTCACAGCCAGGGTTTGAATTTAAGTCCACATGGCTTTTAAATGAGAATTGTTTCATACTGCTTTCACAATAAAATTAGAACTAAATATATTTCTATAGTGATACTAAAATTGTGAAATTCAGAATTTTCAGTGGGAATATAAATTAATATGCTATCTATATAGTCCCATATTTTCCTGATAAACTACATTTTGTATTTAAATATTTAAATTTATAATAAGAATTAGTAAAGGAACTAAAGATAAACATATATATGTTAGTTTTATAAAATACCAAATTTAAAAAGAAATGTTATATAACCAGTTTCTCATGAATTACATTCTCCAATCTTATTTTTATTTCAAATTGCTCAGTTTTGAAGGGCTATATAAAATATCTAAGAGAGATACATTAAATCTAAGATAAGATTTCTCATTAATATTGAAGTGTTTATATATAGATTATATTTAAAATGAGCCTAAACAATAGTGGTAAAATGTAACTTTAATCTTTCTGCAGACAAGAAAACAATACTATACTTATTTACCTATTCCTTTCTTGAGTTTTAGGAGGCCTATTTGATAATACATAATACATTTACATAACAGCATAATACATTTATATATAATGTATAACATGATATAATTACTAATATATTAAATTGATATATTTTTCAAGATCACTTTCCTCAATACTAAATTAGTAAAACTGAATTTAAAAATATCAATAATATAGACTAGAACTATGAATATACTTCTTAGTTTTGTTTTATTCACACATGTACAAGTTTAACAGTAGAAAATATTCAATGCGTTCAATGCGTATCTCTAAAAAAAGAGCTTGAGGCATTGATGTCCCTGGTCACTAAAATGGACTCAAGGTTAATAATCAGTAATTCAACAAACTGTTTTTTTTTTTTCTTTTTTTTTTTTTTTGCAGTACACGGGCCTCTCACTGTTGTGGCCTCTCCCGTTGCGGAGCACAGGCTCCGGACGTGCAGGCTCCGCGGCATGTGGGATCTTCCTGCACCGGGGCACGAACCCGTGTCCCCTGCATCGGCAGGCGGACTCTCAACCACTGCACCACCAGGGAAGCCCCCTCAACAAACATTTGTAAAGCACATAGCAGAGAAACTTACTGTCATGGTTATTGTAAGTGGAACTAACACTCAAATGGAGAAGGTAAATAAAAAAAGATAATGTCATTTCTTACATTTTATAATGAATAAAAACAGAGTGGAAGGGATACAAAGGCTATTCATGGAAGTAGTTTATAGGAAGAGGTAAGAACCACACACTGGCTAAAAAATAACAAGGCAAATCAAACCAATGGAGTGTTTGGACTGGAACATAGCAAGGGAGAGAAAGAGAGCTCAGAAATAATGATGTGGACCAGTTTACATAGCATCAGAAAGGCATGTTGCATTTGCACTCAAAGTATGTGGTACGATTGCATTCAAATTACACAAGGAAGCCATGAGGAAAAGGTTTTAAGCAAGTATATTACTTGATTTAATTTACATTTTAAGAAAATTTCTGTAACTAATCTGTGAGCATAGTCTGTGAGAGTTTGAGGAGTGAGGGAAGCCAGTTAAGAGGCTACTAAAATGTCCAGAAAACAGAGAGGAAATAAAATCATGAGAAATAAACTTTGTTTCTATGAAATGAGAACCCAACTGACAGCCTATATGAGAAGATATAACCTTGTAATAGTAGAGGTAAGAATTGAGACACCAACATCCAATATCCTGCCAAAAAAAAATGTATTTCTACTATACTGGGAAATACCTCTTTTATCTTGTTTCTGATTTCCCTTCTTCTGAATGACTGTTCAAATTGAATACGTGACCTTCTAAAAGGAACAGTTTCAATTTTCTAGAAGAGCCTTTAGAAAGAGTAGATATTCAATAGTGAATTGCAAATGTAATTTATCAGAATTCTTCCACAGAAGAAAAGTAAGGGCTTCCCTGGTGGCACAATGGTTAAGAATCCGCCTGCCAATGCAGGGGACATGGGTTCGAGCCCTGGTCTGGGAAGATCCCCCATGCCACAGAGCAACTAAGCCCGTGCACCACAACTACTGAGCCTGCACTCTAGAGCCTGTGTGCCACAACTACTGAAGCCCGCACTCCTAGAGCCCGCACTCCTAGAGCCCGTGCTCCACAACAAGAGAAGCCCCTGCTCACAACTAGAGAAAGCCCGCGTGCAGCAGCAAAGACCCAACACAGCCAAAAGTAAATAAATTTAATTAATTAATTTTTTAAAAGTAAAAAGGTCAACATGTTAGTGTTTGTGAAGTCATTTCATATTTAAAACAAATGGAATTCTGACTAAAGTGGCCATGATTTACTTACACTTCCAGTATAGATGAAATAACATTCATAGTAGTACAGGATTGAACACATAGGAAGGCACAATGCTGACATTTATTAAACGTTAGCCTTGCTGTTTGTTTTACACTGGGCAAGTTACTTGGGCAATTTATCCTCCCTCAGCTTCTGCTTCCTTACCTATGACACTGAGATATAAAGAGTATTTTTTTCAGAGGGTTCTTGTGAGGATTAAACTAGATAAAAATGACATAACACAGTGTAACACATAGGAAGGACAATAAATATCAGGAAAGTTATTATTTACGTGTTTTATATCACTTATATTCCTCTTCTGCCATCTAATTCAATGCATTCATAGGTTCTGGGAATTAGGATGTCGACATCTTTGGGAAACCATTACAGTAAATT
The DNA here is from genome assembly GCF_964270905.1 of Leucopleurus acutus. NCBI lineage: Eukaryota > Metazoa > Chordata > Mammalia > Artiodactyla > Delphinidae > Leucopleurus > Leucopleurus acutus. Next base: position 10,900,476 of record NC_139146.1, read on the forward strand.
ATAAATATCAATACAGAGTGTTTTCATGATTCTGATAATAATCCCTTCATATGAATAGATATGCCATTTTAAAAACCATTTCAATTCTACTTTTCCTTTTGTTTTTTTAAAAATTGTGAGACGTCTTTGTAATACCCAATATATGTTATAAATTGTTATGTAAATAATAGTTGACACTAATGTTAGTGGCAAAAATCTAAAATGGCAGAGCTTAAATTTAAACCCAGATCTTCCCGATACATGTTATTATGCTACAATTGAGATTTATTCATTTTTTCTTATAATTTAATCAAATATAAATTATCTATTAATATTTCCTTTTATTGGAAAAACTGTGAATTATACATACAATTATTTTTTAAGCAAAGATAACTAACATAAAAGAGAAGAAAGAAGTGTTTGCTTTCCAGGAAACATGTGAAATCAACTTTGATCACAGTTCAAATTCCTGTGTAAAATTTCCTACTCAGGATTTAACTTTACTACTTTACCATTTTGGCACATTAAAAACACAAAGGTTTACCCCATTTTTCAAACGTATTGAATTATGTTCAAATACTGTTCACATTTTGGGCTTCTCAAATGGGTACATATACATCCCAGTTAGTAGTCAATGGTTTGATGAGTGGAAGTAGGTAGAAGAAAAAGGCAAAGAAGTTTATTTTCCTGCAATGTTAATTTCAGACAAAATTTTGGTAGTATCACTCTTATGTTAAAATTGAAGAGATATTTCATGAAATACAATGCAATATTTATGTTTTCACAATAGTGTCTCCTAATAAATACATGCTTATAATGTGGAAAATTTATGTTGTAATTTTGAGAACTATGCTTGGTTATATGTTTATTCTTCCCTGCAGTATAGAAAAGGCTAACAAAGACAAAACCCAAATAAACAAAAAACAGATAAATGCAAAACACCAAAAAATGGTTTACAGGTATCAGAGGTGGCTAACTCAAGACTGACAAAAAGGGCTAGGATTCTAGAGAGAGAAGAAGGTTACAGTGGTGAGTTAATCTTGCACATCCTGACAGTCCCTAGTGGCTTCTCCAATTCTGAATGTTCATGGTGGCTAAGGGATTAGGCTTTGTCTAAGCAGAGACCCACTCCTGCAGGGACAGAGAAAACAAGACATTTTTGAAGTCTTGCAGTTAAATTCTGTGCAGCATGGAGGTCTAAAAATCTAAGCTGAGTGGAATTTTGGCAGGCTTGTAGCACTAAAGAGACAAAGACTAGAAATCAGAACATCCCTAAGGGAATGGCCCAGGTGTATACACTAGGATCTCAGCTAGAACTCTGAGAGCTACCTAAACTTCTCTCATTTTTATCACTAATTAGCTTAAGGAAATAAGCTCCCAAATGTTTCTATTTAGTAAAGGAAATAAAGAACCATCTCTGGAGGAAGATCACTTCATCTAGGACCAATAGATTTATAAAAAGCAACTGACACAAAATAAAAAATTATTCAATGTGCCAACAAGGGTCATATGACCATAAGTTAAGGGGAAGAAAAAACCCCTAAAAATAGATCCACGCATCATACAGTTTGAAAGTTAGCATCCAAGATTTTTAAATACAGTTAATATGTTAAAGAAAATAGAAGAGGTGTCGCTTTAAAGCTAGTTAAAAATATGGAGAAATATGAGATAGGAATGCATTAAAAGTATACATGGAAGTTCTAGATTTGAAAAATATGTATTTCAGAATCAAAATTCAAAAAAGAGAGTTAGCGAAAGATTAGGGAATAAAAATAGAATTATTAAAACTAAAGTTAGATAAATAGAAAATAATCCAAATTGAAAGAAAGAAAAAAAATGTAAGAAAGGAATATGATATGTGAGAAATGGTATAAGTCAAATCTAGAGAGACTATTCTTAATGTATCAAGAAAAATAGCGATGCTTTCAGAGGAAGATATTGGAAAGTGCCTTCATTTCTTTGGGCAATGTTAATATTTATCAGTACAAGAAAAAACTAATTTCAATATATAATTTTATAACATTGTTCTTAACATTACTACTAAGGTGATCATCTAGTGACATTGCTCTACTATAAATTACATAAAATGACAACTATATAAATTATTATGAATATAACCTCTTTTGATATAATCTAAAGAGATTCCTTCATTTTATGTTTCAAATATCACAATGATTTGGCTTTGAATCTGTTAAAAGGACCCTCAAAATTTCTGGTGCATATTTGTAGGCAATAGATACAAATGCAGACTGATACATCTTTATTGTATTTGTGATTCCAATTGGCCATAAGTAGAATTATTTTTGATGGTATGATTTTTCCAAAATAGTGAGCAATTCTTGGTAAATCTTATTTTGCATATTAGGTATAATTCTGGAAATATCAGTGAATATTAAACCTGTTTAAAATATGTTATGTTTGGATCTAGGAATAGAGTTACTTTAGGCTCTGATCATTTGTTCAAGGCACAGGACAATTCATTATGTGGAATTGTCCAAACCCAAGACATCTAATACATCAAAGATGAACATTCACCAGAATAAATTTTAGTTGGGCCCCTTCAATCATTAGGACAACAAAATACAAACTTAAATTTCCAAATGTTCCATAGGACAAGGAAACTGTCTTCCTCTCCCACTCTCACACACATATTGAGAATCACTGTCTTTAGGGATATTTTAGGGCAATTTTCAAGAAGCTATAGTACTGTAATTTCCCAACCATCATCTTTTAATCCTCTCTCTTTAAATTCATCTTCAATCATTTACTTTAAATTCATCTTCAATCATTTAGAAAAGTCTTTTAGATGTAAATATATTGAAAATATGGCCTCATCCTAAACAAATTTTAATCATTACCACCAAAACTAAGATTGCTCGCCTAAGCTACCAAAATAACTACTGATTTCTTGCTTCTGCTTTTGCCTATTTCCCCATTGGATCTCCAAATCCATTTTCCATAAAACAAGAGAAAACTTAAAAAAAAATTATAGTATGTCACTTCTCTGCTCTTATATTTGAAAGTCTTTTCTTCCACTTGGAGTAAAATGGTGAATATACTTTTTTAAAAAATTTTATTGGAGTATAGTTGATTTACAATGTTGTGTTAGTTTCAGGTGTACAGCAAAGTAAATCAGTTATACGTATACATATTATATGTCCACTCTTTTTTTAGATTATTTTCCCATATAGGATGAATTCTTTACTTGGCCTGGAAGTTACTACAAGACCTAACCTCTGTCAACTTCTGTCTAACTTTGTATGCCCCACTTTTCCACTCATTAGCCACAAGCAGTTTGGTCATCAAATTCTCCACGCAAGCATGACGTTCAAGAATTTTAGGCTGCCCCCCACCCATCCTCCCAGCTTCCTGGAATGTGCTCCCCTAAGTTACACACAAGGCTGGAACTCTTGTTTGATTCTAGTCAGGTCAAATACCATCTCTTCTATTTAAACAAGCACTCAGTCCACATGGTGTGCATGATTTTCCTTCACAGAGCTTACACTTGATATTGTATTATGCGTTTGTTTATTCACCTGTTATATTTTCTCCTCTAGATGCACTCTCCAAAAAGCAGAAAATTGTTCTGATTTTAACCTACTGTATCTCTGATACCGAAAATTCTCCCAATAAATAATATGCACTCAATAAATGTTAAATCCATGAATAAATAATCTAATAGTCTCCTTTCTCTAAACTTTAGGAAAAAGAGTTAAATTCAATGAATATTGAAGGTTATAGGATATTTACTTTGAAATGATTTCCAATCTTCCTATTAAGAGAAAAGTTCTTTCTTTCTCTTTTCCCACTTGGCTATACCACATATGATTTTATGAGATCATAAAGTAATATATATTTTTGGTCTCAGGAAGAATTTATCCCACCCTGAAACCTTTAGTCCGATAGCTATTGTTTTAATATTTGCTAAAACAAATCTTCTAAGCTTCTACTATTGGAATTTTTTTAATGCTTTATTTGTATTCTTCTTTAAATGAGCAAAGGGAATAATCTATCCACAAAAGACTTATAGTAACTTGGATGCCAATGGAAAACTGGATACATTTAATAAAATATTGAGGTATGTTATTTTACATTTTGTGTTGTGTGATCTGTAATATAAATATGCCTCTTTGGGTACTGAGAAAAGAGAACACCCTAAAAAATATCCTTAGGGTCATATACAGGTAATGCAAAGTCAATAAAATTGCTTCACTAACAATTTTGAGACTTCCCAAAAGGTTCTGGCACAGAGTTTTCCATAAAATGAGAGAATTTATCCAATGCAAAGAAATTGAATCTATGAATCAGAAGCCTGTGGTGTCAGAAGCTTTGTAATATTCTAATCCTGACTTCATCATTTCACTTACTGGAACTGTCACAGATCTATAATTATTTAATCATACTACCATTGAACTATCTTACCTGTAAACAATACAGTTCTCCTTTTCCACAGAGATACACTTATAAATTAAAGAACAAAATCTTTTAAAAATAGAGAAATAATATAGATGATACAGTTCGGGTAGAGAAGCTCATAATTCAATACTTATTTACCTATGAAAATATTTATTATTGTATTATTATTATTACTGAAGAACTGAAGATATATATTTGTATGTGTATTTACATTGAGAAAACTAGTTTGAAACAGAAAATCTAGTGATAATTTTAGTACTTATTATAGCATAAATATTTATTTTCTTTTCTGATTTCTACCTAGCTTCCCTGAAGATACCAACTTTCTTTACAGAAACTGAATAACTTCATTTACTCAATCACCACAAGGAACAATAAGACAGTGATAATTCCAGATTCTCATTCTTTGCTTTATTGTTGGTTTATGGCTTAGAATTAGCATGTCTGTGCTTTATGCCAAAAACTGTTTGTTCATTTGTTTGTATTTTTGTCACTGGGTAGCTGACATTTCAGAAATACATACATATTGTAACCCTTTCTAAGTATGTGTCCAAACTTTATACAGTTAGACTATTGTTTTCTCAGGAAATAAAGACTTACAATAGGTATGCATACTTTAGTTCTCAGTGTGCGTGTGTGTGTGTGTGTGTGTGTGTGTGTGTGTATGTTTGTAACATTGCGAGCTTTGAATCATTTTTTTCTTTTTATATCATATGTCAAATAATGTTGAAATTACATAGCAACAGTCACATTTTAATGCACAATTTTAATGCACAATATGAAAATATTGCTTTGAAGATACACTCATCAGATACAACTTAATAGTAAAGCATGTAGTATGTTTTTGATGTGTATCAATTATTAATAATATATAATAAATTATTTTAAAAACCTATGCTGAGACTAATGAGGAAAATGTTAAGTTATTTTTAAATTGAATTATTTAATATAATTTAATAAATGTTTATGTTGCTATAGTTTATAAATTACACATTTAATGGCTGTAAAACCTTAAAAATATTTGTCAGTGGAAAAAGCAGTAATCAGTGGAAAAAAACAGTAATTTTTGTTTAGTTTCATAGGTATTAGCTACACTTTTTTTGACTCCCTAGAAATTGACTCAATATCATAAAAACAAAGGTTTAAGGCATAACTACAAATATTTGAGTTTTGGGAAAGTAAAATTTAATCAATTGTTCACACACCAAATCAGTTTGTTTGAATTAACTTTAAAATTTTAGCTGCATTTGAAAATACTTAAATTCTAAGTAATTAGGTATTATTAATTGGTATGTATTTGAATTATTGCATTGTGCAATTTGCAATGAAGAAAAATTATTTGACTGGATACTGTCCTTCATAAGACTGATAATTAATTAGTAAGCCAGAATACATACCTGAAATAGTTCAAACATTAAAAGTTGTACAAAAAATGTTTAATTAAAAAATAAGCATTTAAAAAATGTTATCTCATCTTGAGACTTTCAGGGACTTTTTAAAAACTTCTTTGAAGATCTAAATTTCTGGAGAGCAAGCATATTTGACAACTGCTTCAGAATGTTGCTACTATAATAATGTTCAGCTTACAAGCAATTTGTCAGTGAAGGCTTTCATCAGCATCCCTACCTCTCACTATACATCCCCTTACACAAAAAGAGAAATCTGCAAGTCACATCTGAAACCTGTTTCCAGTACTAACATGATAAACCTTTAATTTTATTCCCCATTCAGGTTTATAGTTTCATTTAGTTTCAAAGCAGTAGCGAGAAGTCTACACTTTATTACCTAAAGCATACAATGAACTGGTAAAATAAAACTTCCCACCTCAGATCCAAGTGTAAGAAACAGAAAAGGTTTGGGTAAAGATGAAAAAGAATCTCCCCACAGGCAGGAATATAACGCAATTGTGGATGGGGTAGGGGCTCAGTCTGAGAAAGATTCATACTGCTTCATATATGCCTGAGTGCTCTGTGCCATTAATTTAGTATTAAAATTCTGCAGCTCTCTTGTATGAACTTACTCTACAAAACATTTTGAAGTCTTTATGGAACTTTAATACATAGTTTTAAAAATGTGAATATATATATGTGTACTATATGTGTGATGTAACTCAATGGTAATACATTGTCTTAAGATGATTTTTCTTTTTTTAAATCATTAATTTTTTACATCTGCATAAAGATATTTTGCCGATTTAATCCACTTATGTGTAGGAAATGCTCATAAATTGTTATTTAGTTGATGTAATTTTTGTATAGTGTTTTTGAACAGTTAATATTCTAGGACTGTCAAACAAAATAATTGTTGGCCAAGGTAACAGTGTTGAAAAAGAGGAATAGTTTGTAACATTTGAAGAAGAAATTATTTACTCCTTTGTAAAATTTTTCAAGTATTCTAGTTCAAAAATAAGGTTTGATTTTCCCCTCAATTTTGAAAAATTGAGAAGTGATTTTCTTGAAGTATAATTATAAATAACAAAATATATAAGAAGAGTGTAATTGAAAAGCTTGAAGACCTTTAATTATAGTGGTGTAAATGTGACACTATAAGACTTGAATTGCCGCCTAATTATTACTGCTTTATTTTATCTTAGGAAATTGCTGACAATTGCTTTATAGTTTTAACTTAAGAAACAAGAATAAAATTTAGAAATAATAAAGATATTTTGGCTCAAAAGATGTTGACAAAACTATCTAGTTGGCTCTGAAACAGATTATGAAATTAAAAAAAATTAAGTACAGCATAAATTTGTACTTGAAGTGTATATGTGGATCACAGTAAGAACAGCACATTTTTATTCATTAAATAGGATATTTGCAAATTCTGATTTTGTTTTCTATTGGGTCTTATTCTCATGGATATTTGTACATTGGTGTGTGTGTAAATGTGAATTACATTTATTTAATATCTAATACATATGTATTATATATATCATCTATATATTAAATGTTTATATTAGAAATGGGATTGTATCAGATATACTCAGTACTATATATCAAAGTAGATTACACAGATAGAAATTCTAACACAATGTAATTTTTCACATGCTGTTTATTAACGTGTGTGCATACACACACACATATGTAGCACAGATTTGATCGATTTGGGCAAATACTTAACCATTTATCAACCAAAATATGCAAACTTTTCATCACCCTAGAAAGTTTTTCAACAAAAACATTGCAGATGAATGTTGTGTGATTTCAGGTATTTGTATTTGTGATTCTATGATATCCATTTTCCTGCACTGAAGTAGCAGATTTCTGCATTTCTATAGCTAGCCTGGTTCCTTACTATTTCCTCATATTTGGGTTGTTTTTTACTGTGGATTTCTAGTAAAGGACTGGTTTTTAACTTCTTTTGTAGAAGCTGAAAATTAGTGCATGTGAACTTGTGATCCAGGCCCAGATAATAGATGGCTTCAGCACCAGATCTTGAACTGGGAGCTAGGGTGACAAAAAAGTGAAGATCCCATACTAATAGCTGCAGTAAAAGCGGCAACATGCATTTTCCAGAGATAGCAGTATAGCCACTGGGACTTAAGTGCCGGCAGTGCTGGTGGGCAATCAGGATGACTTTTACTCAGAATGTTCTGTCCTATGATTTTGCCTTAGTTCTGACTTCGTGGCCTCCCTTTGTTTCCTTCTATTTCCAGACAGATCCCTCTATTGTTCTGGATGATTCTCTAAGCTAACTGAAGTCCATAAAATAATTTTGAGCCAGATCAGCCAGTCATTTTGTTGCTGGCTTTTAAGGACACCAAATCATATAAATAAATCTGTATTTCTCTGTAGTAGGAAAAAAAAAAGTCCACACATGTTCCAAGAAATAGTGAGAAAATATCCATTCCGTAAAAGTCAAACTACATCAGGACAAAAAGACTTATTCTTTATCAGCAAGTTGTATGAAGACAGGCAAAAGCTAGGAACCTAGACAGGGATAGAAAGAGAGGAACAATAATTGATTGTACAGCACAACTGAAGGGACAAAGTAGATTGATTTCCTTGGGGAGAAATAATATTAAGGACCAACATATTAGCTTCAGGACCAGCGGGAATCATGTGTGCAAGAAAAAGCCAACTAAAGAGACACAATGAATTTCTTCAGTCTAAAGTCCAGGGAAAAGTGCTCCTGGCTAGTCACATATTATGAGCAGATGTGAGGCATCTGTTGCTTACACCTGAGAAAGATAATTAGCTAATTAAATTCTTAGGAGGAGCAGGAAAAGAAGCCCAAGATACAAAATTCACCCCAACTGAGCTGTATGCAGTGGTACCAGAATGAATGAGAATTTTAAGCTCTTGGACTATGAGGAAAGAAAACAAGTGAAGATTTTATTTCAAGTCAGAAGAATTACAGAAGTAAACAACAGAAAAAGATACTGTATTAGCAAAAAGGAGAAAAATGCATACTTCCAAAGTTTTCTATCAATTGGCTTTATCATATTAAATAAATATATCTAGTCATGGCAATATTACTTTTTAATATCAGATGCATTTTATTATATATTATGTTTTATTTATTATATATAAATTATATATTAGACAACTTTATTGTGAAAAATTTATGCTCCTCAATTACACCTATCTAAAAGAATAAAGTTGCCCTTGATTACCTGACATTTATTAGAGCACAGGGTCAGCTGTTAATTTGGGCCACCAGGGTTAGCATCCATATGTTGCCATGATTAGATTTTGTCTGCTGGTTTTATAGAAGGCATATTTACGTGAACCACATTTCCTATTCATCAATCACATAATTAGGGCAAACTCAGAATGCTAAAATTACCTGAGTTACAAGGTCAAACTTTATTTTACATTAAAGTTCTTGATTGGATACCTTGTTAACATAATTTTCTTTTCGAACATTAAATATAAAAGCATATTTTTGCATATACCATGGAGACAGCATTTATTCTATGCAGAAGGCACTAAGGAACATTGAACTGCAACTTGAATTATGTAAGTTTTGAAATATAGAAAATGTGTAATTATTTATTTCAGCTTGACTGGGTCACAGGATTCCCTGATATCTAGCAAAAAATTATGTCTGAGTTTGTCTGTGAGGGTGTGTCAGGAAGAGATTAGCATTCAAATCCATAGACTGAGTAAAGCGGATGGCCCTCAAGGTGGGTGAGCATCATCCAATCCATTGAGGATCTGAAGAGAACAAAAAGGTGGAGGTAGGGAGAATTGACTCTCTCTGCCTGAATACTGAGCTGCGACATCAGTCTTCTCCTGCCCTTGAACAAGACTTACACCATCAGCTCTCCTAGTACTCAGACCCTCAAACTCAGACTAGAAGTAACAACATTGGCTCTCCTGGGTCTCCAGCTTGCAGATGGCAGATTGTGAAATTTCTCAGCCTCCATAATCATGTGAGTCAATTCTTCATAATCTCTTGAAATCTATCTATCTATCTATCTACCTATCATCTACCTATACCAATATAGGTATATATTGGTGTGTCTCTGGAGAACCTTGACTAATACAGAACACTTGTAATTTTGTTTAAAAATTTTGTTAAAAATTTTTACTTAATATTTTCGGAAAGGGAAAATACTTAATCAATGTTTTGCTTATAATAGACTGCCTCTTCATTCTAATTCGGACCATGAAATTTCCAAGAATATTGACATAAAGGAAAAAGAATACTGTTAAAGGAGGGGTAACTGCTTGGTCATTAAAATGGTATATTTTTGTAAAATGTATTGTAAAATGACCCAGCCTGCCCTCTAAAATACTTCAGCCTAATACAGTAAACAACAGTTTATCACACTTGCAAGGTCAATAAAACTGGTATAGAAAGAGATAATTTGTTTTTAGTAACATCTTAAACATCACATAACCATTACATGGAAACACAGCAGTAAATAGCTATAATTCTCTGCAATTTGTAATTTTCCATAAAATACATATACTTAAAGACATATCTTTTAAAGTGGGTCAGAAATTACTTCTAGGTCTCTTTAGCAGGCATCAATCAGTCAAACAATAATGTGAATATACTTCAAACTTCAAATATGTTATAACAAGGAATACTTGAAAATAGTTAATGGAAAATATAATTTTCAAAAGTTTATGTTCAATATTGTGAGAATCTATATTTGTGATTATTTTACAAATATATCTAAATATCTACATAAAATCTGAGTTTTAAAATACAAATACTAGAAATTATGTTAACAGGGCAGTCAAAATTGCAATATAATTTACAAAATAGTACAATTTGCATGGATATAGAAATAATTTTATCGTGGCAAATGCAAATAGATTACCATGAAATCAGCTAGTAGAAGCTTGGTTGTCAATCATATGGTTAGTAGTTACTTTTATTAGAGTCTGTGTAAGCAATGAAATAGATATCATTAGGGTAGGACTGAGAGTTGTAAAAAGAGAAGAGGTCTTCATTTTCCCAATGAGTTCATGGCACAAATGGAGATGAGAAATTAGAGTATATTTTTTATGTTTCAAAACCTTGCCCAGCTGTCTCATTGTTGCACATAAATCTACATAATATTCATTACATTGACTGCCTAGGTGCCACGAAATAGCTTACCTTTCTGTTGATTTTTTTAAATTGTAACCTTTTACAAATACCCAAATATATAATTATATTGAATTATTTTTTAATCGTTATTCTACACATGAAATATGGATTCATCTGTGTTTTCAAGTTAAAATGACCTTGGCAAGCCATTAAATTTCCAAGGTTCAATTTTCCTGTTTCCAAGATGTGATAACAATACCTGCCTCTGTTTACTTTGAAAAGAGTGAAAATAACAGATAAGGTAGATTCTCCCAGGGCCTAAAAGAGCTACTGATAGTAAATGAAATACTTCATAGAAACTGAATTAACTTTCCCAGACACTAAGTAAACTTCAAATAAGTTACTGTATCAAAATCATTATAGAAACTCAAAGAACAGAAATATAAAAACAAGCATAACGTAAAAATTAAATTAAGTACTAAATTGATTTGTGCAAAGACCAAATTCTGTACTGTGAACATAAACCCAGGAAGAAAAAGGAAAGAACGCAGGAATTTGTACTAATGAAAATATATTGTTAAATAATATTACTTATAGAGTGCTTTATAGTTTATACCATGACATATTTTATTTAATTTGATTTTCCTTATAAACACTTGAAGTAGTGAGCATCCTGTAGCAGGGCTATGGCAGACATGTGATGTGCCACCAGATGTTCCTTCAAGAAATCCTCATTTTTCCATCGCCTGCAATGTAGCTAGCTGGCAGCCTCCAGCTCTTTGTCAGAGTTGCCTCACCATTTTTTTTTCAGCAATATTATTCATTTTAATTGTTTGTTTTAAAATAATTCAAATCCACAGAAAAGTTGCAACAGTACATAAAGCTCCCATATAACCTTTACTAAGGTTCCACAATTGTTAACATTTCCCTGTCATTTTCATTTTCTTCTTCTGTACCATTTGAGAGTAAACAACAAGCATGATGTCCATTAACCTTTAATGCTTTAATGCATATTTGCAAAAAAAGAGACATGCTCCTCATAATATCAGTACACCTATCAAAATCAGAAAATTGATCAAATATTACCATCTTATCCATCAACACCATTCACATTTTACCAGTTGTCTCAGTTATGTTTATAAAGTCAAGAATTATGTGTTGATTTTGGTCATCATGTCCTCTTAATATCCTTCAGTCTGGAAGAGTGGCTTGGTAATTCCTTGTCTTTCATGACTTTGATATTTTTAAAGAATATAGAATTTCCCTCAGTTAGATTTTACTAGATATCCTCACAATTTATGCATAAACAAATCAGTGTATAAGGAATGAGGAACACACCAAAAGTGGTGCAGTGTTCTTTTCATTGGATCATATCAGCAATCATATGATGACAATTTCTCCCATTACTGGGGATGCCACCTTTCATCACTTGGTTAATGGTATCTGCCTGGTTTCTCCACTGTAAAGTTAATTAATAAAAAGTATATTAAATTACTAATTAATAATCAATTAACAAGTACTTTATGAGGTGTTGACACTTCTATCATAAAGTAGAATTGTCTTTCCTTCCTTATTTGTTTTTTATTCACTTATTTATATCAGAATAATGGGTTCTTAGTTAACTCACGATTTACAGTCTAAAGTATACATATATATTTTTTTCAAATTATCCCAGTCTTGTTTAGTAAGAGCAACTTAAAGCTCTTCACGCATGCTCCCAACATTCTCTGAATAATTTCTTACTCTTTAGTAAAATTTCTTTTGGTCTTGTCTGGTACTTCTTGTGCCTTATTTCTGGCATTGGCCACTTAAAGGACCTTTACTTCTTTCTTTTCTTTAAAGTCAAGGTGTTTAGAAATCAAATACACACACATACTTATTTCTATATTTATCTTATGTATCTATGCATCTATCTATCTATGTATCTATCTTAAAAATTGTAAGTTCACCCTACTCCCTCCAATTTTAATCCTACACCACAGGCTTAATTCTAGTAACCACTTTTCTGTATTTGCATAGTGAGAAATCTGGCTCCAAATCAGTAAGTATTTACTCATTTGCTCAGCCTCCACTGTATTTGTTCAGTTTTCTGCCACATTAGCAGAAAGTTCAGTCCTGGGCATTCTTCGAAATCTCCACTCTGGCACACCTTCCAAAACCGTGACCCAGACCAGCCAAGGACATGCTACTCTCAAGGTGACCCTCAGCCAATGAATGAACATGATAGTAATTACGAGAACTCTCTCTTCTCAGGGTGACCTCCAGCCAATGACTAAGCAGAAAAGTGGTACGATCGCCTTCTCATTTCCGCCCTCACTGGCATGCCTCTAATGGGCAATTCATGCTTCAGACCTCCCCACTGGGCTCCCAGTCATATCTGCACTGCAGGCATGTGGTTAACCCTGTCTAGTCCCCCTCCCCCACTTTTCTTTTCACAGGTGTTACTACCAATAATATTGTGTATGCCTAAATCCACATCCGTCTCTCCTTTCCAGAGAGCCCAAATTATGACAAGGGAGCGGGAAAGCCCATCACTATTTTCATGGAATGTAAATAAATTACACGTATTGTGGAAGACGTTACAAGCCAAGAATTAGCAGAGAGCAAACACCTCCCCAACCTCTATTTCATAGAGAAGTTTGTATTGATATATAGGTAAGGCAAAATGACATATTATATAGCAAGAGTTTCATAGCGAGATCCCCCTGAAGCACCATAAATCTCTAGAGGGAGCGGGAATAGGGTACAAAGACACTAATAAGAAATAGAATGTGTTTACCTAAAGAAAGAGGAAGAAATAAGTGTACAAACCTCTTCAGATTTCTCCTCCCCCATACAAGTGCAAAACCTACATCAGCTTCCATCAAAGATGGAATATACATTATGCCTACCCCCAACAAACTATACAACTGGTGAAATATATGAAACAACTACTTTAAGACAGTGACGAAAGACAATACAAGACTGTAATCCCTGAGAGGTGACAAACAAAAGTCAAGCTCCATGATCATGCCAGATCTATGCCTGGGAAAATTTTCCCAATAGCAACACAGACAACTGGATTCCAAACACAGCATGGTGGTCCTACTAAACTGAGGAGGCACAGATCAGAATCTAGGGAAGCAGACTGATTGTCATCCGCAGGAGCACACCAAAATAGGGAGCTGCTTAGAAAGGTTACCTGCGGAGTTAATGTGGGGATCCCCTGAAAGTCATCTGGGGAGAACTAGGGTTTGTATGCGCGGAGGGAGACCACCAAATGCTTCACATGTAACAGCTGCTATGGAGCTGAGAGTGGAACACAAGTGTATGTATTTGTCACAAGTCAAGGATGTGTACGTTTAAAATATAAGAGTTTTAGTGAGTGTAATTTATTCCTCAATAAAGTTAAATAAAAATTGCATCATTATTGCTGATTTAAAATTGGGACACGTACTTTTAGGAATTATGTACTTTTTCTGAAATCATAAAACCTGTAATCAGAATGTACCATTGCAAGTTAAATTCACCAATCTTTACTCCAAAATTAAAATAGGTCTCTCATGAAAGCTCTTGCCATATCTATCTATCTACATACACATATATAGCATTATTATTTACTAATATTATATATATATTCTTAACATGTACAAAATGATGTTTATTAAATGCATTTTGTAAACAGACACTGTGAAATGCTTTTGGTTTGTGAGCTTACTCAGAGTTTAGAGTTGTGATCACTTCCCATCATTAAACCTCAGACACAGGAAGATCTTAGCTTAAATAACAAAAATGACTCTTCATCTGATAAAAGGGAGAAAAAGTGGTTTAAAACACAATAGCTATCACTCTTGCAATAGCTCTGATGGCTAAAATGTCAATAAACATCAACAAGATTTTTATATGTACAGTCTGAAATATTTATTGTACAAATATCAGGCCTGTGCATCAAAGGTGAAGCTGTAAACTGGCTAACAGTCTTCAGCAATAAACTGATACTCCCATTCTCAACCGAATAGCTCACATAGTTAACGGATGACTGCTGTCCTTACATAATATTAAATATATCTCTTGATAGATAGATATCTCAGACACACACACACACACACAAAGCCACACATACAGTTGATTCTCATTAGCTATGGTAGGCATATACTGTAAAGTAACCAGAAACACTCAGTCAGAAAATACTGAAATCTTACTACTAAGTGAAATACAGAGTTAGGTCCTTGTGAGCCTCTAGTCTCAACCTTTTCATTAACTGATCAATACACAATCTTCTTTTATGTGCAAAAGGGTATTTTTTTTTAAGTATCACAGAAATTTTCATAAAACCAAGTCATTCAATCACTAAATGAGTTTTTCAAAGTCTATTTTGATGGTAAACACTTATCAAACTGCATTCCACTGAAACCCAAAGTGAAGCATGTATTTGTATATAGTCACATTTTAAGCTTCCATTCAAGTTATTCAAGAGTATGTTTTTCTCTAATTTAAATGATTTTGGATAATATAAATGTGAAGATCTATAATAGTGAAAATTATATAACTTGTAGGGTTCTTATGAGCATTATTTGTTATAAAATGTAAATTGCCTGTCTCACTTTCTTGCAGGTAATAAATATTATAATTCATTAGTTCTGTTTCTGGCATAGGTTTTGAACTAAGAATGCTAGTAAGGAAAACTCTGAAATCTCAAGAGTGTTAAATATATGCTTGATGGCTCTAGAAAGTTCTCAATCAATGCAGACTTATAGGACCAAAATAAAAGAAATAGGGGAAGCCAAGAAATGTCAGCCTGATATTTGGCACTGCTAGCTCCTTAAGACATTACCTAATTCACAAAGTGTAGCTGAAGCCTGGTAAACTGAGCCAAAATCTGTTAATAAGAGGCTACATAGCTATACAGAGCTTACAGAAGTCTCACTAAGCAGAGGAAAAGTTGAAGTTTAGTGTCTTTCAAAGAGAAGAGACTATTGCAAGAAAGGCTTAGAATGGGAATATGGAGAAAGTCACTCTAAGATAAAGGTATAGTAGACTGAGACAATACTTCACAAAGACTTAAAGATTCAAAACTAGTTCAGTAAAGCAAGTATAATCCCATAAAAATTAACTAAACAAACAAACAAACAAACTTGGGGACTTCCCTGGTGGTCCAGTGGTAGAGAATCCACCTTCCAATGCAGGGGACACAGGTTCGATCCCTGGTCAAGGAACTAAGATCCCACATACTGCGGGGCAGCTAAACCCACATGCCACAACTACTGAGCTCACGTGCCTCAACGAGAGAGCCCACATGCCTCAAACTACAGAGCCCACATGCCCTGGAGGCCACACGCCACAACTAGAGAGAGAAAACCCACATGCCACAACTAGAGAGTAGTCCACACACGGCAATGAAAGATCCCGCACGCCTCCCCATGCATGAAGACCCTGGGGCCACAACTAAGACCTGACGCAACCAAAAAAAACACAACAAACAAACAAAAAAACAAAAAAAAAACCCACAAAAAACAAAAGACTAGTTCAGTGCCTGAATAAATCCAGGTAGTATATTCCTACCATACTGTCTAAGATTAATTTACCCTAACCATCTCCATGTAAGATAGCGTTATCCCAAACCTCAAATTATGTCTACATTTTCATAAAAACTCTGATAATTCAAATAAGAAATTATGTAAATATACATGAATTGACACTAAGCCAACTGAAAAAATGAAATCAGCGCAAAGGTAGATCCAGACATATATTTACCAGATACACACCTTAAAATAATTTTTATTAGTATGATTCATACTAATAAACGGCAAGGTAAAGTCAGCAGAGTAAGAAATTGTAAAACAATAAAGTGGAAATTCCAAAACTAAAGATAGAATAACTGAAATTTAAAATTCAATGGGTAGGTTTTACAGCAAATTTTAAAAAGCTGAAAAAAGAATTAGTCGACTGGAATCAGAAGAAAATGCACAGTCTGAAGCTCAGAGAGACAACTATAAGGTTAACAAAAAAAGGGCACACATGATATATAGGATACAGCTCCTACCCCTCCCCTCATCTTCCTCCATTTCACCCTCATGTGCACAAAAGTTCATGTGGATAACCTCACCTCTCTTTGAAATGCTCACAATAATACATACTGAAAAATACATGTATTGGTGTCAAGAAGTTAAATTTTAGGGAAAATAATGCAATTTTTTCCAGACTTCATGAAATATTTAGGTTTATAAATGGCATAAATTTACTGGATAATCTCAAACATAAATACAGCAATTTAACAATCTTCATTAAAGCTTTGAAATCAAACCTTGACCCTAGATATTAAAAAAAAATCAGAGGTTGAGTCCATTAAAATTTATCGGTTGTATGTTACAGAACAAATCAGAACAAAGGCAAAATTTATAATAGTTTTATATTCTAACTTGCTTTGCATCATTTACAAACTGTGATTCTTCCATGTACTTTTATATATTAATGTAAAAATGTTGACTAAATGTAAAAGGAACAATAGGCATTTTGGGGTGTTTTTGTTATTGTTGTTCTTTGTATTCAGGAAGATGGGATGTTTAAATGAAAACTTCAGTTTTCCAGATAAGGTCAGCTTGGAAATCCAGAGAATCATTTTTATGATTCATGCAGAATCATGTATTAACCACTTGAGATTTGAACAAAAGGGATTTAAGATTTCTAATTTCTCATTTATAGATAATTGCTTTAATAACTCACTCTCTGATTTGTCTTCGTTAAATCATCTTTATAAATTAGTTGGCTATCAAAGGTTCTCAGGTGTACACAATGTCAAATTTAGTATTAACTGAAGTGTATTCTCTATCAGAAGAAGAAATTCTATCTATGCTTATATTCAGTGCCTGGCTACTGAAATATCTTTAATCTCAATATCCGAGTTAGTCAGTCATGCATTTGACAAAATTTACAGGATGATGAGTTACAGTTTACCTCCTTTTACCATCCAAAGAATATCTAAACCTCCAAAAAACAGTCAACATTAAGAACATTCAAAACATGCCCTTATAATGAAATATATGTAACAGGTATATATATATATATATATATATATATATATTTTTTTTTTTAAATTTATTTATTAATTTTTTTTGCGGTACATGGGCCTCTCACTGCTGTGGCCTCTCCCGTTGTGGGGCACAGGCTCCGGATGCGCAGGCTCACGGGCCCAGCCGCTCCGCGGCATGTGGGATCTTCCCGGACTGGGGCACAAACCCATGTCCCCTGCATCGGCAGGCGGACTCTCAACTACTGCGCCACCTGGGAAGCCCATAACAGGTATATTAACATATTCAAATAAAAATATTTTGGACTGAGGTCATTTAAATTACATTATGCATTCATTTTGATATGTCCCACAGAAAGTCTTATATACTGAAAACTTTAAAACATTGATGAAGAAACTGAAGATGATTCAAAGAAATGGAAATTTATTCCATGCTCTTGGACTGGAAGAATTAATATTGTTTAAATGGCCATACTATGCAAAACAATCTACAGATTTGATGTGATCCCTATCAAATTATGCAGGACATTTTTCACAGAACTAGAACAAATAATCCTAAAATTTGCATGGAACCATAAAAGACCCAGAATTGCCAAAGCAATCCTGAGGAAAAAGAGCAAAGCAGAGGCAAATCCTCCCAGAGTTCAGACAATACTACAAAGCTACAGTAATCAAAACAGTGTGGTATTGGCACAAAAACAGAAATTTGGATCAATGGAACAGAATAGAGAGCCCAGAAATAAACCCACACACCTATAGTCAATTAATCTTCAACAAAGGATGCAAGCTTATACAATGGGAAAAAGACGGTCTCTTCAGCAAGTGGTGTTGGGAAAGTTGGACAGCTGCATGTAAATCAATGAAGTTAGAACACACCCTCCCACCATATGCAAGAATAAACTCAAAATGGATTAAAGACTTAAATATAAGACATGACACCATAAAACTTCTAGGAGAGGACATAGGCAAAATATTTTCTGACATTAATCATATCAATGTTTTTTTCTTAGGTCAGTCTCCCAAGGCAATAGAAATAAACGCAAAAATAAATAAATGAGACCTAAGCAAACTTACAAGCTTTTGCACAGCAAAGGAAACCATAAACAAAACAAAAAGACAACCTACGGAGAAAATATTTGCAAATGATGTGACTGACAAGGGCTTCATTTCTAAAATATAAGAACATCTCATACAATTCAATAACAAATAAACAATCAACCCAACCAAAAAATGGGCAGAAGTCCTAAATAGACATTTATCCAAAGAGGACATATATATGGCCAATAGGTACATGAAAAGATGCTCAACATAACTAATTATTAGAGAAATGAAAACCAAAACTACAATGAGGTGCCACCTTACACCAGTCAGAATGGCCATCATTAAAAACTCTACTCAATACTCTGCAATGGCCTATATGGATATATGTATATATACAACAGATTCATTTGCTGTACACCTGAAACTAACACAACATTGTAAATCAACTATATCCCAATAAAAGTCATATAAAAAATCTACAAATAATAAATGCTGGAGAGGATGTGGAGAAAAGGGAACTCTCCTACATTGTTGTGGGAATGTAAATTGGTGCAACCACTATGGAAAACAGTATGGAGATTCCTTAAAAAACTAAAAATAGAGTTGCCATGTGATCCAGCAACCCCACTCCTGGGCATATATCCAGAGAAAACTCTAATTTGAAAAGATACATGCACCACAATGTTCATAGCATCAGTGTTTCCAACAGCCAAGACATGGAAGCAACCTAAAAGTCCATTGACAGATTAATGAATAAAGATGTGGTATATATATACAATCAAGCACCACTCAGCCATAAAAAGAGAATGAAATAATGCCATTTGAAGCAACATAGATGGGCTTAGAGATTATCATACTAAGTAAAGTAAGTCAGGAAGAGAAAGACAAATACCATGTGATATCACTTATATGTGGAATCTAAACTATGATGCAAATAACCTTAGGAAACAGAAACAGACTCACAGACACAGAAAACAAACTTAGGTTTACCATAGGGGAAGGGGGAGAGGGAGCTAGATCAAAATTCTGATTTCCACGTCATAAAATATTTGGTTTGATTTGAAATATGCTGCAACATGAAACCTGTAATTATTTTTGTTTTTGTTTTTGTTTGTTTTTGTTTTTGCGGTACGCAGGCCTCTCACTGCTGTGGTCTCTCCCGCCGCGGAGCGCAGGCTCAGCGGCCATGCCTCACGGGCCCAGCTGCTCCGCGGCATGTGGCATTTTCCCGAACCGGGGCACGAACCCGTGTCCCCTAGCATCGGCAGGCAGACTCCCAACCACTGCGCCACCAGGGAAGCCCTGAAACCTGTAATTATTGTAGTGGTGACTTCTCCTCAAGTCTCCTCCAACTCATGACTACTGCCTCAATATAGTCAGAATTTAATAGTTGAATAAAATTGGATATATAGAGTTGATAGCTTCTGAATGCTTTTACAGAAACTCATTCTTAGTGTCTATATTGAACTTAAATGCTTTAAGTTCATAGATATAAGTCCAAAAAAGGCAGGCTGACCCATGTACCAATCCCTTCAATCACAGTGTTCTTGGTTTCTCTGCCTCTGACTCCATATATCTAAGTCTCTCATCTTTCTAATTTTTATTTTAATAATGGTTAATAATATATTCCACTTTCATAGTGTTTCACACTTTACTGAAATATTTGCTATTGTAAAATTGAAAATACATTAATATAAAAATGTACCATTCTTGGGCTTCCCGCAGTGGTTAAGAATCCGCCTGCCAGTGCAGGGGACCCGGGTTTGAGCCCTGGTCTGGGAAGAATCCCACATGCCGCGGAGCAACTAAGCCCGTGCGTCACAACTACTGAGCCTGCGCTCTAGAGCCTGCGAGCCACAGCTACTGAAGCCTGCATGCCACAACTATTGAAGCTCGCGTGCTCTAGGGCCCACGTGCCACAACTACTGAGCCCACGTACTGCAACTACTGAAGCCCACGCGTCTAGAGCCCATGCTCCACAACAAGAGAAGCCACCACAATGAGAAGCCCGTGCACCTCAACGAAGAGTAGCCCCCACTCACTGCAGCTAGAGAAAGCCTGCGCACAGCAACAAAGACCCAACGTAGTTATATCTTCAAATGTGAAGTACACAGCTAGACTTAATTTACTGCTGTAATTTTTATAATCCTTTCAACTAACAGTGCATAAAAGGTACCTGTTATAGTTAGCAAACATATTGATTAATCTAGGCAGATGATTTATGGAAATGGACAATTCCTTTAATTTTATGCACCAATATAACTATCAAAGCACACTGAGCATCTAATGAAATAATTATATTTATACACTTTTTATCAGTTTATTTTTCCCTGTAAAATAGCCAGGATATTAAACTGGGAAAAGTGGCACTTTCCCAGATACAGTTTATTTGATTTATAGATGATATGTCACTACAGAGAAAATACAGCTTTGTTTTTATTTCTCTTTAGATCATGATGTTATTTGTCTTACAAATAGCATCAGTTATTGCCTAATCTATTCTGCTTTTAGCACTATGCTTTAAGTAGTATTTAACTAAATAAAAATGAGTCACTGAATTCTAACACTTGTATATTTAGAAAGAATATTAAAACAATTTTATGATTCTATTTTAGGAAAAGATGTATCCAACATAATTTTATATCTTCTTCTTAGAATACACATTAATTAATTGTGCACCTAAGTAAAAGAATAACAAAATGGGTACTCAGAATCTTCCTTTTGCATGCAGAAATAGGCTGATGACATTTGGGGAAAATGTCAATCAACTAAAATGATCAATCTTCAGATTTGTTATAATCCCAGAATGACTAGAAGAGATATAAAATAGGAATAAGATATACATTTTATATTCAGTCTTTTAAATATATTCTAGAATAAAGCACAAGTATGTATGAAATGACCAATTAACATGACAGAATATCTATACAATTGACAGCAAAAATGGCTTAGATTATAAATATGGGAAAGGATATTTTAGATAGATAAACTTTCAAGGAAAGTAGATGATAGTGTAAGAAGACTGACAATAGAATAAGCTAACTTTTTAAAATATAAAATAAAGGTGAATGAATGCGATAGGACTTAGATTATAAAATTATTTGAAAGACATCAATGAGAGACAGTAAGATTCCATAACACACATAACTGAGCGTTGTTTAGTAGAGGAATCTAAGGTAAAAAATCAGTGGTAAATAGAGAGACTCAGGGTAGCACTTGCGTGTTTTAGTCCTATCTCTACTGTTTAGAACACATGCAGCTTCTGCATACTACTTTTTATTTCTTCTAGAACCTATAAAAAGCAGCTACATAATTAATATATCAATGGTATCCAACTTGAAAATGACTACTGCATTACTGCTCTATAATCAAAGGGGGAGATTCTACCTCCATCCTCGGTCTGATAGCTGTGGGAGCCAGGCCACCCACCTGAATCCACTCTTCTCAGATCTCCTGGGTGTCTAGTGTCTCTATCTTTCCCAAGGCCTTTGAAGCTGAGGGCAAGGGAGCTGCCAATCATGGTAGTTATTACTTGAGTTCAGTTTCCCTCTCCTTGTCTTCTTTTGGATGGATTAAATCTTCTATTTCTATCAAATCTATTCTGCATCTTTTTATGTTGCACTTTAATAATTTCTTAATAGAACTTTAGCCTTATTCTCCCACATAGAATAATTCAACCTTCCTATTCTAATCTTAAAACATTAGACACTTATTATTGGATTGGGTGGGATGAGCTGTTCTCATGATCAGTCTTGATATGAGTCATTTATTTTATTCTTTGGAGACAAAAGTTGCCTTTCCACACTACTGAGTTTGTTCCTAATAGAAAACAATTAATAGGAATAATAGGATTTGCCACTATACATTTTTCAAGGACTTATTATAGAGCAGACGTGAAAGCATGAACATAAGAGAAGCAGTAAATCATGTTTATATCAATTACAGCAGGCAATATAAAGAAGTGAGTAACACATCAGTTAGTGAGACTAATAGTATATTACAACCCTTGATATATAACATGTAATGAATAAAAATTATTTATTTTTCTTAATCCAAAAAAATATTGTGAGGCTTGAAGAGTCTAGCAGAAATTTTACTTTTTTATCATCTACCTTTTGTGATTACCAGCAAATATTACTTAAAAAATACAGTACTTGTATACTGGATTTCAAGAAAAGTAAAGCAACAGTGAATAAATAAAAGTCTAAACAAAGGTATAAATCTTTACCCAAAAGGATGTTATTGTAGCTGAATAGTTGATGCTAGATAAAGATCAAAGGAATTTAAAAATCTCTGAGTTGTCTAGTGTGTATATCCAGGAAAATATTTGTGCCCATTGAAAACCAAAGAAAAACTGAGGGGAATTGCTAGAAATGACTGGTGAAAAAATATGAAGTTGGATTCACCTATGTTGAATTAGAAATTATGCTAGTCACCCAAGATTAAATGTGTAATTGAAGATATGTACTTGTACTTGAATGAGAAGTTAGAACTGTCCGTTTGTGAATTAACATTTTAGGAACTATTTAGTGAGAGATCATAAGGCAGAAGAAGCAGTAAAGGAAATGCAGATTTCTGAAGATCCAATTTCAGCTCTATAAGATCTAAAGGTGAATGACCTTTGACCCATGATCTTCCCTTTTTTATTCAAAAAAGATGATTTTCAGGAGGTAAGAAGCTTTTGGAGTGAGAATCATCGGCATGCCTCAGTTGGGACACCTTTATCTAGAGGCATCAGAGGGAATGAGGAGACCCAGGAGAGATATAATTATATTTTGATTTCATCTGTATTTCTGTAATTTGGCAACAATTGGATAGAAAACACATTAGGGCATTTTAAATCTAGAAATGAGTATGAAGTATTGGATAGTGTCCACAGTTAGGGTGCCAGAGCAGGTAACAGAGTGGTTGGAAAATTAAGCAGTTTTAGAATCTTTTATTTCCATTTCCTATTTATCTGGTGATGGAATGGACAGTGTTGCAAGGAAGGCAAATCTAATGTGTCAAATAACAGGGAAGCCCTAACAGTAAAGAAACAGAAGTTGACTAGTTTACTAGCAGGTTCTTCATAACCATGAGGATGTTAATTCGGAATGGCCTAGAGTTGACTTTCTACTCTGCTTTAAATACTATGCTCTTAGGCAAATGTTTTAACACTTCTAAAACTCAGTTTACTTTTTTAAAATGGAGATTATATTAATTTTTCAAGTCCGTTGTGAAATTAGTCAGCTAGTCAGTGTCAGCTGAGATCTTTCACTATTATGGTTGCAATTTTAAATAGATAGTCAGAGGAGGCCATGTTTAAACAAAGGCCTGATGTTGCCATCTTCATTTGTAGGAGAAATCATTCCAGCAAACACAAAAGTTCTAACAGAACTGTAGTTATCACAACTGTAGTTAGTATTTTCGAGGACTCCTAAAGAGACTCAATGGGCTGTTTCTGATGATGATAAGTAGTTTCTCTTTTACCTAGAGGGATATGAGAAGGTATTGAAGGATGTTAAAAAGGGCTGAAATAATGTCTTAAGTTGCTGTGTGAAGAATAGGCTACAAGAGTACAACTACATGATCAGGAAGACCAGACAGTGGGACACAGTCTCATTGCAGATGACAGAAAATGTCAGTTTCTTGGAATATGGTGGTAGCAATGGAGCGCATAAGAGTAGTCATATTTTTAAAATATATTTTGAAGATAAAAGTGACAGGATTTGCTTCTGGATTAAATGCTGAGATGTGGTCTAAGTGTGTGAAGGTTGACATCCTAACAAAGGCCTCTAGTAGTGGGGCAAGTTGTCTGCTCTCCAAGCCCTGAGCCCTAGGGCAAGGCTGAGAATGTCTTGAGAAAGATGGAGATATTTTTCTAATTTCCTCAGAGGCCCCACTGCCTACCAAGTCCTCAGACTGCTAGACTGAGGATTGAAGTGTCACATTTTTCTTTACACCTAATGGCTTCATGTGAACTGGGTACAGGATGTGATAAAAGAGAACAAACAAGACATTCTCCAAGGTTTTTGGCTCAAGCATTTATGAGGATTGTGGAAACACACAGTTGCAGACTGTGAAACATGGAAGTGGAAGATAACTGAATCTTCTTTGAAAATCAATGAGGATATTAGTTATCACCTGCTTGAACTGTTGATAACTTAATACATTCCCTTATTTGCCAGTTTTTCCTATTTAATCTCTACAACTAAAGGCATTTTTTAGACTTTTAAAGCTGTAGCAACAGGCTGTTTCTTCACTTCTATTGTCAAAAACTAGTTTTCCCATGTAGAATAGTATAAAGATTTTTCCCCTTTTCTATGG
The DNA here is from genome assembly GCF_964270905.1 of Leucopleurus acutus. Taxonomy (NCBI): domain Eukaryota; kingdom Metazoa; phylum Chordata; class Mammalia; order Artiodactyla; family Delphinidae; genus Leucopleurus; species Leucopleurus acutus. The sequence goes on from NC_139146.1 coordinate 10,925,713, forward strand.
TTAATTTAGAAAGAAAAAAAGCTTCAGTAAGTACAAACGTTGATGAAGACCATTAAATTATTTATCTTGCTTGTGTTAGAGATAATAGTTTTTTTTTTTTTTTGTCTTATTAGCCAACAGAATCCCCACAGAAAAGAAGCATGGCTCTCCCAGAGAAACACTATATTTGACTGTTGTACAGTCACTCCATTTGGAGTCTGTACTCTTGTAAGTAGTAGTAATTTGTCTTCTGGTAAACTAGTTGACCTAAACATAATCACTTCTAAACTTTTGAACTGAAACATGATTTGGAAAAAAATGTTTGAAAAGATAATGTTCTCCATGTATTTACTTCTTTCCACATTTTCTCTAAATTTAATGTGCAGATTTTTCCTCACAAAGTTTGGTCACGTGTGTTGGCATCAATGCAAATGGAAGCATTTGATTTAATAATAACTCTTTAAAACCAAAATCAAATTGTTATGGTAGCAGGAAATTAGTGAGCACATGCAGACTACTGTCCCCTGTTTCAATTCTCTTCAGGAGACACAAATATTAGTAAAGTAAAAAACAGACCTACTAGCAGCTAGGCTCTGAAAGTAAAACTAAAAATTGAAGCAGAAACTGCAACTTTCCAAATGCTAGTGCTACTTGCAAAATAAGCAAACTATATCAAACATAACATAAAAGATATCTAAGTTCAAACACCTCACCAGTGCATTTATATCCATATATAAGACCACTGATATGCCTAACAGCAACTGCACAGAATCATGTTTCTGAAAATAAAGGAACTGACTCTTTCAGTGACTTGGCTGGTTTACAGAGTCTGATGAATCATATAGCTAAGTCCAGCCCTCTATATCCTAGAAGTACCTTTCACTGACTCCCCCTTGAGAGACCTCACAGGTCTCTGTTTCCATTCTCTATTGCTACAACAAACCAGTATATCTGACTTTGTTTAACTGCAGGCGTGTCGCTGGTGGTCTTTGGTTAGTAGGCTTTAATAAGTATAGGTCCTATTGAAATTTGTCTGATACCCTCACTGCCATAGACCAGGATATTTGACGTGGTGACAGTGTGCAAATATGAGGCTCCTTTAGTCTTCTGCTTGAGGCACCAAACTGGAGACTACCCAATGTCCAAGAGTAGAATGGATAAATACACTGTGATATAGTTGTAAAATGGCATATTATACAATAATGACAATGGAAAGGTACAACAATATACAGCTGATGAATCTCACAAACATAATAATTACAAAAAGAAGCTCCATACAAAAGAAGTCACATACTGTATGATTATATTGCCAAACAAGCAAGCATAATCAATACTGTTAGAAGTCAAAATGATGATTACCATTGGTGGAGGAGAACCGGAAGGATATTTTGGTGGGCTTCTGCATTGTTGTCAAATTCTATTTACGAATCTGGTTCTGATTACACAGGTGTGTAAAATATGTAAAAAGAAAATGAACATTAAGTGAATTGTGTACTTTTATGAATCTGTGTTACATCTCAACAGGTTAGCAAAATAAAGCAAAACACAAAAGCCCCAAATATTAAGTTATTTAAGTATTATATTTTCCCATCAAGATCTGCTCTACAAAAAGGGGCTGCAGTCTCTTAAAGAAAAGTAGATAGAACAAATTTCCACTTAATGTTATTCAAATTTAAAGAACCAGGCATACTGACTTTTTAAAACATCTTTATTGGAGTATAATTGCTTTACAATGTTGTGTTAGTTTCTGCTGTATGACAAAGTGAATCAGCTATATGTATACATATACCCCATATGCCTCCCTCTTGCATCTCCCTCCCACCCTCCCTATCCCACCCCTCTACGTGGTCACAAAGCACCAAGCTGATCTCCCCGTGCGATGCAGCTGCTTCCCACTAGCTATCTATTTTACATTTGGTAGTGTATATATGTCAATGCTACTCTCTCACTTAGTCCCAGCTTACCGTTCCTCCCCCCTATCTAAGAGTTTTATAGTGTCTGGGCTTAAATTTACGTCTTTAATCCATTTTGAGCTTATTTTTGTGTATGGTGTTAGGAAGTGTTCTAATTTCATTCTTTTACGTGTAGCTGTCCAGTTTTCCGAGCACCACTTACTGAAGAGGCTGTCTTTTCTCCATTGAATATTCTTGCCTCCTTTATCAAAGATAAGGTGACAATATGTGTGTGAGTTTTTCTATGGGTTTTCTCTCCTGTTCTATTGATCAATATTTCTGTTTTTGTGCCAGTATCATATTGTCTTGATTACTGTAGCTTTGTCGTATAGTCTGAATTCTGAGAGCCTCATTCTTCCAGCTCCGTTTTTCTTTCTCAAGATTGCTTTCGCTATTCGGGTTCTTTTGTGTTTCCATACAAATTGTGAAATTTCTAGTTCTGTGAAAAATGCCATTGGTAGTTTGATAGGGATTGCACTGAATCTGTTGATTGCTTTGGATAGTATACTCATTTTCACAATGTTGATTCATCCAATCCAAGAACATGGTATATCTCTCCATCTGTTTGTATCATCTTTAATCTCTTTCATCAGTGTCTTATAGTTTTCTGCATACAGATATTTTGTCTCCTTAGGTAGGTTTATTCCTAGGCATTTTATTTTTTTTTTTGCAATGGTAAATGGCAGTGTTTCCTTAATTTCTTTTCAGATTTTTCATCATTCATCTACAGGAATGCAAGAGATTTCTGTGCATTAATTTTGTATCCTGCTACTTTAGCAAATTCATGGGGTAGCATGCAGAAGACAAATTACTACTACTTACAGTAGTAAGTTTGATCTCATTATTACTATTCCTACCTTATATTACTGAGACCCTAAGACTTTAAATAAATTATCAAAGATAACAAGCAGTAGTTTGAATCAACATATCCTTAATTCTAAAGCATGAAGTCTTTCTTCCAAACAAACGGCAAATAAATTCATTGAATACCAATATCCTACATTAGCCACATTTTTACATAAATAAAACTGAGTGGATAAGGCAAGTTGTTGGTAATAATGTTAAAATTTAAAGAATTAACTTTATGTATATCCCGTGTCATCAAAGACTAATTTTTATGCATCATGCTTGCTTTGGACTTAAAAGTAATAAAAAATTATAATACAGTAGTAACCCAAACCATCCATTTACAGTTATTCTGATTATTTCTTCAGAATTCTGTGCCCATATAATAAGGTGTGAAAATAAAATTTTATTTCAGACTTGAAAGTATGGTTGATGGTATACTTAAACACTCTGTTATTCAAAACTTTCCAGTGGCCTGTATTTTCTCTTAGAGTAAAGGCAAGGTAACACTTTTTACCTTTAAAAGCTTCTGATGATGTTGAATCCCTCTACCACTCATCCACTTGCTTAACCATCTCTTCCCAGCTCACTATGACCCAATTACATTGGCCTCCAAAATGTTTCCCAAATTCACCAAGCATACTTATGCCTCATAATCTTTGAAATTGTCATTCTCTCTGCTGAAACCCACATGGTCTGTTCCCTTACTTCTCTTACGTTTGGCTCAAATACCCCTTATCAGAGAGACCTTCCTGACAACCTTCAACTTCAAAAGTTTAAGTATTTAGATTGTTTCCAAAGACTAGAATTGGATGTATGTGTGCATGTGTGTCTAAATACAGATTTATATTTATGTATTTAAATGTATGTTTCTATATATATATAGAGAGAGAGACACACACACATACATGCACATATACTTCTGTGTGTGAATATTTCTTTAGTGTATTTATTAGAATGGAAATACTGGATTAACCGGAAGAGACGAAAACTCTAGTTCTAAAAGATACATGCATCCCAATGTTCGAAGAAGCACTATTTACAACAGTCAGCACATGGAAGCAACCTAAGTGTCCATCAACAGATGAATGGAAATATATACATATATATAATGAAATATATATAAAATGAAATATTACATATGTAATGAAATATTACATAAAAAAGAATGAAATAATGTCATTTTCAGCAGCATGAATGTACCTAGAGGTTATCATACTAAGTGAAGTAAGTCAGAGAGAGAAAAACATCATATGACATCATTTATATGTGGAATTTTTAAAAATCATACAAATGAACTTATTTATGAAACTGAAACAGACTCACAGACATAGAAAACAAATTTATGGTTACCAAGGGGGAAGGGCTGGAATAAATTAGGAGTATGGGGCTAACAGATACACACTACCATATATAAAATAGATAAACAAGGATTTACTGTATAGCACAAGGAACTATATTCAATATCTTGTAATAACCTATAATGGAAAAGAATTGAAAAAAAAGAATATAGGTATATACTCATACATATGTATAACCAAATCACTTTGCTGTATACCTGAAACTAACACAATATTGTAAATCAATTATACTTCAATTTAAAAAAATGAATTAAAAAGAAATACTGGATTAAAAAATTGGTAAGTATTACATTTAAGTCCTTAAAGTTGATATAAGTAATGCATAAGGGTGGCTGCTTATGTGTAATCAAAGCCAAATTATTCACACCATCCACGCCTTTGAAGTGTTTGTAAAGAAGACAGACCAAGATGATATTTAGCTGATTTAACTTATAATGTCTTGTTTCCAACTAAAAATGAGAATCTTTTTAACTGTTACCTGACTACTTCTTCTATGAATCACCTATTAATAAAATGTTCCACTCTGAAATTATGGAAATATTTCCAATGATTTATTACACTAATTTTACTTTTAAAACTTAATGAAATATTTAATCAACTTGGAATTAATTTTGGTATATGCAATGAGGAAGATTTCCAAATTTTTATTCTTTTCAAATATATTTGAATTGCTTTAGGCAGTATTCTATTTCCTGGAACAATCAATCTATTTGTTTGCCAGTAATCAAAATTATTAGCTTAGACTTTCATTTTTACGTTCCATTGTCTACATTTTCCCTCTGTTTCTGTACTTTATTCTTTTATGTGAGTTACATAATATGCTTTCCCAGGTTCAAAACAAAAAGTTTGTAAATAAAATTACATTAAATTAATTAATTTGAGAACTGATATACTTCAAGTATTGCCTTTTATTTCTAAAAACACTTTACATTCTATTTATTTATATATTTTATTTCATTGAATCAATAGAATGTAAACGTTTTTCTTCTAAGGTTTTCATTGTTACTTTTGTGTCACTATTTTAATCTTTTTTATTGTTATTGTAACTAAGAGTTCCTCTTGTTAAATTTTTCGGTTATTGTTGATGCAGATAAAAGCTATTGCTATTTGTATGTAAATTATATAACAACTAATTTTACATCTATTTGTTATTGTACATATTAGTTTTTTCATTTATAGTATTGATTTTCCAAATACTAAATTACTTTGTATAAAATAATGACAAATCTGTGTCATTTCTATCATTTTAATTGATTTATTTTTCTTGAATGGCTGAGTTTGCTGCTAATTCCAGAAAAAAAAAATATGGTAAATGAGAGTGGTGATTTTGAGCTTACTTGTTTTAGTTTGATTTAATCCTGACATGCATCTGGTATTTCAACATTTAGACTTCAATTTTAGATTTATGCATAGACAAATGGAAGGATGGGAGCTGGAGAATGAGAGAGTAAGTGCAAGTGAGGGGAAGTGTGAAGGAAAAGGAAGGACAAGATGAATAGAGGGAATTAGGGAGGAGTCAGGTAGGGAAAGAGAGAGACAGAGAGACTGAGTTTCTTTAAATTAGCAGTTGATGTTCAGTTTGTCAATTAACGCTTAAACCTTAAATGAGCACAACATATAGAAAATTTTAACCTGTTACTATGGTATTAGTAGATTTTCTAATAATTGCCCTCTTTATTTTTATATATCCTGTGAATATTTATCTGTTTAATCCCGTGACATCTGCCTGGGGTGGTGTAAAGTAGAAATATTAGTGATGTTGCTATTCTTAACAGCTCTGTTGATGATAGCACCTTTGCTGAGCTAAGAAAGTATAGCCATGGTGGGATCCGGGGAGGAAGATGAAATAATTCAAACAGAAAATCAATAGAAATAGGAATAAATCATAGCAGATGAATATGGTGATCACAAATGATGTCAATTACAGAGTACAGTGTAATCATGATATTTCCATGCCATCATCTCTACACAAGAGATAAAACTAAGAGTGTGTACTACTGGCTGGTATTGGGTTAAATCTCCAACTGGTTTAATTTTAAGGAAGAAATTTGGATTCCTACTGATCTTTATGCTCTCCCTAAAGACTTCCTTAAAAAAAGAAGTGACACAAAACAACCTGATGACTCAGTTTATGGGTACTTGACTGCAATGATCACTCAGTTCACGGTTTATAAGCTTTGCTTACACTTCTGGTTAATTTTAAGATGTTCTGAAGTAAATACTATATATCATATCAATAGGGCAAAAGAAGTTGAAGAGTTGATCTGCACTTTCTGTGGCCATAAATCAAGATGATGTGTTGCTAAGACAGCTGTCTGGATGCGATGAGAAACAGATTGCTGCTGCCTACCTGGTACATCATAGCTTAACATGTTCCCTCAAATATGTCAAATGTGGATGTGGATGAAATCATTTAAGGAAAATGGAAATGCAATCTTGAGAGAGGGAGACTTAGCAATGGGACATTACAGATTATTCTGACAAAATGCATTTATGGAAATATTTATGGCACAGCCCAGTAAGTAGAACTTTATTGGGTGTTGACTATGCACAGTTGCAGCTTCATGGCACATGGTAGTTTGGTACAGATCATTTTTCCTAACTGAACATATTCCATCAGTCTGCAACAACATACATGGTGATTTGATTAACACTGGGTTTGTCATTGCAAACATTCTGCAAGTATCTTCAGGAATGAGTCAGGCAGATACAGATATTTCCCAGAGACTCATCATCCTGATAAAAAAAAAAAGACTTGCTAACCAAAACAGGATCACTCATCAGAACTCTCTTCCAGGAGGCTGGCTGTGAATAAAAGTCTGTATGGAGAATCAATGAAACTTTGTATCCATCAACAGCACTGGAAGCTGGCTTGCAGCCTCAGCCAGTAAAGAGAATTGGTATTTTAATCAATATGGAATTTGATATCTTTAAGTTTTAGAGGATTAGTCTGCGAGAAAAATCAAGTCAAAGAAATGAAGGAAACAAGTTGTGGCTTTATCACCCTTATTTATTACTCAATCACCATGCAAAGATATAATTTGTCTTCTCTGAGGTTCAACTGATGAAATTAAACAGATAAAGGTATAACACTGTGTCATCTCTGTGGGACGGGTGGTATCTGTAAAAATCTATGCCATAAGATCTGTGATATGGTTATGTCAACATACCATCTATAACTGAGAATTTATTGAGCATTTGTTTCTAATAACCATCCCAGTCACTGCAACTATAAGGTACATGATAAAAGATCTTTTCTGGGTGGAAGGAATGGAGAATGATGCGGTAATTTTAAGTGAAGTACGTGTCAAACATTACGTCTCTACTATAGGTATGCAGTATAACAAAGGGTTTGAAAGTTCATTGATAAAATTAGGTGAAAATGAGATGTATGAAAACAATGATCCTCAATATGAGAAAATATTTTGGTAAGTTGAGTTAAGGCCCTCAATTAATGTGATATCATGGAAACTGGTTAGAAAATGAAATGAATTTGACCTTAGAAAAATTATATGCCTATTAGATTCATCAATAAAAAATGGTTTCAAATATCTGTAGGTAATGGATATAAAAGACTTCAAATGGTAGAAAAAAACAGAGCTGTGAAGGGATATGGTCATAATTAAGATGCTTTATAGAATGAATTCCTATTCTGCACTAGGGTGGTTCAAATTCCTATTTATTTAGTTTTTTTAAATAGCAGGCTTCTTCTTTGCATAAGGTATTACCTCAAATATTGCAAGAGAAGTAGTAAGAAAATACTCAACAAAGATGTGTGGCGAAGTGATCTCAACCAAGGTAAGAGGGTACACTTGGAAGATAGAGGAGGGGAGGGTTAAAATAGCTAACCTGAGATCCATTCTCTCCTGACTACCAGCGAGTAAGGACACAGGTGACCAATCTAATCTCATATTCTGTTGGTTAAAACCAAGTCACAACTTCTTGTTTCAGCTTTGACATATAAAGAGCTTGGAAGTGAACATAGTACATTGTCACTGACTGTATGTCTTAGTGGGATATAGTCTCAGGCCAGAAAAGGACAAGGGGATCTTGAAATTTACCTAGTAGATTTTTTTCTATCCAAGTCCAAAACCACTTGACAGAATCTCCTCTTTGAAAAAGGTCCTTATTACCCGACTTGGGTCCTAACACTCCGCACTGGGCCACTTTTCTGACATATGTCTTCCTCACCCCGCCTGTGTGCCAACATCTCAGGTCAGATCTCCTTTGCATAGGGTCACCCTCCTCATCCCACTGAAGCTCCAACACTCATGCAGGTTTACCGTACTGTGGATATGGCCACTTTTCTTCTGTGGTGTGTGAGCCTCTTCACATTTTCTCCTTAAATTCACCTGGACTAGCAGTGATGAGAACCTTGGGAACTCTCCTCAATATACATCACCAAAGTTGTAAAGACCCCAGGCTGAAACACCTAGATATCTGAGAAGAGCAATTACCATCAAAAATTGGTGAAAAAGGGCTGCCCTGGTGGCGCAGTGGTTGAGAGTCCGCCTTTCAATGCAGGGGACACGGGTTCGTGCCCCGGTCCGGGAAGATCCCCCTGCCGCGGAGTGGCTGGGCCCGTGAGCCATGGCCACTGAGCATGCGCGTCCGAAGCCTGGGCTCCGCAACGGGAGAAGCCACGACAGTGAGAGGCCCGCATACCGCAAAAAAAAAAAAAAAAAAAAAAAAAAAAAAAAAAAATTGGTGAAAAAGCCTGAATATTATTAAACTGTAATTAGGGTATAATTTCCATGCATAAGGAAAGGACAGGAAGAAAACATTCCTGTATAATCTGTTTTATTGATATGTAACATTCCCTAATTCCCCTCTATCCTTTCAAAATTTCTGAGATTTCTCTTTATGAGTAACAAAGATTTATTCAGAATGAATAACAGCTGAATTTGTACCCACCTGTGCGCGATATATATATATATATATATATATATATAATCATATATATATGATTTAAGCCACCAACACTAACCATAAAACCATTGTAAAGCAGCATTTGCAGAATCAGATCCCTTCAAATCATAAATAAGCATGTTTATTAAGTAATGTCATATTGATTATAATGAAGCTGAATCAAAATTTCCTTTCTAAAAAACTTGGAATTCTTTTGTCTCCTTCATCAGTTTTATTAAAAATAATATAAAAGCAATAAAGTATATCTCAATGCATTTTGAGATTAACATGAGTTATTTGAGTATAGAATCAGAAGATAAGATGTGATAATCATATTTATATTTACACCCCTCATTCATTATAAATGCTTATGTATAGCAATTAAGGATATGGGTGGCATATACACAGTAATTTGAATTATACTTATTTATATAATCACCACTGTTGATAATTTATTAAGATCTATATATGCCAGACACTGTCACGGAGCTATAATTGGATTGCTTAATTTGATTCTCACCACTAGTCCAGTAAAGATGATTACTTTTTCATTTTCACATATAAGAAAACTGACTTAGAAAATTACTTGCCTGAATTCTCACAACTAGAAAAACAAATGCCAGGAGGAAGCAGGCATATGAGCTCAAATACTTTTAACAACCATATTTTATTGCCTCCCTCTCAACATCACCTCCTAAATATAAATTTATATATATAAATTATGTCAGAATGAAGCTAATGTTTGTGTTTATTCAAATTATTTATGCCAAATTATAATAAAAATTTCTTTTTTTACCAAAATATATCATTATTGAAATTGATTAAACTACTAATTTTACACATTAGTGTTCTTTCATAAAAAAATTAAAATATACATCTCTTGTACACTATGTGTAATTTTAGAAGTTTAAACGGACCCCAATTTTTTTGCTACAGGAAAATTAATGATAAATTGATTCTTTAAACATTTTGCATCATAATTTGTTATACAAAAATTATTGCAACAATTTACTCAGGTTTATGTAATATAGAGCACTTGGTAGTTGGAAATAAACTTAGACAAATAACTCCCAAATAGGAACAAACATAAAATCAGAAGTGAATAATATTCAGGAAGTTTGTTATTATTTTTGAACAATGACCAAGAATGGAATGACAACTCTCTCATCTTATACATGCATTGATGTGGAACCCAGAATGTATAAAATGATTTATATAGACTGTAAGAATTTCACTTTATGAATCTGTATTCAGTGTTCTTTCCGTATGTTATTTTAGCTGATCTATCACTTAGTTTTATACCTTGACATTCATTTTTAGATATGAAAAATTACTCATCCTGTGTTTAAATACTATTTAAAAGAATACAACATGTGAATAAATGTTTAATATTAAATGTTTAAATCTAAGAGTCTTACGATTGAACATTATTTATATACTTACAAAATGAGTACTTACAAAAAGGAACTAGAAGGATAATCAGAGTTAGAATATGGAAGTTGACATACTGGCTTATTGAAGAGAAGTAGGTGATTATGTTGTCTCCTAGGTGATGAAAGATGGTACATCATGGTGATGATGATTGATAGATAGATAGATAGATAGATAGAAAGAAACACTCCTAGTCCATGAAATGCTTAAGCATGCCAGCCATGCTTTTCCATTATAAAAGTATAACCAATTTCTCTTACCTGATTTAGCATCAGACATCAGATAAATAAGCTGACAGAAATAGACAGAATTCTTAAATGATAGACCAGCCATTCTTCAAGGCTGGCCTGTACTTGAATAGTGAAGGTTACTGTGCTGTTAACTAATTATCAGTCATAAACAATGTGAATAGAAGAACCATTCTGCCTACAAAATACGCAAAATTAGCCAATGATTATTAATAGAACACTAAGCAAAATGAAGATATACAAAGATATTTTTAAGAGGGAGATAACAGGCTGAAGGAGAGGTCACAAAACAATTTCCTTCTTCAGAGAGCATGCAGGTGCAAAAGGAATATCAGACTCTGCTCTTCTAGCTAAGGCTCTTTTTTTTTCTCCAATCTCTGAACCATAGGAATTAGAAAAAAGAATGAGTTTCTTAGGGGGTCCATATTTTACTGAACAAATATTAATCAACAGAACAGAAAAAAAATGGAATTATTTTTTCCCCTGCAAGAGTTTTTCTAGATGAAGTGCCACCTTCCAAAAGCTACTAGATAATGAGCTTTGATGAGCTCATTTTAAATTTGTCAGTTGGGAATTAATTGTACATAAGATTTTATGTAGCACTAAATGTAAATGATCTTATATTTCCAATTATCCTACCACTTAGATGTAAATTAGATAAAACTCTTATAATTTAAGGAAATTGTATGTTAAATATTTACATTGTTTGGTATTTTGCTCCTAAAAGCTTAATATAAGATTAGCTCAAATTATTTAAATCAAGGTGAGATAATTTTATAACGTAGAATTTCCAGATGTAGATTATCCTCTGAAGAACATTTTTTGCAAATAAACACATTATTTTTTTTAACAAAAGTATCTGTAGTGAGAGGCTACACGAATTAAAGTTATGAATAGAACATCAGTAACCAACTCAGCTAAGGAAGAAATATCCGTTTATAGCATTTATGTTTACAATTATTATCTTTATGCCATAGTTAATAAAGGGTTAGGGAGTCCTAAGTTTTCCATTGTGGTCATTCTAGCCATGCTCACTAAAGTGTGTTCTCAGTATCCAGAATGACCTGTTTAAAACCTAAAATGAATATTTTCGTCTCAAAACCCTCCAGTGTTTTTCATTTGCTCAGAATAAAAGTCAAATGTTTTGATAGCCTAGCTGATCTCCCCCTCCACCCCCTTTCCCTCCACCTCACTAATCTCATGCCCTATTACTCTACTGATCATACCCACTCAGCGCTAGCCATTTGCTTTAACCCTCCAGACAGTTATGGGTCACAGGGTTGCATTGACAAGCTCTCTGCCTGGGAGAATCCTCCCCAGATATACATAGGTATCCATCATCTTCAGAATACAAATGTCTGGTTTTAAGGTATATGAACTTTCCATTTCCTATGTACTGCAGATTGCTCTCAAAAGAGGTTGTACTAAATTAAACCCTCATCATTTTTCATACTGTCACTTGTATTTAATAAAATATTTTTAACAAAATGATTAATAAAAAAAGTGTATCTCAATTTGTTTTCATTGGTATCTCTGGGATGTCTTCATATCTGATATTCATATTCTGAATATCACAATTATATACCCATTCCTAGTAGTGCTTCCTTGGTCTTGTTCCTCTTTGTCCCATGCATATTTGCCGAATGTGTTGTTTATTTCATTAATCATTGCAAATAACATACGTTTGACTTTATTGATGACTTCTATTATTTTCTTTTCATCTTTTAATTATTTAAGTAAAATTTTTTTTACATGTTTAAATATTTCATTTTTTACTTTTGCTTGAAACTTTAGGTAATATACTTTTAAAAAATGTTTTTCAATAATTGCCTTTAAGTTCCTTCTGAGTGATAACTATATACGTACCTTTTTAATTTTAATGTGTAGTATCTTTTTCATTTAGTTACAGAAGTATCATAATACTCAGTATGAAATTTTTCTGTTTTTTTCTTAAATTTTTATTTAATTTATTTATTTACAGCTGTGTTGGGTCTTTGTTTCTGTGCGAGGGCTTTCTCTAGTTGCGGCGAGCAGGGGCCACTCTTTTTTTTTTTTAATTGGAGTATAATTGCTTTAAAATGGTGTGTTAGTTTCTGCTTTATAACAAAGTGAATCAGTTATACATATACATATGTTCCCATATCTCTTCCCTCTTGCGTCTCCCTTCCTCCCACCCTCCCTACCCCACCCCTCCAGGCGGTCACAAAGCACCGAGCTGATCTCCCTGTGCTATGCGGCTGTTTCCCACTAGCTATCTACCGTACATTTGGTAGTGTATATATGTCCATGCCTCTCTCTCGCTTTGTCACAGCTTACCCTTCCCCCTCCCCATATTCTCAAGTCCATTCTCTAGTAGGTCTGTGTCTTTATTCCTGTCTTACCCCTAGGTTCTTCATGACATTTTTTTTTCTTAAATTCCATATATATGTGTTAGCATACGGTATTTGTTTTTCTCTTTCTGACTTACTTCACTCTGTATGACAGACTCTAGGTCTATCCACCTCATTACAAATAGCTCAATTTCGTTTCTTTTTATGGCTGAGTAATATTCCATTGTATATATGTGCCACATCTTCTTTATCCATTCATCTGATGATGGACACTTAGGTTGTTTCCATCTCTGGGCTACTGTAAATAGAGCTGCAATGAACATTTTGGTACATGACTCTTTTTGAATTATGGTTTTCTCAGGGTATATGCCCAGTAGTGGGATTGCTGGGTCATATGGTAGTTCTATTTGTAGTTTTTTAAGGAACCTCCCTACTATTCTCCATAGTGGCTGTACCAATTCACATTCCCACCAGCAGTGCAAGAGTGTTCCCTTTTCTCCACACCCTCTCCAGCATTTATTGTTTCTAGATTTTTTGATGATGGCCATCTGACTGGTGTGAGAAGATATCTCATTGTAGTTCTGATTTGCATTTCTCTAATGATTAATGATGTTGAGCATTCTTTCATGTGTTTGGGGGCCACTTTTCATCGCAGTGCGTGGGCCTCTCACTATCGTGGCCTCCCTTGTTGCGGAGCACAGGTTCCAGATGCGCAGGCTCAGTAACTGTGGCTCACGGGCCCAGCCGCTCCGCGGCATGTGGGATCTTCCCAGACCAGGGCTTGAACCCGTGTCCCCTGCATTGGCAGGCAGATTCTCAACCACTGCGCCACCAGGGAAGCCCTGGTTTTTTATTATTTAAATTTTATCTTGTATTCTGAGAATTTGTCTGATATCAATGTTTTGAAATTTGTTTTCACCCCTGAAGGGCTAAAATCCTGTCAATATAAGTAAGTTTTCTAGATGGCTTAAAAATAATATGCAAGTTATATTATGTGAGAATAAGATTATATTCATATGCAGATTATTCTTTCTAATAACCTTATTCAAAAATCCTAGTTTCACTATTTGTTTCATTTGCCTGAAGTACCAGCTTTTACAAGACTTGTGTTAAATTTCTCTCTGATTTGTTCTTTCTGTTATTTTGTCAGTGTTTGCCCAATGAATTTTGAATCAATTTTGTTATTTATACTCTGGGTTATGATATCTTCTTGTTTTTTGTTTTCAAATTTCCCTCTCTGTAACTTTCATGCTTTTCTCCTGAAATTCTATTTTGTCAGAAACCAGAAATTTTTGTTGATACATTTTGTAGCTCTAATTTCATTATACACCTTTTTGATTTCTGGGGTATTTTCTGTCCTTTATAAAAATCTTTATTTTAAATAATTCAAAGATAGCAATATACCCTTATAATTTTTCAAGGAACTCTTTAAAGCACCTGTCCAAATTTAATTTTTAAGTAGGACCATTTTCAGAATATACTGAATTCTATGGATCCACTTCTGGGATGGAATCTCATAAGCTTTGAGACATATTCAATTTTAAATACTCTTTAACTGGGCTTATAGACCCTTAAACCTCTGGTTTATTGTTAACTGCTAAAGGAACATATCACTAATTATCTAAGTATCATTGGAGACAGACAATAAAAATCAACAATGTCACCTTTTGTAAAAAGGAAAACAAAACTTACAATTCATAATAAATTGCTCACACATATGAAAATTATGGTATTTTTCCATAATCTAAACTCAAGGGATTGCTATCTCAAAATACTTCATGAGCATAAAATAACAAAATTCTTTAAATTAATAACTATATATCATAAATTTGATCTATATATTTTGTCACCCTAAATCTCTTTTTCTCTAGAAATATTGTTGCCTAGAACCCTCTTTATTGAACACTATCTATCCCTAATCTCTCTCAATGATTATAAAACTAAGGCTTCTAAAATTTTAATCTGTTATTTTTGACCATCATTTCTCTATTTAAAGAGAGATGCAAGAGGGAAGAGATATGGGAACATATGTATATGTATAACTGATTCACTTTGTTATAAAGCAGAAATTAACACACCATTGTAAAGCAATTATACTCCAATAAAGATGTTAAAAAAAATCTTAATAGGTGTGCTAATAAAACTATAATCTTTGTACCATTTCTCAAGGACATTTTTTAGGAATACAAAAATTTACATTGACTTTTTTTATTACTTCTATAGAAGTCTATTTTTTCCATTCTAAAATAGAGAAAAATATAGAATACCTATATCACTCATTACTTCAGATTAGCATTTTCTAAAGGAATGAGAAATCCATTTCTTCCAGTTTATCAATCTCCTTCTATATCATATTTTGTCAGCTAACAAAACCTTGAATCCTGTAAGTAAAAATTACATAATTCTGAGTCTATTTTTTCTAAACCCAAGAACCCCATAAACCGTTCAGCATTTTTGAGAGGAACCAGAGCTGTAACATGGAAGAAGTGAGACACAACGCCAGTGATTGTAAATCAGAAGTCACAAGTATTATTTGTACTAAATGTCAAATAGTATTATCACAATATCAGGCAGGAATGTATTAGTGAGAAACACAAATAATGACTAAAATTCTAAGAAGATAAATCAACCAAAATTCATTAATCAAAAACAAAACAAACCCACAAATATTTGTCCAAATCTGATGAACAATAAACAGTAGATCATTGGGACAATACAGGGTTTATGTTATTGACTCAATAAAGTGGAGTCATTCTTCCTTATGAACAAAGTTCAAACAACAGCCTATAACTAAGAGCAAGATTGATACAGAAATAAATACCGAGAAGTCTGTTTCTAACCAGTTCCCTCAAAATAATATTAGTTTAGCTGCTGGCATTTCATATAAACATTTAGGTTAATCCTAACCTCTTCATTGTGTGTATGTATGTTCATACACATTTTCATAACAGTGTTGCTTATATTAAATTTTCTTCAGAGGACAGGAATCATAAATATTTTATTTACTTTATTCAGCCTCCTGTGAAAGTGCTATGAGGAGATAAACACTTATTAAATACTGTTGTTATTATTTTGCTTAATAATGATGATGTAAAGGAAATATAAATGAAAACCAGACACCTGCTAGAGGAAAACATGTTTCCTGTACATTGAAATATTCTGCCTAGATGCAGTATTTTTTTACTAATTAAAATAAGAAGCAGGGCTTCCCTGGTGGCGCAGTGGTTGAGAATCTGCCTGCCAATGCAAGGGACAAGGGTTCATTCCTCGGTCCGGGAAGATCCCACATGGTGTGGAGCGGCTGGGCCCGTGAGCCATGGCCGCTGAGCCTGCGCGTCCGGAGCCTGTGCTCTGCAACGGGAGAGGCCACAACGGTGAGAGGCCCGCGTACGGAAAAAAAAAAAAAAAAAAAAAAAAGAAGCAGTTTCTTGATAGTAGTTTTTTATGAAAGCTTTTATGGAAGTATATTTTAAAAGTTAAATAATTGAAGCTGAATAAAACTCACTCTGATAAAAATCAAAACACAATCAGAATACTTCACTGAACGGTGCAGGTATAATTTTACAACTTTGAAAGAAATTATATTTTACATGTTTAGTAAAAAAATTAAGAATAAATTTTGACATGATAAATTGAAATGATTAATAGAAATTTATTCTATTACAAAAGAGAGGGAGAGAAATCTTGAACAAGCGTAATCCATCTTTGAGATTCCTTTGACAAATAAATTTTCTCTAATCATGGCTTTTGTAATTTTGCAGAAGTCTTCTCATATGAATTATTGCTTGTCTTACAGTTTTGTTAACCTACTATTCTTATTATATCATTTTATGTAAAGATATAAGGAGAATGTCCTAAGTTATGACCAATAAGTTATTTTAATATAGAGAACAAATTGATCTATTTAAACTTAACACTTCAAGTATGTTTAATCAGATGTATATGACACAGTTTATATTTATGGAATCTAAAATATCAATCATATCTCAGAAATTATTTCTCACGTCTTATAACATTTTATGGAAACACCATAAAAGAAGTTTATTTTTTAATCTCATAAATAAAGACACTTTAAGTATATTAACTTTCACTTTGTATGTATACTCTTCTGGAAGTTTCAAGTGTTTTTATGGGAAGAAAGAACCTTTTGTCAGCGACATAAATGCTCTTTCTGGCTTTTAAACATTTTCTATAAACAATACTGCTGCTTTTATTTTACAATCTTTTAGCATGAAAAAATCACGCAAAGCTCCCTGTGATTAAAACATAATGCTCAACATACAGAGAACCTAAAATTCATTCTATTTATGGAAAAGCTTTTTATTTCTCCAATACTCACAAAATAGTTTTTCAAAATAAATATCCTTAATCTCATTTTCCTGTCATTCAAACAGTATTGTACATAGTCTCTGTTTCTTAAAAATAAAGTGTTATCATTGATATTTTAGAAAAAAAACACATTTTATGTTCACAAATTTAAGAAGTCGTTACAGAAATCAAACTCTTCAGAGACCTGTAGTTGTGTCTTATTCCAATATTTTTTTTGTAGTAGCATCAGAATATAAAATAATTTAATTCTATAAGGAACAACTGATATCAATGAAATCATTGCCATCTTTTTATAATATGGAAACCAAGTCTTAAATGCATATGAAATATGTAAATAAATAAAACTTCATTTCAGAATTTTATTGAAAATAATAAAGGGAACTATCAGAATATTTAAGATATATAATAATATAAATAACCAAGATTGAGAGGGAGCATGAATAATAGCTACTAAGGAAATAAGCGTTTGTTTTTTCATTTTTTCATAATAGGATTTCTATGAGTACTGTCTGAATTTAATTAACCAAGCAATGGAGGGCTAAATGTATTACAAAAACGTGTGAAGTGAGCTTACAGAAAAATTAAAGATTAGAAATACCCCAGGAAACAGAGTATATACATATGTACAAATAAATAGAAACAAACAACTAACAAACAAACAAAATTCCCATTACCAAAATCATACATTAAAAATATAATACAGGTGGACAGAAAAAATTTTTTAAATAATTTTAAAAGCTATTTATCCCATTTACTAATGTAGAGCAAATTACCTCAAATGTCAAAAAGTAATATACTCACTGATTCTAAAGGTCAGGAATTCTGGTGGGGTAGAGTAGGGATGTTTTTTCTTTGCTTCACTACTTTCTCTTTTGTACATGAAAGGCTGGAAGCTGGAATCGTGAAGTTTAGCTCACATGTTAAGAGGTTGGTCCTGAATCTAGCTGGCTGGTTGGGAAGAATACCTACACTTACACATGGTCTCTGCAGGTTACTAAAGTTTACTCACAATGGGAACATTTCTTGAAAGAGAGTCAGCTGAAACCTGACTTTCCTTTTATGGCCTAGGCTTCCATTGCATTCTATTTAATAGAAACAAGTCACCAAGCCCAGCCCGAACTTGGAGGAGATTAGATCTCTGCTCTCAGCAAAACAGTGTCAATGTCGCATTGTAAGAAGAAATAAAATATGATGATGCAGTTATATTTGAAAAATAAAATCTGCCACAGTTTAAATACGAAAAAAATATGAGGAAGAGGGTATCAAAAATTAAAAGCAATGAATTAGAAACAGATATATTTGTGGAGTCAATCACGAAAAATGAAATTAAAACAATTCATTTAAACTTTTCCTTAGATTGCTTAAACAGCAAAAACTGATAGATAAAAATATCACCTGAATCAAAATGACTTAGAAAGTTCAAAACCAAATCCAAACAAACAATAACAAAAATAAATCTATGATTACTCTCTGCTCATTTAAAATGATAAGGGCAAAAGTAAGCATATAATTTCTGACTGAATTCAGTTTGAACAGCTATTGGGCAACTAAAACAATAGGTAATGTATACAGACACACTCATTACCAAGCACAAATGGCTAAATACCATTTTATACATAATTAAATCTGATTAACATCCACATGAAATAAGGATTGTTATGAATATTATTTTCCAGATGTGTAAAATCAGACTAAGACATATTGAGAAATTGGAAAAGCAGAACTTAAATCTTGATCTAACTCAAAGGATTCATAGCTATTATTTTATATGACTTAACTGTTATTACAGATAATTTTCAGCTTAATATAAAACTTTTGATGTACCATATTTCAAATTAAAGTTGACAGGTGATATTTTTCTGGTTCAAATATCTATGTTTTACTAAGCACATTCATAGCATACATAATCCAGTGATAAATTTTGACACAGGATTTATCTGAACTATGAAAAAAATGCGATTTGAAAAATACTTGCATTTTTCAAAATATTTTACCTTCTCGCAATTCTAGACCTAAATTGAGCATGGCACTTTCTTTTCATGATACCACTTAACACTTCATAGTGTTTAGTTTTATGTTTAGTTTTAGTTTTTAGCTTTTCACTACATACTTTTTCTTCTGCATTCTGTATAGTGCCAGGAACTCTGTGGGTGTTTAATAAGGATTAACTGGTGTCAGTGCAATAATGACTTCTATTATTTCCTTGAATATTGATACCATTAAGAGCGTGATGCTTAAATGGGCCTAATTTTATTTATAATTTCTAATAAGAGTCAGGTGATTTAATATGGAACAGCCTTTTCAAGTGAATTAAAGTAGGAAATTAGCATAGAATACAGTAATTACTTTACTGTATTAGAATCTTAATAAATTGAAGTTACAATTATCCAGACTGATGCTTGGTGAAGAATATTTGGTAGGCAATCACAGTTACCCATTAGGCAAATCTTTCTAAGATTTAAGGTATAATCTCATGTAAGAAAGGTCAAAATGGTAAAAAGAACACCGGGCTTGAAAAAAATCAGCCTGGTTATGAGTCTCAGCTCTGTTATTGTAGCTGGAAGATCTTGATCATAGTATTTAGGCTTCAGACACTTATTTACTTACCAATAATGGGAATAATTAAAATCAAGCCTCCCATTTATATTTACATCTAAATAAATTAACCAATAGGTTACTAAATGAATAAAAATGTACAACTATTGTGTAATATAACTGGAGGCTTATTAGGATTCTAAAGGAAAACAACAGGGTGTATGATGACAAGAATGAGGGAAGAGGGTGAGTTTTTAGGGTTGAACAATAAGGTAGAGAACCTCTGAGGACTTGACAAATACTCTGAGAACTGAAGAGTAAATAAGATCACTCAGTCACATGAAAAATTGCACATGGAACTTTCCAAGCAACATAAACAGCCAGCACAATGGACAAAGGGAGGAAAATCTTTACTTAATTCAGGAACAGAGTAAGAAGAGATACTAGGAGAAAAGCTCAAGGAGGTTGGACAGGAGAGTCCAAAAAGGACTGTTCAGAGAAGATAGGGAAGACATGATTGAGATGGAGTGAAGGATGAGCTAGGAGGAAAGGTGAAATAACACAAGAAAAGAACATTTCTTTGAAGATGTTATTGTGCTATGGAGATCAATAGCAACATTGATAAGAACAGTTCAAGGGGAGTTTTGCAGATTGATGACACATTTCAGTGGTTTAAATAGTAGACGTGGTACATTTCTTTCTGAAATTATGCAGAACAGATAAACTGAAATACTCCTTTGTATACAATACATAGCAGTTGCAATTAAAAAGACAAGCTTCTTTTAAATGAATAGCTGATGGCAACCATATCATTGCAAGAAAGCAAAGCATATCCTAGAACTAAGTGGAAGCTGATGTTTGAGCTGTTCAGGGATGGGGCTAGAAGTTGGGTTTGGCTTTTTTAGTAGCCAAGAGGCTTGGAAGTTGAGAGCCATATGAGTAAATCAGATGAAGTTTACCAATGCAGGAGGCTGGAACCAAGACTACAAAATAAAACCTTGACCTTCCAAGGCCTAATTGGTTACTGGAAGGAGAGACTGACTGACTCACACACAGAGACAGGAAAAGAGCAGAAATTTTGTCTCTATCTTTGAGGCTTTCAGGATATATAAAACTTATTAATATATTTATGTGAGAATACAAGTTTTAACCATGATACTTTGGGTGAGGTATAATGAGGCCAGACACAGATCAGAGATGGAAACCAGAACAAGTTTTACAACTTTGTTACTCAGAGTTCCCCATGGAGAACACAGCACATAAACAGGACCAGTTAGGGAAAGCACTGGGATTGATTACAAAGCAGAGGGAGAGAGAAGAACTGTGGACATGTTCTTTCATTGTGGTTTCTACAACCAGGAGGGGTCAAGGCAGGGTAAAAACTCTTAGGATTGGCTAATTTAAATAACTTTGTTGGTCACTGGGCCACAGGGCCTGTCTCTTGTTGTCTGGTACTTGACCCTTGTGGTGATTAAGGCAGTGGTACCATGGCCAGAGTATGGGAATCCAATAAGGGAAGTGGTTAAAAGTGTAGACTTAATCAGCTGCTCAAGGGAACGGACTGGCCTCTCACCAGGAACTCAAAATTGACAGTTAACACAGAATTAAGACAAACAAATAAACAAACAACTAAATTACAAGCATACAGTATAAATAAAAATCAAAGGGTACCTCACTATAACATTATAAAATTGTAGAACACCAAAGACAAAAAGAAAATCTCATATGCACCCAGAGAAAAAATGAGAGGGAATTGCAAGAAAAATGATATTTGTACTACTTAGAAACTTTGCAATAGCAATAATATTAGCTGGAAAAAAATTAAATTGCATCTCCAAAGTATAAGAGAAAATAACTCTTATTCTGCAATTCAGTGTGACTGTGTGAACTGCTGAAAAAAAATGGCTACTTCAGAGGGTTTAAAAATAAGATGAAATTCAGATAGTAGGGAAAAACATGTTGAAATATTGTCAGAGCTAAAGCATTTTAATTTCCTTGAATTAATTGGGAGGATGGTAGGGATAGTGATAAATGAAAAATAATACAAAAAGAAAACAATACAAATCATAATACAATTAAAAGAAAAAAATAACAACTTATCTAGGCAAAGACTAAACACAGACAAAATTCTGGCAAAGGAGGACAAGAAGAAAAGGAAATGTACAAGTAAACAATATCGGGAATAAAAATGGACATAGTAAGAATCACAGAGGACTTTAAAATAAATACAAAACTATATGTAGTATTTGGAAATAAATGGAAAACTTAATTGAAATTCATCATTTTAAGGAACAACACTTCCTGTCAAAGCTGAAAGAATATGTAGAAAACTAAAATAGAAATATAACTATTAATGTAACTAAATGAATTTTTAAAATACACACACACACACACACACACACACACACACACACAAACACAAACACCTGGTCTAAATATTTAACAAAGCAGATTTCCAAATAGTCAAGGAATTCCTACTTAAAAAGCAAATCTGGGGACTGGAAAGACAGAAAATTCTCTTCAATATTTTTTTTGATACTATATAACTTTGAGACCAAAACCAAGTAAAAGTACAAAAAAAAAAATTTAAGCTAGTCTCACAGATGATTATCTCTTTTCTATGTCTTGTATACATTGCAAAGAAAATCCAGCAAAGATACTCTATTTATTTATGAAAGACTTTTAGCAAGCTAGGAATAGAAGAAAATCCCTTAATCTGATGAATATTTTTCTCCATTACCTTGAACCAACAAAGAATCATTACATAAAACACATGTTAAAAATTCCCATAAGAGCCCAAAATCACTAAAAGAGGAAATCCAAATTACCAATAATATAAGGATCAGGTAAATACACATTTCAATCATGATGGAATGTAACTGTACACTTCCAGCTGAAAAACACATTGAAATGTCTGGCAAATCAATTCCACTTCAAGGGATATGTTCACATTCTCACAAGAAAAAAATGTATATATGTGTTCACTGAAGCATTTTTAATAGCAAACAAGGAAAAATTCAATTAAAAGGATGAATTTACAGTTCTATAAATAAAATGGAGCGCTATATAGGAATGAAAACAAATGAGACAGAGCTGCATGTATCAAGGAAGATACATAGTTCTGTACGCCATCAGAAAATGAATTTTACTTTATATAAATGTTAAAATATAATAATAATAAAAAGCAATCTATGAGATTGTTCATTTAACAAAATTCAACATCTAATAAGTGAATTAAGACAATTTAATGTCATCCCCTTGAAGTGCTTAATAATTCCACTCCCCTTGATACAAATAAGTTGCTCAAAAGAGCATGAAATAGTATAATTTACCTTTCAAATAGAAAATTCGGCTCTAGTTTTCCCTTAATTTCTTCAGGAGAAAAATATGTTTGTATTCTTCTCTACGCAGAGGTCACAGAAGTGAATGAATGTCTCTATCATTAAAATTTTCTGCTTATAAAAAGAAAGAAATGAACTATCAGGCCATGTAAAGACAAGATGGAACCATGGAATGTCACCAGGAACCTTAAATACATATTGCTAGGTGAAAGAAACCAATCTGAAAAGGGTATATACTGTATTATTCAATCTACATGACATTCTGGAAAAGGCAAAACCATAGAAACAGTAAAAAGGTCAGCAGTTGCCAGGGGTTACAGGACAGGGACGGGAGGATAAATAGGTAGGAGAGGGGATTTTTAGGGCATTGAAACTATTCTGTATGACACCGTAATGGTGGATACATGCTTTTAAGTATTTGTCAAACCCATAGAACTGTACAATACAGAGTGAATCCTAAGGCAAACCATTGACTTTAGTAATAATGTGTCAACATTAGTTCATCAATATTGGTTTGTTACTTGTGACAAACGCACAACACTAATGCGAGATGTTAATAATACAGGGAACTGTGAAAGACGGCAAGGGGATATATGGGAACTTTACACTTTTGCTCAATTTTTCTGTAAATGTAACACTCTAAAATACAGTCCATTAATTTAAAAAACAACACACATATATTCTAAAGGGTAGATGAATGGACTATTTTTATTTAATACCATCACATGGGAATTTCCATTAAAGAGATGAAAATACTCTCACTTGGGCAAATAATATTACTTATTTTTATCATGTCATTAGCAAATGCAAGTAAATTAATTTGTGCTGTCATGAGTATTGTGGGTATTCTTTAAACGATTTCCAGATGGAATGTGTTTGAGGATACTTTGAGATAAAATCTTCGATTTCAACGTTTGATTTGCTTGAGCTGCATATGGTGGGTAAGCCAATGCATATTAATATGCACCTAAAATACTATCATGTCAACTAAAAAAAAACACATAAGCAAGATACTTCGTGATATTTATAGATACGTGCAGATGGCTTTCACATTCATTTTAAGGTCGTTTTACTCAGTGTATTCACTTTCCATCTTGCATTGCTGAGTGTCTTTTGACTAGCTTTGTTTCTCCTAGGTACCTATGTCCATCTTTTCACTAATAGAGTTCTTCCTTCTACAACTCTCCATCCTGAACTAATTTTATATTTATATGTAGACTATATATATACATATATATATTTCCTGTTTGAATGACTAATCCCTAAGCTTCTTCTCCATTCATTCTATAATTCTGGATTTTCATATCTCTTAAAAATAAATCATTGGTGAGAATTTTCCAAGGTTCTGTCCTCAGTTGCTCACATGCTGCTGCTTATAGTGTCATCAACTTCTAATTTTTTTATGAATCCCCCTCTATTTCTTTGCACCCACATGCAGCATATTTCTAGTTCTTTTCAGAACATGTTCTAAGAATCGCTTTCTATAATAAGTTACTTTATGCTAACTGATTGCATTGTATATATACTTTATTTTTTGCTTCTCACTAGGCACCTAAAAGCCTATATTAGCCTTTCATTGTAGACTGCATTTTAATTAGAAGCATCAACATTTTCCATTTTGCTGCTTTTCAATGGCACAAGTTTTCCATTTAAGTTAATAAACAATACGAAACAGGTAAACATTTTATTTCTGTTTTAGTGATTTGCTTTGGCTTTTTCTTAGAATATTTCTCCTAAACCTCTTTATACACTGAACAAATAATTGATTCTGTTATTCATATAGTTACCATATTTGGATGCAATGGGGAAGTAGTATAGTGGTTAAGGATGACAGCAATGAAACCAGAACATTTAAGTTTATGTCTGACTCTGTCACTTTCTAGTATTTCATCAGGCAAATTACTTTCCTTCCTATGTTTATGTTTCTAAAGGGGCTAATGCCATATTTACTTTTTTTTTTTTTTGCGGTACGCGGACCTCACACTGTTGTGGCCTCTCGCACTGCAGAGCACAGGCTCCGGACGCGCAGGCTCAGCAGCCATGGCTCACGGGCCCAGCCGCTCCGTGGCATGTGGGATCTTCCCGGACCGGGGCACAAACCCGGGTCACCTGCATTGGCAGGCGGACTCTCAACCACTGCGCCACCAGGGAAGCCCTACCTTTTAAGGTAGAAAATAGAAATAAAATTTGGGTTTATACGATTAAAGTATTTAGCATATTTTCTATCACTGAAAATTGTTCAATACCTGTAGTATATTTTATGGGTATAGCTATAATTATTATTGAATGTATATTTTATGTAACACACAATATTGATTCCTATACTATATAATATTCTCATGTTCTTGGTACTATATAGTCCAGGAGCTTAGAGGATTTTTGTGTCCCTCTTTTTTGAAGAGCACTAGTGGATGCACGTTCATTGAGAATTAAACTACTCAAGAAGAATGTTGACTTCTGGGCAAGTTGTTTAGTCATCACATAATGTGAACTGGTAATGAAAATGAAACTCAAATTCATTGGGCATCAGCAAAGTTCTAAAAAGTGTAAAGATTATCTAATTTAATCTTCAAAAGCAACATATGAATTACATGTTATTCTTTATTTATGAGACAGAATATGAATATGTTGGTGTTGAAGCCAGATTGGGGTTTTGGGAGCCCTGATTCTCAAGCCCATATGCTGTCTGAGACACTCTTATGAAAACAGTCACACAACATTCTAAAATTCCAAATCGCTGCAACATGGCCATGCTATAAATAATTGTTTATTTTATTTCACTTTATTGACCTGAATCTTTAAATGTTTCATTCTTAGTTTTCACTAAGAAGCAAAGTAATAACATTTTCCTCTCTTGGTCTAATTCAGAACTGCATCACACAAGCTCTACTGAACAACAGCTTAATGATCATTTACCACGCCAGCATTTCTAGGCATTTTGGTCTGTATTAGACCTATGTGTTCAAACTATGTGGACAATAATGTTTTCAAAAATGCATTATCAGTGTTATAATATTTTAATATTATTGACATTATATTAAATAATGTTTATAATATGATCCATATTAATAGTCTAATTTGAGTTTTAAAGTTAAGTCGTTTCTGCCACAATTCTCTACATCCACATCCTCATTTCTTCTTTTATGGTTTCTATTACTTTAATGACAACACTATTATTAAATTATTCTAGTGAAAATTATCTCTACTTCTCAATTTTCCCATACATCAACTACCAAACTGTCTAAGGTGTCTATGAAATCCTTCTGTTTACCATTTTTACTGGTCTGTATTTGTAATACTGCCCACAGTTATGCTCTTTCAAGAAGACTCCTGCTTTTCAGTCTACCTACTCTCACATTCTTCTTCCATATCAGCAACAGATCCTAGCATGCCAATGCTGAAACACGTTTCTTCTAAATTTGGGCCGGCATAGAGTGGGTGCTCTCAGGTGTTCTAATATCCACAAATGGTGGTACCTAAAGATGAGTCCTGACAGAACAAATTTCCATATCTTTAATTATACCCCACATCTAGGGAGTCTAACCTCTCCTAAGTGAAACTTTTATTTTAAATGATAAATAAGGCTACTGTTCCAGATGATTTCTCCCACATTTTAGGACAGTCTTTGTGCTTATCTTACTCTCTCTAAGCTTTGCAAAATATACAGAACTTTTCTGAACTTCTTGGGACTACTACGTCAAGGTTCTGATGGGTTTGAGTCACAGTAACCATACTTTGAAATGAGACCAAAAAAGAGTTTCTTTGATGCCTATCTTTTGGTAGGCCCAATATGAGATATGGTACTAAGCTAGTAAGGAAAAAAACAAAACTATAAATTATAATTCTGATACCTAAAGAGTTTATAAATTGTGTATAGATGAATAATACCCCTAAGTTACACATAGTGTGTTCCAAAAAAATAATACCAAGAATACATGCTGAAAGGTACCAGAAAAGGGAGAGATCACTTCAGAGAGACTGGCCAAAGAAAAGCTTCATGAAAAGTCACATTTCAGCTGGCATTTAAAGGATTTCAGAATTCAAATAGAAGTGCAAAGTATAATCCAACAAGTTTAAAAAGTCTCACAGTGTTCACTAAATTATACTAAAAGGACCCCAAAGGATCAAGGCAGTTTTATACAAGAAGGAGATTACGTTCAAGGATCATCATTTTCTGGAATTACTGTGATGAGGAACCAAAGGCAATATTCCGCGCTAAAGGATAAGAATAAAAGATATTTTGTGCTTCTTATTTGGTACTATCTATGTCCTATATAGGAAAGGCAATGGTATGTTGAATGATGAAACATGTTAAAGATTATCAAATGAATACATTTTGTTTGGGGTTTAATATCAACGTAGTATTATTGTTATTTGTGGAAACAAGGTAAAATAATTAAGGTGGAATAGTTGGTTGGGTTCTCACAAAGTTAAGACTGAGGGAAAAAATATTAAATCTACCTATGAAAAAAGAAAGATATTTTTCTGCTGAATATTCTACTCACACTGTTTATGCTGAGCCTTACAAATGTAATTGAATACCTGGACAATATTTTGAACCATTGTCAGGAAAAGTGTTTTCTCATAACACTGAAAAGTGATTCAGAGGTAGGGGTGCAACTCATAACAGTAAGTTTATATGTACGCATATGAACGCAAAGCAATAATGGTCACAGGCAAGAAATATTTACTCAAATAATTTCTTGTAAACGGTAGTCATTTAAAGATCGATATTTAGAAATTAACATAAGTAACCTATTTTAGAGTTCCATTTAAATATCAACTTTACATTTGTTTATAATTTATGTACCTTATACTGCCCCAAATTAGAAAAGAAATATTTTGTTATAAAAATAATTCTACATTTTTCATCAGAAATGATAAATTATTTGTAACTTCCGTGATACAGTATAAATATTTGTGACTTAACACTAAATTACATGGTGCTAAATTCATATTCAAACTAACTTTGTTTATAATTAATTGGAGACAGCATTCAGACTTTAACATGCCAAGTATCAATACTTGACAAAAGGAAAAGTGGAGGCTCACAGTAAGCATATTCTGGCATCCAACTTTCTGGGACTCTCTTCTTTAGAATGCATTCATTGTTACTACCAGATTGCTTTTACTAACAGGATTTCAGAATATATCATACACGAGATCTACATTTGTATCTGTACCATTTTTTCTTAAGTTTTAAATCATATTTATCTCCATGCCATCTGTCGGCCACCAGTGAAAGGGATGATTCAATTGCTAAAAAGCCTAAATGTCATCACATAAGTGGCATGTTCATGTAATATACTTCAAATGAAATTTATCCCCAAATAAAGAACTGTCATTTTAAAAATTTTTATTTCTACTGAATTCATTTTCATTTTATGCTCTATCCAATTAATTTGTAAGAAGAAATACATTTCAAAATGAATTTAGAAATATAATTTTGGCATGTCCATGAGATTGTTTTATTTTAATTGATCTCCTTGAGTAAAAGGAATTAAGTAGAATTACAATATTAACTTGATATTTGATAGATCATTTATTCCTCAAAATGAAAATGTTGAACAGAATGAGAAACAATATATAGAAATACGATTGAAAAAGGACAAAGGAGGAATATACTTCGCCTGGGGGAATAATTCATACTACTCTAGATCTTCTTAAATTTTTTCTTAGCTTCTTTTTTTTTAACAAATATGTTAAAGAAATAAATGTCCTCTAATTTTCTTTTTTTTTTTGGCCGCTCTGCACAGCCTGCGGGATCCTAGTTCCCCCACCAGGGATCAAACCAGTGCCCCCTGAAGTGGAAGCATGGAGTCTTAACCACTGGACTGCCAGGGAAGTCCTTCATGTTTTAAAAAACCATTGATTTTTATAAGCTGAAATAACCTTAGATATAATTTTGCTCTTAACTATGCCATTATAAAGCCTAGAGTATGTAAATGTCTTCCAGAAAGCACATCTAACAGAGGTGGGAAGGATTAGGATACCTGGTTAATTTCCTTTTAATGCCATTTCACCCACAGTGAATTTATTCCCAGGTTGCCTTCTTTATGTTATTTGGTAAAACTAATCCCATCATTTAATAAATACATCTCTGATGCATTTTGTATACTGAGAAACAATACACAAATTTGCCCATCAGCACTTATATTGGAAGCCACCATTTGTTTTCTTTGCCGATGGGTTCTAGAGGGGCTGACGATGGGATTTTCAATCTTTTATTTTTCTGCAGTTTTGTTGTTTATGGAGGAGTTGACACCCATATCCATCAACTCTACAATTCATCTAGCATTAAGAATATATTGTTCATAAGCAGTATTACTTCATTTTTCTTCAAAGAATGACTGAATATGAATTGAAAATTTTAGCCTGACAAAGCAGATTGACAGGACTATATAAACACTAAGCTACATTTATATGAATTATAAAAAAAGGAATCCTTCTTAAAAAGAAAAAATTAAGTTAGTCTACTATTTACTTCTCAATAAACCACTCAATAAACCACATAACCACTAACTCATTATATATTATACAATCTAATTATTGAATATATAATAATAGAAAATTATAATTTTAATCGTATTAATTAGGGGCTCAAATTCACTAGAAAATAATTTATAATAAACCCATTGTATGTTATACATTCATGAAAATTATATTTTATGACTGCTTGTCCTATTTCTCATTTTTTCATAGACATGATTGCTATATTTTATACTATAAATGAGATTAAGTGGTTTTGAGTAATGTTAATTAAAGAAGTTACATTATCTTCTTATAACTGTTATTGGTGAAAATAAATATATTCTGAAAAGGATGAAAATGTATCCAGTAAATCATTGCATAAAACATATTGCAATGCTTCAATGAGAATTATTCTGGATTTTAGGGGAAAATAAAACCAATGTTTTTAATCTTCTTATGCATTGATGTTTCATCAATAGCATACCACTTAGTATGTTCATCAGTCACTTTCAACTTTAAAAATTTTGTATGGTTGTTGAAGCTAACTTTTATTCCACTTTTTAAATATTACAAGTCATTTAGAACAAAAGTATTCTTTTATTTTTGTGAACCTGCCTTTAAAGACAATATTGATTCATGTAATAATAAAAAAAATAATGCTGACATATAGTTTGGTATCATAAATGGACTCATAGTAAGTGAGGAGAAACAAAGATGACCACACATTTTTTGTTACTATTCTCAAGCAGAGTTTATATCGCTCCATCATAAAGGGGTTTACTTTGCCTCCTATGTTGATGATGGATGGGTCTTTGACTGTTTTAGCCAATAAAATACAAGGAAATCAACACTTTCCTTGAATGCCAGTTATGGATCTACTCCTTATTAGACCCTGACTACTGATTTTCTTTCTTGAAATGCTTGCTATGAGATGTTCTCTTTCATACCATGCCACCAAGCTGTGAGGCACACAAACCACCTTCATAAGTGATTCAGTTGACAGCCCGAGCTAAGCCCAGCTCCCTAGCATCACCAGCCCTGTGAGTCGGTTGCCTTGGAACCAAATTTCCAAGCTCTCTGGAAATTAGCTATTCTCAATGACACCATGTCTATTCAAGCCCTGCCCAAATGATAAAACTTTAAAAAAATAAATAATTGTTGTTATAAATCAGGTTTCATTTTCATTTTAATAGATTCTTTAGTACTTCATAAAAATTTTCCAGTTTTTCTTGAAATTCATTAATTATGGTTGACACAGAACTAAAACTTATCTGTAAGAAACTGGTGTAAATCTTAATTACAGGGTTTTCTCTTTCCTTCCACTCCATCTAGCATTCCACCCTTTTTCCCCAATGAATTCAATGATACAAACACTATTATTTAATTTTCTTTTCTGATGGCTTTCTGCTTCTTTTTTTTTTGTCTTGATAATTTTAATTTTTTCAACTTCTGGGGAGAAATAACAAACCCCTTAACATTTAGACATTTTAACATATAAAATCAGTATTATAAAACCATGTACTAAATTTTAGCAGCAGTTAATTTTGATACTCTCAAAATTTCCACAGCAGCAAATAGATAGTTGTTATCATCAGTGGTTCATTACATAGTGATCTCTAATTAAGTTTTCATAATACTTACTTTTGTCTTTTAATGGAGAATATTCATTATTACTTTGTGATTCATTTCATAGTAAAAATAGTTGTAGATTTAAATTGAAATTTCAGCCATATTCGGCTGAGACTTTCAACACAACAAATGAAAATAAATGCCTTATAAATATCTAATTTAAATGAGAGACTAATAAATTGGATTTAAAAATTTTTTCAAATATTTCTCTTTCAATGTGTCAGTTGATAAAACAGGTTTTTATTTAGCATGCTGTTGGGTCAGTGTTCTTGATTTTTAAGTTTGGTATTCTTTTGTAAGTCAAAGCTATAGAATAATACATCAACCAAATTGGGACAATATGCTTGACTTTCACCTTGTGAGAAAATTGCAAAATGTTGATTTTGGTTATAATGACACTATACTAATATCTGCTGGAAACATTATAATATCTATGAAAATCATTCACATTTAGAATTGCCTAGATTATATAAGCAAAACAATTTCAAAGTAATTAAGATATCTATTATGTAAACAGATGAGAAACTTTAGCAGAAGCTCCTTTGTACAGTATACCACCTACATAGCAATGCAAAATAGGCCTGGGAGAGGTATGGGATAAAAAGTCAGATCCTCAGAGCCAAGTAAAGAAGTGGAATGTGCTTATTATAATCATTGATTAATAAAGAGCAAGAGGAGAGGATATCTGATTTGAGTTTAATTAAGCAAACATTTTTTTCCTAAGAGAATCATAACTAAAAAATTCACTAGATGGAGAAAACAGGGCAGAGTTTTGATGTGAAAAAGGGATTCTGATGGTCTAATGAAATATGGAGAAAATAATATAATAAAAAACTACAGACACACACTTATAAGGTGATGGTTCTTAGTTATCACATAGAAAGGTGACCTAGTAATAGGCATTTGGTTACATTTTTTTAAACCTCTGCTTAGAATCTGAGTTGATCCTGAAGCTTAGACAGTGGCTGCGTTTGCAAGTAGGAATCATGTTACCACAGTTTTAGGGTGAAGAAATGTGCAGAATCAGAGTAAAATAATAATAGTCAGATAGATATGACATATAATGCATCAATTAGGTGTAATATATATCTGTGTTTAATACCAAGCACATGTAATCCATTTATTAAACAGTTTGATGCTGTGTGCTACACATATGAATTAAGTTATTTCTCAATCACTAGCTTAAGACATCTATCAGGTATCTTTTCTCTGCTTTTCACATCATCTTGTATAGCAGATTCCATGATTTCAAGCCACTGTCAAGCATTTAAAAAAAAATTAAAACTTCAATCTCATTTTCAATTAAAAGCTCTCTCTCCTTTATGACTATCAATGCTGTTGTCCTAAAGCAATTGTGAGGAAAAATGGAATGTGGATGTCTCTCCTTCTTCCATTGGACTATCTGATCTCCAGTGTGTTGGGAGCCAAAGGAGAGAAGAAGCAGGAGACAAGCATCTCTTAGTAAACATACACACTCCTTGAGGAAGTCTGTGTGTATCTAGGTAATGTTGGCTGGCCTCTGTCAGGTGCCTGTTGTATAGAAAATGTGCAATGGCCAGATGACTTTGAATACTACAAGTATAAATTTTTCAGAATACTGTGGAGAGGATCTCCCTGTTGCACAGTTTTAATGAGTGATGTCAGTTTAGATTCAATGTAATTTTGCCCCTCCTTTCTTCTTTTTGCTCCAATTGCAGAAGTACACCTCACAGGCTTGTTTGGGAAGCCGTTTTGTCTGTTTTTTTGGATGGGGAACATCTAAGACAGCTCAAAAGTCTTTGAATTCCATGGCATTCCTAGAAATGTACTCATCCCTGCCAAACCAAGAGGTGAGAATGCATGCTTCCCGACTTCTGAAACAATTTACCTTCCCTAATTTTTCTCCTCAGCTCTCTCTGTGGTCAAATAGACATGGGACATCAGTGTAGCTGGTCCTCTACATGAGCAGCCTTCAAGTCTGAGAGTTTGACATCAGGCTCTCCTTTGTTCTGGCACCCCAGTCTCAATGAATTATTTTCTTTGAGCCTCTTTACTTTGCTTGTGTAATTTCCTCACATTCTTTTCCACTTTTCCTCTTTTCTGCTTTTCAGTTGGGTGTGAGTAAATAGGGGAGTTGAATTGGTGATCGGGGAATCTCCTTACCAATTGTTTCAACTTCCTGTGGAAAATGTGGCCCTTAGTGTCAGTTTAATTTTAACTTGGATTCATAGTAGCCAATAATAGGGCATCTAGAAGGATCTCATATTGCATCTCATTTTATATTCTAATTACATATTCAGAAATACCTAGTTTCTGGCACATTGATTCCATGCCTTTAGTCCATATTTATTGATTAGTTAATGTAGTTCAAGAGCAATAAAATAATTTTCTTCATGAAGCCTATATTCCAGAGGTAGAAAAACAACCACCACCACAACAAAAAGCAAATAGAAATTGGTTTTTAATTGGATTACATGTTGTGAAGATAATAAAATGATGTGATAGATAAAGCGTGCCTGTGATAGAAGCAGAACCCTAGGTAGGATTATCTAGAGAGGTCTTCTGAAGGAAATACCTAACTTGAGATCCCAAAGATGTGAGGGAAATGGTCATACAAATATATGAAGATAAAGCGTAAGTGCAAATGTCCATAAGAGAAGTAATGATGATATATTTCAGGAAAGAGAAGGACCAGAACGACCATGAGGTTTGAATGTACAGTGTGCGGTATGAGGGACAGAATGGCTTGAGAAGTGATCAGATGGGGGGAATGATTTAGGACCTATTTGACCTTGAGGAGGAGTTTATCCTAAGTGCAAGGCAAAGTCCTTGACAGGTTGTGGGCAGAGAAATGGGATGACATGATTTATGTTTTGAACAGCAGAATGGATTTTAACAGATGAAGATAAAAGTAAGTAGGATTGGGCTTCCCTGGTGGCGCAGTGGTTGGGAGTCCGCCTGGCGATGCAGGGGACGCGGGTTCGTGCCCTGGTCCGGGAAGATCCCACATGCCGTGGAGCGGCTGGGCCCGTGAGCCATGGCCGCTGAGCCTGCACCTCCGGAGCCTGTGCTCCACAACGGGAGAGGCCACAACAGTGAGGGGCCCACGTACCGCAAAAAAAAAAAAAAAAAAGTAAGTAGGATTTTGGAGAGACATAATGACAACAGAAACTAGGAGAGAAAACAGAGAAAGAAGGAAATTAGCAATATACTCCTTAATGTATTATAGGCAGGAAGAACAAACATGTTTTTCTGTGACTTTGGATACTGGATTAAGGGAAAGAGAGGTATCAAACATGAGTAAAATATTTTTACCTTGGACCTCTGGGTACAGGGTGATGCCATTTATATAGATAGGAATGAGCAGTCAAATAAAACATTTGTGGAAATAAGAAGAAATAAAATAATTTCATTGTGGACACATTGCATTTGAAGTGTCCATGAAATATTCAAGTGGAGAAACAGGATCTGAATAATTGCTTAACTGAGACAGACATGCCAAATGCCATAACTACCAACAAGAATATGAAGGTAGAATTTAAAATGAATTACTAATGGCCAGTAGTAGACTAGCATTGGGGTATCACTAGGGACTGCAGACATTTAGTGCTCACACACTCTGACAGACTAGTCTTCCAAAAACTTCACTGGACACTTAAGGGAAAATTGTGGGTAATTCTGAGAAGCTACCTCCCTGGTCTGGCTGGGAAAGGAGAACAGCAGTCACTACAGAAACTCCACCCAGATACATCTTACCTCCCATATGGAACATAAGCCTTAATCTACTATATCAGTGAAAGTTCTCCAGAGAAACAGAAGCAACATCGTATATATATATATGGAGAGAGAGGGAGAGAGAGAGGTTGATTGAATATAAGGAATTGACTCATGCAGTTATGGAGGCTGAACTATGGAGAACAGTATGGAGGTTCCTTAAAAAACTAAAAATAGAGCTACCATATGATCCAGCAATCCCACTCCTGGGCATATATCCAGAAAAGGCTAATATTGTAATTTGAGAAGATACATGCACCCCACTGCTTATAGAAGCACTACTTACAATAGGCATGACATGGAAGCAACCTAAGTGTCCATCAATAGAAGAATGGATAAAGAAGATGTGGTGTATATATATATATACATATATACACACACACAATGGAATATGACTCAGACATAAAAAAGTGAAAAATAATGCCATTTGCAGCAACATGGATGGACCTAAAGATTATCATAGTAAGTGAAGCCAGCCAGGCAGAGAAGGACAAATATCTTTTGGTATCACTTATATGTGGAATCTTAAGAAAATAATACAAACGAACTTATTTACAAAACAGAAATAGACTCATAGACATAGAGAACAAACTTATAGTTACAAAAGGGGCAAGGAGGGGAAGGGATAAATTGGGAATTGGGGATTAACAGATACATACTACTACTATATATAAATAAACAACAAGGACCTACTGTATAGCACAGGGAACTATGTTCAATATCATATATATATATTCATATATATACATATATATGTGTGTGTATATATATATATATATATATATATATATATATCTAACTGAATCACTTTGCTGTACACCTGAAACATTGTAAATCAACTATACTTCAACTAAAAAATAATAGAGAGGCTGAAAAGTTCCAAGGTCTGCAACTGGCAAGCTAGAGATCCCAGAGGGCTGATGATATTGTTCCAGACTAAGTTGAAGGCCTGAGAATCAAGACAGATGATGGCTTAAGTTGCAGTCCAGAAGCTGGCAGTCTGGAGACCAAGAAAGTCCAATGTTTTGAGTCCAAAGGCAGGAAAAGACTGATGACCCAGCTCACACACTTGGGAAGGAGGAATTCCTTCTTACTTGCAGAAGGGTCAGCCTTTTTGTTTTCTTCAGGCCTTCTACTGATTGAATAAGGGTCACTCACATTAGGAAGAACAACCTGCTTTACTCATTCTGCCAATTCAATAGTTAATCTCACTCAAAAGAACAACCTCATAGACACACCCAGGATAATGTTTGACCAAACATCTGGGCACCCTGTGGCCCAGACAAGTTGACACATAAAATTAATCATCAAGGGAAGAACAACAAAATTCTCGGCTTCAAGTTGGAGGGCATCAGTGAAACCCCTCTGCAGTTAGGAGAGGGAAACAAGGGAAAACAACAACAGCAAAATAGCTCTATCCCTGGTCAAGGAATAGAAATACCTGCTAAAATAATCTTTGCATCTGAAGGAAGTGTGAAAGCCACATCCACATCTGTGAAGGCCACACCCCCAAAACACAGGTCACAGTGCCTGCCTAAGACTGAGACATAGCCATAACCTCAGAAAGCACGCGCACACACACACACACACACACACACCACCACCATCACCATAACACTACTACTAACTGAGTGAAAACAGAGGAATATAACTGAGACTGTTGCAAGCGGCAGATTCTCTTTGGAGAGCTGCATAAAAAGAAGAGCCAGGCCAAGAGGAAAGGCAAAAAGAAAGTATCAGTATGTCTTTTCTCCACCTCTCCTATTTGATCTAGGTTACTCAGGGTTTCAAAAGGCAATACTTTAGCCATACAGCCACTTCAGCACTGTCTGTCTAGACAGCATCTTCCTTTCATTCACTATTTTTCATATGCAATATGTTGAAGATACCTTTTTTCAACACAGAAACAATTTTCAGCAAATAAATCACACTGGAACAAGTATTAAATATAAAATCTATTCATCTATTCTATCTTTGTAAAATATATTCAATTAAAGAATTTCATTTAACTTTGCTTCCTAAGACACTAAAAGTA
Source organism: Leucopleurus acutus (assembly GCF_964270905.1). Taxonomy (NCBI): domain Eukaryota; kingdom Metazoa; phylum Chordata; class Mammalia; order Artiodactyla; family Delphinidae; genus Leucopleurus; species Leucopleurus acutus. The sequence continues at coordinate 10,962,861 of NC_139146.1, forward strand.
TATGTATCTGCCAGATACCCTAAGATTTAAGTTTAGTTTATATTATGGATATTACTTGTCCATTTCTTCTTGCTTACTTCTAAATTATATTTTTACATGGAGAAATGCTGCCCTTTGGAAAAACTGAATAAATGGATTTAAAAAGTCAGTGCAACCCACAAAAAAGCAATAAAAATTCTGTGCCTTTCCCAATTACTTTAGGATTATATAAGATTTTGTAGGATTTATGTGTATTTACATTTAACTTCCTCATTCTTCAAAGTAACTTATTTTCAAAACTTCAACTAGTATTGAGAAATATGATGAGAGATTAATAGGTATACTTAATATAGTCAGGAAATGAACTTCTTTATTTAGCTTTGCAATTTTCTGTGTTTATGATTACTTAATCTTCTCTAAAATATGCACTGATATAACACATATATCAATTGACATATAGACAACTGTCAGTATAATAGAACATTTGAAAATAATTTTACACAATATATTAATATCTAAAATGATTCAGTAGCGGTGATGTGTCCAATTTTAACAATATTTACTTGTAATTTGTTAAAGTTAAAATTACTTTTAAAATTATAAAATTAATTCTCAAATTTAAAAAACTGATTTAAAATCAACTTATAAAAAGTTATATAAAAAGAGTTGATATTAAAATAGAAATAGCAAACCTTTTTGAGTACTTATTATGCATTAGACATGATTTAGCGCTTTAAATAAACTAATTCATTCAATGCTAATGATACATCAATGTTTTAGTTACTATTACTATCCTCACTTTACAGTTTAGAAAATTGGGACTAGAGTGGTTAGGAAATTTGCCAAAAATAACAAGGCTAGTAAGCAAAAGTGTCTGAAATCAAATATAATCAGTGAGGCTGTAGACCCTTACCCTTAACCCCTATATTACTTGGTTTCGTCATCCTCTCCAAATTCGTATTTACTAACCCCAATCCCTTTTTCCTCCTCTAAAGAAATAGTTTGATAGGTTTATTCCAATTTGATTCTATTTGTGCCACGTATATACTTATTTATTCAAAAAGTATTTTTGAATTAATTATATGAGAGATCTTATACTAGTCACTGGATTTACAGCACTGAACTAAGCTGTCATTTTATTTACCCTCACAAAGCTTGTTATTTAGCCAGACAATAGACAAATGAATCCTCCCATAAATATAAGAATGTAAAGAGAAGAGAGCTATTACTTTTATGCTAAAAGTGAACTGAAAACATTCAATAAAGTTAACTTGATAAAATGAATGAAGGAGAACATTAGAAGATTAAAAAAGAAGAAATTAAACTTCCATTAGGATTTTTGCCTTAAGATTGCTTCACAAGTATCTTCAATATCTATTTGTACTCCAAGAAAGCTGAAACTAGAAATCAATGATAAAGCACCATGGTTTCTGGTGATGGAAGAAAGATGATGTGGGGTTCTGTTCAGCACATCTGTATTGAACGAAATGCCTTGGCCATTCATCAGAGACTTCAAATAAATACAGATTCATATGGTTTAAATAAAAATAAAATATTTAATTATGTTTTTTTCTTAAGAAACCAAATACTAATTATATGAGATAAAGACAACATATATATTTTTATTTATTAGCTATTTGTCAAGTAGAAACAATGGTTAGCATATATACTAGGTATATATTTTTAAATCAAGTTAGATAAGGTGATATTTCTACTTTATTAAATTTACTCGAATTTTTGTAGCTTGCTATGTGATAAATTTTCACAAGCATTTTAAACATGCTTAGACAAATGATATTCACTCATATACAAAAAATTTGATGCTACTGTACTTCTCATTTCTCTGTAGTAGATAATCTTTAATTTTCTTTGAAAGTTTTTAAGATGTATTCGTTTTCCCTTAACATTATGATATTTTATTAGACTATGTCCAGGTGTAGTCCTTAAAAAAAAACCATTCTTTGTTTCTTTTCTTGGTTCCATTAAATTTTACATATTTTATTCTGGGAAAATACTTTTTAAATAAATTCTCTAAGAAGTATTCATGTACGTACCTATAATGTCCCAGACACTATTATAGCACTTGGGACATATCAATGAAAAACAGAGACAAAATTCTATTTTCACGCAGGGTTCATTCTAACATTTATTTTTAACTTATTTTATTCTCTTCATTTTTCCCTTCTGGTAAAAAATAAATTATTTATTCCAAAAAACTGCTGGAAGGTAGTGACTAGAAGGTAACAATAAGAAATACATTTTGTAGATCATACACTCTAAAAACACAAATATATATATATATATATATATATATATATATATATATATATTTGACCTCGTCTGTGTGAATAAAGTGTCAGCTTAGTTATTGATAAAGCAAACAAATTTGTCAATATATAACATGCAGCATGTGGTAAAATTATCATACTATATTTTTGTCCAAATATAATTTATCCATACTTTATATAAATGCCAATTTATCCCACTGGTTCAGGGCTAGTTAACTAGACACTGGTACTCTCATTTAAAAGAGATTTTTTCTCCAATCTGATCAATCAGATCAAGCATGAACATGTGAAAATTGGCTCTGGAAAGTAGAAAACAAAATAAAACAGAGACGGTTGTGATGGTCTTTCACTAGTTCAAGTGTCTGCAAATGCTTGTAACCTAATTTGTATTTAATTTCATTTAGAGACTTAAATAAATCATTTAGCCTAAAGTAAACTTTATTATGGTCAATAATTTTATGTCACATTGTCATGTCACCATGATACAATTCACATAAATATTAACATAAAGCAAGTGAAAAAGTAATATCAGATTAACATTCTGATCCACCAAATTCGTATCAAATGATTTTTTAAAATAATAAATTAAAGCAGACTTTCCTGTGACAAATATATTTCGAGCAGTAGGTCACTAACTAGGATTTCTGAGTAGTGTTCATGTTTGTATAACTCAAGATTAAAAAGCACAGCATAGCTGATGCTCAATACATAGTTATGAGCTGACCAAGTGAATAATTAGACTCTTATTCTTGAAACTGTACATTAAAAAGTGCTCTGAATGCAATATTTTCTAATTATTCTGGGAGTGATGTGTGCAACTGCGTGGCAAATACATTCTTTTCAATTTACATTTTATTGAGAATAACATATTCATAATAATTCATACTTTAAAAATAAATTTAACCTACATTTTGACTAAACGTGCATTATTTTTATTTGTGGGAGAATGTATTAAAACGTTCAGTAGAGCTTATCTATCTATATGTTCTATCTATGCTTTTAAAATAAAATTAAATAATGAACAAACAAAAATTTAGACACTGGCATATTTATTTTTAACCTATTTTCTTTTTTATATTCTTTTGGTGAAGTGCATTATGTAATGAAAGAGCAACAGAATGCTTTGCATTGATATGTGTATGTGCTTATCTTTAAAAAATCTGTGATAAGAATGTGGAGCAACAGGAACTTTCATTCATTGTTGGGTGGGAATACAAAGTGGTGCAGCCACTTTGGAAGATATTTTGGCAGTTTCTTACAAAACTAAACATACTCTTACCCTATGATCCAGCAATTTCACTCCTTGGTACTTACCCAGATGAGCTGAAAACTTACTTTCACAAAGTAACCTGCACATGAATATTTATAACAGCTTTAATCACAATTGTGAAAATTTGGAACAACCAAGATGTCTTCCAATAGGAAAATGCATTAACTATGATGTAGCCATTACTATAAATATCATTCTCCTCTAAAAAGAAATGAGCTATCAAGCTATGTTAATATACAGAGGAACCATAAGGGCATATGGCTAAGTCAAAGAAGCCAATCTGAAAAGGCTATACACTGTATTATTACAACTATATGACATTCTGGAAAGGAAAGGAGCTCTGGAAACAGTAAAAAGATCAGTGGTTAGGAGTGAAACTGTTCTGTATGATACTATAATGATGGATCCATGTCATTACACATTTGTCCAAAACCACAGAATGTCCAACACCAGGAGTGAATGCTAAAGGAAACTATGAACTTTGTATGATAATGGTGTGTCAATGTAGACTCATCAGTTGTAGCAAATGTACCACTCTGGTGAGGGGTGTTGCTAACGGGGAAGGCTATTTTTGTGTGCGGGCAGGAGGTATATGGAAAATCTCTGCACTTCCACATCAATTTTGCTGTGAACCTAAAACTGTCCTAAAAACTAAAGCTTACTGATTTTAGAAATAGTCTGTGAGCAGAAAAAGATGTATTTAAAAATGAAAAAAGAACTGCTAGGAATTCATTATGATTTTATTTTTAGGCTTTTAAAATTTATTCATATTCCCCCAGCACTGTGAAATTTGTTAAAAAATGTCTGGGGGGATATTTTTTAAATCTTCAGTGTGTTTTCTTGGTGTCATATATAAAAATTCATGGTGTTTACAGAGTAGAAGCAGGAAAACAAAAAAAAGAGCATCAGTTTTATAATTCAACAAACCTTGATGTGAATACTAGCATCACTGCTTAGCAGATGTAATAATTGGTCATAAGTATAATCATTCGTAACTACAATTAGGACAAAGTTAATACCAACTGAAGATAAAATTGTGGCTATTTTGTTGTTTTTCATATAGCATGTTCCCTTCTCTTACGAAATGTTTTAACGTGTGGGAAAAAAAAACATAAACAAAACTTACTTTTTAAAATAAAACAAAATGCAAGCAAACCATTTTTATTAACATATTTATTGGAGTATAATTGCTTTACAATTGTGTGTTAGTTTCTACTGTATAACAAAGTGAATCAGCTATACATTTACATATATCACCATATCTCCTCCCACTTGCATCTCCCTCCCACCCTCCCTATCCCACCCCTCTAGGTGGACACAAAGCACGAGCTGATCTCCCTGTGCTATGTGGCTGCTTCCCACTAGCTATCTGTTTTACATTTGGTAGTGAATATAAGTCCATGTCACTCTCTCACTTCGTCGCAGCTTACCTTTCCCCCTCCCTGTGTCCTCAAGTCCATTCTCTACACCTACGTCTTTATTCCTGTCCTGCCCCTAGGTTCTTCAAAACCTTTTTTTTTTTTAAGATTCCATATATATGTATTAGCATACGGTATTTGCTTTTCACTTTCTGACTTACTTCACTCTGTATAACAGACTCTAGGTCCATCCACCTCACTAAAAATAACTCAATTTTGTTTCTTTTTATGGCTGAGTAATATTCCATTGTATATATGTGCCACTTCTTCTTTATCCATTCATCTGTGATGGACACTGAGGTTGCTTCCATGTCCTGGTTATTGTAAATAGAGCTGAAATGAACATTGTGGTACATGACTCTTATTGAATTATGGTTTCTCAGGGTATATGCCCAGTAGTGAGATTGCTGAGTCAAATGGTAGTTCTATTTTTAGTTTTTTAAGGACCCTCCATACTGTTCTCCATAGTGGCTGTATCAATTGACATTCCCACTAACAGAGCAAGAGGGGTCCCTTTCCTCCACACCCTCTCCAGCATTTATTGTTTGTAGATTTTTTGATGATGGCCATCTTAACTGGTGTGAGGTGATACCTCATTGTAGTTTTGATTTGCATTTCTCTAATGATTAGTGATGTTGAGCATCCTTTCATGTGTTTGTTGTCAATCTGTATATCTTCTTTGGAGAAATATCTATTTAGGTCTTCTGCCCATTTTTGGATTTGGTTGTTTGTTTTTTCCATATTGAGCTTCATGAGCTGCTTGCAAATTTTGGAGATTAATCCTTTGTCAGTTGCTTCATTTGCAAATATTTTCTCCCATTCTGAGGGTTGTCTTTTCATCTAGTTAATGGTTTCCTTGGCTGTGCAAACACTTTAAAGTTTCATTACGTCCCATTTCTTTACTTTTGTTTTTATTTCCATTTCTCTAGGAGGTGGGTCAAAAAGGGTCTTGCTGTGATTTATGTCATAGAATGTTCTGCCTATGTTTTCCGCTAAGAGTTTGATAGTGTCTGGCCTTACATTTTGGTCTTTAATCCATTTTGACTTTATTTTTGTGTATGACGTCACAGAGTGTTAGAAATTCATGCTTTTACACATAGTTGTCCAGTTTTCCCAGCACCACTTCTTGAAGAGGATGCCTTTTCTCCATTGTATATTCTTGCCCCCTTTATCAAAGATAAGGTGACCATATGTGTGGGGGTTTATCTCTGGGCTTTCTATCCTGTTCCATTGATCTATATTTCTGTTTTTGTGCCAGTACCATACTGTCTTGATTACTGTAGCTTTGTAGTATAGTCTGAAGTCCAGGAGCCTGATTCCTCCAGCTCAGTTTTTCTTTCTCAGGATTGCTTTGGCTATTCGGGGTCGTCTGTGTTTCCACACAAATTGTGAAATTTTTTGTTCTAGTTCTGTGAAAAATGTCATTGGTAGTTTGATAGGGATTGCACTGAATCTGTAGATTGCTTTGGGTAGTATACTCATTTTCACAATGTTGATTCTTCCAATCCAAGAACATGGTATATCTCTCCATCTGTTTGTATCATCTTTAATTTCTTTCATCAGTGTCTTATAATTTTATGCATATGGGTCTTTTGTCCCCTTATGTAGGTCTATTCCTAGGTATTTTATTCTTTTTGTTGCAATGGTAAATGGGAGTGTTTCCTTAATCTCTCTTTCAGATTTTTCATCATTAGTGTACAGGAATGCAAGAGATTTCTGTGCATTAATTTTGTATCCTGCTACTTTACCAAATTCATTGATTAGCTCTAGTAGTTTTCTGGTAGCATCTATAGGATTCTCTATGTATAGTACCATGGCATCTGCACACAGTGACAGTTTTACTTCTTTTCCAATTTGGATTCCTTTTATTTCTTTTTCTTCTCTGATTGCTGTGGCTAAAACTTCCAAAACTATGTTGAATAATAGTGGTGAGAGTGGGCAACCCTGTCTTGTTCCTGATCTTACTGGAAATGCTTTCAGTTTTCCACCATTAAGAATGATGTTAGCTGTGGGTTTGTCATATATGGCCCGTATTATGTTGAGGTAAGTTCCCTCTATGCCCACTTTCTGCAGGGTTTTTATCATAAATGGGTGTCAAATTTTGTTGAAAGCTTTTTCAGCATCTATTGAGAGGATCATATGGTTTTTCTCCTTCAACTTGTTAATATGGTGTATCACATTGATTGATTTGTGTATATTGAAGAATTCTTGCATTCCTGGGATAAACCCCACTTGATCATATTGTGTGATCCTTTTAATGTGCTATTGCATTCTGTTTGCTAGTATTTTGTTGAGGATTTTTGCATCTATGTTCATCAGTTCATCAGAAAGTTTTCTTTCTTTGTGACATCTTTGTCTGGTTTTGGAATCAGGGGTGTGGTGGCCTCATAGAATGAGTTTGGAAGTGTTCCTTCCTCGGCAAATTTTTGGAAGAGTTTAAGAAGGATGGGTATTAGCTCTTCTCTAAATATTTGATAGAATTCGCCTGTGAAGCCATATGGTCCTGGGCTTTTGTTTGTTGGAAGCTTTTTAATCACAGTTTCAATTTCAGTGCTTATGATTGGTCTGTTTATATTTTCTATTTCTTCTTGGTTCAGTCTCGGAAGGTTGTACTAAGAATTTGTCCATTTCTTCCAGGTTGTCCATTTTATTGGCATATAGTTGCTTGTAGTAATCTCTCATGATCCTTTGTATTTATGCAGTGTCAGTTGTTGCTTCTCCTTTTTCGTTTCTAATTTATTGATTTGAGTCTTCTCCCTCTTTTTCTTGATGAGTCTGGCTAATGGTTTATCAATTTTGTTTATCTTCTCAAAGAACCAGCTTTTAGTTTTATTGATCTTTGCTATCATTTCCTTCATTTTTTCCCTTTATTTCTGATCTGATATATATGATTTCTTTCCTTTTGCCCACATTGGGTTTTTTTTGGTTCTTCTTTCTCTAATTGCTTTAGGTGTACAGTTAGGTTCTTTATTTGAGATGTTTCTTGTTTCTTGAGGTAGGAATGTATTGCTATGAACTTCCCTCTTAGAACTGCTTTTGCTGCATCCCATAGATTTTGGGTCATTGCGTTTTCATTGTCATTTGTTTCTAGGTATTTTTCGATTTCCTCTTTGATTTCTTCAGTGATCTCTTGGTTCTTGAGTAGTGTATTGTTTAGCCTCCATGTGTTTGTATTTTTTACAGGTTTTTTCCTGTAATTTATATCTAGTCTCAAAGCATTGTGGCTGGAAAAGATACTTGATACGATTTCAATTTTCTTAAATTTACCAGGCTTGATTTGTGACCCAAGATATGATCTATCCTGGAGAATGTTCCATGAGCACTTGAGAAGAAAGTGTATTCTGTTGTTTTTGGATGGAATGTCCTATAAATATCAATTAAGTCCATCTTGTTTAATGCATCATTTAAAGCTTGTATTTCCTTATTCTCATTTTTGATCATTGGTCCATTGGTGAGAGTGCAGTGTTAAAGTCCCCTACTATGACTGTGTTACTGTCGATTTCCCCTTTTATAGCTGTTAGCATTTGCCTTATATATTGAGGTGCTCCTCTGTTGGGTGAATAAATATTTACAATTGTTATATCTTCTTCTTGGATTGATTCCTTGATCATTATGCAGTGTCCTTCTTTGTCTCTTGTAATAGTCTTTATTTTAAAGTCTATTTTGTGTGATATGAGAATTATTACTCCAGCTTTCTTTTGATCTCCATTTGCATGGAATATCTTTTTCCATCCCTTCACTTTCACTCTTTATGTGTCCCTAGGTCTGAAGTGGGTCTCTTGTAGACAACATATACATGGATCTTGTTTTTGTATCCATTCAGCCTGTCTATGTCTTTTTGTTGGAGCATTTAATCCATTTACATTTTAGGTAGTTATCGATATGTATGTTCCTTTTATCATTTTCTTAATTGTTTTGGATTTGTTATTGTAAGTCTTTTCCTTCTCTTGTGTTTCCTGCCCAGAGAAGCTCCTTTAGCATTTGTTGTAAAGCTGGTTTAGTGGTGCTGAATTCTCTTAGCTTTTGCTTGTCTGTAAAGGTTTTAATTTCTCTGTCAAATCTGAATGAGATCCTTTCTGGGTAGAGTAATCTTGGTTGTAGGGTTTCCCTTTCATCACTGTAAATATGTCCTGCCACTCCCTACTGGTTTGCAGAGTTTCTGCTGAAAGATCAGCTGTTAACCTTATGGGGATTCCCTTGTATGCTATTTGTTGCTTTTCCCTTGCTACTTATAATATTTTTTCTTTGTATTTAATTTTTTGATAGTTTGATTAATATGTGTCTTGGTGTGTTTCTCCTTGTATTTATCCTGTTTGGGACTCTCTGTGCTTCCTGGACTTGATTGACTACTTCCTTTCCCATATTAGGGAAGTTTTCAACTATAATCTATTCCAATATTTTCTCAGTGTCTTTCTTTTTCTCTTCTTCTTCTGGGACCCCTATAATTTGAATGTTGGTGTGTTTAATGTTGTTCCAGAGGTCTCGGAGACTGTCCTCAATTCTTTTCATTCTTTTTTCTTTATTATGCTCTGTAGTAGTTATTTCCACTATTTTACCTTCCAGGTCACTTATCTGTTCTTCTGCCTTAGTTATTCTGCTATTGATTCCTTCTAGAGAATTTTAAATTTCATTTATCATGTTGTTCATCATAGTTTGTTTGCTCTTTATTTCTTCTATGTCCTTGTTAAACGTTTCTTGTATTTTCTCTATTCTACTTGCAAGATTTTAGATCATCTTTACTATCTTTACTCTGAATTCTTCTTCAGGTAGACTGCCTATTTCCTTTCATTTGTTTGGTCTGGTGAGTTTTTACCTTGCTGTTTCATCTGCTGTGTATTTTTCTGTCATTTCATTTTGCTTAGCTTACTCTGTTTGGGGTCTCCTTTTCACAGGCTGAAGGTTCATAGTTCCTGTTGTTTTTGGTGTCTTCCCCCAGTGGGTAAGGTTGGTTCAGTGGGTTGTGTAGGCTTCTTGGTGGTGGGAACTGGTGCCTGTGTTCTGCTGGATGAGGCTGGATCTTGTCTTTCTGATGGGCAGGAATTCATCCCGTGGTGTGTTTTGGGGTGTCTGTGACCTTATTATGATTTTAGGCAGCCTCTCTGCTAATGGGTGGGGTTGTGTTTCTGTGCTTTGCATAGGGTGTCCAGCACTGTGGCCTGCTGGTCATTGAGTGGAGCTGGGTCTTAGCGTTGAGATGGAGATCTCCGGGGGAGATTTTGCCATTTGATACTATGTGGGGCCAGGAGGTCTCTGGTGTACCAATGTCCTGAACTTGGCTCTCCCACTCAAAGGCTCAGGTCTGGCACCTGGCCGGAGCACCATGACCCTGTCAGCCATACTGTAGTTCTGTGTTCTTGGACTAGGCAGTTAACTTCTCTGTGCCTCAGATTTCTTTTTGTGCAGCACCCCCTCGCCCTGGAGGCCCAGTCAGGTGCGAGGAAGGGTTGTCGCTCACAGGGTGTTCAGGGAGGAAGCCCGTGAGGGTGGCGCAGGACCAAACTTGCAAATCATTTTGTTATGTTTTTTAATCTAAAAATTAATTTTGGAGAAATGTAGGTATCCTTTTGGTATGTTGATGAACTGCTGTTGAGAAAGCATTCTCTATGGGTCTCTTGCATTTCTGCATGTCTTTACAGTATAGGACATTCACAACTTTAGTCCCAATCTTTTCAAAGAGGTTGTATAGCAAACAGCCTTGGAAGACAGAGATAGTGCCCTACATCAGGGCAGAGGAACGGCTTTTTTCCTGACCAGGATAGGGAAGATAATGTCTTCCTACAGGGCAAAAGTTAGGTACGAGTATTAGTAGCCTCTCTATGAGAGTCCTCAGCCATGGCACAAACCCACAGTATGTGCAGCATCTACCTAGAACATCCCATGTAACCCTGAATTGTTTTGGGACTGAAAGGGAACCAATAAAATCATAAAACACAAGCCATCTCTAGCTTGTGAGTAATAACATCCTGTATCTCTGACTTAGGGATCTTGTGTCATCTCCCAGCATCACAAAACTGTGGGAGGTTAGCAGTTAGTTTACAATTAGGATAAAATCTCAGTTGCCCTACAGTTCCTGAATATCCTAGCTTAAATTATAAGATGGTCCCCAAGATTCTCACCTCCTCATATTATTATTCTGTATAGCATCCTCTCCTTAATTTTGGAGAAACCTGTGAATATGAGGATATATCACATGCATGATTAAGCTTGGAAGAAGGCCCCAAGCCTCAGATGAGGAGTTAGCCCTGGACGACCTCTTAATTGCAAAGCTGTGAAATCCTAAGTACAGGGCCCAGCCGAGAATGCTCAGACTACTGACCTATGGAAATTGAAATAATGTGTGTATGCTCTTTCAAGCCACTAGCTTTTTAATAATTTGTTATGCAACAGTGCAAAACAAATACACAGGTACTTTTTCATTTCATGTTTATTTATATCATATCCTTCTACTATTAATAAACATATATATTTTCATGTTCATTAAATAATTTAATGCACCTCTCAAATAACTGGTTTCCTGCACATTCCTGGGTTATATGTTCTATGTCCTATCATAACCATCTTAACCTTACAGCTTAAAACCTTAGACTAGCTAAAAAATGAGTCACTATCTTTTGACAAATAGCTATATTAGTAATTTAGAAAAACTATTTAATACATAAAGTAATATGTTGATGCTAAGATTTCTGGGCGCCTATATTATGGAAAATTCATTTATTTCACCTGAGACCTCTTCTGCTTTTCTCCTTTACTTAAGTATAGCTCTTGGAACATTTTTGTTTCAAATCTCTCATCAGAAAATTCTTTAGATCCTACATTATATATAGAATTCTGAAAGAAAGGGAGTCCAGGATCCCTTTCTCAATCTCAGTTCAATCTTTAAATTTCTCCTCAAATTGTCAGAGTGCAACTGTAGTCACTGTCTGTAGGTCAGTCCATTCTCCAGTCATTATATCAAAACCATGGTTGAAGTATCTCCCTTATATATGGTAACGTAGATTAAATTTTTGTTAAACTTTTCTATACTGTAGGTAATTTTAAAGCATTATATTGCTATTTAAAGTTTCAACAGAAATTCCCTTGTGTCTTTGGACACCCAATTATTCAATATCCTGCTAAAAATATCCTTGCTTCGGTCTTAATACAACTATAGTATGTGAAACACTGTACTATGGATTCACAGAGAAATTACATACATAACTATTACAATAGTTTAGAAATTCAGTTGTTTAAACTGTTTTACATTTATAGACACAAAGTCTATTTCAAAGTATTTATAATCATAAATATTTGTTTTTGTTTTATAACTGAAGTTATATTGTAGTCTTGAGCGAAAGAGGAGTAAATAGTATAATTTGAAACTTTCAGGAAAATAACAAAACATAATTGCAATCTTCTGCATGATTAATAGCCTAGAATCTCATTCTTAATTTCATCATACCATATGTTAACTATGGTCTTTTGGGTAAATAAATTTAATTTCCTAAGAGATCAAATTACTACTACTTGTAAGCAATATCTGACCACATATTATTATTTTTAATTTCATATCTATTGAATTTGATTAATGGTTTACTTTGATTGATTTTATCTTCAAAAGATAAAATAACTTTATTTTCAAAAGATGAATAACTTAATTTTATTAAATATCACTGCTTAAACAGATCAAGGTAGTAATGACCTCTATCTTAATGATGTTTTGGTATATATATTACAAAGATGAACATATACTTTTATGGCTTCCCTATTTTTGCCCATAATTTTCAGAAAATTTTAAATTATAAAAATATGAAATAGATTCTAATAAAAGTAAAGAAAGAATCTGAAATTAAGATTTACACAGACATTTTGACCAAGAATAGAAAATTCAATTCTGAAGAAAATTTTGACATAAGATATAGGACTCAAAATGTTAAAATCAACTCAATCTATTTCAATCCATCTTTAGTAAACTCCAGGTAGAGTGGTTCTATATATTTTAATTGCATGTACTATAACACTTACGAAAAAGTTACTGTGTTAGACTACTAGAATCTCTGAGTGATAGTTAATTTCTGAGTGATAGTTCATTTCCTTATATTCTCTATATATTTTAACACATTTTGGAATAGAATGAAAACTGATGAAACAGTAATATAAGAAGTGCTGAAATCAGTGCTAATCATATGCCTACTATATGATTATGTGTGTGAATATACATACACTCATACCAGACATACAAATATTTTATATATATACAAACATTTATATAAAGTTTTCTTATATAACATGGGATCTGCTAAAGGACAAAATGCTGATGACATTCAGTGATTATTCACTTTAATCAAGATGATCAGTAAAGATGTCTCTGTGACTACCCTATGCAGTGTCTTTCTCTTGACAACACTTTACAATAATTACCTAGTTTATTCTTCCTTTATTCCTCTCTGGATCTGTCTCTCTTTGCATACATTGAGATGTGAAAGTATTTAGTAAATAACAAAAACAGAACAAAACTGTTGGGCTGATATATTTAATCTTGTTAGAAGAGTTTAGGTAAGACTTTGTGCAGGTGATACAGCTGCAGAAAGGTAGCCCAGGTGTATTCCAATCCAATTTTACTGAGATTCAATCGTAGTTCCCTGATTTTAATTGAGTGTTCAGCAATTTTTCCCTCCATCTTTGCAGGGAAAAGTTTTGGATTCTGCATCAGTTGCTACTATTATGTGTGGGTTTCACTATTTCTTAGAAATATATATATATGTGTGTATATATATATATATATATATATTTTTTTTTTTTTTTTGCTGTACGCGGGCCTAGCCGCTCCGCGGCACGTGGGATCTTCCTGGACCGGGGCATGAACCTGTGTCCCCTGCATCGGCAGGCGGACTCTCAACCACTGCGCCACCAGGGAAGCCCTAACTATATTTTTATACTTGATGAATATCTTAGTTTTGCATTAGATTTTCTAAGTAGTATTCATCCAGTACTATCATATTCTATATTTTTTCTATAGAGGTAAAAGGCAAAACTTGTGGTTTTCTTCATTTTTAGTATGTATGTCTAATAAAAATCACTCCATGTCAAATGTTGTTGATTTTTTTCTGACTATACTCCCTCTCTAATTTCTTACATAATATATTTCTACCTCATAACTCATTTAGATGGTGACAACCATAACCTTAGCTATTTCTTAATTTTCCACAATAAATATGACATCTGAGTACTTCTTCTATGAAATGTATATTTTAAAGTAGCATTTACCATTTACATAACCTACCAGTACATTTCACATACTAAAATAATAACACATTTTAATGGTTTTATATAATCACTTGATCAGAAAGAGGAGACACAAAACTGAATTTCCATGTGAGCAGTAAAACTAGGAATAATTGTAGAACAGTTCTCCTTAATAGGACCCAAATTATATGGCTTAAGATCATTCTATTAATTAAGCAAGATTAATCCCCAAATGAGATGTACATGGCATTTTACTCTAAGAGCTTTTTAAAAATATAATATTAGAGGGCTTCCCTGGTGGCGCAGTGGTTGAGAGTCCGCCTGCCAATGCAGGGGACGTGGGTTCGTGCCCTGGTCTGGGAAGATCCCACGTGCTGTGGAGTGGCTGGGCCCGTGAGCCATGGCCGCTGAGCCTGCGCGTCCGGAGCCTATGATCCGCAACGGGAGAGGCCACAACAGTGAGAGGCCCCCGTACCGCAAAAAAAAAAAAAAAAAAAAAAAAAATATATATATATATATATATAATATTAGAAAACACTAATTCTTGGATTTAGACTACATCTTGCTACATAAGTGTTGTGGACTGGATTTTGTGTCTCCCCAGAATTCATATATTGTACTCCCAATCCCCAAATGAGGTAGGGCATTTAGGAGGTAATTAAGTCATGATGGTGGAACCCTCATGAATAGGATTGGTGCCCTTATTAAAAGAGACATGAGAGAGATGATCTCTCTCCACATGTGAGCATACCAGAAAAAGAAAAAAAAATGGCTGTCTGCAAAACAGGAAGTGAGCTCTCACCAGGAGCCAAGTCTGCTGGCACCTTGATCTTGGACTTCCTAGTGTCTAGAACTGTGAGAAATTTCTGTTGTTTAAGCCACCTAGTATATAGTTTTTATAGCAGTTTAAGCTAAGACAATAAGCTTTCAGAATTTTTATTCTTTCTTTAATTAAAAAAAAAATTGTGTGCAGAATACTTGACTATAAGAAAACTATTGTCTATTTTCTGTATTAATCAAGTAGCATATATTGGGCTGGCCAAAAGTTCGTTCGGGTTTTTCCATAACATCTTACAGAAAAACCCAAATGAACATTTTACATTTAAAGACACATACTGCTTAAATCCAAATTTACCTTATTAATTTTATAAATACTTAACATATACCTGGGAGTAAATGAAATGTATGATGTAAAAGTTATGGGCTAAGGTTCAATATCCCCAAAATTTCTGAAAAAAGTTAAAATTCCTAGTTATTTTCTATTTTATCCTTCATTTTCTCTTTCTAGTCCTTCAAATTTGATAGCTCTTTTTTTCCTATTTGTTACACTTTTTTTATTTAAGGGTACGAGAGTTTAAATCAGGCAAATAATGTACATAATGGTACTCTCTATCTTGCTTATATCACTGCTTCATTCCTATTTCCATAGAAAGTATTATATAAAATAGAGTGATTTTAAAATATGTACTTTACAGTTAATATTTATTTGATGGTGAAAATGGAAATGTTACCAGAATTAAATATAGATAGAAAGCTCTATCTTTTTAAGTTGATCAGGTAGATGGATGGCACTTTAAATAATGTGTTAAATTTAGAGAATATATTAAACAGAAAAGAACATCATGGAAAATCAGAAAGCCTTTTTATTAAGGGGTTCAAATATGAAATGTTCTATTCAGACACAAACTAAACCTAAAATGAGGGGGTTTTTTAACCGTAAGAGCTAGCGAGTAATTAAAGGTAATTGGCATGTTATTATTCTTAAAAGGTTCCCTTTTTTATTATAAGAATACCAGAGAACAATTGAATAGATAAAAAGAAAACCATAAATTGCCAAATAGATCTTTTGTATAATAATACATCTTTCTAGACAAAAGATACTTCAAACCCATAAAAAAACAGGGAGGTGCATTTGCCTGACCAGCCTTGCATCTTGCCTGACCACAGTGAAATTGTGTCAGATTCTTAAACTCACAGTGTTAGATGCTGTCTTAATGAGTTAAGAGGGAATCAAAAGTGAATGTGACAAACTTGAGGGAGATCAGGTGACTGGCAGAATTTAACATTAGGTGAGTAGAAAATTACCTGATAAATGAAATTGAAAGTAGAACAAATACTTTTATTTAAGAATACCTGTGGCAGATTGATGCTGCTAAGATTATTGATCCACTTTGGGAAGCCCTCCCTCTTGCCTTTTCTCTGTCCAAATCCTGCATATTCTTCGCAGAACTGGATCAATACAAATTCTCATTATGAAGCCACTTATTTACTACTCTATTGCTCAAGGAACTCTTTTCTACAGACTTCTATCCCACCTGCAGTCAATACTGTGTCACATTCTTCCCCTCTCAACTTTAGCTTCTCAACCCAAATAAGACTCTCTCAGAGGCTTAATCTAATTAATCCAATCATCTAATTAAAATATAACCCCTTACCTATTTAGTCTCTCCAAAACAACTGTGTTTTTCCTAACTCATAAATTTTCCATATCATTTAAAGACATTTTTATTTGTACCTTTGTATTTCTTCTATTTTTGAGGACAAAATTATGTGTTCTTCCATCTTTTGTTTATTCAATCATGTCATCTTTTCTGTACTCTTTATTTCTGGAAGACTCCAAATACATTTGATTTTGGTGCATCACAACTTGTTAAATTAGGGGGAATATATTGAGAAGTTGAATAAAAAAAGTTTATCTTCATGCTGTACATGGTATGCTGATTTATTAAAATCAAAGAGTTCTTCATACTAGTTGCCCTATTTATTACCTTAGATATGACACTTTTTTACTCTGTCTTATAACATGCACATTTGAGTCATTTTTTACAGCCTCAATGAAGTATAACTGATATACAAAAACTGCACACATTTAATGTATACTACTTTATGGGTTTGGACATATGCAAACACTTGCGATACTATCACCATTAAGGTAACAAACATATCCATCCCTCCAAAGGTTTCTCTGTGTCCTTTTGCTTTGTACATGTGTGTGTGGTAAGAATACTTAACATAAAATCCATCCTCTTAACAAATATTTTAGTGCACAGCACTGCACCATACTGCTAACTATAGACACTGCACTGCATAGCAGCTATCTAGAATTTATTTCTATCAATTTATATTCATTGAACAGCATTAACTCAAAACATAACCCTTGTAACAGCTCACATTCAGAACACAGTTAAATCTATGAATGACTGAAAAACTGATTCACTGGTAGATAACAAAGTTAACTTTATTGTAGTATCCTATATATAGTTGAGCTCAAAGGCTGTGTCTGAATTTTAGATGTAGGCATTCAGAATATGTCACCCCAAAATATATCATTTTGGAATATTGATTATTTTGAATTAAATGTGTTTGAGAAACAGATGATGCAAGAAGGGCACTCTGTCCTTTATGTCCCTGAAAGCAAGAGCTAAATCTTCCATGTGAAAGGTACTTTCCCTGCACTAGGAGGGGAGAAGGCATCCTTAGTACCAGAGACAGGGAATCTAGAGCTGAGAAGTCTGCATAAATAAACCTTGTTACTTCTTCACCTCTTCACTACACTAAGCCCAAACCTTTATGTCTTATCAATTCTTCACAACTTTATTGTTTCTTTGTCTAAAAGGTATAAAACTTTCCTGCTTTTGTCACCTTTTTGATATAAATCATAACAATATGTTTTTGGAACTGTATCATAAGGCAAAGGAAATGAAAGCAAAAATAAACAAATGGGACCTAATTAAACTTAAAAGCTTTTGCACAGCAAAGGAAATCAACAAAAATACAACCCACTGAATGGGAGAATACTTGCAAATGATATGACCAGTAAGGGGTTAATATCCAAAATATATAAACAACTCAATACCAAAAAAATCAACCTGATAAAAAAATGGGCAGAAGACCTGAATCAACATTTTTCCAAAGAAGACATACAGATGGTCAACAGGCACATGAAAAGATGCTCATCACTAATCATAAGGGAAATGCAAATCAAAATCGCAAGGACATATCACTCCCCACCTGTCAGATTGGCTGTCATCAAAAAGGCCACAAATAACAAATGTTGGTGAGGATGTGGAGAAAAGAAAACTCTGGTACACAGTTGGTGGGAATGTAAATTGGTGCAGCCACTATGGGAAACAGTACTGAGTTATCTCAATTCAAACAAAAAGAAAGAAAAGGGAAAAGTTCTCACTATACTTGCTTCCACCAGACCCTGTAGGCAAGAAATTGAGAGACTGATGTAAGATTACCATACAAGTACAACAGTAATGAAAAAGTTTGAAATGTGAGAATTACCAAAATGTGACACAGAGACATGAAGTGAGCAAATACTGTTGAGAAAATGGTGCTGATAGACCTGCTCAATCTAGGGTTGCCACAAGTCTTCAATTTGTAAGAAATACAGTATCAATTAAAATTTTCTCCTAATCAAACTGCAAAACATAAAAAATAACACTTTAAGCTACAGGCTAGAAGAAATTATTCCCTATATGTATGGCAGATAATTGATGTTTGGAATAAAGTACTCTTGCAACCTGCTACCCATGTGCAAAACTCTTAAACAGATATTTCACAATATAAGACATGCTAGTGGCTTGTGAAAATATGAAATGTTCCTCAATGTCATTATATAAGATGAAAATGCATGCAAAAAATGCAACAAGATCCTATTTCACACCACCAAAAGAACATAAAAAAAAATGACACATATTTCGGCAAATATGTGCCGAAACTAGAAGTTGCAGATATTTTTTATGAGTGTAAAATGTTAACAACCATTTTGGAGTAGAATTAATTTGTTTCTTAATTAAACATACACCTACCTGATAACATAGAGATTTTACCCCCAGAAATCGATCAGCAGCAAATTTGGCTATGGGGGTCTTTTGTAATTCTGTACAAAATTAGGATTGTTTTTCCTATTCCTGTGAAAAATACCACTGGAATATTGATAGGCATTGCCTTGAATCCATAGATTGCTTTGGGTAGTATGCACATCTTAACAAGATTAATTCTTCTAGTCCATTAACATGGAATATCTTTTTATTTATTTGTAGCTTATTCTATTTTTTTCATCAATGTCATGTAGTTTTCAATGTATAAACTTTTCACCTCCATGGTTAAATTTATTTTTAGGTATTTTATTCTTTTTGATGCAATTGTAAATGAGACTGTTTTCTTTATTTCTCTCTCTGATAGTCTGTTGTCAGTGTTTTGAAATGCAAGTGATTTATGTATATTGATTTATGTCCTATAAATTTACTAAATTTTTAAATTAGTTTTAACAGGTTCTTGATAGTCCTTTGGGTTTTCTATATATACTATCATGTCTTCTGCAAATAGAGATACTTTTACTTCTTTCTTTCCCATTTAGATGTCTTTTATTTATTTTCTTGCCTAATAGCTTTGGATAGGAATTCCAGTACTCTGTTGATTAAAAGTGGTGCAGTGTGCATCATCATCTTATTTCTGATCTTAGGAAAAAGCTTTCATTTTTTTCACCATTGAGTATGATGTTAGCTGTAAGCTTGTCATATATGGCCTATATTATGTTGAGGTATGTTCCCTCTATATCCACTCTGTTGAGAGTTTTTATCATAAATGGATATTGAATTTTGTCAAACGCTTTATCTGCATCTACTGAGATAATCATATAAATTTTATCCTTAATTGTGTTAATGTGGTGTATCACATTACTTGACTTGGGGATGTTGATCCATCCTTGCATCCCTGGAATAAATCCCACTTCATTTTGTATGATCCTTTCAGTGTGCTGCTGAACTTTGTTAGCATTGTTTCTTTTTGCATAACATAGTCTGTGGTTTCCAATGTTGCTTTTTAAAAATAGACCAATCAGTTGAAAATCCATAAAAAGTAATATGTATACAGATACTCACACACTTCACTCCCCCCAAAAAATCTCTTACAGATGACTGACTCAAATCAAATTTGTTGGCATTTTTAATAGCTTATGCTTATCACTTCCTTCAGAACCATTCATTTGTTTTCTAAGAAATCCTTTTTTTTAAAAACTTTTATACTCACTTATCACTTTTACATGATAGTTATTTAAATTATCTGGCTACAGTAACAATTATATCTGACATAAATGTATTTGGAAACAAAACATTCAACTTTTGGCATACAGATAAGCAGTGGGAGAAGAAATGTGTGAGCACGTTAACAGCGCTAGCCCAAAACATGGGCCCTGTCAGGGGGCAGGTAATCCAGAGCAGCTGTTGAACAGGGGTTGGGAAGACATTCTACAGTACTTTCCACCTTGGATGCAGACATAAAGGAAATACATATAATATTATAAAAAATGGAAATTTTAGCAGAAGTCAAGAAAAAGCAGAGAGTAATAAGATGAATTGGAAAAACAAGAGACTGATGGTGTGGGTCATGCTTGTTTTTTTAGCAATTAATTACATCAAGTGCCCATAGGTGCCAATTATACCATAGTTTGCCTACCTACCATTGCTCTGTTTGACCAAAGTGTTCTTTCAAAGGTGTGGGAAAGTCTGACTTATTTAGAATAGTAATTATCTTTTTGTAAAGAGATAAACCTAGGCACCTGAGGGTATATATAAATAACAACAAACAACACATAAAACTATTTTTCTTTAAAAAAACAGCCATACATTACTGTGTCAGATATTAGAAATGAACATTCGTTTGTTAAAGTACCTAACAGAGATGATCTTTGATTTTTCAATCCTTCAATTACCAATTATCTTCACTTTAACATAGCAAGTTAACAAGTAGAAGACTAACACATAGATATTAATAACAATGGAATCTTCTGTGTCAAAGCTTTCAAAAAAAGGAATGAAAGGAAAAATAAAAAAACCCTTTTGTGTGTCATTCTCAGATGTTATTTTCAATTAAATGTTTCTTCAGACCTAAAAAAATCCTAAAGATAAAAACAAGTGTCATTTTGTTTCCATTCACTTGAAATTAATATTTACCATTATTTCAAATCATACTTAATTTACAGTTTTTAAGATAAAAAAAGAGTAAGAAATAAGTGAAAAGAGAAAAATTAAGTAGAAAGTAAAATGGTATTGGAATAATTGGCAAGAATTTGTTGAATAGTGCTATGTATATTTGGCCATAATTTCTTGGTTCTACAAATTTCATTCTCATAGACTCTTTAAGTATAATCAATTCAGCTATAATACAAGATAGACTGTCCTGTAATACATGACAGAAAACACTGTACTGTTTTAGAAGTGCAAATGGTCACATAATTTTGGAATACTCTAGGTAAATTATTATTGAGTATAATGGTTATGACATATAACAAATGAAAATTTCAGGGAAAAATATTTTGGCTGACAAAGAAACATGTCTTGTTTTAGAGACTATGTATTTTACTACTTCACAATAGAATCTATTTCTAAACCAAGGAGAAAAAAAATAAAGAAAACTTAGGAAAAAGGCAAAGAGCTACTTTTGAAAGTAAAATATTTTTATATAATCATAGTTAGAAAAAGAAGTGGCAAGCAGTATGTGATTTCAGATGATTGCATGTTTTATAAACTATTAAGAGGAGAATGTCTCCGAGCTTCCAGTTGCCAGTTGCTGAGAGATTTAAATTCAGAGGTCCATCTATACAAAGAGATTGTGCTGTTATTATGGTAAAGATTGTGCTGTTATCTTTTAAAAATTGAACTAGAGAGTAAACAGTCACACATTTTTTAAACATATGAATTTTAAAAGGTCTATGTTTGAACACCTTTATAAAGAAACTGACAGCTATAGATGAAAAGAAATCTATAGAGTTTACCTTTAAAAACTGCATATATTAATTTTGTAATATTGAATTTCTTATAATGAAAGCAAAGGCATTTGAGACATAATACACTTTAATATCTCTGTAAATAATATTTACTGAAAAAGTAAATGTAAAACTAAATAATATGGCATGTAATTAATATAGATTATAGAGAACGTCACATCGATTGCATAAGTTTTTGAAATTATTCTCTAATGGAACAGTTCAACACAAGTATAAGATATTTTAACCAACACAAATTGGGTCTTTGAATATTACTTTGAGAGGTTAATAGTCAACTGATAGGTGATTCAGGACAGCTGCTGGTAGAGGAAAATGTGTACTTACGACTAGTACTTGATATGATTAGTGTATCTCATTCTTACCTACATTAAAATCTGTAGTAGTTTGTGAAGGGAACATGTGAGATTTCCACCTTTTCCATTTGTTCTTCAGCCTCTTGATGTATCTATTTCATGTTTAATCCTTTCAAATTGTAAACAATTCTTAAGTGTGTTACTAGGTAACATGGGGTCAAGGGAAAGTAAAATTTATAATTCAGAATGAAGAGAGAATAATTGGGTTTCCCTGGTGGTGCAGCGGTTAGGAATCTGCCTACCAATGCTGGGGACATGGGTTTGAGCCCTGGTCCAGGAAGATCCCACATGCCGCAGAGCAACTAAGCCCGTGTGCCACAACTGCTGAGCCTGCGCTCTAGAGCCCGCGAGCCACAATTACTGGAAAAAAAAAAAAAAGTGCCAGAACTACTGAAGCCCGCGCGCCTAGAGTCCATGCTCCACAACAAAAGAAGCCACCGCAATGAGAAGCCCATGCACTGCAGCGAAGAGTAGCCCCCGTTTGCTGCAACTAGAGAAAGCCCGTGTACAGCAATGAAGAACCAATGCAGCCAAAAAATAAATAGATAAAATAAATTTTTTAAAAAGAGTGGGAGAATAATTTATGGAAGATGTCCTTGAATGGAGCAAGAGAGGATATTAACCAATACCAGGTGCAAGGGAAGGTCTTGGACTAGAGCAAGGAGAGCGAATCTATCACAAGAAGAAAGGCAATGTGTGTGTGTGTGGCGGGGGAGAAGTACAGACACAAATACGGTGGTAGATATGTGGATAGGAATATTACAAAGTTCTCTTCTAAATGCTTTCATTTTGTCAGTAAATCATAAGAAATGTCTCCAAGCAGACAAGAGGAAGATGGACAATATTGGAGGTTTGAGCTGAAAGCAGGTGATAGGAGTGGATTTCACTTCCTCAGACTATGGAGGAGGGAAATTCTGAGAGAAATGATCGGAGGAATGAAGGTCGGTATTTGGGCAGTGTTTAGTGTTCACTCAGTATTATTTAATAAGAGAAATATTTTTAAGAGAATGAAATTGCATTTCTTAGTCGTTTGACAGATTCATGGTGTCATCTCCTCTGAGTTTGTTCATAGAGTCTCTGTCATGATCACAGTAAACTCATACTCTGTTTTGTGCTGGTTAAAAGTAGGTTCTACAGGCACAGAAGAAGTATGGCAAGGGCTAATGCTGCCCAATTTGAAGTTCAGGAAGATTCATTTAGAATCTAAGTGTGTATTTTATGTTGTGGTAAATCAGTAATCCTTGCCAATTCAGACTAATTGACAAAGAAACCAGCCACCATAAGTGAAAAGATTCTATTGTGGATTTTGTTTAAACGATTCTTAGTGTATTTATCTACTTACTTATTTGATGTTTTTTATTTGAAACCAGAACCAGCCTAGAAATGATACCTAATAACAGTCATTTGTTTACAGACAAATATTGCCAGGAACTTCATAGAGACTGTTTATAATCTACTCTTAGATTTTTAGAGGGAGTCAATATTATCACTGCTTTATAAGAATGAAATCTGAAATTCAAATAATTTAATCAAGTTAATGTAACCTGCAAGTTACAACACCAGATTCAAATATAATCCTGTCTGAAACCAGTAACTATGTTCTTTTTACCACATTAGACTACCAATCACATAAGTTGCCTACTAAAATAAGAAATTATTTGTAAATATGTATTAAAGCTTTAAAATATTACATGAATATAGTATGTTTATATTTTTAATGATCATACATGAGATATAGCAACTTTAATACTTGTATCCTTGAAAACAATTTACTCTCTGAAGATATTTTAATTACTCCTCCTCTAACATGTTTATGATTTTAATTTAATGGTAACGTGATATGTTTTAATCTAAACAACTTAAATACTTTATGAGTGGAATCCCAATTGATAAAATTTCATTATTCAATTGGTACTATATTGAGGTCCCTGTTTTGCCTCACAAATCAACCTCTAATAGGTTATTACAGAAAATTGTTGTTCTGTGTAAATTTTTTCAAGTTTCCTCAGTGAAGTAGATATTACAAAAGCTGTATTTAAACCCAACACTATGAACTTAAGTCACAGAGGCAAGCAGAAACTATTGTATTTGCTTTGAGCATCTACATATTGTAATAAAGACTATTGGACGCAACTCAAATCTAACTTCATTTGAGGATAACCTTAGGCATTCTGTGTCTGTATTTCTTGTAATTTTGGATTGGCTACTGGAAACTCATTCAGTTTTGCCTTAAAACACTCACTAACCTCAGACCAAAAGGTATAAAAACTATTATGTGATGATTAGCCACTGTAGACCAGACACATCAGGTATGTACAATTGTATAGTGTTGATGATACACAAAAACAAACAAAAAATTATCTTTCTCAGATGGAGTGACAGATGAAAATACTTACTTAAACTAAAAATAAACTCTCATAGTTTAGCAAATAGAGTTGAAGGCAGTCAAAATGTATTACATTTCTTAGAACTGTTTAATATATTTTTTCTTTATAGTAGGGCATCTTTTCCTCTATTTGACTGAAAGACATTTTGATTGATGGGACAGTTACACTTGTTTTTATACTCCTCACAGACCTACCATGATGCTTTGTACAGTAATAATCACCCATTAAATATTGTTGAGTTGAATTACATTTATTAGTAGTTCAAAGGTATTTTTGAATGAATAAATTAAAATAATACCAGTAGATAAAGTACTTCTGAAGAATTTCTTGATTGTAATGTC
The DNA here is from genome assembly GCF_964270905.1 of Leucopleurus acutus. Taxonomy (NCBI): domain Eukaryota; kingdom Metazoa; phylum Chordata; class Mammalia; order Artiodactyla; family Delphinidae; genus Leucopleurus; species Leucopleurus acutus. Next base: position 10,987,914 of record NC_139146.1, read on the forward strand.
ATGAAACATCTTTAGCCAAGGTAAAAATTTAAATGTAGGAGTAAATAATAATGAAGTATGTTCAAATTTGGAATATGATAGTCAATGAAGATGAATTCTTAGATATAAATACTGAAAGATTGATCTTTATGAAACATTGAGATTGAGGTCCAAAATTATTTGCACAGATGTTTATTAAATAGCCCAGTCAAGAGATTAAAATCCTTGACAATTGTCAAATGTACAAGTGAGAGATTTGTTAAACACTGAAAGCATAGAAATAGCCATATGTCTTAAACTAATATATAAAATTATATAATAAATATAAGCAGGGAATATTTTACCAAAAATTTTTTTTATCATGGGGAAGGTGTAGTCAATTTCTGCTACTTATTTATTATTCTTAAGCTTATAACTTAATGAACCAAATATCAAGTGGATGGAAATATTTCTTGTCCAGGTAAAATTGTCATTTGGGTAAATTTTACCTTGAGCATCTTCTTATTTCCTTGTTAACATTTTCTATGTTGCCCAAATAAAGCCTTATTTCCACAATTTACTACTTTATGTGAGGATCTTTTTGGTGTGGCCAATTTAAATGGTGTTGATATTTCTGTGTCAGACTGCAAAGGTTATAATTGACATTAGGAAGGGGAATTTCTATGCAGATCATATAACTGCTCCTTTATTATGTGTCAGGGTAGAATTTATATAAAACAAAGTTGATTTAAGACCAATGCTGTTATTACTTGAAAGATTAAAACAGGCAAATTCCATGTGTTAACTGAAACTCAAAAGGGGCATTTCTGTGCAAATTAGCCAAGAGTCTGAAATAAAAGATAGAGAACTCTTGAGACCTCTTAAGTCTTCATGGCCAACTCTTCTATACACAATTGAGAGAACTCCCCATGACCTGCATCATTCAACCTGGATCCCAATCCAAACTTAGAGTCAGGCTTTCTGGGGTCATGGCCAAAGTGTCCATCTGTTATTAATAACCCATGATGATTCACATGCACAATTAAGTTTGAGAACATTGTCTAAAGAAAACAAAGCCCTTACAAGGGCCATTGCTAAGATGAGACAATTCTGGCACGGTGCCAAGCCATCTAAACTTACAACGATAAAACCTGGGTTTTAGGGTGTTTGCCATCCTATACTTGTATCCACTTGAGAAAAATCTTTTAATTTCTATTATCCACAGTTTTCTTTTCAATAAATTGTCTGTATTTCATGAGGTATTTGAGTTTTTGAGATAATCAAATGTGTCAATACATACAAATGTAATGCAAAAAGAATCCATAAGACATTTTATACAGTATAGTGCTAGTAATCTCTTTTTAATTGATAGTTGCCCTATGAAAAACATCTGGATTAATTATTTTTAATAGTAAGAATAAGACGTTCCATCTAGATATGAAGTTTCAGTGATATATTAGTAATATTCTACTCTCCTTTTAAGGAATATGTCTAGAAGTACCCCTCAGATTGATAGTTTCTTTTTAAGGGTCCAGGTTAATGGTGCCTCTTTCAGATTTCTCTGGTATTATACAATGTTTATAACTGCTAAGCCATATTAATTAAAATAATCAAGTATTTCTTCTAATAACTGAATAGAGTCATCCTCTAAACTGCTTAAGTGTTACTGCTACTGCTATCTTATTAAATATTTAATATCACCTATTAAATACAAAGTTGAATAATAAGCTTACATAAGTGAATATTTAATAAAATACTAGTACACTTAAGATGATACAAAGCAGGAAAAAATATTTCAGGATAAAAAGACTTTGAAATTTCCTGTATTATTTGATACAACTTAGGGAACAGTCTCAAAAAAACATTTTTTTCCTTCTTCTGCATCAGCTCATCTACGAACCAATTTATTTCTGAAATAGGCCCCAGGGGCAGACTGGTTGGTGACTATAATGGGGGATATCTGACTGGCCACTCAAGGAAATTGCTATGGACTTTTAATCTTATTTTGATTAAGTTCCGTGTAGATTGTGTCTGCCAGGCTAGCACTAAGATTACTGTTTCTGAGCTCTTTGGCTGTTATTGGACTGAGACTCTCAATTTTTTTTTTCTACTTTTTCAAGGTTAAGTTGAAACAATATTACCCACTTCTTATAAATAGTATATATTTATGTTTTAAATTCTGGTAGAAACTCTAATGTTAATAAAGACATCATATTTAACAAGTCATAAGCTTATGAAAGTCACTGTTTTTTGGAAAAGTAGTTTTATGTTTAAAAAAGGAAAATCTCTTTAGGGGAAAAACACAATATTTGCATGTGTTTGAACGTGTAAAATGATAATTATATAAGGAAATCAAATATAGTTGAAAAATAACTAATCAAAGAATATTTAGTGTAGAGGAGAAGGGATATGGATAAACTGTAGGGGTATTTTTTTAATCTGTTTTCTGCAGACATCTAATCAAAATAAGGAAAACTTAATGTGTTCTATTTCAGAGCCATCACAATAGAAGAAATAAGACATTGCCCTTCATCTTGCAGTGGACGAACAGTGTTAACTGCCTACCTATCAATCCATTCCTCTTTTCTTCTTCTAAATGGAATCCTGATATTATGCAAGCATGTGCCCTTCCCCCATGCAGCATGGGTGAATCAGGGAAATCTCACCCAACCCCAAAGGGCAGAGATGGGCCATCTGTGGTCAATTAATCGTGGAAAGCTCTTTCCCTTTTTTAGCTCAAAGTTTCCATAGGAAACACAGACTTAGCATCAAACAGCTCATGGTCTTGCTTCCAGATTGATAATGATTCATGGGTACACAGGTGACTTTCTATGGCCTAATTAGGCTTAAAAGATGGACTTGCATTTCATTATTGGAACACAAATTTCCTTTCAATATATGAATAACAAAGCATGCCACACCCATTGTTATCAGAAAAAAAAGTCTTAACATAAAACAATTCCTTCTTCAGGACATGATCTGAGCATTTCTTTTTGTTAAAATAAGAGCAGAATTTCTGTTTTCTGTCTCTAAAGCATTTTGACATTTCTGCTCTTAACATATTACTTATCAAGTATATCTGTGGCTTAGAGCAAAACTTCTCAGTTGTCTGCAGTAGAACACTGATGTGAAAGGTGTGTTAACAGGAGACGTGACATCTGATCCTTATAGCTGTTAGCCAATCAGGTGGACCCTGGGCAGCCAGGATCTTCAGGTCACTTGTTTGCAGCCATAAACAGTGTGCTCTACAACTATTATTAACTTATTTGAAAGCAGTACATTTGAAAATGGTAGTAAAGTGCTGGTCTAGAGCATCTGATTTATAATTCTGAGCAATTCTATGGGTCATAGTTGAGTGGACAGGAGTATTCTAGTTGTCTCTTCAAATATAGTAATTTCACATATTGCCTATTCTAGAAAAACTTAATATTTTTCTACTAGATACTTATTCATTTAGAACTTGGTGAAATCTAAAAATAATTTACAGCTTTATAATAAGAGGTAATATAAAATGTGAATTTTGCTTATAAACCTTCAATAGTCAATATTTTGCTTGTTTTCTAAAGTATCCACTAGCTTTGTAGAGAATTAATGAAATTTTCAATCATATATTTAAAATTTAATAGTATATTTAAAAGATTGTCCTACAAATTAAAGTAACAGCAATTATAATATAAAATTTCCCATGGTTTATTATCTAATTATTCTAAACCATTGCTGAATTATATATTTGCTTCTTAAAATCTCCTTCTAAGTTAGTTTTAAAGTCAATTATTCTTAAGAAGATGAACTAATTAATGTGAGATTAACTGGTTATTAGTTACTGATATTTTCATCAAAATCATATATAAAGGCACATGAGGGTATATAGGAAAGTTGTCTTTTCAACCAGTGGATAGTTGAGGAACTCAAAATAAAAAGTTTTTTTTTTTTTTTCCTGCAGAGCTATTTTTTAATCTCTTTTAAAACATTTTCCAAACCTATTTGCATATAGCTTTTAATAGATTGGATGGCATAATATATATAAATACAAGCATACTATTATTAATTTAAATGTATCATAAAGACAAAATTTCAAAAAATAAAGTAAGCCCTAAAGTCCCCATAGCTGAGTTTGGAAAGGAAATTTCTACGTTAGGAAGTAACAGAAGTAGTCATTCATATTATTTCTAAGCTGCTCCATGGCTAATAGTCTTGGGGTTATCACATTTTTTCATTGCATAATAGTCTCAAGGAGTCAGTTACAATCTCTCTTTTCAAAAAAATTTTCAAGTGTAATTTGGTTTTATTTCATGGTTTTAATTTTATATAATGTAATTAAATATATCAGAAGTGAAACTCTTTATGTATCACATACATATCATCTTTCTATATATTTGCTGAACTATAACTCTTCATACAAAAGTGGTTGCTTGAGAAATCTCAAATTCACAAGGATGCTCTGGACTGTGAAGACAAACTCAGTATTCAGATTCACATTTTGAACCCTGAGTAGTCAGCAGAGTCATGTGTTTTTCTGTCTGTAAATATTTTAATGGGAACATTTAATGAGAACCTTTCCTCTGGTTTCTGTTAACTTAGCTAGGACAGGCTGGAACTCTTTAAGAAATTTACTTGAGATCTAGACACTAAGGGAAAACAAAAGAGAAATAAACATAGGAAATATACATCTGTGTGTGTGTTGTGTGTGTGTGTGTGTGTGCACGTGTATGTTTCTGCATGTAACATAAAGCCTTTGTACTCCATCCATAGAACTTTAAAGATCTGTACAATTTTAAATTTGTATTATCTGAGTTCCTACTGTACAGTTTCAACTATATGCCCACATATAATTTTTCTAAGTGGGGTGTGTGTGTCAGTGTTTTAGTTTCAATACATTTTAGTAGGTATTACTCAAATGTTAAAAGTTAATGAAAAACAGAGAGCACTACAAAAGTTCTGATAATTCAGAAATAAAGGTATAAAGTTGTTTGTAGGTAAAGCAAACATAAAAAGTTTACTGGAGAAAAGGAGTGTTAACTATCAACTATTATCTGTTGTAGTGGAGGAAATTAGGAATAAAGTAACTACCTGTATCCCTTCCTTTGTCTACAGAAATATTTGCATTTTCTTTCTTTTCGCTTTTTTTCACTAAAATCCATAGAATGTATTCGAGACATTTACAAATTTAAGCCAGAGTTTACAGAATAAAGAAATAAGAAAATGAAAGAAGTTGAAAAGGAATACCTTACCCAGAGTCCTATACCTGAAGCTGAATACAGGCATACCTCCTTTTATTGCACTTCATAGCTATTGTCCTTTTCACAAATAGAAGGTTTGTGGCTACCCTAGCCTGAGCAAGCCTGAGGGCACCATTCTTCCCACAGCATTTGCTCACTTCATGTCTGTTACCATTTGGTAGTTCTCACATTATTTCAACTTTTTCATTATTATATTTGTTATGGTGATCTGTGACCAGTGATCTTTGATGTTACTACTGCAATTGTTTAGGGGTGCCACAAACCAGGGGCATAAAAGAGGGTGAACTTAATTGATAGTGTGTTCCGACTGCTCCATGGACTGCCATTCCCCTGTCTCTCTCTCTCTCTCTCTCTTCCCCTATTCCCTGAGACACAACGATATTGAATTTAGACCAGTTAATAACCCTACAATGACCCCTAAGAGCTCAAGTGAAAGGAAGAGTAACAGGTCTCTCACTTTAAATTAAAAGCCAGAAATGATTCAGCTTAGTGAAGAAGGATGTTGAAAGGTGAGATAGTTAAAAGTTAAACCTTTTTGTCAAACAGTTAGCTAGTTGTGATGCAAAGGAAAAGTTCTTGAAGGAAATTAAAGTGCTACTCCAACAAACACATAAATGATAAGAAAGTCAAACAGCCTTAATGCTGATATGGAGAAAGTCTCTGTGGTTTGGATAGAAGATCAAACTAGCCACAAGATTCCCTTAAGCCAAAGCCTAATCCAGAGCCAGGCGCTAACTCTCTTCAGTGATGTGAAGGCTGAGAGGTGAGGAAGCTACAAAAGAAAAGCTTGAAGTCGGCAGAGGTTGGTTATTGAGGTTTAAGGAAAGAAACCTTCTGCATACCATAAAAGTGCAGGGTGAAGCAGCAAGTACTACATAGAAGCTGCAGCTAATTATCCAGAAGATCTAGCTAAGATAACTAATGAAGAGAGCTACACTAAACAATAGATTTTTAGTGTAGATGAAACAGCCTTCTACTGGAAGCAGACGCCATCTAGGACTTCCATAGCTACAGAGAAGTAAATTTCTGGCTTCAAAGCATAGGCTGAATCTCTCATTAGGGGCTCATGCAGCTGGTAACTTTAAATTGAGGGAAACGTTCATTTACCATTCTGAAAATCCTGGAGCCCTTAAGGGTTATGCTAAGTCTACTCTGTGCTCTATCAATGGAACAACAAAGCTTAGATAACAGCGCGTTTAACACATGGTTTACTGAATATTTTATGCCCCTGTTGAAACCTACTTCTCAGAAAAAAAATACCTTTCAAAATATTACTGCTCATTGATAATGCACTTCAACACCCACGAATTCTGATGGAGATGTACAAGGTTAATGTTGTTTTCATGCCTTGCTAACACAACATTTATTCTGCAACCCATGGGTCAAGAAGCCATTTGACTTTCATATATTATTATTTAAAAAATACTTTTTGTGGGGCTTCCCTGGTGGTGCAGTGGTTGAGAGTCTGCCTGCCGATGCAGGGGACACGGGTTCGTGCCCTGGTCCGGGAAGATCCTACATGCCGTGGAGCGGCTGGGCCCATGAGCCATGGCCGCTGAGCCTGTGAGTCCGGAGCCTGTGCTCCACAACGGGGGAGGCCACAACAGAGGCCCGTGTACCGAAAAAAAAAAAAAAAAAGCTTTTTGTAAGGCTATAGCTGTCACAGATACTGATTCTTCTGATGGATACAGGCGAAGTCAATTGAAAACCTTCTGAAAAGGATTTACATTCTAGATGCCTTTAAGACATTTGTGATTCTTGTGAAGAGGTCAAAATAGCAACATTAACAGGAGTTTGGGAGAAGTTGATTCCAACCTTCATGGATGACTTGGAGGGTTTTAAGACTTCAGTGGAGGGAGTAACTGCAGATGTGGTTGAATTAGCAGGAGAAGTAGAATTAGAAGTGGAGTCTGAAGATGTGACAGAATTGCTGCACTCTCACAATAAAAGTTTAATGGATGAGGAGTTGCTTCCCATGGATGAACAAAGAAAATGTTCTCTTGAGATGGACTCTACTCCTGGTGAAGATGTTGTGAAGATTGTTAAAATGACAACAAAGAATTTAGAATATCACAGAAACTTAAAGATAAAGCAGCAGCAGGGTTGGAGAGGACTGAATCCAAATTTGAAACTTCTACTGTGGATAAAATGCTATCAAACAGCATTGCATGCTACAGAGAGGAAGAGTCAATCGATGTGGCAAACTTCATTGTTGTCTTATCTTAAGAAATGGCCACTCCCACCCCGGCCTCAGCAACCACCACCCTGATCAGTCAGCAGCCATAAATATTGAGGCAGGACCCTCTACCAGCAAAAAGATTGTGATTCACTGAAGGCCCAGGTGATAGTATTTTTTAGCAATAAGGTATATTTAATCAAGGTTTGTACATTTTTTAGACAAAATGCTATTATTGCACACTTAATAGACTACAATATAGGCTTTGATTTGCTTTCTGATTCATGTCTAAGCCTATTTCTCTGGCTTTTTTTGGTCAATTTTAAGAGCTGTCCTATGCCTTTCCAATATATTTATTTTTGCTTGCTAAAACTACAAACAATTTCTAGTTTTCAACCAATAACACTAACAAAAATAAAGGCCAAATACATTGCTAAAGTACTGGATTAACTAAATTTAAGTTGCTTTCCTTGTTAAAAGAATTCTTCCAGCCTTTTGTATATTAATATACTTTGTGAATCTCCAGTCAAGGGGGGATGCAATACACTGTAGAGATATCATCTACCTGTTGGACTCTTTAAGTTTATAAAAGATACATTTATTAGTATATAACTTTCTGATTATCAAAGCCAAAACCAAAATTAAGCTCTTATATAAAACAAGGAAACTTGAACATCTTTCTTCTCCTATTCCCCTATATCACATTTTAATTCTTTATGGATATTTTTATTTTAACTTTATCATTTAATATTTAAAAATTTCTCCAAGAAATTCTCATACTAAGCATAGTTCACAACCATACCTGTATATATTATTTTTAATCTGCATTATTTTTGGAAGTCAAAATGTGCTGTATGCAACTTTGGAAAACGAGTTATTTCATAATTTTTTTGTATTGAGTTATCTCAGGAATCTCCATGTTTCATTTAAGCTCATATTCAAGATGGGCAGGTGAGTAAATATTCTAAACCTCTGATTATCTGAGAATAGCATTATGTTGTTTTCACATACACACTAATGGTGAGCTGAGAATGAAATTCTAAGTATGCTCATAAAAGTAACAAATTTCTCTTCAAATATCTATAAATAATTGCTACAATGTGTTCTGATGTTTGCTGTTCTGCAAATAGAGTCTGTTATTCTAACATTTTTTATACTTAAATTGCCATTTTTTGCATCTTTTAAGAATTTTTTCTTTGGAAATTTAAATTTTGCAAAATATTTGTAGGTGTAGTAACTTTTTAAACTTTGTTGGGAGTAATTAGTGAGCTTTAATCAATATACTTGCTTATTTTTTTAATCTTGTATATTTTTCTAATATTGTTTTATTAATTTATCTGCATTAATTTTCCTCATTGCTTCCTCAAGAGTGCCAAAATTCTTGGATTATATTAAGGCTTTAGACTGCTATCATCATATTTTTTATTATTTTAATGGCCAGGTCTTCCTCATACACAATGTTGGAGGGCTTCACACATTTGTAACATCATATTATTATTCCAATATTCTGCAATAGCAATTCTGACATTTGCCACCCCAAATGAATGTCAGCTTAATTTGTTTTGACTCCTTAAAATCCTGTATTATCTCACATAGGTATAGTTTAATTCCAGCCTTTCAACTTTGAAGTTTTCTTTCCATGTCTGCCCATTCTTCATATTTTTTTTTCTTCCTGTTTCATACAAGTCACTTCTTTTCGAAAGCTACTGAAATGGGTTTCTAACTGTCTTTTAACAAAATTTGGAATTGTCAACAGGTTACTTTCAGAGTCATAATTAGCATTGACTTCTTTAGGATGTTTTCCCTTTTCCCTTTTTGCACTGTTTTTGTATTCCATCAGACAGAAATTTTACTTATCTTTACTAATAAAAGTATTTATTACTTGTATTTTCCATTAGGAACAATATGTGGAATCTATGTTTCTCCCCTTTTTGTTATAAAGTTGTTTATTTGCAAGCAGTAGAAACCAACTCTAACTGAAGCAAAATAAGTTTATTGGAAACATACTGATAGGCTTACAGAATTGAATAATACGATGAAAAACCAAGTCATGTGAAGAACAGGAGCCAGGGAAAAATTAGGCATAAGCCACAGAACTAGTGAGCTTCTCTCATCAGCGCTACAGTCACATAATGATACCTCTCATTCCCTTGTGGCTTTGTGTGCCTGGCTAAAGATGCAAATTTCTGGGAAGAGAATTCAGTTGGCCTCAGGTAATGACCTCACCCTTGTCATCAGAGAGAAGAATCTGTGACTAGAAGCCCAGGAAAAGAACATGTCAGAAGAGGTGCTGGTATCAAAAGAAGGAGAAGTCAAAAGTGATATTAGAGCAAACCTAATCTCTTGCTTTTCTCCCTCTTCCACTTTAATTCCCCTACAGTTTCTATCAGCTTGTTATCAGTCTTTGGTGCCTTCAAACAGTTGCTTATATTTTGCGCAGTTTATGGTTGCTGTCTGTGGGAGGATATAATCCTTATACACTACATCCCCATTATTAGAAGTAGAACCACTATGTGCTTTTTCTTATTGGAGGTGCGTTCTGCAGTAGTCATGTGCAGTTATGCCCATTAGATCAAGTTCATTTAAGGTAGCTCAAACCTTCCCATATTTCTATTAATATTTTTTCTCCTACTTATATAAATGACTGAGAAACTGTGTTAAAATGTTCTACTGTGACTATAATTTCATTGTAATATGAAAACTTTTATATTGTGTATTTTGAGACTATATTATTATATTCTTTACAAAATGTCCTCATTATCTCTAATAATTATTTAACCCCAAAGACTGTTTTTCCTTATATGAATATGGTTATGCCAGCTCTCTTTTGGCTGGCATTCCCATATTATACCTTTTTCTCATTGTTTTATTTTTGAACTTCTGTTTTTCTGTACTTTAAATCTATTAATTATAAATAGAGTATAGGGAGGTTTTGTTCCTCTACATTAAAGTCTGTTGTCTTTGGGTGACTCATGGAAGATTTTTATCTATTTGTATAAATTAAATTGTGTGTGTGTGTGTTTGTGTGTGTTAAATCTCTGTTCTTAAGTTATAACTATTTATCCAGCTTGATGAAATTCATTCTCTCTTTTCATCCATTCTTTTTTATTTCTATTATTCCTTTTGCTAGTTTGGAAATTACATTTCTATTTCTATCTTTTATTGGTTGCTCTAGAAATTAAATGCATTTTTAAGATTTAACTCTAATTTTTATCAAAACTTGTATCTTCCTCTTAAATTATATGAGAAATAAGTGAACCAACTTTTACAAAATTGTGCAACTTAATTTTCTTTATGTGTTATTTAAGGTACTCAGAGGTAAATTTTTGCCTAAAAAGTGGTTATCTTCCTTCAATTTGAATTATATCCTTTAGAATTTTATTTAGTGAAGTTTTACTGATGCCAAATCTTAAATAGTTATTTCACTTTCATTATTGGAATATATTTTTAATAAATATAGAATTCCACATTTTTTAAACATGTTGAAGTTATCATTCCATCTGTTGACCTGAAGCAGGTTGTCAGATGTTTATGCAGCAAATATGAGCTTATTCGGGATCATCAGAGAATGGTAATTCAGGGTCTGAAACCACGGTGATCCACGTGCAAGCCTCCACATGGCAAGGGAACACTTTTATAAAAGAGAAAAGTAATGTGAGAGGGCTTCCCACCTTCCCACGGACAGAGTCCATGTCCATGGCTTTTTATTGGCTGAATCCTTGCCAGGAGAGAATAGCGGTCTTTCTTCTTCCTGTTAGACTCTGCTACTGTCACAGCACGTGCGAGATCCTCCTTCTGGTCTCCAGACTCTATTTAATTGAGGTTTCTGTTTACTAAATTTTTTACACATCTTACTGTGATTTCATTTTTTTCTGGTGAGAGATTAGTTGTCAGCCTAATTGTTGCTTCTTTAATCTTTTTATTTTCAGGCAGTTTTTAAGATTTTTCTCTTGTCTTCTGTTTTCTGCAGTTCACTTTTCTTACCTTATTGAGAATTTGTTGACCTGCTTAAATCTGTTTATATTTGTCTTTAATCAGTACTTGAAGAGTATTATCCATTATCTCTTTAGTTATTGCCTTTGTCCTTTAAACTCTATCATCTTCTATTCTCTGTATCTTTTAACTTATCTTCAATACTTTCTTTCATTTATTTCTCCTTATTGAACTTGGATTATTTCCTAGTAGTTCTCTGTTATCTTCTAGTCAGCATTTCTTTTTTTAAAATATGCCAGGTTCACTTTTATATTTTCCTACCTGCATCTTCCAGCTTTTATTTGTTCCTTTAAATATTGTAAGCATAACTATTCTTTAAGGTCTGTCTGATAGTTCTATAATTTAAAGTTATATTCTGTTTGTCTTATCTGTTGATTTGTCTTCAAATATTCTGTTATCCTTAACAGTAAGCTTATCCTTCTCTCTCTCTCCTGTGTACGTATGTACTCGAGCATACACTCAGGAAAACAACATGTACACCCACATACACATATACATTATATTTCATAGGCTTATGTCAGGCACAATTCTAAATAATTTCAAAATTAACTTAATTCTCAATACATACCTACAAGTAGTTCTTCTTATATTCACTTTACAGTTGAGGAAACTGAGAATCTCAGAGAATAAATGACTTGGCCAAATTCACACAGTTAGTTAGTGTAAATGATTTCTAATAATACCTTGAGACCTCCTGTGGAGGTCATTTCCTCCAGAAGCTTTGCTTCTGTAGGCATTACCCATGTCAGATCACTTTAAAACCAGCTCAAAATTTGAGAGTCCCTGGACAACCTAAATTTTATCCCAATCTACAGGTATTTTCAGGTATTCTGGTTCATTCTTATTTTATCCTTCAATGGACTCCACTAGCTTTTAATACTCTAGCTTAGCATAAAGAGGTCTCTGGCTAGACTCTCCATTTTAGGTTAGCTATAGGCTTTAATTTCTCTCTCTTTCATCTGAGGATTCCATCAGGCCAAAAGTTCACACAGATTGGATGGGAACACGCACCCAATTCTGTGTTAATTGTCCTCCCTGATATCCTTCTTCTCTAATTGTTGCAAGGTGTTCCCCATGACTTTTTTCTTCCTTTGACTTTCACTGGATTGATTGAATAATCCCTTTTAATTTCCTTACATACATTCTTCACTCAAAGTAGATCAATATCACTAGTTTATTCCCTGTTAACACATAATACCTTATAATGTCTGAATATTGATTCCTTGTCCTACTTTACAGGTATTTTAGTGCTTTCAAGTATTTGTTTTACTGTATTTTTGTTGCTTCTACATAGCAAATGTTTTCTTTAGATTCAACCACCTGTTCATATATATTAATATTTTGTGTCCATTGATCATGCATTCTACTCATCTATTCATCATTGCTTCCAAGGTTTTCTGATGCTTTAAAAATACAACTTTAAAAATTAATTCAGCCTTTTCTTGTCGTTACAATGGGAGTATGGGTCTTATCCAACTACTCCATCCTTTCCAGAAGCAGAAACAAATCATTATTATTTCACAGTTTCCATTCTTTGTATTCTAGAACTTCTATTAGATGCTCCTTGGATTTTTTATTCTATCCTCCATGATTTCTGACTTTTCATATTTTCTACGTTTTTGCTAATATTCTCCTGTAAGCTGCTCTTTACACTAGCCAACAAAGTCTAAAATATTTACTCTCCAGCCCTTTACAAAAAAAAATGTTTTCTAACTACTGCTCTAGAATGATTTTGTATTTCCTCTGAAAAACCCCCAAAGTATCATTGGTCAGAAAAAGATACATATGTTAATTTTTAATTTGATAGTTCAAGTCCACATAATTCATAAATTTGAAGACAAAGAACACATAATGTATACCCGTAACATCACACATTCTCAGGGTAAATATATATATATATATATATATATATATATATATATATACACACACATACACACACACATATATATATTCACTCCTATCAATTCCTATCAATTGTTCTAATACTGATAGACAAACTTCCACTTCATTACCTGTGTTGGTTAATTTATTTTTGGTCTACCATTTCATTATGGGTGTAGCTATTAATCACCTACTCACTGATGAGTGATAAGGCCCAAATTTTGTAAGTTCCTGGGCCCATCTCTCCTGCTACTCAGAAAAATCAGAGCAATTGATCATGCTGATATTAAGTCTCACTTGTGTTTCTGGTAGGGACTGTTTTCTTGTAGTTTGAAGTATATATATATATAAGAAACTTTCTGATATTAGCATTTGTTACTGAGATTTTTCAGGTAAACTGACTTGCCATATAGACGAAATCTAATTTTAAAATCCAAGATGTATTTTTTCAGACATAAAACCCAAACTTCATAATAAGCATTAGAAAAGTGTTTCAAGGAAGTGTTTAGTAAATATGGTTATACAATATTTACTGATGTGAATTTCGATTGTATAATCAATCTCAGTCTCATTTGATTATATACCATGAGATAAATGCCAATGATGCTTATTTTTAACAAAATGAACTACAAATAATACATTGCACAAATTATCTGATACAAGAACAGGTACTCCTAATTAGAAAAATGCAACAATTGTATAAGAAAAAAAAGTGTAATATATAAATATTTTTAAAGTCTGGGGTATGAGGACTTAATTTGATTGGATTTTGAAATACTAATTTCCCAACACAGTTTCTCGTATGTTTCATTTACACGAGAGAAAACTCTTTAATTATAAGATTCTTAATTTACCCTGGTAATTTCTTAAGAAAAATGATTAATTACTTTGAGCAATCAGTTTTAAACATAGTTTTTATTTAAACCTCACACACACAGACCACAAAGAAAAAAAAAAGAAAGCAAAGGACAAACTTGTGCATAACACTTAAAGAAAAATCTAGCCTTGAAATATTTCTTTAGACATGGTAAAAATCTTCCTATTGTTGCTAACTAATAATTCTATTTTTAAGTTCAACTGATTCAACATAGCAATTGAATTTTAAGTAAACATACTATTTTAAGAAATGAATGGCATATTTAGAGTGCTGACATTTAGAAAATGCAAGTTTTGTGAAATGTGTAATATGCTTTAAAATCATAAATGTTAAAATAAATGAATGGCAGATTATATTTAATGGAATAAAAACAGAAAAATATTATAAATACTTGAAAGCCCAAGGCAAAGTTCTATTATAAGTACTCCCCTTTCAATCAAGATTACAAATATTCAAATTTAAAATCCCATTAACTAATAATATGTATTTATCTTAGAGACAGAACCCATGGCTCTAAACCTTGGCTTCATAGTAGAATCACATGGTGAGTTTTTTTTTTTTTTAAAGAATCAATTTTATTTATTTATTTATTTTTGGTTGCATTGGGTCTTCATTGCTGCACGTGGGCTTCCTCTAGTTGTGAGCAATATGGTGAGTTTTAAAATTCTTCTTGGTCTCACTCAGCTTCTATGAAAACAGAACTTCAGTTTTTAAGAAGGGATATGGGTAGTTTGAAATGTCTCACATTATTCTAACATGTGGGTGAGATTAAGAACCAATGATCATTGCTAAGCTCTATGGCTATATGCAGCAAGCACCAACTGCAAACACTTAACCTGCCTGAAATATACAGAGAGAAAATATTCACAAGAGTGACATAAACACAAGAGTTCAGACTTGGCAGAATTTATTTTTTTCTCATTTGTTTAGAAATAAATTAAACTGCTGAATTACAGAAAGTTATACGGAAAACTATCAAAATAAATTTACATAAAATATTTAGTTGTGTTAATTTATAACTTAAAATTTTTTTTAATGTCTGAAACATTTATATTAACATTTTTCCATACAAATAACCTAATGAAGGTTTAGTATTAGTTGTTTTGTTTTTTATACTGCAGGTTCTTATTAGTCATCAATTTTATACACATCAGTGTATACATGTCAATCCCAATTGCCCAATTCAGCACACCACCATCCCCAGCACACCGCAGTTTTCCCGCCTTGGTGTCCATACATCTGTTCTCTACATCTGAGTCTCAAATTCTGCCCTGCAAACTGTTTCACCTGTACCATTTTTCTAGGTTCCACATACATGCGTTAATATACGATATTTATTTTTCTCTTTCTGACTTACTTCACTCTGTATGACAGTCTCTAGATCCATCCACGTCTCAACAAATGACTCAATTTCATTCCTTTTTACGGCTGAGTAATATTCCATTGTATATATGTACCACAACTTCTTTATCCATTCGTCTGTCGATGGGCATTTAGGTTGCTTCCATGACCTGGCTATTGTAAATAGTGCTGCAATGAACATTGGGGTGCATGTGTCTTTTTGAATTATGGTTTTCTCTGGGTATATGCCCAGTAGTGGGATTGCTGGATCATAAGGTAAATCTATTTTTAGATTTTTAAGGAATCTCCATACTGTTCTCCATAGTGGCTGTATCAATTTACATTCCCACCAACAGTGCAAGAGTGTTCCCTTTTCTCTGCACCCTATCCAGCATTTGTTGTTTGTAGATTTTCTGATGATGCCCATTCTAACTGGTGTGAGGTGATACCTCACTGTAGTTTTGATCTGCATTTCTCTAATAATTAGTGATGTTGAGCAGCTTTTCATGTTCTTCTTGGCCATCTTTATGTCTTCTTTGGAGAAATGTCTATTTAGGTCTTCCGCTCATTTTTGGATTGGGTTCTTTCTTTAATATTGAGCTGCATGAGCTGTTTATAGATTTTGGAGGTTAATCCTTTGTCCATTGATTCATTTGCAAATATTTTCTCCCATTCTGAGGGTTGTCTTTTCATCTTGTTTATGGTGTCCTTTGCTGTGCAAAAGCTTTGAAGTTTCTTTAGGTCCCATTTGTTTATTTTTGCTTTTATTGCCATTACTCAAGGAGGTGGATCAAAAAAGATCTTGCTGTGATTTATGTCAAAGAGTGTTCTTCCTACTACGTTTTCCTATAAGAGTTTTATAGTGTCCAGTCTTACATTTAGATCTTGAATCCATTTTGAATTTATTTTTGTGTATGGTGTTAGGGAGTGTTTTAATTTCATTCTTTTACATGTAGCTATCCAGTTTTCCGAGCACCACTTACTGAAGAGACTGTCTTTTCTCCATTGTATATCTTTGCCTCCTTTGTCATAGATTAGTTGACAACAGGTGCATGGGTTTATCTCTGGGCTTTCTATCTTGTTCCATTGATCTATGTTTCTGTTTTTGTGCCAGTACCATATTGTCTTGATTACTGTAGCTTTGTAGTATAGTCTGAAGTCAGGGAGTCTGATTCCTCCAGCTCCATATTTTTCCCTCAAGACTGCTTTGGCTATTCGGGGTCTTTTGTGTCTCCATACAAATTTTAAGATGATTTGTTCTAGTTCTGTAAAAAATGCCATTGGTAATTTGATAGGGATTGCATTGAATCTGTAGATTGCTTTGGGTAGTATAGTCATTTTCACAATATTGATTCTTCCAATCCAAGAACATGGTATATCTCTCCATTTGCTTGTATCATCTTTAATTTCTTTCATCAGTGTCTTATAGTTTTCTGCATACAGGTCTTTAGTCTCCCTAGGTAGGTTTATTCCTAGGTATTTTATTCTTTTTGTTGCAATGGTAAATGGGAGTGTTTTCTTAATTTCAGTTTCAGATTTTTCCATCATTAGTGTATAGGAATGCAAGAGATTTCTGTGCATTAATTTTGTATCCTGCAACTTTACCAAATTCATTGATTAGCTCTAGTAGCTTTCTGGTGGCATTTTTAGGATTCTCTATGTATAGTATCATGTCATCTGCAAACAGTAACAGTTTTACTTCTTCTTTTCCAATTTGTATTCCTTTTATTTCTTTTTATTCTCTGATTGCCATGGCTAGGACTTCCAAAACTATGTTGAATAACAGTGGTGAGAGTGGGCATCCTTGTCTCGTTCCTGATCTTAGAGGAAATGCTTTTAGTTTTTCACCATTGAGAGTGAGGTTTGCTGTGGGTTTGTCATATATGGCCTTTATTATGTTGAGGTAGGTTCCCTCTATGCCCACTTTCTGGAGAGTTTTTATCATAAATGCATGTTGAATTTTGTCAAAAGCTTTTTCTGCATCTATTGAGATGATCATATGGTTTTTCTTCTTCAATTTGTTAATATAGTGTATCACATTGATTGATGTGCATATATTAAAGAATCCTTGCACCCCTGGGATAAATCCACTTGATCGTGGTGTATGATCCTTTTAACGTGTTGTTGAATTCTGTTTGCTAGTATTTTGTTGAGGATTTTTGCATCTATATTCATCAGGGATATTTGTCTGTAATTTTCTTTTTTTGTAGTATCTTTGTCTGGTTTTGGTATCAGGGTGATGATACCTCATAGAATGAGTTTGGGAGTGTTCCTTCCTCTGCAATTTTTTGGAAGAGTTTGAGAAGGAAGGATGGGTGCTAGCTTTTCTCTAGATGTTTGATAGAATTCACCTGTGAAGCCATCTGGTCCTGGACTTTTGTTTCTTGGAAGATTTTTCATCACAGTTTCAATTTAATTACTTGTGCTTGGTCTGCTCATATTTTCTGTTTCTTCCTGGTTCAGCTTTGGAAGGTTATACCTTTCTAAGAATTTGTCCATTTCCTCCAGGTTGTCCATTTTATTGGCATAGAGTTGCTTGCAGTAGTCTCTTAGGATGCTTTGTATTTCTGCGGTGTCTGTTGTAAGTTCTCCTTTTACATTTCTAATTTTATTGATTTGAGTCCTCTCCCTCTTTTTCTTGATGAGTCTGGCTAATGGTTTTTCAATTTTGTTTATCTTCTGAAAAAAACAGCTTTTAGTTTTATTGACCTTTGCTATTGTTTTTTTGTTTCTATTTCATTTATTTCTGCTCTGACCTTTATGATTTCTTTCCTTCTGCTAACTTTGTGTTATGTTTGTTCTTCTTTCTCTAATTCCTTTAGGTGTAAGGTTAGATTGTTTACTTGAGATTTTTCTTGTTTCTTGAGGTAGGCTTGTATGGCTATAAACTTCCCTCTTAGAACTGCTTTTGCTGCATCCCATAGGTTTTGGATCATCGTGTTTTCACTGTCATTTGTCTGTAGGTACTTTTTGTTTTCGTCTTTCATTTCTTCAGTCATCTCTTGGTTATTTAGTAACGTATTGTTTAGCCTCCATGTGTGTTTTTTATATTTTTTTCCCTGTAATTTATTTCTAATCTCATAGCGTTGTGGTCTGAAAAGATGCTTGATATGATTTCAATTTTCTTAAATTCACTGAGGCTTGATTTGTGACCCAAGATGTGGTCTATCCTGGAGAATGTTCCGTGTGCACTTGAGAAGAAAGTGTAATCTGCTGTTTTTGGATAGAATGTCTTATAAATATCAATTAAGTCTATCTGGTCTATTGTGTCATTTAAAGCTTCTGTTTCCTTATTTATTTTCATTTTGGATGATCTGTCCATTGGTGTAAGTGAGGTGTTTAAGTCCCCCACTATTATTGTGTTACTGTTGATTTCCTCTTTTATAGCTGTTAGCAGTTGCATTATGTATTGAGATGCTCCTATGTTGGGTGCATATATATTTATAATTGTTATATCTTCTTCTTGGATTGATCCCTTGATCATTATGTAGTGTCCTTTCTTGTCTCTTGTAACATTCTTTATATTTAAGTCTATTTTATCTGATATGAGTATAGCTACTCCAGCTTTCTTTTGATTTCCATTTGCATGGAATAGCTTTTTCCATCCTCTCACTTTCAGTCTGTATGTGCCCCTAGGTCTGAAGTGGGTCTCTTATAGACAGCATATATATGGGTCTTGCTGTTTTATTTATTCAGCAAGCCTGTGTCTTTTGGTTGGAGCATTTAATCCACTTACGTTTAAGGTAATTATTGATATGTATTTTCCTATGACCATTTTCTTAATTGTTTTGGGTTTGTTTTTGTAGGTCCTTTTCTTCTCTTGTGTTTCCCACTTAGAGAAGTTCCTTTAGCATTTGTTGTAGAGCTGGTTTGGTGGTCCTGAATTCTCTTAGCTTTTGCTTGTCTGTAAAGCTTTTGATTTCTCCATTGTATCTGAATGAGATCCTTGCTGGGTAGAGTAATCTTGGTTGTAGGCTCTTCCCTTTCATTACTTTAAGTATATCATGCCACTCCCTTCTGGCTTGTAGAGTTTCTGCTGAGAAATCAGCTGTTAACCTTATGGGAGTTCCCTTATATGTTATTTGTCGTTTTTCCCTTGCTGCTTTTAATAATTTTTCTTTGTCTTTAATTTTTGCCAATTTGATTACTATGTGTCTCAGCGTGTTTCTCCTTGGGTTTATCCTATATGGGATTCGCTGTGCTTCCTAGACTTAGGTGGCTATTTCCTTTCCCTTGTTAGGGAAGTTTTCAACTATGAACTCTCCAAATATTTTCTCTGGTCCTTTCTCTCTCTCTTCTCCTTCTGGGACCCCTATAATGTGAATGTTTTTGCGTTTAATGTTGTCCCAGAGGTCTCTTAGGCTGTCTTCATTCCTTTTCATTCTTTTTTCTTTAGTCTGTTCCATGGCAGTGAATTCCACCATTCTGTCTTCCAGGTCACTTATCCGTTCTTCTGCCTCAGTTATTCTGCTATTGATTCCTTCTAGTTTAGTTTTCATTTCAATTATTGTATTGTTCATCATTGTTTGTTTGTTCTTTAATTCTTCTAGGTCTCTGTGAAATATTTCTTGCATCTTCTCGATCTTTGCCTCCATTCTTTTTCCGAGTTCCTGGATCATCTTCACTATCATTATTCTGAATTCTTTTTCTGGAAGGTTGTTCTCCACTTCAATTAGTTGTTTTTCTGGGGTTTTATCTTGTTCCTTCATCTGATATATAGCTCTTGGCCTTTTCATCTTGTCTATCTTTCTGTGAATGTGGTTTTTGTTCCACAGGCTGCAGGATTGTTGTTCTTCTTGCTTCTGCTGTCTGACCTCTGGTGGATGAGGCTATCTAAGAGGCTTGATGGGAGGGACTGGTGGTGAGTAGAGCTGGCTGTTGCTCTGGTGGGCAGAGCTCAGTAAAACTTTAATCCACTTGACCGTTGATGGGTGGGGCTGGGTTCTCTCCCTGTTGGTTGTTTGCCCTGAGGCAACCCAACACTGGAGTCTACCTGGGCTCTTTGGTGGGGCTAATGACAGACTCTGGGAGGGCTCACGCCAAGGAGTACTTCCCAGAACTTCTGCTGCCAGTGTCCTTGTCCTCATGGTGAAACAGAGCCACCCCCCACCTCTGCAGGAGACCTTCCAACAGTAGCAGGTAGGTCTGGTTCAGTCTCCCCTGAGGTCACTGCTCCTTCCCCTGGGTCCCAATGCACACACTACTTTGTGTGTGCCCTCCAAGAGTGGAGTCTCTGTTTACCCCAGTACTGTGGAAGTCCTGAATCAATTCCCACTAGGCTTCAAAGTCGGATTCTCTAGGAATTCTTCCTCCTGTTGCTGGACCCCCAGGTTGGGAAGCCTGATGTGGGGCTCAGAACCTTCACTCCAGTGGGTGGACTTCTGTGGTAGAAGTGTTCACCAGTTATGGGATTTGATTTTACTGTGACTGTGCCCCTCCTACCATCTCATTGTGGCTTCTCCTTTGTCTTTGGATGTGGGGTATCTTTTTTGGTGAGTTCCAGTGTCTTCCTGTCGATGATTATCCAGCAGCTAGTTGTGATTCTGGTGTTCTCGCAAGAGGGAGTGATAGCACGTCCTTCTATTCTGCCATCTTGGTTCCCCCTCTACCTTTAATTTTGACTTTCAGGAATAAATGAATCTTTTGATAGCTGCTTTAAAATCTATCTTTACAGTGCTTAAAGAATGGCCAATAACAATTGTACTTTTAAAAATTTCTACTTACATGATAAAATTCTATTTTTCCTTCACTTTGTGTAAAATAATTTTAAGGAAACTTATTGGAGATTCAATAAAAGACTTTTTTTTTTTTCTTTTTTGTGGTACGCGTGCCTCTCACTGTTGTGGCCTCTCCCATTGTGGAGCACAGGCTCCGGACACGCAGGCTCAGCGGCCATGGCTCATGGGCCCAGCTGCTCTGTGGCACGTGGGATCCTCCTTGACCAGGGCATGAACCCGTGTCCCCTGCATCAGCAGGCGGACCCTCAACCACTGCACCACCAGGGAAGCCCTAAAAGACATATTTTTAAATAAAATATAGCAAGTTATACTTTTAGTTATTCACCTTTCAGCCAAATCTGCTTTGGCTCCTTTTGCAAGGGTCACTGGATAGCCTTGATCTATTACCAGTAACTTCTTAGCATGGCTGAAAAGATTTGGCTTTTTTATCTTTCTTTTTTTTTATTATTTATCTTCTTATTTAAAAGATCTTCATTGGACTTCCCTGGTGGCACAGTGGTTAAGAATCTGCCTGCCAATGCAGGGGACACAGGTTCGAGCCCTGGTCTGGGAAGATACCACATGCCGAGAAGCAACACGAGAAGCCACTGCAATGAGAAGTCCGAAGACTGCAACGAAAAGTAGCCCCCGCTCTCTGCAACTAGAGAAAGCCAGTGCGCAGCAATGAAGACCCAACACAGTGAAGAATAAAAAAGTAAATTGATAAAAAAATTTAAAAAATAAAATATCTTCTTTTACCTTTTGCTTCCAATTTTTAACATTTTCATCTAAAATGAGACTAATAATATCCCTGATTTTTAAGTGAAATTTTCATTGTCCTCCTATTTTGGAAATAAAAACACGCAGTACTATATAGTTTTAAAATGCCAAAGTGCCTTTCTAATAATTCTACAGAAAACAGCATTAAGAATAAACAAAATAAGCTGTGGCAGCTCTTGAAAATAATGAAAGATGACCTCAGCAGACCAGAAAACTTATTAATTTTGGAGTAGATAAAGCATATTGTGCCCAATTGCCAGAGAAACTAATCACTTTCCATTACTGAACTTAGGTCACAAAGCTTGTTGCCTGCTAATCAGCAAGTGGACATGTTTTTCTTGAGAGTGGCCCAGAAACTTTACAATATCAGAGGAGAAATCATTGGCACCAAGCACATTTTTCATTACTAAGAAAGGAAAAACGTGAATTACATTAGTCTAAAAATTTCAACATTTTTCTATTTAACAGGCAATGGCCATGTTTGTTGAAATTCAGGTTTAATATTCTAGAAATTATTTAATAAGTAAATTGAGAAATATGTTACTACAGATTCCAAGGGGACGGCAAGAAAAAGGAGGAAGTAATACATTTGACGGAAAATGAAAAAAAAAACTATACAAAAGAGAAATTCCTTAAAAAAGTCAACATTCTCTAGGCTTTTTAACTATAACTTCTTTAATAATTATAACTATGTAGAGTAGTTTTACAATTATAACTAATTTATTAGTCTGCTATGGTTGCCATAACAAAAAAGGTCAAAAAAACCTCAAAAAACTGGGAAAGCTTAAGCAACAGAAATTTATTTTCACACAGTTCTGGAAGCTGGAGGTTCAAGATCAAGGTGTCAGCAGGGTCAGTGTCTGGCGTGCAGATAGCCTCCTGATGCTGTGTACTCACATGGCCTTTCTTCTGTGCTTTTTAGGAGAGATAAAGATCTCTGGTATCTCTTCCTTTTCTTAAAAAGACACTGGTACTATCAGAATAAGGCCTCACTCCTAAGACTTTATTTAACCTTCATTACATCCCTAAAGGCCCTATCTCCAAATATGGTCAAATTGGGGATTAGGGCTTCAAGATATGAATTTTAAGGGAACGCAATTCAGTCCATAACAACTGTATACACTAGTTTTATAACTATATACACTAAGGGCAATGGAAAATACGAAAACTTTTGGCAATTAAAATTACACATTTATAAATTATATAAAATTATAGAAATGGAATTACTGGATCATAGGGTATGCATTTACTATGGTCTGGTTGTCTATGTTCCCCCCAAACCTAAAAGTAGTGGTACTGCTGTAAGAAATACCTAAACATTTAGAAACAGCTTTGAAAGTGGGTAATGGGCAGAGTGTGAAAAAGTTTGGAGGTGCTTGCTAGAAAAAGCCTGCATTGCAGTGAATAAACTATTAAGGGTGATTCCCATGAGGGCTCAGAAGAAGAAAAGAGCTGTAAAGAAAGCCTCAGTCTTCTTAGACAACACCTAAGTGGTCCAGAACAGAATACTGGTAAAAATATGGATGGTAAGGGTCACTCTGATGAGGTCTCAGATGGAAATGAAGAACATGTTATTGGAAAATAGAGGAAAGATGATCCTTATTATAAAATGGCAAAGAATGTGGCTGGAGTCCAGTGTTGTGATCCTCAGCTGCCCAAGGCGTACCTTCTGTGGGCCCTGGCGTGGCCAGCTCTGAGTCCAGCAGAGCACAGAGGGTGTGGCTGTCTCCACCTAGGTCTCAAAGGACAGATCATCAGTCCACTGACCTAGCCAGAGGGCCACCGAGGGGGTGGGGCCACTGCAGAGAGCTGCCATTAAGCAATGGGCTGCCCCAAGATGCAAGATCTACAGAGCTACCTTCATGCAATTTCCGCTCAACAGAGCTGTGGTGTGGGCTTCACCCAGCAAATCAATGGAGGTAGGGTTGCCTAGAGCCTTGAGGCCCAACGCTGCCCCGGTGGTCTTAGTTTTGGACTTGCTTGGGGCCTGTTACCCCTTTCTCTTTTCCTATTTCACCTTTTGGAATGGGAGTGCTTATTCTATGACTGTCCCACTATAGTATTTTGGAAGTACAATACATCACATTAGATTTCACAGATTCACAGGTGGAGAGCAATTTGTGTAAGGATGAATCATCTCATCTATATTGATTTAGACGATTTTTAGATAGGGCTTTGGACTTGGACTTTTGCATTGATGTTGGAACCAGTTAAGACTTTTGGGGTTGTTGGGATGGAATGAATATATTTTGCATGGCATATGGACATGAATTTGGGGGAACTAGGGGTAGAATGCTCTGGTCTAAATATTTGTGTCCCCCTCACCCCCAATTCATATGTTAAAATCCTAATGTCCAAGGTAGGGCCTTTGGAAGGTGCTTAGGTCATGAAGGCAGAGCCCTCCTGAATAGGATTAGTGCTCTTTGTAAAAGGGACCCCACATAGCTCCTTATCCCCCTTCCATCATGTAGGAACAGAGTGAGAAGGCACCGTCTGTGAACCAGGAAGTGGGTCCTGAGCTGCCACCACATGGGGTCTTCTGGCACTCTGATCTTGGATTTCCGAGCCTTCAGCACTGGGAGAAATAAATTTCTGTTTATAAGCTACTCCTATTTTTGTTACAGAAGCAAAAACGAATTAAGACAGCATATGTTTAGCTTTAGTAGATAGGGTGAAATTCTTTCCAGAGTAGTTTCAGCAATTTATAGTCAAGCAGCATTGTTTGAAAACTCCTGTTAAAAGGTTATTTGGGGAACTTCCCTGGCAGACCAGTGGTTAAGACTCCATGCTCCCAATGCAGGAGGCACGGATTCCATCCCTGGTAGGGGAACTAAGATTCCACATTCTATGTGGCCAGAAAATAAAAATAAATACATACATACATAAATAAATAAAGATGTATTTATAAAAAGGTTATTTGGGATTAGTTAATCTCCCTTTCTCTTAATGATTTGTATGGATATTGTTAGGCTGCGAATAAAACATATTTTTTTTATGCACAGTCAGAGATTTTTGAACAAATTTTACCAGAACTTTGGATCTGGGCTAAAAGAACAATCCCTGAAGTTAATTCTGAGAGATAAGACGGTTAGAGAACATCATCAGGGACTTACCTCCCCAGGGGAACATGTTTGCATTTCAAGACAGAGTGAGACTCAGTAGAGACATCCCAGGGATTGTACAGCTGGAGACTCTAGCTTTGGTTTTCTCCTGGAGAGATTTACTTGCATTCTAACGGACTAAGGTAAGAACTCAGGATTCTTCCCATTATATCACCTTGGAGACACTCTCAGAGCACACCAGAGCAGCTGGTCACTCTTCTACATAAATGCCCCTATTCTTTCTTCGCAGGCTTCCTTGCCTCTAGGAGACCCCTTTACATGTAGGAAGACATCTGGTTCTCATTGCATCATCACAGGAATAAGAACTGGGGCAAAGAGGAGCCACGCTAAATGCAGCTGTTTCTCTCTATTCTCTACACCCTCTGGTATCAAACACCATGTGACTTGGTTGTATCTCAAAACAATCTCTGGCTCTGCATCTTTGTGTTATGACACCATGTGAATCTGTGGAGCAGTAGCAAGAATCTTGACTGCTGTAAATAACTTAATTTTACATAAAAGCAGCTAAATCAAACAGATTGGCCTCAATAAAACCAAATTAAATATATCCATATTCAATTTCTCTTTAGCCACATCTTAAAAATGCCATAGGCTGGGCCAGATTACCTGCCAGGAGGATAAGTGACTAAAGACAAGTTGGAATGGGAGCATGCAGCAGCCTTTATTATTTTTACTTAAAACAACTTACATAGTAAATTTTTCAAAAATCTTATGATCTTGAGAAGAATGAGTCAAATGTGAGAGGTCCTAAAAGTTTAGTTTCCTTATTTAAGGTAAACCTGCTGTTGGATCTTCCCATTAAACCCACTTCAAAAAAAAAAAAAAAAAACTAGAAATAATTATATATTCTATTATATAACTATCCTAAGTTTATTTCAAAAATTACTTCTTAGCAATATAGTTTAATATTGTTTTCAATATTATGTGCTATTACAAGCCATGCTATAGTTGAAATTCTTACATCTGTACCCTTTTGAATACATATACTCGTGTGTTAACACATTGTATTTATTTATTTATACGCAGAAGTGCTGAGATTATATATCATTTATATTTTATACTGAGACATAAATAGATACAGTAAATTATGCAAGATATTGACAAGTAGCAGTGTTTGAGAGGTTTTCTTTCCCTTGCAATTCTTGCCAACATTTGCCAATTCCCAAAAATCCTGTGCTCCCTAGCATTTGACAATTATTTTAAATCTCAGCTATTTTACTAATGGATACTTGGGTTTTTTAATCTGTCTATATAGATTCCTGATTCTCCTAAATATCTTTTGAGAAATAAATATATGCAAGAGATATAGTTGGTCTCCTTCATATTCAAATTATAATAAAGTGTTTCACTGAAAAAAAGTAAAATAAATAGAAAAAGTAGTAGTTTGGTCTTTTGCTTAGTGATTATAGATATTGATTACATGTACAAATTAAACAGATTGGGAGAAGGGAATAAAAGTCATTTTATACTGTCAGGAAAATAGAGGCATAGTAAATATCCAAAATTGTTTCTAGGTTCAATCCTGTCACCAGATATATATGTAAATAAGCTAATTATCACAATCTCAATACAGAAAAATGTTACTTTAAAATGAATGAAAATCAAATGCTACATAAAAATAGTATTTGAAAAAACTGAATTCTTACAAGTTCCTGAAAAGCTTTGGTAAAAAGTTCAGATTATGAAAGCTTGGCTTTAATAAATTAGAAAAAAATGCATAATAGCATATACATTTTAAATACTGTAAGGATTATTTTTCAGTTGTTCTAGAATCAACATACTTAGTTTTAAATCATCACTGAGAATTTAACAATTTTTATCAAGAAAATTAACCCATTTCCCAATACAGAACATTTCACAAGTGAACCATGTATCAAAAAAATCAATATATTTTTATTAACAAACAGCACACAAAAAGAGTTACTTCAAGGAGTTTCATTTTAAATATGTGCAACTAAGGCACAGAGTATCTGACAATTTTTACCAAATCTAAAAATAAGTAAATCAGCCCTAACTTAGTTTATCAGGAAAAATAAAGTGCCTTAGTTTCCTTGTCTGTGAAAGGTTCACATGGTAAATGATTAAGTGAGAATATGAACTTAGTTTGATGCTATAGCTTGTCATTTTAAGAATATGGATTACTGAGAGGTGTTTAGCCAAGTGTTTATCATGTAGTATGACTTTACTAAAGGTTATCTGAGGTTATGGTAGTAATAAAATATTTTGAAAATTCTTTTGAAAGCTGTTTTAATAAATTATCATGAATAAGTAGAACATTTTATAGAAAGTATATAAGATTGAATTGCCTTTGGTCTTTAGGACAAAGTCAATTAGGTCTTGAAACCAGAATTGAGATGAGATTATTATGCTTATTTTGATGTTACGTTGGAGTTCAGAAATCAAGTCTGATTAGGAAAAGGAAATAGGTATAAAGGTGCTCCAGGTCTTCTCCATTTTCCCACCTCATCTTCTAAGCACATCCCACACGAGCCTCTCACTGTTGTGGCCTCTCCTGTTGTGGCCTCTCACTGTTGTGGCCTCTCCCGTTGCGGACCACAGGCTCCGGACGCACAGGCTCAGCGGCCATGGCTCACAGGCCTAGCTGCTCCGCGGCATGCGGGATCTTCCCGGATCGGGGCATGAACCCGTGTCCCCTGAATCGGCAGGCAGACTCTCAACCACTGTGCCACCAGGGAAGCCCTGCCTGATAATTTCTGATGGTAAACATAGTGAATTTTATTTTGTTAGGTGATGGATATTTTTGTACTCATAAATATTCTTGAGTCTTGTTTTGGGACATAGTTCATTTACTTGGAAACAGACTGATGTGTTTTTAAGCTCCGTTAGGTTGGGTGAAAGCAGCCTTTATACTAGGACCAATTTTGTTCCACTATTACATGAGTTCTGTGTACACTGTCTGATATTCAATTATCTACTCACTCACATACACAGGGAAATGCCAATTAAAATAACACTCAGATACCATTTTTACCTATCAGACTGAAATGATGAGGAACGACAACACTTCCATTAGTGAGTCTGTAAGGAAACAGCACTTTCATTCATTGCTGGTAAGGATGTAAACTCTGTTCATACAACTCTTCTGGAGGAGAAGTTGGCAAAGTCTAACGAAACTACACAGGCACTTACCTTTTGACACAGCAATTCCACTTAAAAAAATCTAACCTGAAAATACACCCCCAACTATAAGAAAACATATATGCACTACATTATTCCTTGTAGCATTGTTGTAGCTGCAAAATATTAGAAACAGCCTAAATGTCTACCTATAGCAGAATGCTTGAATAACTTACAAATGCTCACACAAAGGAGTATTATTCATTTCTAGGAAACAGTGAGGGGGTAAACTGATGATTTCCAGGATATACTGTAAGGTGAAAAAAGCAAAGTGCAAAAGAATGTTTATAATTCGCTACACTGCATGTAAGAAATAAGGAGATATAAGAAAATATACATGAATCTGCTCACTTGTATGAAAGACACAGGACAGATAATCCATAAATAATGAGACTGGTTTCCTTTAGAAGGTGAATGGTAAAAGGAAGAATGAAAGAGAGACTAGGATGCTATTTTAGCACCAGTGGATGCTAAAATTAATGAGAGAAACTCTGAGGATAAAGAAGATATTTGCATAGTCTCAAAATATTTCCCTCAAGATATTTATTAAATACAAAGGGAATATAATATCTTTACAGTAAGGAAACCTGGCAGACACTACTTTAAATAATCAAGATTACCATCACACCCAATAAAACACATCTATATCTTATGTCCTCAGTGCATATATCACTTTCCAAAGAAATATAACTTCAATTTCATCATGAGAAATTATTAGGCAAACTCTAATAATGTGCATTCTACAAAATACCTGAACACTAGTGTTCAAAGTTATAGAGTCATTAAAGTCAAGGAAAGATTATCTGTCGCCTATGGGAGGATTCTAAGGTGACATGACAACCAAATGCAACTGGATCCTTGACAGTGTCCTAGAATGGATAAGAGATAGTGGAAAACTGGCAAATTTGAATAGAGTCTGTAGTTAAGTTAAATGTTGTACCAAATTTAATATCTTGTGTTTGATACTTGAACTAGGGTCTTATAAAATGTTAACATTAAGGCAAGCTGGGTGAAAGTATACTGGAGCTCTCTGTAACATTTTGCATTTTTTCTATAAATCTAAAATTATTTTAAAATAATAAACTATGAGGGCTTCCCTGGTGGTGCAGTGGTTGAGAGTCCGCCTGCTAATGCAGGGGACACGGGTTCGTGCCCCGGTCCAGGAGGATCCCACATGCTGTGGAGCGGCTGGGCCCATGAGCCACTGCCACTGAGCCTGTGCGTCCGGAGCCTGTGGTCCGCAACGGGAGAGGCCACAACAGTGAGAGGCCCACATAAAGCAAAAAAAATAAAAATAAAAATAATAAAATAAATAATAATAATAAACTATGAGAAATAAACAGTAGCTAAAATATGAGGTTAGAGGTCTCCTCTGTTTTGTGGGGGTTTTATTTATTACTTTGTATGTTATGATGTTCATTTTCATGGTTTATCTTCTTCTATACTTGCTGGCTTTAGAATCTATTTCTATTTTCCCCGTGGTTAAACAAGGTTACTCTTCAGGAGTACTAGAAGCAGTTTATGTGGAGGACAGGTAAGACAGCTTTCTCAGCTTCATGGCTTGAGGGCTGTCTCCTCAAATTACAGGCTTTCTGGTCCTTTTTTTTTTTTTTTAATTGAAGTAGAGTTGATGTACAATGCTGTGCCAATCTCTGCTGTACAGCAAAGTGACTCAGTTATCCACATACAGACACATTTTTTAATATATTCTTTTCCATCATGGTTTATCAGAGGATATTGAATATAGTGCCCTGTGCTATACAGTAAGAACTTTTTGTTTATCCACCTTATATATCATAGTTTACATCTGCTAATCCCACACTCCCAGTGCTTCCCCCCCTCAACCCCCTCCCCTTTGGCAACCACAAGTCTGTTCTGTCTGTAAGTCTGTATGGTATCACTTATATGGGTAATCTAAAATATGGCACAAATTAACCTATCTACAGAACAGTCTTTCTGATTCTAAGGGCTGAAATGGTTTAGAGCGAATTTCTGCCTCTTTGCCTTTTGTTCCCTCTTGGAGATTCCTTTCTTTTCGAAACACTGCTTTGTGTGTTAGATGTTGGTTTTTACAGAGGTTTCTGTGATCTGCTTCTTCTGGGATCTTTTTGTGCCACTCCTTTAATTTCTTTCTTTTCTCCCCAGCATTCCTGCAATTTAGTTTAATATCCTAGTTGTTCTCCATCAAATTTTCAGCCTTCCTGGATATTTCATAGTGTTTAAGGGCTTGACTGTCTTTGGTCCTCTTTGATTGTTCCATTTCCTCCATACACAGTTTTTCAAACTATTTGAAATTCACAGCCTGTGAAAATTTTTCTTCCAACTTATGATTTCAGGTTTTCAGATCTATCCATACAGGTTTCTTCTTAGGGTCCTCATCTTTCAGAGATGACTTTATTTTTTTAGCATTTAAAACATTTCTAAAGCTTGTAGGTAATTTAAAAGCCCTGTTTCACTGTCTGCTCTATTAGATATATATCATTCTATTTCCTATAGGACCATTATTTTGGGGTGTGGGACAATTCAACTGAATTATGAGGTTTGTGGAGATTACCTGGTATCCAGTTTTGTTTAAAATGTCACCTAGTAGATTTTTTTCTTTTTGTTTTTTCTTTAGCTTTTTCTGACAGATCAGTTCTGTTATTCAAAATATTTGGGGAGATTAAAATCTACCACATAAGATGACTACATATGAAATCATATATTTCTCCTCTGTCTCTTGAATTATGAAACTTGAATGTCTACTGATTCCATGCTAAGTAAGAAAAGATTAATGCATTTACACTTCCTTCTATATGTCCCTTATTTTAAAGTACTTCTCACATATTTTAAAAGTTTATAATATTCATGTGGTGTAACTCTAACCTCTCATAGTTAGTTTTTTTTCTGTTCTCATGTAATGTATGTCAAACTCAGTGTCAATCATTTGATTGCTGCATCTCCATTTTTATCTCTAGGATAGCTGCATTTCATCATTTTTTTCTAAAGAAGGGAGCATAGTTCCTATTTCCCCTTATTTATGTTCAAAAATATTTGCCATTTTAAATTTTTAATAATTTAATAAATTCTTTGGATATAATTTTAGGTCATAAGTTTCCTCCCTCATTATTCTATAAACATTGCACCTTTCTTCTGTAAATAATTGTTAATGGTTACATCTATTGCATGCTGATTTTTTTCTTTTAAGAATATTACATGTTTTCATACAAGGATGCTTTATTTCTTAATCATTGAAGCTTAATAATATAACCAGTATGCACCTTATTTTATATTCTTGATTTAATTTTCCAAGCACATGATGTATCATTGTGTTTGAAATATGTATAGTGCTTTATTACAGAGATTTTTTTCTACTGTACTGTTAAATATGTTTTCATATTTTCAGTTGATAAAACTCTATTTCTGAAACACCAATTATCCTTACATTTAATTGTTATGATGGGAGAAGTTTATTGATTTAGTTGTAATGTATATTAAACCTTTGGGTTTCAAAAAAAAATCTTAACATTTTCATAATCACATAGAATGTCTCAAGTGTTCATGGAATATTCTCCAGGATAGATCATATCTTGGGTCATAAATCAAGCCTTGGTAAATTTAAGAAACTTGAAATTGTATCAAGTATCTTTTCTGACCACAACGCTATGAGATTAGATATCAATTAAAGGAAAAAATCTGTAAAAAATACAAACACATGGAGGCTAAACAATACACTACTTAATAACCAAGATATCACTGAAGAAATCAAAGAGGAAATCAAAAACACCTAGAAACAAATGACAATGAAAACACCACGACCCAAAATCTATGGGATGCAGCGATTTAGACATTTTAAAGGATTTTATTATGCTCAAATAATAATATACTCACATTTTGGTCCTACACTGATAAAGGCTTCTGGATATTAGAAATATATATTTGAATGAGAAACCCTTGAACTTTATTCTCACCATTTAAGAGAATGGTCATATTGTCTAAATAGCACATAAAGCCACTTAAAAATAGTTGCTTTTTTCCTGTTAATAATTTACTGACTATAGTTTTATCTCTATTATGATACTCCATAACATTCAAATATCTTAAGATTTTGCAGTAATTAATCGGTAAAGTCACGATGTAAACTGAACTGCAGAGCTCAAATGCACCTGTCCCATCTACTGGGTTTGCATAGAGATGCCTTAACATTGGCAGCAGGATAAAGAATAGACTAAGCAGTTGGAACTCATGGTTCCCTGCACACCTCAGTTTAGTCCCTGACTTATTGAGAATATCTCCATTATTGCTGGTTTTATGAATTGGAGTTCCATATAAAATTTCATTTGCTTTATGTTTCTATGGCAAAACAACTAAAAAAGCAGAGTAGTATGTATGATTGCTGCCCAATCCCTCTGTATGATTAACAGTTGTTTAGAACTTTCTTTTTTACAAAATGTGTTCAAATATATCAATTCAATTAACGAATACCCCAAATCCTTGAGGTAATTGCGGTTAGGGTATATTAACCTAATGTTAATATACCCCGGTGTAATGAATTTCGCCGGGGTTGGGTGGGTGAGCAAGAGTCAGGGAAATGCTGGGGCATCGCTTGCTGGGGGGAGGGGCTCCACCAGAGAGACACCTCTCCAGAGCTTGTGCATGATTAATGCAATAACAGTACTGGAATTAAGGGCTTCTTCTAACTATAAAATTGTAATTTCCCCCTCAACAGATTAGAATATATTAATTTTAAGGAAAAAAAAGTGTAATCATGTAAATCTTTGTGCCCTGAAACATATTTATTCTTACTCATTTCTAGTGTCTTCCATATGTTATGTGAATGAAACATATTCTTTTTAGAGTTTTAAAGGAGTAAACACATATGCAATATCATCTTTAAAAACGAGTCTTATGCTGACACAAGACAATGAAGTGGTATAATGTTCCCAAATGTAATCAGATGACAAATTTTCTCTGAATATTCTAGCACTTATATTTTTCACACATTTACAAGACAATATAAAATAGGTCATACTGAGTCACCAAATTAAACATTCAAATTATCCCACATCTCCAGAAATACCCAATAAAAGGAATTTTACATTGGAACAACTGGAACTCATTAGCTTATTCATTAAATTGTGTCCAAGGGTAGCCTCTGAATTATATCAATTAGAGAATGAGAATGCATGCTTAAAAGGAGCTGAATTAGCAGCGCAAGTAAAGCACACCTTGTAGATATTTTAATAAATTGTAATGCTATTTTTTGTCAGTCAACTCAATTGAAATATGTCAGCGTAAGTGATAAAAAGTAATACAATTATTTCTTTTAAAAACATCTTTGAAGATTATAAAATTAATGAAGTTTCATTATTAAAAATCTAAACGGGCTTCTCTGGTGGCGCAGTGGTTGAGAGTCCGCCTGCCGATGCAGGGGACACGGGTTTGTGCCCCGGTCTGGGAAGATCCCACATGCCGTGGAGCGGCTGGGCCCGTGAGCCATGGCCGCTGAGCCTGTGCGTCCGGAGCCTGTGCTCCGCAGCAGGAGAGGCCACAACAGTGAGAGGCCCGTGTAAAAAAAAAAAAAGAAATCTAAACAACAGACTATATCAATAGGATCAGAAGATACCTTACTACCTAACTACAACAGCTATTGTGGTCTTTACGTATTTTCATATTTTATTTATATCTTAGGCAAAAATAAAAAGTAGCCTGGATTTCATGTTTATAATTAATTTACTTAAAACATTAAAATTAAATATCCATTTCAAAATAAACTTGTGAAAAATAAAACTACTGACCTTCCCTACATTCTAACCTCAAATTTACTACTAAATTCATACCTTGTGTTAGTAATTCCAACTCTGTATCAAAAGATACAGAATAAAAGCAGTTCTGTTCCTACTTTATTAATGTAGTAAAACAAATGATATTTTTTGTTCATATATGCTGCCTATCACATAGATACATAATTGAAACATATTGAGCTTCTATATATTCTCATTTCAGGCTCACAAATGAATAGTACAGTGCTTCAACATGTATACATAAAATTTGAAATTTTGAAGATTAAAATTGTTTGTAAAGCAACATAGAAAAAGTTGGGAAGAATTACAAGCACTATCCCAGAAATCTGAGAAGAGTTCTTCAGAATTCTCTGAGGTATATTATGGGGAAAGGTATTTTGCTGCTATTTTAACAAGTATTTTATAATACTAGTTCCTTTTTATTGAAGTTTTATCAACGTGCAGGACATTAACTATAAAATTGTACATGTTACATAATACAAACAAAAATACCTATAAATATTAGACAAGAGTATCTATGTATATATGTATACAATTTCCATGAAAATACATATATGTACATATATAGTTTTCATGACAATGATATTCTTCCTTGTAAAAGTATGCAAATAAGAGATGGAGAAATAAATTCTGGCTTGTCCATAAGAGGCATGCATATCCATTATAAATAAATGAGGGGAATTCCCTGGTGGTCCAGTGGTTAGGACTCCACACTTTCACTGCCAAGGGCCCAGGTTCAATCCCTGGTAGGGGAACTAAGATCCCACAAGCCGCGCGGCAAAAACAAAAACAAACTCCCATAAAATATAAACGAGGATCATTTTTCATTCATTCTACAAAGACTTATTGAGCATTTACTATGTGTTAGGTACATATATGGGGACGAGGCAAAAGCAATGAATAAAACTTTGAAATTGTATTGGCTTCATAGAGTTTATGTTCTAGAATTATGAGAAAGACAATAAATAGTATCACAAAGTATAATGTGTTTTATGCCAGGTGGTGCTAAATTCTACCACCAAAAAACAGAGCAGGGAAGGGGATTAGGAAGTTCTAGTATGAGGAGGTGTTAAATTCTGAACAAGATGGTTGCTGGAGACCTCACAGCGTGGTACCATTTGAATACAATGAACAGTAAGAGAGTTATCAGAAGTATATTTGAGGGGAGGGTTTTTCAGAGAGCAGAAGCATCATATGAGGCCTGGGGTGCGAACGTACCCGTGATGTTCCCATAAGGATGCCCATGTGATAGAGCAGGGATGAGGTCAGAGATGTAGTAGGGGTAAGGGCACATAGGCTTCTTAAGAAATGGTAAAGATTTGACCTTCTTATTTGATGGGCGCCCAATTAAGGGTTATGACAAATAAAAGTAATAACCTCTTTGAATAAAGACACAGACCTACTGGAGAACGGACTTGAGGATATGGGGAGGGGGAAGGGTGAGCTGTGACAGGGAGAGAGAGAGAGTCATGGACATATACACACTAACAAACGTAAGGTAGATAGCTAGTGGGAAGCAGCCGCATAGCACAGGGAGATCAGCTCGGTGCTTTGTGACCACCTAGAGGGGTGGGATAGGGAGGGTGGGAGGGAGGGAGATGCAAGAGGGAAGAGATATGGGAACATATGTATATGTATAACTGATTCACTTTGTTATAAAGCAGAAACCAACACACCATTGTAAAGCAATTATACCCCAATAAAGATGTTAAAAAAAAAAAAAGTAATAACCTCTTTAAAGATTTAGCAGTATCACTTATGACTGCTATGTGAAAAGAGACTACAGGTTAGTAAAAAACCTTACCAGAATCATGTCATAAGGGACAAATAATTTTAAAAGACTTAAATTTTCTTATACATGCTCATAAATAAATTAATAATACCATTTGTTTTATACTTTTATTTTTTAAAATTTATTTATTTTACTTTATTTTTGCCTGCACTGGGTCTTTGTTGCTGTGTGCGGGCTTCTCACTGCGGTGGCTTCTCTTGTTGCGGAGCACGGGCTTTAGGCACACAGGCTTCAGTAGCTGTGGCACGTGGGCTCAGTAGTTGTGGCTTAGTTGCTCCATGGCATGTGGGATCTTCCCGGACCAGGGCTCGAACCCGTGTGCCCTGCATTGGCAGAAGGATTCTTAACCATTGCGCCAACAGGGAAGCCCTGTTTTATACTTTTAATTTTTTAACTAAAAACTAAGTTATACTTTTAACTAAAGACTTTCTATGTGTTTTCTGAATTTGACCTTAGTAAGACTGCTAAACCCTTTTCCACATGCTTAAATGAGAGAATAGCATTAGACAATCTCTAAGGATACTTTTTGTTCTAAGATTATATGATTCTAATTAACTGCACTGCATATCTTGAGCAGAGAAATTAAACTGAAACTATAGCTGAAGTTTCTTTTCCATTGAATTAATATTTAGGGACTTGGGAGAGTAGAATCAAGGAAGGTAAAACAGTATCCTTACAATAGATCATAATAAATTTACTAACATTATAGGAAGACCATTGGCGATAGTTTGTTATGCTATTTTATCCTGGGCCCTTTCCACTCTCACTAACTGTTACACATATGTTTATACATCCATTATTCAAACATGATTTAAGTTAAACCTATGTCTCTATTTTCTCTAGATAGAATTTCAGAACTTAAGAGCATTTAAATTTGTAGGGAATATAGTACCTATTATCTAGCCTTGATTGGAAAAGAATTAAATAAAAATAATTTACCAAAATATGTAAATATTTATTTCTTTTGGCTAGGTTCCAATTAATTTATCTTTAAAAATATTTCAGTGACTTATAAATTTTACAAATCCATGTAACTCACATAAATCAAATTTGATTTTTCTCTAGTTCATTTATTATCTACCAAGGGCAAGATAAAGCAATAATCAAATTTTAAACATAATGCTCTTCATGTCTCTGTTATGAGACATTTCATTATTATTGTTATTCATATTTTTCTTATTATTGAATGCCTGCACAGGTATTTCCAAGTTGAAAGTGTAGTCGCAGATAAACCTTTTCAATATTCATAGTTGGAAAGGACTTGGCAACTTCTTCAGAGTAGAGACTACTAATTGTCCCTAATATGCTTTCTTTCTTTCTTTCTTTATTAATAGGACCTTAAATACATATGACCATGAGCAGATTACATTTCATAGCTTCCTATCCAATGATTAATTTTTATCATGCATAATATGAATGATACCATGGGCGTAAATTCCAGGTAATTTCCTAAATACAAAGCTGATTGTGTTAGACTTTTTCTTATAGTTCTCCCTGGGCAGGAATGCAGAAGTGCTGCTAAACTGCTTCAACCATAAGGATGACACTGGAAGACAGGGTTATCGAGCGCAACAAGACAGAAGTCATATAGGGCCCAGAATGAACTCATGGAAAAGATAATCTCTACCAGCTCTTTTG
Organism: Leucopleurus acutus; assembly: GCF_964270905.1. NCBI lineage: Eukaryota > Metazoa > Chordata > Mammalia > Artiodactyla > Delphinidae > Leucopleurus > Leucopleurus acutus. Next base: position 11,025,353 of record NC_139146.1, read on the forward strand.
ATTGTTGGAGAGACACAAAACACTGCATTAAGTGCCATTTCTTGTAATAGTCATTCTTGAGTAAGAGATGACAATTATATCTAACTATATTTTTTTCTCCCACAAGTTGCTGAGAGGCAGACTTTGTTTATTCTCCAAAAGGAAAAGGAATAGCAAAAGCAAACAAAAAAAGCCAAACAAACAAAACCTAGATTATCTAATTTCCAGACTGAGAGGGTTACCACAGTATTTTCAAAGACTTACATTCTTCCATTTCCTTACCTTGCTGCAATACCTGTAATTTATTTCATGCACTAACATCAAAAATAGTGAAGAATATTGGGCATCCTGGTGGTGCAGTGGTTAAGAATCCACCTGCCATTGCAGGGGACATGGGTTTGAGCCCTGGTCTGGGAAGATCCCACATGCCGCGGAGCAACTAAGCCCGTGTGTCGCAACTACTGAGCCTGTGTGCCACAACTACCGAAGCCCGCACGCTTAAGAGCCCATGCTCCACAACAAGAGAAGCCACCGCAATGAGAAGCCCGTGCACCCCAACAGAGTAGCCCCTGCTCACCGCAACTAGAGAAAGCCCACGCCCAGCAATGAAGACCCCATGCAGCCAAAAATAAATAAATAAATAAAATAAATAAATTTATAAGAAATATTGAAGAATATTTATCAACAGTTTATTAACCATGCATATTCTCAAAGAGAGAAATAAACATCACATAACCCAGTTCCAAACAGGATTATCCAAGATTCTTTTAAAATATGCCACCTCTTAATTCCTAATTTGTAATTGATGGGCAAAGTGTATTTGAACCACATTAGTACTTTAAACTTGGTCTTTTTCAAGGTAATGCTGATGATACAAAAGCAATAAAATTGTTTTGAAAAATAAAAGTGAATTAATGACTATTTTTGGCTTATCTCATATGACTTTATATGAGGTTCTTTTCAATATAGAACATGACTAAATAGTCAGAGAATTTTGCACATACCTTATTTACCTAAAAGATGTAGTAATCTAGGAGAGAGCTTAAAGTGATGTTTCCTTTCATATAGTTGTCATTTAACTGGAATATCACACATCCTTAAAAGTATGCATAATTTTTCCAAGGGGTATACATCCATAGATAGTTGTAAAGGAATATTGTCAGGAACTGTGACGGATCTGAGATTACACCCTACTAGCAAGCTTACAAGGTAGCCTGCCTCATGGATTCTGGCAGATGACATGTGACTCCTTGGTCAAAAATGAAGGACTTTATTATTTGCAGCAAGGCACGCAGATGCATGAGCTTCATGTTCATGTTGGTTCCTCTTTCCTCAAGCCTGATGGAGATGATGCCGAGGGGCTCTAGTGAATGCTGTACACACAGTTACAGCTGAGGCACCTCAAGTATAGGCAACCCAAACCTTTAATACATAGCAGTAAGCAAACCTGTCTGATGTTTCCTATAAAGGGAGACACTATATATTTTATACTGGAAAAAAAGGAAAATTTGTTCTCTGGTCTATAAACACTATCTTGGTCTTCCAAGGCTGACTACTACTTAGAAACCTTCGAAAAGATGGTATAGAAAAACTACAGCTAGTATTCTGCTCAGAAAATACACAGAAACACTAGAGGCCAACTGAGAATTATCTCTCAAGAAATATATTTCCATGTTTCCAGTTTGTTCTTTCCTAAAACTGAAAGGCTGAAGAAAGTACTTGTACTTAAGATTCATACCACTTCTCCTTTCCAAGTTGTTTTTCTTTCGGAAACAAAGACTAACTACAATAACCCAAATATGCTTTACAGTCTATGTGCAGTTTATGTTGTTTGTCCCTGTAATTGTTTGTCTTCTGTGGCTCAAATCTCTTATACTGAAGAATTTGACACTTCACTGTATTCAAACTTGTGTAAACAGACACAGAAGGTATATAAAACCCCCTTTATCAAGTTATTAAGTTATAATAATAAATAAACAAATATGCAATGCAAATAATTAAAATAATGCTTGAGACCCTACATTTCAGGGTCTTTTGATCTAGAGTTCTTCTAGAGTTCTGTATTTACTAATACATTCCAAGTTTGGAATTTCTTGCTAATAAAACCAAATATCAGTTTTCAGGCTAAATTTTAAAGAAATAATGTCTAAAATTCCATCAAATCAATGCAAACTATGTTTTCATTCAGAAGTATAGGATCAATTATACGACAGATTTATATGGATGTTGATAGCGAAAACTATTTTTATTTGCTTGAATGACAACATAACTTAGTAAATGAATGTATTGATTTGTCTTCTCGAACACCCTATCAGCCGTATTTCCATGAATTCTTCCTTAATCACCGTGAATTCTCTCATCCAATTATTATATCTAAAATAAATTATCAACCACATAAATAATGTGCTACATGATAGCTACATCACATGAGCTAGATGATGTGAAATATAATTAATAATAAACAGACTCTATCCTTAAATTCTATAAAGCCATGAGCATTGAAATTATAACTATGTTACAGAGCAGAACCTACCTGCCTATTAATTATACCCTATAAAAGCAATATACCTTCACTAATTAATTATACTTGAAGTAACAACTATGGCTTAATTAAGTGCACCATTCTTAATAATGAAATCTTAAAATAACTGGTATCTTCTGTCTAGAGGCTGTAATAATTATTGTCATTAGAAAGGGAATGAAACATGGCCACACTAAACAAAACTGTTTCACAAATGACATTGAACCTGAGAATAACTAGGGCAGTCATTCACAACCCATTCTGTAAAGGGTCAGCTACTAAATATTTTAGACTATGTGTGCCGTATGGTCTCTATCACAATTATTCTAATCTGTCATTGCAGCATGTAACTAGCTATAGACAGTATGTAAAAATAATGATGCTGCTCTATTCCAATAAAATTTCATTTACCAAAACAGGACATGGGTCTGGTTAACCCTGTTGTCTGTAGTTCGATGACCTTCAGTGTTGGATCAAATTACTGAACTCATCTTTGCTATATTTCTAGATTTTCTAGTACGGCAATCTAGGTTCCTGTTCTCATCTCTCGACCTTGATGCTTAAGTTTTAAGCACCCTTATCATATACAATATTCTAATAAGTTACACTGAAATGTATTTAACACACATTTTCCTTTCTCTTTATAATTTAGCATTTTTGAGATATTAAGCTTTAGGTTACATAGAGACTTAGACACTATGAAAAGGTGCTTGTTTTCGTAAATGTTAATAAAAGATAGTAGTGGCCACATTTAAACTGTATGGTATGACCCACCCAAAAATAAGTAAGGAAGAGATTAAGTACATAAGTAATAGAATATATGAATTATTTTCTTAATGTGAGCCCCTTTGTCATTTTATGAACATGTAATTTCTTTACGATAGAAATTTGGGAAATAAATAATACATAAATTTTACAACTTCTTTTCCCATATACATACAGATGTCTTTTTTTTTTTTTTTTGCGGTTCGCGGGCCTCTCACTGCTGTGGCCTCTCCCGTTGCGGAGCACAGCCTCCGGACGCGCAGGCTCAGCGGCCATGGCTCACGGGCCCAGCCGCTCCGCGGCATGTGGGATCTTCCCAGACCGGGGCACGAATCCGTGTCCCCTGCATTGGCAGGCAGACTCTGAACCACTGTGCCACCAGGGAAGCCCACGGATGTCTTTTTATGAACAAGTGCCTGCTCCCATTCAGTGTCTACTGACTATTGTTTTCCACTTATTAAAGAATTCCCTGTGCTCTGTCTTCTTTTCCATTTTTCCTATCTCAGTCATTAATTTTCACTCAAATTAATAGCTATTGACAGTAAAGCAATTAAGGTCAACCCAGGAAATATTGTGAAAAATAATGTGCAATGTATCCATCAAACGGCGATCCTGCAATTATTATTCAGTATCTTATTCAAATTTTTCTCCCACAGGATTTACATGGTTGCTATAGCCAATCTTTCTCCCCTCTGCATCATTATTTCCATTTTTCTTCTATTTGTCATTACTATCCTCATATGAATACGTTTTTATACACCACCTTCCAAAAATAAAACTTCCCCTTATCCCACATTTCCACAAATACTGAACCACTTCTTACTTCTACTTCAGAGCAAGCCTTCTTTTAAAAAGTTATTCAGAAAGTACAATGAGTAATAGAAGCAGCAAGTGAGGGCATTTGTGTTAGGCTTAATGATAGCCTCCAAAGATATCCAGGTTTGTAATCCCTGAGGTCGGTAAGTGTTACATTATATGGTGAAAGACTTGCCGATGTGATTAAATTAAGCATCTTGAGATGCGAGATTATCATGGATTATCTTGGTGAGCCTTACATGCAAATATAAGTGTCCTAAGAGCAAGCGAGAGGACACAGAAGACAGAAGGTTATGTGATGATGAAGTGGAGAGAGATCTGCAGATGATACACTGCTGCCCTGAAGACAGAGGAAGGGACTATAAACCAAGAAATGTAGCACTAGGAGTTGCAAAGGCAAAGAAACAGATTCTCCCTGGAGTCCCTGGAGGGAGCACGGCCCCGCTGACACCTTGGTTTTGACCTGGTGAAACTGATTTTGGATTTCTGGCTTCCAGATTGAAGAAAAATGAGTTTGCATTACCCAGTTTGTGTTAATTTGTTACAAGAGCCATGGGAAACTAACGTAACCCTTTTCCTATTCATAGATTTAAAGGGTGGTCTTTTAACATTTCACATTATATCATAAGCCACTTATAGGATTTCGAAAGATACCTTTTATCTGGTTAATAATGTACATATATATATATTTATATATAATGACTTCATAATGAATTTTATCAAATACTTTTTTCTGTATCTATAGCTGTTAAGACACACATCTTATGCATCTATATTGAGATGATGTGATTTTCTTCATTTAAACTGAGAATATGGTGAATAACATACATTTAAATTAGATCTCAGTTATAAAAGTTAGATTAATCATTACCCTCAATGTATGACACGCTTTTTCCCCATGCCTATTCAAGGTCAGCTTTTATATACAGTTGATTAAATAATTATTTTACTAGTGTGAGAGGCACCGAGAATGCACCACCTCACATGAAAGCTAAAACCTGGAGAATAACCACACCCAAGTGCGTAATTTCCCACCCCCATGCCACACTACTTACTGCTCTGCACCACCAGCTGAATTATAAGCTCAGCACTCAGACTTCCACCTACTGTTTCCTGTGGAGCTTCCTGAAGTCTTACCTTGTACATGCATGTGTCTGAAGTGGGCCACACATAAGGAGACTTTTACGTAGATATTTGGTCAACTTCTCTGTGGTATGGTCTCTTTTTCACATCAATATTTGGGAAGTCCTGTCAGGGAAAAAAAAAAAAAAAGGCTGGGCATGTAATTTATCTTGTGGGCTTATTTCTTCTTAATAATAAACCCCCTCAAGTCCCATATGGGTTGGTTATCCTCCAATGCCTTCAAACAATATTGCCCAGATTTTATAGCTATCTTCAGTATGTGGGCTTGTTCACTGTGAACTACTCTATCAGGGCCAGAACCTGAAATCCTCTAATATGTATTTAAATGGATAGTTGCTATAGTTTATGTCGCACTTCTTGTTTTTCTAATGAGAGTTTTTAGGTTTTCTATTATGCCACAATTCTGAAATTAAGGACCCATTTATCTTATTCTAATCTAGTTTCTTATCCATAATTTTAATGAAAGTGTTCTTTTAATGGCTGCTGATAACTTCTATATGGGCACTACTCACATTTCCCAGTCTCAGCAGCATTTCAAATAACTAACAGCTTGTTCCTCTTCAAAACAGTCTCTTTTATGCATTTTCTTAAAAATACACCACCCCGGATTTCTCCTTACCACTCTGAATTTTTTATTCTCAGCTTAATTTGGACAGGTTTATTTACTTGGCTTATTTTCTATTAATTTCTATTGGCTGTCTAAACCTTTGCTTGGGTGATTTAATCCCCCAAAAATCATTATTTTAAATGCCTATATGTTAATAACTCCCATAGTTTTATTTCTACCTCTGACTGTTCTCTAAGTTTCAGACTTCAAAGTATTGTTTATTCACGATCTTTCATTTCTCTTGTGTAAATAACTGATAGACCTGTTATTTCTTTCTCCAAAGTATATCCCACACACGTGCACTCCTTTCTATCACCATTGCCACTGTTACTATAAAAGGTATCATCATCTCCATTCTAGAATGGGACAACAGACTCTTGCATCCATTCTTTTTCCCTTAAATTGATTCTCCAAAGAGTAATGTCAAAGAGAACCAGAGCCAGACAGTAGTTAAATTGGGTAAAGGTAGCTTTTATTCAGAAATGACTGCAATAGGGTAAAAAAGACTTCAGTATAGAAATGAGCTAAACTCCAAATACAACAAAGCAAAGCAGGAACTGATACCCAAAGAACATTTGGGTGGGGGGTAAGGGGGCCAGTGGATGGAAAAATGTTAAGAAAGAGGCATCAAGGGATGGAGGATTTTTGATAAACCAACTAACAGAATTCTTGCTGAAGGTTGGCCAGGGGAATCAGATATCAAAGGAGATCAGATATCAGAGGTGGGGGCATTCTCTCTAAACTGGCTTAGGAGGAGTCTGGCAAAAACTGGGCTATGTGGACTTGACAAGGAAGTGCAAAATCAAAGCCTAATGGAGAAGAAGGTGGAGAAGTTTGGTCAAAGAGAAAGTCTTTACCACTAACTACAGTTTTAAAACTTCGAAGTGAGGCTTATTTATATTCTCCAATTCTTGCCATGGGTAAACTATGTTAAAATCCAGTTTTAATACATATCTATATATGAATAGATATATATACATCTCCTGTCATTTCTGCTTTCTGAAAGTGGTAATTTTGCACATCTTATTAATATCTATTATATTTTAAATGTACAGTGAAACCTTTAGCATAATAAATTTTCCTTCCCTACCTTGTTACATATATTTTGTACTAAATTCTACCGTGTCTGAAACAAAATTGTGACACCTGCTTCACAAACTTACTATCAGACAAGAGCAATATTTGATCCTCCTTTTATTTTAAGCCTTTCTGAATTGCTGTGTGTAGGTATGTCTCTTGTACACAGAATGAATTAGATTCTGCTTCATTAGCCAATCTGAAAATACTTTACTGAATGATGAGTTAAGCCCATTTATATCTTTGATATACTTAGTATGTTGGTTTTCAGTTCTGTCATGATATTTTTACTATATAAACTATACATATAAAATCTTACACTATATTTACTTTTGTTCAAGTTTTGGGGGGATTTGTTTGGTATTTATAAATGTTCCTATATCTATTCATGTCATTATCTTATATAACCTTATATAATAAAATATACTAGTCCTCCAATGCATTTTAATATTCTCTATTGATTCTTCAATGAGTAATGATAATGTTCTCTAGTAACCTCTTTTCTCTCCCTCCTCTCTTTTTGACTAACATTTACTTTTATTCACTACTATCCTTTTATTGACAGACACTATCGAAACATTCATTAATATTCTTCTTTCACTTATCTTTCCCTTTTCTTCAATTTTTTTGTGAATTGTAGTATCTCTACCTTTTTAGTACATTTATTAGCAGCATAACTTAGTCTTAATTCAAAATTTAATATATGTAATAATTATCCACAGGCTTCATGCTATGTTTGAACTATTTGTTGTCAGTAACTAGGAGATTACTCAGGGAGTGATCATAGGAACTGTATTTCCAGAGTTCCCAAATGTCCATGATGCTCTGTGTTCCTTAGACATGATGCACGGTTTAAGTGAATGACATATAATTCGGCTTCTATGTTCTTTCTTTCATAATCACTAAAACAATTCTTCATTATCTTCCTATATAAAATGCTGTTGTCAAGAAGTCTGTTGTCAATATTAATTTCCTACCTTTTGACCCACATACTCAAGTAATTTATCTCTCTAACTCAATTTTCTTCTTCATAAAGAAGACATTATTACATATGTGTTGTCCTCTTTTGCCTAAATTCTATATTTAGAATGTTCTTCTCAATTTTTTTAATCTCTCCATTTCGGGTTTACCTATTTGCTCATATTTTTCTCCTATCTCTTATTATGTTTTGCATCATTTCCATTTTATTTAATTTGATGTTCCTTTTAAATAAATCCTTATTTCTGAAAATTATCTTCCTCTCTTTATCTCTCCTCTTCTCATCCTCCACCAGATTATTCCTCTCTCTCTTTTCTCACTCTCTCTCTCTGGTTCTCTGATTAATTTTGATTGTGTTCCCAAGTGTTTTTTTCTCAGAGTAGTTTTTTTTTTGTGCAGGGAGGGTGACTAATTGTGGTGATTTCTGGTTGTGGTCTATGGATTGCGGGACCTTTCAATACTTCCCTTTATCTTCATTTTATCTTTGCCATGAGCCCAGCCCAGTGCTGCCCCATTCTACTAAGTATTTGGCTAATTACTCTTGTATTCTGAATTTTATGTTGATTACTTGTCATCTGCTTTTGTTGATGATGTTACCCTGGGTTTTTCCATTATGTCTCTTAACAACTCTGCCTGGTGTTTTGAGTTGATCCAGGCATACGTTAAAGAAAAAGGTATATATAAATATTGATACCATAGTGTGCTGTTGAAAGTCTCTCCAGTTTTATCTTATTTAATTTTCTCATTAACAAGAAACTATGCTCTGCAACAATAAAATAACCTCGCTTTCAGGCAGTAATCTACAAAATATAGTGCAGCTAATATCTCAGTATACTTGATGTTATATTTTACTTGAACATGAATAATTGTGAAACACTTTTGGTTGGCATCTGCCTTAGTACACTATTATTTTTTAGATAATGTAACAAAAATTAAATAAAATTGGCCTTTCTCAGAGAAGATATTTATCTCTAATGTAGTATCAAAATAAATATCTATAGACTGAATGAATTTATCTCCCTCTAGGTTTAAATAAGAAATGGATCTTATTTCTCACTGGCTTGTTTATATCCTAGGTCCTCATTCATATAATTATCTGCTTTTATTGGCTCCCATATTATATCTTACTTTGGTAGCCTGAAAACAAAAATATTCTTACAGTCCCTAGTCAGTATTTACTGTGTTTTCTTATTAGGCTATTTGCTTAGCACACACTTGATGCTGATTTTATTTCTCTTTTTTTCATGACAAAAAGAAGCAGAAATAAGATCTCTGGGAACTGGCTGTATGACATGGTTAAATGACACTAATATGAGTCTTGAGCTCTTCATCTATAACATGGGAATAATAAAAAACAGCAAGCCCCAGCTGCACACATACAAAAAAATTATGTGTTATGAGTGCTTCTTGGAAACATATCTGAGCATTTTGTCTTTCACATCCTTTGAAACAGTTTTTGCAATAAAATAGTTTACATGTAATAGTTATAATAGTTATTATATGATTCCCTAGTTTCCTTCACTTGATAACTTTATTCTTCATATTTTAAAATATATTTTCATAATCTAATATAATGCTGATTTGCAGAAAAGGAAAACAAGTTTAATTTTCTTCCTTCAGGTGATTTTAAGTATACATTTCTATATCCAGGAATGCTGGAGAACAAGATCGTAATGAGCTATTTCATAGAAACTCAGTTTTTCAAAACTTATCCTCTAAAGTTTAGGAAATAAAAATGCTTTCACACTCTTCCCATATGCTTAATGTAAAGTTTTTTTCAGTAACACTGTATAGATAACCAGTTCAAATTATCATAGGTAACAAAACACACATTTGTTAACCAATACAATATGAAGACGAAGGAAGGCTTCATTTGAAAATGGAAATTTTACAATATTTAGAGTTGTTAATATCTCAGCTACTCACTAGCACATAATTTGGAGACAGATGTTTACTTTATCACAAGCCAGTTTTTTTACCTCTGAAAATATCTGTCTCACTTTTGTGACAAAATGTAAACAGGATATTATATCTTCTGTATAAATGCTATAAAATACCATACAAAATATTTTTGTTACTGTTACTATATGCTAATACAAAAATTTGATTGATGGCTTTAATAATTTTGTGCTTATTTATAAATGAAATACTTCTAAAGTTAAAACTTACCTATATTATCTTGATTATGGCAAAACTTTTGAACACGCAAAAATAGCATTTTTATTGCCTTTTTTATAGAGCCTAAAAAGAGGATTAGAAAAAGCCAACATGTCAAAAAGTTAAAAGACAGATACAGCTTTTTGTTGCTGGTAAATTTAATGAAATCTTATGTTATTCGACTGGCAAGTCCCATTCCTTTGAGTGTCTCAGTGAAGACTGTCAAAAATCATCAAAATTCAACACAACAGAGTAAAAGCTAATAGCCTTTTTGTTATACCAAAACTAAAAGGATTGGTAAGACTCAAAATGAAATGCTATTACTGAAAATCTTCTTTTATCTAATGCTTTGTGCAGTGAGTGAAAATTGAACAAATACATACTCTTTCATGGTGTTAAAATGAATTCTGACACTATTAAACAAATATTCTTTGGTCCTAAAACCTCTTAAATACTTTTTACACAAGTAGTATTATTAGAATATCCTGTAAGAGTTTATCACAAAATATTCTGACTACCCAAACAAAACTATTCTCTATAAAATAAAAATTAAGCACTCTATTTAAAAAGTACTATAGCATGATGAATTTTGGGGTGGTTTTCATCTTAAAGGAAGTTATATTGTAATCATCCTTTCATAATCTCTAATGTAATTAAAATCTCTCTTCTACTCCCTTCCCAGTTCTTACCTAAATAACAAAAACTGCAATAAGATAAAATACATGGCAGGCAAAGATCTCCAAGACATTCATTTTTCTCAAGAAATGAATGCAGTTAAAGAACTATGATATGATCCATATTTTTTTGTTTATTGACAACAAAAGCAAAATTCCAAAAAAATAATGACTTAATCTGGATTTTAGGGAAACAGTAAATCAGAATTGTAAGCCAAGTGAGCATTACCACAAAAGATTTCTCCTTTGGAATGACATTATATGTGAAGTATATTTCATAGTTTTCACTCATTTATTTATTGATACACTTGTCTATTTATTTAACATATACTCTTTGAGTACTAAATATACATCAGGCATTATTATAGATGCTTAACCAATCTGCCAAAAAGTGAAATGTGCCATAGGAATACAAAGCAAATGCGTAGATATATTGAGTATACTGAGTATAACAAGTATCTCACTCTTAGAGAAAAAGCTATGTGTGTTGGTATTAAAGAGAAAAATTACAGTAAGAATGAAGGGTAGACTAGAATAAACCTTGTGGTGTTGGATAGAATCAGAGATACCAATTTTCACATGTGTGTTTTTTTTTCCTAAGATAAAAAGAGAAATGAATATATAAAGAAATAGACATAAGCAGACATGTGTATGTGTCTGTATATATACATACATATTTCTTAGCTTTAACCACTGAGAAGACCTAGAAGCAGTAAAACTCTAATAGCAATGAGCATACCTAGCACTCTGGATTCACATTATTCTCCTATTAAAGGAACTAAGACTCCTTGAAGCAACAGCTGATTCCATTGCTGGAGCATAAAAAAAACAAGATGAGTGTGGAACATTTTTTGATGTAAGAAAATGAGAAGGTCTCAAGAAATAATGAAAATATGTCATAATGAACACTGGAGCTAACCTGAAGTGGCTCTCAGTAGCCAAAATTAAAATAATTTGAGCAGGAAAAAAAAAGATGGTAATGTATTACTAAGATTAAGCAAACCAAATACACATAAACCCATACTGATGTAATTTAATAATTGAATAAATAAGTGAAAGGGGAAAAGGGAAAGCTCTCCCATACAGTAGAGTTCTAAAGAATAAATATAGAAGAAGTAATAGAAATAGAAACTCAGTAATTGGAAAATACCATATAATTGTTTCAGGGAAGAGTGCTAAAATTAGTGGGTGATATTATGATGAGAAACAGGATGTTTACATAGTCTCCTAAGTATCTCCCAAAAAAATACTTATTTAAAAATAATAACTTTAAAACTGAGAAACCTGATAGACAACATCTTAACCAAATGATTAGAGTTAACATCACCAGAAATGGGACATGGTGATGTCATGTGCCCCCTGATATGATGCACCAAGAAAGGCAAGCTCAACATTGTGGTACTTTTATCAAAATACCTTATTTGGGGGCTTCCCTGGTGGCGCAGTGGTTGAGAGTCCACCTGCCGATGCAGGGGATATGGGTTCATGCCCCGGTCCGGGAAGATCCCACATGCTGCGGAGCAGCTGGGCCTGTGAGCCATGGCCGCTGAGCCTGTGCATCCGGAGCCTGTGCTCCGCAACGGGAGAGGCCACAACAGTGAGAGGCCCGCACACTGAAAAAAAAAAAAAACCTTATTTGAATTTAACTATAAGGAAATATCAGAAAAACCCAAATTTCAGGATAATCTACAAAATAACTTGCTAGTACTATCAAGTTCATGAAAGACAGAAGAAAAAATGAGGGATTGTCCTAGAATAAAAAAGACCAAAGAAATGTAGCAACTAAATGTGACAGATGACCTGGTTTTGATTCTCATCAAAGATATTAGTGGAAGCATTAACAAAATATGTGAATAAAGACTGTAGATTAATACCTAATACCATATCAATTTCCTAATTTCAGTAGTTGCTTTGTATGATGTTAATATTGGGGGAAACTAGGTGAAGAATACATAGGAATTCTTTGCAGTAGTTTTGCGAATTTTTGCAAGTCTGAAATTATTTCAAGATGAAAATTGTAAAGTAATTCAGAAAAACCAGTATTTCTTAATCTTTTTAAGCATAGTACTAAATTATAAAATTTACGTTCCATCCCTGAGGGCTCTTATATTACAATGTCTAAAATACAAATAAGTATAAACAAATAAGCAAGAAAGTGACAGAATATGACAAAAACTATAAGATAAATCATGTTTGTTATAACAAATAACTGGTGATATCCTGGAGTCCGGTGAGACCTCTCTGAGAAAACAAAATGTAAAACTATCACCTAAGATGGAAAGGAATTACTTTATTGAGGAGCCAAACATGAGTCTTCTAAGACAAGGTATTCCCTTGTGCAAGATCTCTACCATGGGAAAAAGTGTGCTCTAAGACTCAAAAGACGCTTGATTCACAAAGAGTCAGGGTGGTGAGTGTGCTTGTGGGTACAGAGTAGAGAAGGGCTCAAATCATGGAGGGATTTTTCCATCCTTGAAAAGGATTTTCAACTGTATTCCAAATGTAATGTAATTTAAGGATTTGAGGCAGAGGAGGAAAAGTATCTTAGTTACATTAAAAAAAAAAAGTCTTTTAGCTGAGAATTATTTTCATGGGAATGAGAATAAACCCAGTAAAACTGGTGAGGAAACTATTTAAGTAAAAGCATGAGAAGATGGAGTCTTTGTGAAGGATAACGAAAAATATATTTAAGAGATGTTGATGTTTGAAGAACAAGAAGTACTGATGGGCAGGATTGGGGAGCATTAGAAATGACAGAATCAATAATAATACCAGCTGAGGTTGAAAAAAAGAAAAACAACTTTGAAGCAGAGAACCAAAATTCTGTTTGAACAAGTATGAATTTGAGTCGTCCATGAAACATTCCAGGTGAGATACTGAGTAAGTAGATGACTATATCAGAGAATTTATCAGAGTTTGGAATATTCTCAGGAGTCATCATTATATAAATAGTCTTTAAACCTATGGAAATGCAAGAGAACATTAAGGGAGAAAAGCTGTATAGAGAAGAAACACTTTCAACAGAGGGAAAAGAAAGAAGTTGACTAGGTGGATTAAAGACAGCACAGGAGATACTAAAGGAGATTTTCTATATAATTATTTTGTTGTTATTTTCTTTGAAAGGAAGATTAAAAAATGAGGTGGTAACTGGAGGGAAATAGAAGGTCAATATAAAGTTTCAGCAAGAAAGGAGATACCCGTTAATGAGAATAATCTAGTAAAGTAAGAGGCAGAGTTGAGGGGTTGGAATTTGATAGAAGGAACAGTTCTGTTATGAAAACAAGAAGAAAGAAAAAAGAGGAGCACATGTAGACAAGTTGCAAAACTTGTGATCGAAAAATGAGGTTGTTCCTGCCTGATGAGGTCTATTTATTTAAAAGTGAGAAAGGTCATCAGCTTGCCATTACATGTGTGGTAACTGGATGTACTGGATAACTATGACATACCTTATCTCATTTATCCACACACGATTCTTATAAGTATTACTAACAAGATGGATTAGTTACAAAAAGGATAGTGTAACTGAAATGAATCAGATAGTCTAATTAAGATTGTACTAGAACCTAGTTTCTCTCATAGTATCAAACTATCTTCTAAACAACAAAAGAATAGGTTTGGTTGCTTATCTATTTATACTTTATCATAATTCCCAAATTATACTAACATGGAGAGGGATACATAAATACTTTACTGTTTTTAATAACCCAGAATAAAGAATTTAAAACAAATAATTTCATTAAGTTAGAATACTTCAGGCTGTCTAATGAATGCCTGAATCTGTTATTAATTTTGGAAAGTGCTGTATTCCCCCAACTCCCTTTCCATTCTACGTTACTATCATGCTTCTTTTTTTAATCTATAAAGACTGAACCCAGTACACGATTCATAGGTATAGTTTTTCAGATACCAACTTTACTTAAGCAATACCAAGATACATGTGATGACCTTAGTGGTAATGAATAAAAATTTTTTTAATGTGTCTTTCAAAGGAAACACCAAACAAGTACTTTCATGCCATTTATTTCTAATAGAGAACATTTCCATGTATCTTAAAAACTATAGGTAGACATGCTATAATGAGTAAGACTTTATAATCCACAGAATACTAGAAAGAAAAATATGTACCTTCAATATTTTTTCTTTCCATTCTATCTAAAAATTATCCTAATCCTTAAAAAGAGATTATTAGCTGTCCCCTGAAATGTCAGGAGAAAATCTGTTAAGACCGATAGCTACATTTTTCAATACCACACATATAAACAACTCAGAGTTTTAATACATTGGAATTATAACCTCTCTGTTACTTAGAAGAGGTGCTGTACAGGTGAAGGACTCTGTGTTGATATTTCTTGGTATGTCAGCTAATTTTTTCTTGAATCATTCCAGAAAAAGGAAAAATAGCGAGAAATTTTCAGAGAATAAAAACAAAGATATAAGAAGAATGAGTTAAAACATTTAAATTACCACTTTATTTTTCAGCAAAATTTAAACTTACAAAAGTATAAAGATGTGTGCAAACTCTTGAGCAATAGTCATGAAAATATAAAGTACATGTTTGATCAAAATTCCTCTGCCTGTCTTATCAAATATGTTTAGGTTGGAAATAGATGGAGAGCTTATTCCACAGCTCTCCTGGGTTGAAGGTAAAAAGCTTCTATTCCTCAGGAAAAGAAGTAAAATATATTGGTTATAAGTAAGCATTGAGATTCATTCATCTATAGCATTCCAACATAGAAATTAGCTTTGAAAGGTCCCCAGAATGATATTTAGAAAAAAGGCCACAATTATTTGAGTTTGGTGCAGATACAAAAGCAAGACTAGAAAGTTACATACTAGAAGTAGTACTTGAATGGATAAACTTCAAAAAGAGAATAACAATTACATTTCTATCCATTGAAATTGTTTGCTATTTATTTTTTAGCTCATTGTTTTAATGAGCCCTTTTTCAGCTCATTGCCCACTTGAATTTACTGACTATGCCAATTAATCTTACTCTTCAAACTGATTTTCCTCTAGTTTTTCTTCTCAAGTTATCCCACAATGACATTCTACCATTTATTGAATAGTTTACTCAAAGGAATGTGTGGTATGCATGGCACTAAACTAAACCTTAGTTAGAATACACAGTATATTAAAGAATATACTCCCTGCCTTCTTAAAGTTCGAGGTCTAATTATCTTTATATTTATAACTTGTCTTCTCCTATATTTTCACTAATCCTTTTTTCTTAGTCTCTGAAAAGTTTTAAGATACATGATTCAATCATCTTTGTATTATCTAAGCTTTCACTGGCCATCTAACTCAATTTATCACATGGATAATGCCTTTCAAATATGCTCCCAACTCTGAAAAAGTACTAAGAGTATGATAGCTCTTACCTTCAAGTAAATTAAATTTTAGTCTAAATGATAGAGTCTATAGAGCTAAATTCATCATAAGTTACAAAAGATAATTGGAATGAAAAGGTTGGAAAACGCTATGGTACATGAACATGAAATAAAACAGAATTAAAAATGCAGCTGGATATTGCAGAAAAATATATGGCCTCCTTTCTACCCAAATGATTTTTGGAACTTATCCAAATCCCCACCCTACTATGGCATTGTACTCCAGTCTTTAGTTTATTCCATCTTCTATTTTACACTATTTTCTGTCTTTTTTTCCCCCTCCTTGTTCAAGTAATTATTTCCTAGAGATAGATTCCCTCTTAAGATTTTATGACTATATCAACACCAAAAGTTATTATATAATATGAGCTGAGACTACAATATCTAGCAATTTATCAGTTGCCAAAATTTCCTCAACTACAATTTAGAAAATATGTCAAACCACATGAAGAGTTGCAAGAATAATAAAATGAATATTGATATGCTTGTAACTCAATCTGTATATGTGTGTGTATGTGAATTTTGTTAAACTGATTCAAAAATTGCTTGTAAACAACATGATGATTCACCGGGGTCAGCAAATTATTTATTACTTCTAGGAATGGCAACGTAGTACCTATTTTAGGCTTTGTGAGCCTTATTGTAGCCTCTGTCGCAACTTCTAAACTCTTCTGATGCAGAGCTAAAGCAACCACAGACAATATGTAAATGAATGGGCTTGGCTGTGATAAAATTAAATTACGGGGTTGGCTAAAAAGTTTGTTCGGGTACTTCCGTAAGTGCTTATGGAAAAACCCAGAAGAACTTTTTGGCTAACTGACAGTTTCATAGTTTTTAGACGTCATGAAATATTATTCTTCTGTTGACTTTTTTCCAACCATTTAAAAATGTAAAAATCATTCTTAGCTTGCATGTTGTATAAAAACAAGCAGCAGTACAGATTCAATGGATGGGCTGCAGATTGCTGACCCCTGTGCTTCACCTGTAAATATTACTACGTGTGTCTCCTAAAACCAAGGGCAGTGTCCTACTTATACACAATATAATTATCACATGTTGAAATTATATTAAATACAATGTTGAAATTATATTAAATACAATGTTGAAATTATATTAAATTGAATGAAATTATATTAAATACAATGAAATTATACAAATAATACAGGAATGTATAGTATTATCCTTGAAAAAATATCAACGAATTATAAAGAAAGCTATTGTGTGGCAGTTCATCCCCAGTCACTGCTGTTGGCATGGTTTGTACTTCCATTTTCCAAAGCAATCACGTAAGTTTATAGAAAACGTACCATCACATGTTTTACCTATAAACAATCTATAAAGAAAATGGATAAACAATAAGTCGTCAATTCATCCATTCTTTTTTTTTTTTTTTTTTGCGGTACGCGGGCCTCTCACTGTTGTGGCCTCTCGCATTGTGGAGCACAGGCTCCGGACGAGCAGGCTCAGCGTCCATGGCTCATGGGCCCAGCTGCTCCGCGGCATGTGGGATCTTCCCGGACCGGGGCACGAACCCGTGTCCCCTGCATCGGCAGGCGTACTCTCAACCACTGCGCCACCAGGGAAGCCCCATCCATTCTTTTTAAGAGGGAACATGCTGGAGACAAGGCAAGAGGGCAGATTTCTTTGTAAATATGGTACTGACAGACCTCCTGGCAAACAAACTGATGATTTTTCAGGCATGAATTCCTTACCTATGGAATTCTTTTAGCAAAATGTACATTTATTTCTAGGATTATTTATGGTAAATGTAAAATCCTTTGACTTATGAAGCATACTTTTGTGGACCATCCAAAAACAAATAGGTATTTTATGATCTAAATGTCTCCTTCAGCTAAGTGAGGTGGCTGAACACTATTATACTTGACCAGAGCACATCTAACATGGGAAGAAGTGGATTAGGGAGCCTCATATGACCCGAACTCATCTCGCTTTACCTGTGCCTTTGCAATAGTTAAGTTTGCATAAGATCTTTGATGCATGTCAGATTTGATAATCAATATTTTGTGTATTTTTAAGCATAAATGTAGTTTTATTTTTTAATTTAATACGCTTTCTAAATCTTATTGATTCAGCACGTTAACCTATATCATTCTGTTAACCCTTCCATATGTCGTTATTTAGTTAGACAGTTCTCTGTTGATGGACATTTAACATATTTACAAGGATTTGAGTATTACCAAAAAAACTGCAATAGACATCCTTGTAAAACATTTTACGGGCACATGAGTTAGCATTTCTCTAAGACAGACGGTGCCTTAAAGGAAGCTGCATTTATAAGATACGCCTGCTGTAAAATTTAATAGATGTCTAAAATTGCCACTTAAAATGGTTTTCCATTATAGATGGCAATTTGATATTATTAAACTTTACATTTTTTGCTAAGCTGATGGATGAAAAATATGATTTTGTGAAATCTCATATACCATAGGAAGAAGTGTAAATTGATATAACTGATTTGAAAAAAGAATTTATCAGTCTCTAATTAAATAAACATCCACATGTCTTTGCCTCTAAACTTCCTTGGATAGTTATATGCCCTAGGTAAGTGTATGCATAAATTCTTCAGATCATACGGCCAAGTATTTTCATATCGACTTTGTTCCTAAGCCTTCAACGTTGCAGACAACCCAAACGTGTATAAAAATAAAATAGAAAAACTGTAATTAATATAAATTATGGAATACTACAGAGCAGTGAACAAATAAACTACAGCTATTGCAATAACAAGAATTTCTCTCATAAATATATGTCGAATAAAAGAAATCTGTGTTCTAATGTGTTTTACATGGTCAGTTTTATAATTAGTATTTTTTTTGATTGACAAGAATTCTTTTAATTTTATTTTTAATAGATCTTTATTGGAGTATAATTGCGTCACAATACTGTGTTAGTTTCTGTTGCACAACAAAGCGAATCAGCCATATGCATAGTGATCTGTTCTTTTGCATACCTAATTAAAATGTTGTACCTCAGAAGTTTAATTTGCTTTACCTGATGATTGATACACTTAGAGGTCTTTGAACCTACTGCTTTGATTCTTCCATTCATATGCTTTTACCATTTTTCTATTAAAATATTTTTATTTTCCTAAATGATGTGTAGATGTCCTACTATAATCCTTTGTCACATGTTCTAATTATTTTCTCCTAGTCTATCAACTCTCTTTGAAATCTGTTTATGATCTTTTTTACTAATAGAGAAGACTTTAAATGAATGCAGTCAAATGAATCAGATTTTTCTTATGCCTACTGATTTTTGAGTTTTGTTTAAGAAAGCGTCAGTCATATATTACATAGGTGTACTGAGTGTGGGAACTTGGGTCAGAAATAAAGAGCAGTTATCAGCAGGCAATGTACATAGATACACATTGCCTAAAGAGCACGGCCTCCTTCCTTGACAGAAAAAACTCCTACTGCAAATGAGGCAAAGTGTGGGCTACAAAAGCATGAAAATCTGTCCTCCACCAAGCACACTGCTCAGTAAAAACAAGGAGTCTGGCAGAAATTCACCTTTTAAAAGTAAACGCAAAGTCTAAAAGAAAAATCAACAGTTATCTTGAGACACGTCAACATTATAAGTACAGAGGGCAAAATTTAAAACTAAAATAATACAATAAACAAATGAAGGACCTGTAAAAAAGCAGAGGAATGACAGTAAAGAGCAGTAAGACGACTTCCAAATGAGCATAATTAGTATCCTGAAGGGATGCAATAAGTTGTTGATTCCATAGAAGAATAAAAGAGAAAAGCTAAAAATGAGATCACTGAAATAAATAATACATATGTGATCATCTCTCACTGAATAATGACTAAACAAATATATAGAGGAAGAAAGCTGAAATATTCTTAAACGTAAAATAAGCACACTAAAATAAATGAGGTCAAATGAACACCACAAATATCCTTCTTCCTGGACACCTGCTTGCCCCCCCCGTTCTAGTCTTCACTTCTCTCTGTACTTTCTGTCCTGGGAGCTGCTTGGTATGGACTCTATCAACAGGCACTCCCTTTTCCTCTGGCTGCCTGGTAAATTCAGTGGCGTAGAGCATATGATTAAATTTGAGGGAAGGCAGAGATCAAGATCAGGATATTTAAACTCTGGCTCCCAACCAGTGACTAGCTTTGTCCCTAAAGTATAGATTTTTGTTCCTCTCAAAATGGCTGTCTCCTTCTGCAGTTCAGTTAACTTGCCCTGCCAGTGGCCCTGTAAGCCAAGGGGGGATTAAAAACATCCACTCTCACTAACCAAGCATTCTGTACTCTCTCTTGTGTTTTCTCACCCCTTCAACAACATTGTAAACAGTATTTAAACCTTTATTTAATTGTACCGTTAGTTTATTTTAATGAACCTGACTAATACATGGATTTCCTCCTTATAAAAACTGATAAACTTATTTTTTTCTCATGCTCAAAGCTAGAAGGTAAATATTTTCTGCTAAGAATGTGAAGCAACTGAAGTGACAGTTTGGTTTAGAGCTGCATTGTAGAAGTACAGCTACTATAAAATAGTTTCATTTTTCTAAGTTTGTTCTCTGCTGTCTGGGAGATTTACATTTGCTTTTCCTATGGAGAAGGCCAGAATATGATGGAGTGAACATTATGAACAACTTTAGAAGACTGTTTAAAGCAAAGTGTGCTCTAAATGATAATATTTCTGAAGGTCCCTATTTTGAAATTTCTCATTTAAGGTCAGTGATTTAGAAATCAAGTCAAAATCTTGTTACCAAATGAATGCATTTATTGATATTAATAAAATATTAAGCATACAGCAAAGGAAACCATAAACAAGACGAAAAGACAACCCTCAGAATGGGAGAAAATATTTGCAAATGAAGCAACTGACAAAGGATTAATCTCCAAAATTTACAAGCAGCTCACACAGCTCAATATCAAAAAAACAAACAACCCAATCCAAAAATGGGCAGAAGACCTAAATAGACATTTCTCCAAGGAAGATATACAGACTGCCAACAAACACATGAAAGAATGCTCAACATCATTAATCATTAGAGAAATGCAAATCAAAACTACAATGAGATAGCATGTCACACCGTTCAGAATGGCCATCATCAAAAAATCTACAAACAATAAATGCTGGAGAGGGTGTGTAGAAAAGGGAACCCTCTTGCACTGTTGGTGGGAATGTAAATTGATACAGCCACTATGGAGAACAGTATGGAGGTTCCTTAAAAAACTAAACATAGAACTACCATACGACCGAGCAATCCCACTACTGGGCATATACCCTGAGAAAACCATAATTCATAAAGAGTCATGTATCAGCTAAAAATCATGCCAAATTTAAATGCAGATTGGAATTCTATTCAAAGGGTTTGTACAAAAAGCAAAAAGTTCTTAACATTTCCTAGTTTTTATATGTGAATTATATCTCAATAAAGCTCAATTAACAATGCCCAGTGTTCAAAATTATAATAGGATTAATGCAATCTGTCTTAATTTTAAATTTGAAAAATTAATATGTGCTGTCAACATTTTCAAAGTTTTATGGTTAAGATTAAATAGGAACTAGACTTAAAGTGCTTTTTATTATTTGGAGGTAAAAATTTTATTTATAATTTATTCCACATTAATTTTATACATTCAACACTGATGTATTTATTTGAGGAAGTGTACTAAATGTACAAAATGTTGAGAAAAAGTGTACAAAATGTTGAGAATATTTAAAAACTTCATATTGATCATGAATCTGCTTAACTTTTCTTTCTTACGTTCTTTTGATTGTTTTGCAAAGTTTCATCTTGTATTTGTTGTAAAATAAATTTATTGATTAACTGGCAAATTGTATAATAGTTGCCTACAATATTATGACTAAAGCTGGGCTAGGAAATGGACTATCTGTAGTTTGATTGGCAGAGAAAAAAATACAAATGAGAAAAAAACAATAAATTGTTAATTCAACTGTGAGGTAACTTGTGTAATTGATTTAAAAATCAAATCAAATTTAGAAGTAAAATAAATTCTGGTATAGAAAAATTTTGTCAGAAACATACAACTTTCAGTAGTATAGACTTTTCTTAAAGCTGCAAATGGATACCATCATTTAAAAAAATCTAATTATACCTTTGGGTCTGCTCCTCCCTGTCTTATTTGTAATAAATTTCTCATCATCTTCCTTTTGAGATGTAAATATTTACCAATTTAATTGTTTCAATATCTCTAGAGTTTCCTCATTTCAAAGGGATTTTGATCTGTTCTAAATAATAAGCAGAGGGAAGTAGTCTATACCTGTTACTTCTCTGCTTTGCTACAGTAGGTCAATATCCAAACCCACACATATTTTCCAATGCTTTACTGTTGCAAGTATATCCCTACAGTGCCTACATGTGGACAATAAAATTACAATTATAAGCATAAATTCATATAATTTATCATTATTCTCTAAACTCCAAATGGCTTTATTCTAGTACTTGAGTCAATAGCCTAAACATCATATGGCATAAAGTTAATATGAAGTCCAGGACTTCTGCCAGCTATTCAGCCTTGTCAGGAACCTCACTGGGGAAAGTTTAATTAAGATAAAAAGGTTGACATAACTAGACAGAACACTTTTCCTCAAAGTTCTTGAACTAATTTTGCATTTTTCCCACTTTCTGTCTTCTATCAACTCAACATAAAAAGCTTTGACAAAATAACACAAAGTTTATTTTTACACCATAATTCTAGGATGTGAGGTGCCTACCTTCCCTACATTTGCTTAAAGAAAAAGACATCTGGGGAAAACACAAAAACAAACAAAAAAGAAAACACAAAAATAAAATAGGAAAAAATCATACCAGTTAACATTTTCTAAGGTAAAAATAAAAATTGTTTGGAAATATTTTAAAACTGATATGGGATATTAATTTATTGAGGGAGATGTTATATTTTATTTTATATAGTAAGATTTATAGAAGTTAAGATTTTTATCTTGGCAACTCAGTATATTTTTATAATAGTAAATCAAATGAATTTCAGCAGAAAATCATATTAGCCTATTACGTCTCCTAACACATATTGTCATAAAATCAAATCCATGCTATATTGTGGATCTAAAAATCAAAACAATAGCTTGTAGAATATAACATAACAGGTTATATTCATGGCCTCAGAATTTTAAAAAATCAATTAAAAAAAAGTCTAATAGAAACATGTGTAAGAGACTTAAAAAGACACATAAAATAAACAATTCTGGACTTGAGGAATAACATACTCTTTTAAACTTTGAGATTTGCTGTTTTCCTTTTTTCTCTCAAATATTGTCATTTTATCATGTACCTCTGAAAATGGTCTTGAAAACTTCCAAGAGAAAACAACAGTCACTGTCATGTTCAGAATGTAAGAATTAAATGTCACCTTACAGAATTCTTTACAACTGAGCTTAGATGAGATTTTAATTACCATTTTCAAGCCACTTATAAAAGCTAACAAGCAAGGCAGACTTTCAATGCTAAAATAAGTAAATTTTCTTTGAGTTAATGATTAGTGGAGGATTGATTATAAATAATAATTCTTTACAATTTCAGATTTAACATTAAGAAGAAAACTTAATAGACATTTATCTATCTAATTTTATAGAAATAAAAAGATTTGGACTGTCTTCTTCAATAATGTTGTAAAATATATTTAAAATATATAAATAATTTTCTACCCCAAAAATGAAGCATTCAACTCAAAAGTTACACATTTTTAGCAGTGTTTAGATATTGTTTTAAGAGGATGACATAGCCTGTGTATTCCCACAGATGTAACAAATATGTCGAAGATAAATATTACAGAATAGTGAAAGCTATAATCTAGAAATATGAAAAAAATTCAGCACAATATAGGCAGAAAATCTTAGGACTGGATTGAACTGGAATAATTGAGCAATTGCACTTGTTTCACTGCATATGAAAGGTACATCTAGGAATTAAATTAAGTAACCTGGGATAGATTCACAGAATCCAAAGTAAGAGCTACTTACAAAGTTGCATTGGAGAAATAAACATGAAAATGACTAAAATAAACCACTGGAGTTAGCAACATATTCTCGTTAGATATGTACATCCTACAAAAATGTATTTTTCTAAGACCCTATCATTCGGGTAATTATAATGATGGAATATGTAACTTTTCCTGGACAAGTAGGGAAGAGAAATAATGAGAAGTCTACAGGAGAGAGAAAAGATAGTGGAGTCCATAGACTGACAATCGTCAAGAGGTCAAAAATCTGAGCTAGTGCAAATCTTGAACAAGCGGTGATGGATGAAATGGTCAGTAGAGATGATCGAAGAGTAAAACTATTTTAAATTATTTTTTAAATGTCAAGAAACACTTGCTCTCCAAAATAAGGAAGAAGGAAAGTTATTACAAATGTGGTGTTCAAGAAATTGAGGGGTAAGATTTTGAAGAGTTATCAAGTTGAGAATTAAACTAAAACTAGTAGAAAGTAATGCAGTTTCAGTTGAGGGAATGTCTTTGAAAGCTAAAAGCAAAAGTGTCATTGTGGAAAGAGACCAAATAGTTTGAAAGACCACACAGAAATGGAAAGCTTGGTACAGATAAATGTCATAAACAATATGAGCACAAAGTTCATTGGCAATATTTGTGTGTTTGTTTGCAGAAAGACAGAACAATGACAGCCTGGAAGTTACAAATTAAAATAAAAAACATAAGATACCCAACCTCTTCCCCATTAGGTATGTGAAGCTGGGATGGGCAAAACACAGCATCTTGCTGAAAGGGTCACTGAGGTTATATTTTCCAGGCACACTGGATTCCAGTTTCCACTGAAAATATGGAATCGTTTGTTAATCAGAGCACAAGCATTCCAGAAGACCTATCAAGATGTGAGATGGAGGACAGGAGAGTGATTCTGGTGGAGATACAAAGCCATGTGGCAATAAAAGTATAATAATAGATGATGTGAAGGTGAGAGATAAACAGGAACACGATGCACAGAGTTTCATTCCTGACAGGCTCTTTGAAGAGAACAAGAAGTTGTGACTTTTAAAATATTATACTTCACCTAATATTTTTAGTAACTTCAAGAATCATTTTGATGACTTAAGGGACTGCAACTTCCTGGAACATCATTCAAAGTAAGAGCTTATAAGGATTTTACTTAACGAAAAGTCTCATAATGCTTGGACACATAGAAAACTGTCTTGTATAAATCCAAATTGGTGTACTTGGAAGTTATGATTACAGGTATATATCTCATCTTTTTGCTACATTTGTAATTTTTTCTTAGTGAAATATATTGCTTTCACTTTATATTTATTTATTTTTTGAGGGTAAATTCTATCATAATTTTATTTATTTATTCCATGGGTATCTTTTTTTTAATACTTTTATTGGAGTATAATTGCTTTACAATGGTGTGTTAGTTTCTGCTGTATAACAAAGTGAATCAGCTATACATATAAATATATCCCCATATCTCCTCCCTCTTGCATCTTCCTCCCACCCTCCCTATCTCACCCCTCTAGGTGGTCACAAAGCACAGAGCTGATCTCCCTGTGCTATGTGGCTGCTTCCCACTAGCTATCTATTTTACATTTGATAGAGTATATATGTACATGCCACTCTCTCACTTCATCCCAACTTACCCTTCCCCTCCCCGCGTCCTCATGTCCATTCTCTACGTCTGTGTCTTTATCCTGTCCTGCCCCTCAGTCCTTCAGACCACTTTTTTTTTTTTTTTTTTTTTAGATTCCATATATATGTGTTAGCATACAGTATTTGTTTTTCTCTTTCTGACTTACTTCTCTCTGTTTGACAGTCTCTTTATCCATTCATCTATTGATGGACATTTAGGTTGCTTCCATGTCCTGGCTATTGTAAATAGAGCTGCAATGCACATTGTGGTATATGACTTATTTTGAATTATGGTTTTTCACGGGGTATATCTCAGTAGTGGGATTGCTCAGTCGTATGGTAGTTCTAGTTTCCATTTTTTAAGGAACCTCCATACTGTTCTCCATAGTGGCTGTATCAATTTACGTTCCCACCAACAGTGAAAGACGGTTCCCTTTTCTCCACACCCTCTCCAGCATTTATTGTTTGTAGATTTTTTGGTGTGAGGTGATACCTCATTGTAGTTTGATTTACATTTCTCTAATGATTAGTGATGTTGAGGATCCTTTCATGTGTTTGTTGGCAATCTGTATATCTTCTTTGGAGAAATGTCTATTTAGGTCTTCTGCTCATTTTTGGATTGGGTTGTTTGTTTTTTTGGTACTAAGCTGCATGAGCTGCTTGTAAATTTTGGAGATTAATCCTTTGTCAGTTGCTTCATTTGCAAATATTTTCTCCCATTCTGAGGGTTGTCTTTTCGTCTTGTTTATGGTTTCCTTTGATGTGCAAAAGGTTTTAAGTTTCATTAGGTCCCATTTGTTTATTTTTGGTTTTATTTCCATTTCTCTAGGAGGTGGGTCAGAAAGGATCTTGCTGTGATGTGTCATAGAGTGTTCTGCCTATGTTTTCCTCTAAGAGTTTTATAGTGTCTGGCCTTACATTTAGGTCTTTAATCCATTTTGAGTTTATTTTTGTATATGGTGTTAGGCAGTGTTCTAATTTCATTCTTATTTTTAAAGTGAAACTTTAACACATTCAAATAATTAATAGAGGACTATTCTGTTAAATAAACACAATGAATGTTTGTTATGCTTAACATATCATAGTTGTTTCATATTATTTATAGATTTTTTTCTACTGCATTGAAATTTACAGGAATACTGCATATGTTTAGCTTAATGTAATCATTTTCTAACTGTGCTCTGTGGAGACAACCCAGATTCAACAAAATTAGCTCTAATTTTGTGTCTTTTATTTGTTTCTGCTTCTAGGTTAAATATGGTTTGAAAAAAAATGTGTTAGAAAATTGTGAAAATCACTGGCTTATTGGAAAGAGTGTTCCATTCAAAGATGAAGCCCTGTCTCCAGCTTACTTTAAACAGTCCTTTTATTCCAATCTGTGTCTGGATTTTCCCATCTCTAAAATATTTCCATGGAACATTTCACTTCTGTCATAGAATTAAGATATATTTTATGTTTGTAATTTATTAGAAAACTATGATATTGCTTTTGCTATGTTAACACTCCCTGAACCACTCTTCAAAGTGAAAAGCAACCCCAAAATAAAAAACTATTACTAATATTCACTCTCTTCTCAAATTATTTCCTTGTCAACATCTTATCATTGCTCTGATTTCAGCTGATTAATGTTTAATGGATTGATTTATTCATCTGAACTTGTTATCTTTGTGAATGTTATCTTCACATATGCATGAAATGGGTGAAGTATAAACAGCAACACTAGTAAAACTATCAGCCACCAAGAAAGATTTACCTAGTAATTGTACTGACTGTTTGTGGTATTTATTTATTTTTAATTCAGTAGTACCTCATCTATAAGTATGTTTCCTTTACTTACTCCATTTTTAAATATCTTGGTCATTACAGCAGAGCATCTTTATTTTTCCAGAATCTTACAAGTTACTGATAACAGTAACCTGTGATAGGTTTATTTTGTGTGGTGCTTTGGTGATTTCCTGATTCCAGTAAGTTGTTCTGACCAATATCAAAATGCAGATTAGTTTAGAACTACTTTGATATTTTTGCAAATCAAAGAAAAATATTTATTTCTTCTGGATAGCCACGAGAGTACTAATAACTGTTAATATACCTAAATTCATTAAAAATCTCCTTTTGAGGGGCTTCCCTGGTGGCGCAGTGGTTGAGAGTCCGCCTGCCGATACAGGGGACACGGGTTCGTGCCCCGGTCCGGGAGGATCCCACATGCTGAGGAGCGGCTGGGCCTGTGAGCCATGGCCGCTGAGCCTGCGCGTCCAGAGCCTGTGTTCCACAATGGGAGAGGCCACAGCAGTGAGAGGCCCACGTACCGCAAAAAAAAAAAAAAAATCTCCTTTTGAAATGTATTATTATCAACAATTCAAAGTACAGTAGCAAAGTAAATGGGCAGTGCTTCTCTCTGCAAACATTCTGAAAGTGAGCCGCTGTATTTACAAAATTAACAATAATAAATGTCTTTAAGAATGGTTGTATTATCTTGTAATTTTTAAAATTTGTTTATTACCTCTCCAAAATAAAATACCCTTTAAAATTCTTTTGAGTATTCAAGCATTAGTATTTCATACCTTCACTACATTTAAATGTCTGTTTATAAGAAAATACTGGAATAGCTATACAATTTTTGGGGCCAAGTGCAAAATGAACATGAGCAATTGTGTCTTGCTCAAAACCTATTAAGAATTTCAAGATGGTGACAGCAGAGCATTAAACCACATATGAGGTCATTATACCCGTCATGTCCTGTGTGACTGCACAGGTCACACAAACATGAAGCTGGCTCTGAGCCTATATCCAGTTAGGTTAATTTTACAGATTCTCAAACTGAATAAAAAAGAAAATGCATTCCAGGTGTGTACTCCGTTATTTAAATGATTATGAATTAAATTAGTAATGATACTAGGATTTGTGCTCAGAATCTCAGTTTGTATCTGAATAAAAATTTCTATATGAATTTTTACAATAAAAAATTTTTTTTCTAAGAAGAGGATTCCTGAAATAATGAAATTAAAATAATTTATAATTTAATTCTATATTTAAGTCATATAATTAAACAAATATATACATATTCCATTACTAATTTAAATAAAGTGATCAAGAGAAAATGTATAGTTGAAATTACTCTACTTATTTTAAAATTATATATATTGCATTGAACAATTAAGATCTAAGAGCATAAGGGAATTCCCTGGCTGTCCAGTGGTTAGGACTCTGAGCTTTCACTACCAGGGCCTGGGTTCAATCCCTGGTTGAGGAACAAAGATCCTGCAAGCCGTGCCAAAAAAAAAAACCCAAGATCTAAGAGCATAAATGAATGGGCATTTTTGAACACGTAAAATGCTCATTCTGGATGTTTCTGGAACATGTTTTAGCAGAGCAGGAGCTCACCACTCATCCACCTCCTACTTGAACAACACAGTAATGTGATTTGCAGGTGGGTTGTAATTTCATCCAAAACATCATACAATAAGAAACGTACTTACTCTCACAGGGTTTGACCTACATAAGAATTTGTAAAAGAGAAAAATCATTGTCCTTCTTGAACTTAATGACTGTCTTTCTGAATTCACACGCATATTTACCTGACCAGTCGTTCTCACTCTGGTAAAATTATCTGGTAAAATTAAGTTGAAATATAATTGATGGGTTGTCTGTTCTGAATAAATGTGTGTGTTACACATGCAAATGCATTTATATATTTTACAGCTATGCAGTTTCAAGAACTGACTTATTTCTATCTGCTTTTTATTCACTTTTTAAAATTAGGCTACTGATGCATATTAGAATTTAATTACACCAATTAGTGCTGCCACATCAGACATATGATGTGCCTTCAATTAAGAAATACCTAATGGGTATTAGTACAATTTAGCTTCATAATTAAAGTTCTAAGAACATCACAAATTAAACATTATGATTACTGAACATTAAAAATCTACTGGTAAAATTAAAGCTGAATATTTTACCGTCTCCTTTTAAGTTGATTTTTAAAAAGAAAATCAGGATTACGTAAAACACAATGTTACTATTATAGAAGAATTCTTAAATAGAGATTATGCATACATGTGCACCCATTTGTGTATATACAGTGATGAAGTCTTCAGGAAAGTATGAAACCTAGCACTCACGTCATCTAATGGATGTTAAAGGTTATCATTTCAGGGTTTTGTTTTGTTTGTTTTCTGTTTCTCCTTTTTCATATGTAAATATTCGGTTTCTGTGGTAGCCACTTAGAACTCCTGCTTCAGGGAACAAAGACCATGTGCAGCCCCAGCTGCAGCCCATCCGATTGTATGACTGTGTTTGCATTGAGGCCATGTTTCCTCAGGCTGCTCCTGGCCACTGGTGAGGGTACTAGTGCAAGAAACATCTTAGGAACCCTAGGACTCTTCTTGCAGACGACTTTAAGTTGAGGACTCCTCGTTGGTCTGTCCAAAGCTAACTAAAACTGAGTTGTGCTGTAGGTTGAAAGAAAATCTGTCCCAATCCTTCCTTCTTCCTCTCCTTTCACAAGGATCAGAACTGCACTGCCGACTGAAGGCTCCCTACACTTATATCTGCTCTCTCCTCAATGCTTAACAGGAATTTCCCCCCTTATATCTTTCGTGCAACCAGTAACTTCCTGGTGTCAGAAAGTCTGACCTAATAAACTATCTGATATGAAACATATACATATATACTTAATAATTATTGTCATTATTAGAGTACTTATTTTTAAATATTACCTCTTTAGAGATATTATCTCTAGTACTGTATTGAAAATTAGGATTATGGTAATTTTTATATTCCTTCTTGTGAAGAAAAATATTTAAGGTAAAAATACCTTTTCCCCACAATTTACATATCAAAAACAAATGTAGATTACATTAAGACATTCAAAACCCACTGATCTCAATCATTTCCATTGATTTATGTGAAAAAATAATACCAAAATTATAGACTAATTCATATATTTTAACATTATCTTAATTACTCATCATAAAAATCCTACAAAATTATTATGCTTTATTACAGATAAGAAAGTAGATTAAAGAGAGGTTTAGGTGAGTGCCAGCCAAAGCAGTATTTTCTTAAATCCATGAATAATACGCATGTACACTTAATCAGAGGTACTCTACTTGGTGGGTGGTTATGCATGTATATCATATATGTATGCATAGGTCATGAAAATTGCCTCTAGAATTTTGATGCCTTGGGGCAATGCTACCTTTTATCTACTATTTTGGGTTTTGTTTTTTTTTTTTTGCGGTATGCGTAAGCGGGGCTCTCACTGCTGTGGCCTCTCCCGTTGTGGAGCACATGCTCTGGACGTGCAGGCTCAGCGGCCATGGCTCACGGGCCCAGCCGCCCTGCAGCATGTGGGATCTTCCCGGACCAGGGCACAAACCGGTGTCCCCTGCATCTGCAGGTGGACTCTCAACCACTGCGCCACCAGGGAAGCCCTATCTACTGTTTTAAATAAAGCTTTTCTGGAACACAGACAGGCACATTTATTTACACATGGTCTATGCCTGCTTTGGGGCTAAAAGTAAAATTACATCGTTGCAAGAGACTGTATGGATCCCAAAGCCTAAAACACTTTCTGTTTGGCACTTTACAGAAAAAGTCTGCCAATCTCTTACGAAATTCAAAACACTGAGACAACACAGACAGTGGTGAGTGGGTACTAAAACCCAACGTTCTGTGTTACAGCTCTTAAAACTAAGAAACAGAAATACTGAGTCAAAATGAATTGGTTGTTTGTTCCAGAAAATTTTTGCTCAAAAAAAACCCCACCTGTAAATCAATAAATAACTTTACTGTTTGCTTCAGGAAATTCTTGCAGATCAATTTATCTGAAGCAATATTCTATTCACCTGGGTAAACAGCTCCCTTAACAAACAATGGCTTATCAAAATTGGCTTCTAGACTTTCACCTCATTCTATTTATGTCTTTAACTACTAGCTCACAGTTCCCTGCCCTGAAAGGTCACAATTATTCCACTTGAGAGCCAACCATAAAATCTTCTAAATACCCTCATCGCCAGATTCCTTTCTCTGAGGTACTGAAACTCTGCCAATGTCCTCTTCCTGCTCACAGGTATGAATTTTAAAAACTATGAAATTAGGGCCCTGAATGTAAGTTAAATTTTTAAAGCATTTTTTGACAGATGATAGATGTACGATACCATAAAGAATAACAGTCATCATCCAATAACATGGGAAGTAGGTCAGATACAATAATTTTATCTCTGATGAAGGACAGTCAAGACATATTACGGGAGG
Organism: Leucopleurus acutus; assembly: GCF_964270905.1. Classification (NCBI taxonomy): domain Eukaryota; kingdom Metazoa; phylum Chordata; class Mammalia; order Artiodactyla; family Delphinidae; genus Leucopleurus; species Leucopleurus acutus. Next base: position 11,057,314 of record NC_139146.1, read on the forward strand.
TAAGTAAAAAACCTCTATAATTCTAAAGATGATCAATATCTAAGAATACAATGGGATGCGACTCAAAATTTGCATGGCAAAGAAAGTGTTCTTTCATTTCCAAGGGGAAAACTTGAGTCGACTTAAGATTAAAGGACTTTGCTTTCCTGAAATTTAACTGGATGCCTAAGCATCATTCCTTCTCTATCAAACTGGATTAAGTGAATCCCTATGCATTAGACTTTCCTTTCTCAGACAGAGATTACCTAAATGATCCCCATTAAATATGTTCATTTAGTATTTGTATCCCATTTAAACACACAGAGATTTGTACTAGATTATGAAGTGGCCCGGTTAAAGTCTTACTCTACACAATACACCTAGGGAGGAAAACAATGTCTAAATTACTTGAAAATCCCAGAACTGCTGATAGAAATTTTTAAAACACACAGACCCTTCTTACTAAGTATTAAAATATAGAACATATATCAAGGTAAGCTAGAGTTTCTCAAACCAATGTTTCCTGGTTGAAAAAAAGAGGAAAAGTGACCCCAAAGAAAATATACCTAAAAGACAGGAGTAGCCTTGGCTAAGGACAGAGGGTTCAGGTTCATGCAGGATCATTTATTCCAGTGGAACAAACTCACTGTGATAACTAATCTTCCAGCATCTTGATAAGTACAGGAAGAGGCATGGCTTTCAGATATTGGAATTTATGGCAATAAGGGAGAATGAGTTCTTAAACAACTATTTGGAGAAATAAAAGAGGTATGTTTTTCACCAGATGAAGGTGGTCAAACCAGTTACTACCAAAGTCAGCAAAAAGAATTAGGATGAATAATAGATAAGACAGAAGTAAATTAATAAAGAAGCCTAATTTTACATCAGTCTTTCTTTTTCAGATGATTAAGTAAAAATATCACCTGCACTTTTAATTCTGCAAAATTGTTTAGAAATAGATGCTCTCAAAAAAGCAAAGTCCCTTGTTGTAGCATGGTGAGACTGGGGGAAACCTTGTTTGGATTTGATCTAATTAGACTTCCCCAAAATGAACACCCAAATGCTGGGCTGCCAGGGTAACGCTGCTGTGGGTGTGGCCATTTCAGGGCCTGGGGGCCACCTTCACCCTCGTTAACAAGAAGTGGTTTCCGCAGGAATCTTTGGGCCTCTACCCACCCCAGACCCCTCCTCTGGCCTCTTCCCTCTGCCCCCAGCCCAGCCCCTCACTGCGGCCCATCCTCTTCCGAGGGAACCTCACGGTTCCCCAGCTGAAGACGCACTGGAACTCAAGTCCCAGCTCACAGGGACACACACAAGGCTTCCCGGAGCCCCCTGCCTGCCCAAGAATCACGGGCTCGCAGGTGAGGGCAGTTGGGCGAGGCTGTCCTCTCGCCTCTTGAAGGGAGCAGGCCCTGTTCCCAGGGCTTCCCTCATTCCACCCTGCCCCCCACGTGAGGGGACTGCCTCCATAGGACAGAGGGGGGCTTTCGGGATGGGGGCACTGACCCTCCAGTCGAGCTTGAGCTTGTGCATCCTCCTGGGAGGATGCGGCATCCATCCCCTTCTAAAGATCCAAGTTCTCCAGCAAGGAGAGAGTTGGACACACGAAGCAACACTGAGGGGGCCTCGGCTCACCTGCAGCCTGGGAATCTTGACCCGCTTCCCTCCAGGAGACGTGGCCTGGCTGAAGCCCCAGCCGTCTTCGTGCTCTCGACGGAAGCCCGGTGCGGCCAGCAGGGCTTCAGGGAGGCCGGCAAGGCGGGCTCCGGGGAGGGTCTGGCTTGGTGCGTCAGCCGGAGTATGCGCCGCTGGGAGCGTCCTCCTCCAGCCGTGGTCGTGGTGCCGGAGAACTCTCCAGAAGGGCCGGCCCTCCGCGGCCAGGATCCGCCCCTAGCAGTGGACACGCCTCCCCCCGTTCTGCCCGCCTTTCCTCTCGGGCGGCTGGAGGGGGCCGGGCGACCTGGGAGGACTGTTAGTAAAGGGTGACGCTCCTCTGGTTGCCTCACACTTCGGGGCCTCATTTTTTTAAAGCAGATGCATCAAATCTGCTTCTCACCCGTTGACTGAGAAGCTTGCTACTTCGTCTGCGTGCTGAGCTCTGGTATCCTCCTCGCGGTGAGCCTGCGCGCCGGGACCTCCCTCATCTCCACTCCGGACCCGCCTCCCGTCCCGCGCGCTCACCGCTTTCCCTGAGACCGCGGGGCCCTGGAGGAGGGCCGCGCCCTGGGCTCCCCGCTCTTTCCTCACCAGGAGCCGTAACGGCAGCTCGGGATAGAGAAGAGAAACTTGCAGAAGACTCTCCAGAAGCTCTACCAGAAGCGCCTACGGAAGGAGACGCGGAACGAAGGTAGCCTCGCTGGGCCCGGGCCCGAGCAGGGTCGGGCAAAGCTGCCCTGCCCCCCAGGTGCCCGTCCCCCAGGCTCCGAAGCAAAGACCGTGATGTCCAAACTGAAGGGGCAGCTGGAAGAAATAAGGTCCAAGTGCAGTTCCTCGGACTGGTCAGGAAGTACCTACTGGCGAGTGTCCTTGAATTTCTGCACCTCGAAGGCCTGACACTCGCCAGGCTTTCTCCGGTTAAAGCCTTGGAAGTCAGTCCGTGTGAAAGCCTACCTGACTTCTGAGAGGCCAACCCCGGGGTCAGGGGCAGCGTGACTGGGCAGCAGGTCAACCAGACAGCAGTGACTTGCTGCCCCAGGTCAGGTATGTGGAGAGCTGGGATGATCGTGAAATCGCAACCACCCCTGGCAATTCGCAGGACTTCAGCCCCTGGACAGCCTCGTCCCTCATCTTCTACAACGTGGGCGAGAACTCGCTGGGGTGAGCAGAGGATGGCCTGAGCCCACCTCGACCCCAGGTGCAGCCCAGGCCGAGGAAGGAAGGAAGCCGGCCTGGGGGTCCCTGTGCCGCGCAGGCCTTTGCAGACAGAAGGGGAAAGGAAATCAAGAAATCGGTGCCCCCGGGGGTGAAAGGGTCAGGAAAGACTTCGACTTCCCTCATCCGAGAAGGGTTTGCACAATTTTTTTTTTTTTAATTTGGAAAGTTTCCGTCAGAGCTTTTAAGTCGCCTCGTGTTGGCGGACCCTGGCCTCCTTGGCCGGGCGCCTGGCCGAGTGGCCTCCGAGCCGTGGCCCCTACCGGACCCGCCCCTGCGGACCTGGGCACCTGACAACACCTTGTGGCGCTTCTGCAGCCCGGACTTCCTCGTCGACCGCATCAGCAGCTTTCTGCCCAGGTAAGGCTGTGACCCTGAGAAGGGTGAGGGCAGAGCCTGGCTGGAAAAGGCCGAGGCGAGGCCGAGGCGGCGAGGGGATGCAGACAGGTCGGAGAAAAGGGGGCCAGCGGTGGCAGGAGGGGACACGGCGGCCAGGGAAAGGCCCCTGCTGCCCATGGGGGTGGAACGGGGGACTAGCGGGTGGGGCAGGGCCCATCGGCTGGGGGAGGGCACGCGCGGCGGGAGGTGTGTTCCAGGACGATTGCCAGGTGGGTGGAGAGGTGGCAGCAGACCCCAGCTGGCCGTTGCCGGGCCCCTCTTCTCTCCCCCCAACCCCGCGGACGTTTGGGCGGGCGGGGTCAGACTGAGTCTGTTCAGACCCTACTCCTGTCCCTTGGCTTGGCAGTGTGTCCCAGAGCAGGTGCCTGCCGGTGCTGGGCCTTCAGGGTGCCCCATGATATTGAAAGGTGAAATGCTAAAGAGAAAGAATTATAGGTTTAACAAGTGCTTGCCTCTTTGAGCTACTCCACTCCACATGTCTACTCTTCATACCTACAACTCCCATTCAGAGCGAAATCTGAAAAAGAGACTGTAAAAATGCATACCTTTGTCCATTTATTCATTCAGTGAAACAAAATGTATTAATCACAAGCTTGAGGTTAAGTTCTGTTCAATGTGCTGATGAATGGGAAGGAAAGAGGTTCTCAGGCTTACAGATTGTATAAATACTAATCTGACTGAAGTAGCATTCATTTGAAAGGCAGCAGGTGGTAAGTCACACTAGAAAAGCATTTCAGGAGAGTATATGAGGAGCAACCTGGTAGACTAGGCTGGAAGACTTTTCCAAAACCAAATAAAGTAGAATGATTTCCAATATAAATTTAGTTATGGCTTTCCCCCAGTGTTCTTGATTTCTGTATGTTCTTAATGATGGAGGGTATAATGTATCTGTTAGCTCTTTAAGATCATCTGGACCCTTAATGACGCAATTTATGAAATGGCATCTACTTTCTTGTCGAAGTCAAATCTAAGAAAGTCTTTGGATCTAATTCTGACATACTCTTTCAGTCTGCGGCGCAGTGGTCAGCATAGAGTTTATTTTCTTTTTCCTTCTAGATTAATTCTGTTTCTTGGATGATATATATTAACTTTTTTATCTCAATTTTTCATTTTGCTAAAGAACATCTCAAGTAATTTTTTTTTTCAGAAGAGGAGTCTGGGAATTAACTTTGGTTATTTTTAATATTTATGAAAATTTATTTGTTAGTTAAATACATTATCCATTGTTTTGCTTCCTTATAGAATTCTAATAAAGGAGAGTTCCCCTATACCTGTAAAGAAACTGTTCTACTGTCAACTGGTATCTAATGTTACTGTTGAGAGATCTGATATCAATATAGGTTTTTTTCCTATTTAGGTAACTGTTTTTATTTCCCATTGGCAATCTTTCTATTTCTTTAAAATATCACGAGGATGTATTAAGATAAGGATACTAGTACTCAATAAAAACTTTTACTTGATTCCTTATAAATGTATTTAGTGTAGGAGATCTTTCTTCTTCTATTTATTTAGCATTTGCAACCCTACATATTCTTTATTCTTTCTGTGTTCAGAGCTCTCGTTCAATGAATGTTGAACCATCTGGATTTATCCTCCAGTTAATCTAAAATGGCATGATTAAGTTAGCAATGAAAAAACCACTCTGGCTGCTTTTGAGAGAAAAGAACTACCTGGCAGCAAGTATTGAAGTGGATAGAACCTTTGAGTGACTATTGCATGGATGGGATGGGAGGGAAAGGTGACCTGTTTTAGGATGAATAGCAACAATTAGATAAATGGTAAGATCAGTCAGTCTCATGGGAATTGCTTTGTTGACTGGATACCTTTGAAAAGGATGACAACTGTAGCAAATTCTGTCTCTGTCAAATTTTACCCACAAGGCTGATCTGCATTCTCTGGGTTCTTTCAAGATAATTACTAACAGCATTTGCTAAAAATATTCCCATGGGGCTTTTCACACTTAGAAGTTTCTTCCTAGTTTTGCAGGTATGGTCTCTGAAATGGCTTAAGGATAAGTAAAACACAGGGCCTTCTTCACTTGTGCTTTTATTTTTCTGATGGATTTTGGTTAGTTATATTTTTATTAACTGAAAACACCAGTAAGATCTTACCAGTCTTTCAGTTTCATGTTTGAGACTCCATTTGTGGCTAATCAGTGCCCATTACCAGGCCAGGTGCTGCTCTTTAAATATAGCCTATTGAGTAAGCAGCCATGTACAAGTTCTTTTCTTCCCATGGCCCATGGTGTTTTACACATACCCATTGATCTAAGATTAATCATCTCTTCCTGAGATTATTGATAGAATGAAGTAGATCACCTACAATCTTTCTTTGCATAACATGATATACAATGTTGGTCCCACTTAGAATTTATCAGTTAAATATCCTTTATAGCAAAAGACTTCTCATTTTGCTGAAGTGATTTGTGGGAGAAATTTGTAAACTGAAAACACTATATTTCATCATTTCACTTTTTCCTACTCTTTCCAAAATTACTTAAGTTTCCAGAAAGGAACCAGGGATAAAGATTAGGAATAGACTCAAAAGAGACTGGGAAAATAAGGAAACAAGATCCAAATATAGGCTGTCTGGATCCAAAAATAGACTTCTAATAACATGTTATCTATTAAGAAACCAAGGGAATTCTAAGCATAAAATGCAAAAGTGTAACTGCCTCTCTGTGGCAGATAATGAATGAAAAATAGCTGCAAAATTATTGATACTGTTCTGGTTTTTAAATTAGACTGTGTGCTCACATGCATTCATTCTATTAATATGTCTCATAAGTTATGTATTTTAATCAAATATTAAATAATAGAAATAAAATATAATTAAATGAGATAACTTGCAACACATTGCAACATAAAACAAAAATATAATTTAGTACAGGCAAAGTTTTTTATGGCCTGACCTTTCACTATGTAAATAGATAACTTTTAGTCCAGGAAATCACAAAACCCATACTTTTTTAGGCCCAAAAGGGTGTGATGGAATAAATTAATTGTAAACAAAGGTCTCCTGAAGCCAATTTATCATATCACATAGGAAAATAAATAAATGAATAATAAAATTAGAAGTCCTAAATCTATAAGAAATAAAATTAGGCAAGCACAGATAATTTTATTTAAGTTGAATATCTTTTGTTCACTAGGTATATTTAATTTTTGTAAGTTTAGAACTACCTGGATTATTATTATTATTCATTACCAAGCACATTAAAATTTCACTTTAATAATATATTTTTTAACTTTTATTTGTATAATAATAATTGGTTATGATGGAGATGTAAAACCATAATAAAATTCTAGGTGAGTAATCAATGTGTAAGTCAGCAGTATGCATTGATGCTTTATTTTTATTTTTTTAAATTAATTTATTTATTTATGGCTGTGTTGGGTCTTCGTTGCTGCGCGCGGGCTTTCTCTAGTTACGGCGAGTGGGAGCTACTCTTCATTGCGGTGCACGGGCTTCTCATTGCGGTGGCTTCTCTTATTGCAGAGCACGGGCTCTAGGTGCACAGGCTTCAGTAGTTGTGGCCCGTGGGCTCTAGAGTGCAGGCTCAATAGTTGTGGCACACGGGCTTAGTTGCTCTGCGGCATGTAGGATCTTCCTGGACCAGGGCTTGAACCTGTGACCCCTGCATTGGCAGGAGGATTCTTAACCACTGGGCCGCCAGGGAAGTCTGGATCTTTTATTTTTTTAAATCATGTGGTTCATATATATATACATACACACAATTGAATTTATAGATCCTGCAATATGGTGCAAGTGTACTTGCATAAGCTTAATAGCTACGTTAAGGGTAACAAAGAAAAGATATTGTATAATTAAAGACATAAATAAACACACCACTCAGTGTAATTGCTCATTAAATATAACATCCGTGTAACATGGGTCTTTGTAGCCTTGAAGTAACTCCCCATGAGATCCTACACTTAATCTTATTTCATCAAATGTCACACAGTCTTTGGTTCTGATCAAGTATAGTACTATAAGCAATGTATATCGACACTGTACTAACTCCTAAAAAAGTAAGAGTTGTATATATTTCCCTTTTTGTTTCCGTTTTAGTATTGTATTTTCATACACATACTAAATAATTTATTAAAGTCCACATGACCATCTCTCAAATGCGGCAGTTACCATAGTTTTGCCATACCTGCTTAATGTATTCCCTTTCTGTTTTTTGCTAAATTATTTTCAAATCATATCCCAGCATGCCATTTCATACCTACATAATTAAGGGTGCATTTTCAGAAAATACAGATAGTTAGTAATGCATTTTTAAAAGAGAATGTTAATTTCCTTTAATGCAGCACAGTTCAAATGTTTGTTTTTAATGAGCCATACTTACTATATATTTTTTTATTATACATTTGAGAACATGATTTGGAAAAAATATATTTGAACCAAAAGTCATGCTCAGTGAATAATTTTACCTTCTCAACTAATCTACTAAATAAAAAAATGACAGCAGTACCCATTTCTCTTTCTCTAAGTTACCTCATGATATTTCCAGATTTTGATATCCTTCACAGTGTTCTCATTATTGGTTTCAAGTACATGGTTCCTAACTCTTCAATCTCCTCTATAATCAAGTGCAATAGAAAGGATAAAATAGACCCTATGATTGATTGTGGAAATGAGTATAATATCTAGTATAATATTAATAGTATAATAATAACACTGTATTAGAGGTGGAAAATATATTATGTAATAATCATATAATAAAAATGGGAAATGTAGTTTAGATTTCACAGAAAAAGAGAAACATAAACACCTTGAATTGATAGATACATAATTAATTGGAAGCAAAGTTATTTACTTAAGCTATTTTTACATATTATTCTTTTCCTGAGCTTTATTTATATAGCATTGAACAAAGTATGCCTTCAAAGAGCACAGTGTTTGAAGTGAATATAGATGAAAAGTAATGTAAGCAAATAAAGTGTGACAATTAAAGTTAAATTTAAAATATGAGAAACTTTATTGCAGTATGCGGGCCTCTCACTGTTGTGGCCTCTCCCGTTGTAGAGCACAGGCTCCGGACGTGCAGGCCCAGTGGCCATGGCTCACAGGCCCAGCTGCTCCACGGCATGTGGGATCTTCCCGGACCGAGGCACGAACCCGTGTCCCCTACATCGGCAGGTGGATTCTCAACCACTGTGCCACCAGGGAAGCCCCAAATATGAGAAACGTTGAGATAATATAAACACACGTATACTTTACCAGTAGGGAAGTAAATACAAGCTGAGCTAAGTAAATATATGTTGCGTGAGGCAGGGGCTACAGTAATAAATGAAAGATGAGAATAAGGACATAGACTAGATAGGAGGCTAGTTCATATAAAATGTTACAGTTAAAGGAATCTGAGCTTCTGGTTGGGGTAATAGAAGCTGTTGGTACTTTTAAGCAGGGGACTGATAATGATGAGATTGCACTTTTCAAGAAATAGCTTAACCAACATTTAAAGAATGGATCAGAGAAGTTTGACCCTGCAGGTAAGGAAGTAAAATAAAAGTCTTTAGCAGTGATCTAAGTGAGAATTAGATGGAAGTCAGAGCTAGTTTACTCAGGTGGGCTGAATCAAAATTGGTGACTAAGTTAAGGAGAGTGAAAGGTCCAAGACTGTGTCTTAGGTATCTGGCTTGGGTAATATTAACATGGAATGACAGTGACATATGCAGTTATGTTCAGGGTCGGTGAGCAAGTTCTGGGCCATAAGATGGGGATGAAATCACGCAAACCATTTTCAGGTGTTCCTCTTAAAACTTCCCCCGGCAAACGTAAAAATAAGAAGTTATTTGTTGTAATATGCCATCTTGTGTAAAACCAAGTTGTTACCTTTGATGGAGAAACATGAACAGATATGGCAGGGTCAGGGAAATGAAGATCAGCAATTTATTTTGAGGAATGTTGGTTCTGACATGTCTATTAGATATCTGAAGCAGTGAAAGCCCAACCCAGGAAACAGAAGTCATTGCGAATTTAAAACAAAGGGAATTAGTGCAGGCAGTTGGTTCAAAATAGCTTTAAAAAAGCCAATCAGGAGGTAGTGAGGCAACTCAGAATTAGCAGCAACAGGAGGCTGCTACCACTTGGATGGAGGGAGAAAAGGGACTGCATTACTGGAGTTGAGGAGAGGGGTTGCTGATGGAAACTGGAACCACAGTGGGCCTGTGTAAAAGGAGCTGGAGCCATGGAAGAAATGCAGCTGTTATGAGAGGTGACACCAAGACAGAGAGGGATTGAGAGAATAATTATATCCTTCCTTTCTTCTCCTTTTCATCTTTCTACATGTGTCTCCCATGGTTTGATCCCACCTGGAAGCCAGCTTACAGGAAATGCTGAGATACACAGCCTACAGAGGTCAGGTCCTCTGTGTTATGAACCGCATAGGGGAGAGGGAGGAATGAATTACAGGAAAAAGAGACCCATTATAGTCACAACATTTAAGTAGAAGTGTAAAAAAAATGTAATTGAATTTGTTCTGTGTCGAATTCTGGATAGAGATATGGCACGGAAATACAAATTTGGGATTCATTAGCATTTAGATTGCACATAAAGCCGTGAGATAGCATGAGACCACCAAGGAAGTAAGTGCAAAGAAAGATGAGGGGGAAAAAATCAGGTGCTGAGACCTAGGGCATACCCGCATGAAGAAGCCTAGGAAAGGAGGAGAAACCAGTGAAAGAGACTGAGAGAGAATTAAAAAAAAAAAAAAGACTAGAGAAATGATAGGAAAGTAGAGAAGCTAAATGAAGGAGAAGGTAGTGATAAACTACTTCAGATGCTGCTAATAGATCAGGTAAGGTGAGGAAAAGAGGAAAAGAGCCATTAAGAGCAGAAGAGAAGTTTAATTATTGTGCTGGGGGCAAAAACTGGTATGGAGGAGATTTAAAGGAGAATGAAATGAGCAGCCATGGAGACAGTGAGTATAAATGATTCTTTTGAGTATTGGTGGAAAAGGGATTAAGTTCCCTGGGGGTGTCTGGCAAGGAAAACCTGATATGCAAAGGTTTTTAGTTGATTATTTGCTTTTGTTTTCTAAGCTGGGAGAAATAATAGCATATGTGTATGACTGTGAAATGACCCAGTAAGGAGGAAAACATTGATTAAGAGAGAGAGAAGCATTCCTTGAAAGGAGTCTGTGCAGCCAGAGAGAGTTAATGAATAAACAAAGAGGCTGGCCTCAGTGGTTAATTAACCTCAGTGGTTGGCATGAATATTTCCTTTCTGGCAATGGTTCTCCACAGGGGGAAGTTTTGCAAAAATTGGCAATGTTTGGAGACATTTTTGGTTGTCACAACTGGTGAATGGGGAAGAAGGAGCTACTTGACATGAAATAGAGGTCAGGGATGGTGAATCACATCCTACAATGCACAGGACAGCTCCCACTCTCTCTCTGGCCCTGCTCAACGAAGAAGCATTGTCTGGCTCAATACGTCAATAGAAACAAGGTTGGGAAACACAGCTCTATGGTAATGTGCAAATGAGTAATATGGAAGCTAAGATACTGACTGATATTAAGTATATGCGGCAGTGTGATCCTGTGCACTTTTCCTCCCGGTAGCTTTCATTTTTTTCAGTGACATAAGAAACAAGATCATCAGCTGGCAGTGAGATTGGGGAAGAAGACGTGAGAGATTTGAAATGGGAAAAGAGTCTGTAAACTAATCTTATATGAGAGAAAGAAAGTGATGGCTTATGGAAGAGTAGTGGGCTTATTTGGCAGCATTAAGGGCACACTTGATTTTCAAGGTCATAGTTTTAAAGTGGTTAACAATCAGCACGATACAGTTGTGCATTTTTCTCCAACTGCATGCAGGTGCATGAAAGCAATTCTGGAATTAGTGGAGACATTCATGAAACAACTTAGTTTTGCCAAGTGAGTCATGGTTGGTAGATAAAAATTATTTGATGACTAAAGATAGAACAAAATATTTGAAGAACTGAATGTATGAAATAATGAAGCATATTTAAGAAACAGCAAATAATCTTTTGTAGTGGTGATCATTTAATGCATCCTGGAGAAGTAACGACTGTGAATTCATTTTGTATTTATGAAGTGGGCAGAGAGTAAATGATGTTGAACCTGGGCTCAACAATCAGATTATCTCCTTAGAATAATCAGAATTGCGCTACGGTGAAGAAAAGATTGACGGTGTTAAGTTTAAAAAGGAAGCCAGTGTTTAATACATTAGTCCAAGTGTGAATTTACGGAAGGCTTAACTGTAGCAGTGACAATAGCAATATAGATGAGGACAGAGATTGAAGAGACATTTATTGCGTGGACTCAATTGGGTTTTTAGCTTCATTACATATTATATTAAATAAGGAATATATGATTTCTAGTCAATATAGAATGATGCAGTTTTCAATGTATAAGAAAAATAAGTAGAAATAAAATATTTAACTTTAAAAACATTGCTTCTGTAAAAGAAGCATGTAAGAGACTTCTGTACAGAAGGTATAGGTTCCAGAGTCATAAGAGGAAGGATGGCATCTCTTGATCAATTGTCTCCCCTGATGGCGGCAGGAGTGGGGAGAAACTCCTGGGAAACAAAGAAGGCAGGTGTTTTGGTCTAATCTTTTTGTAAACATACTAACTCAGGGATTCTGGAAAATAAATAATTTTTGGTAGCACGAGAGTCCTTATCTATAAAATGTTGTTAGCAGATTGTCATAGTTGTCCAGAATTGCTTATGATAAACAAACCAGGAATCCATAAATTTAAGGTCACGATTCCCAGGAAAATGTCATGTTAGCTATGCCACTATCTGAGTATGAGGAGACGTTGTGTGATTAAGAAAAGTCCATCTGTGTAAGTAAGGCCACTGAACATTTTACTCAGAAACTGAATCTGGAACCTTGTGGCAGAGCACATTCAATGACCAAGAAAGGACCCAGGCTTCTGTACTACACCCCAAACCTTTCCCTACTTCACCAAGGTATCCTTGAAATTATTAGTAAAACTTCATACTGAACAAGGTCTCTGATTTGTGAGTCAGATTTGACAAACAAATAGTTTGTGTGAGTTCAGACTGGTTTTGTGGATAGGATTGTTAAGAACCCCAAATAGTAATGCTTAAGGAATTTTCTTTTTCTATGTAAAAGGGGATAATGGAAAAATACAGTGAGACTTTGATTCCAAAACTGTTGGCTGCCCATTGGCAGTGTGACATGGTGAACATTTTGAAGCATATGAAGGGGGTAAGTCTCACCACGAAAAGGAAATAAAGGAAATAGACTGAGATCTGGAAGCACAGGAACCGAGTACAGGGACAAAGGGAAGTTGGAAAATTCTATTACTGGCTCTTGCTAGCACATCTGTAAAAGTCCAACCTTTAATAGTAGTATTGTGGGAAAATCTGTAAGATTAGACTTCTTCACTGGAAGGCCACCTTGTATCTTTGCGGCTTCTTGGAGAAATCTCATACCCCCTTGGAAATGATTCAAGTCATTGATTACTTGAAAAACTGTTCATGAAACTGGAGGCCAAGTTCAGGTGATGACTGAATATTAAGGGTATTTTGTTAAAGAAATGCACATTTACCAGCAGAAGACTGGTGTATTGTTATTGGCATGGGTTCTTCAAATTAATGATGGAAGGATGTGTTGCAATTGTGTTATTATCAAATGGAAGGGATTGCTCAGGTTAGTGACTACTCATTAAGTGGTTGCGAACTTTTGAAAAGACACTTCCAGATATTATGTCAGCCCATCTGCTGCTACGGTTCAGGCAGGGTTTGGCAGGCCTATGATGATGGGAGAACTGCTACAACCCCGCCCCAAATCGACAGCGGTATACTCATTTTCATATGAAAGGAATGGGACAAGTGCAGGTAACCTTAGACAGACTTTATATTATCCAGAGATATCTTAGTTAACACTATTGACATTGGCAATGTAATGAATGGGGGCCAGGTGACACTCCTCTGCCTTAGGAGCCTTATGTATCCTTGGGAAAAAAAATCAAAAGGCAGTGACAGAGATACAGACTTAGTTACTACACCTGGGACTATGTGGAGGAAAAGCTTCCCTGTTATAAGCACAGTGGGAAGAAATCAAAAATAAGAGAAGGAAGTCAAAGAAAGCTCACCTGAACAAATGTGCTTTTGAGGAAAAGGTGAATAGGGTTAAAAAAGTGGACCTTGGTAGGATTCCCAATAAGAAACTGAACTGCATTATCAACTTTTGAATTGGAGGAAGGGAGTGCTAAAGTCCAAGCCCATTCCTTGAAATATACTTGAACAGGGGGTAGGATTTATCCCCTTAGTTAAAGCCATAGAATCTGAGAAAGACTGAAGGAGGGCTGAGATCTGTTCACTCAATCCCCAGTCTGGGATCTAAAACCATATGCAATAATTTGGGTAAAGTTGCCTAGGATGGTATACAGACTGTCTTAAGATTGTTCGAATGGAGAGCAGAATGTACAATAACCCTTATGGAAGATAGGGATGGTGCTTACAAGGTTCTAAGGTAAAAGTTGGAGTGTATGGAGAGAACACAAGGGCAGAAACCTAGGTGAGGATGGAGTTACAAATTGGTATGCGTGATTGCAGGGACTATTATGTGGTTGTGCTGCCTTTACATGAATGCAAAATTAGCACTGATATTGTATATGAACTGAACATTGTTGTCTTTGCCCTTTTCACTGAGCATAGTGACTAAGTCCATTTCTCATCAAGTTTTAATTAGCTATGATAAGTGGGATCCTTTGGAATTGCCCAAACTCTCCTCAGTAGTAAACACTGAGCAATGCAGACTTCCAGGGGGCCATAAGTTACTACTGTTCTAAGAAAGTGGTTGAGAAGGAAGCTTTTCTTCCATATACTCCCTCTTAATATTTCTGATTGGTCAATAAATAAGGCAGACTATTCCTGGATGTTAACAGGAGACCATGGAGGTGGTTCATTTGAATGTTTCTCATCTGCACCTGATGTGATGAAAAGTGAATAGAAAATAAAGTAGGCAAAGAAGGATTGATATGTCATCAGGACTGGGTATATAATTCATGGGGCTGAGTGAAAAATGAAAATACAAGGCCCCATGCTCAAAAATTGTTAAGAATTTTAAGATAGCAACAACCAAGTATTGAACCAGTCTCAAGGCCCTGTATGACTCCACAAGGAGTTGCATAAACCTGAAGCTGACCTTATACATCATTACAGATCTTCCTAAGGTCTTCTTTCCTATCTCAATTTTGAATTCCAACTAGGCACAATTTGAATCTTGTGGAATGGAAGCAAATGCACATTTACTGTCTGAACACAGATTTGCTTTAATTCAGCATTATTTGCTTTAATCTAGTAAAGCGGGACTAAAAACCTATTAAAAAATGTTCATACACTACACTGATGCTATCATGATGATTTTCTTCTCAGAGAAAGAAGTGGGAGAGGTGTTAAGGACCTTAGTCACTTATATTACAGATAGAAGCTGGCTAATAAATCCAGCTAAAGTCCAGCCCAATGTGTAAAATTCCTGGGAATTATTATGAGGAAACCAGGAACATTCCTTCAACTGTGGGAAGTAATTTCTCCCTCACAGAACCTGCCATTAAGCAATAAACTCAGAGACTGACAGGGCTATTCCTCATGTTAGAATCTTGTTTACCCCTGTTTACTGGAAATAATTCTGGAATGTGAATTCTGCACTGTATTACTTTCCTAGGGCTGCTATAACAAATTTCCATAAACTGTGTAGCTTGAAACAACAGAAATTCACTCTATCACAGTTTTGGAGCCTACAAAAGTCTTAACACTTCAAATAGGGACAATAGACAGAGCTTGCTTTTAGACGACTAGCTGCTGCTGGAAATCAACCTGGGTAGAAGACAAAGCTCTAATTGAATGCACCAAATGAATAATGACTCTTCCATACTCATTAACAATGCTAGAAATAAGCTTGAACCTTTACCTCAGAAAGACTATTGGATATTTTAATCAGTACAGAATATTATGTCTTTAAATTTCAGTGGCAGGAATTCCTAGAGAGCCAAGCTAAAGAAGTAAAATTACAGAAAAACTATACATAGTGTAAGTTGTGGCTAGAAATCACTAAACAGTGTGACCTTCAGCATTATTCTCTAACAGAGAATATGGATATCATACAAATAAAAAAAAAGTTTGTCTTCCATGTTATGGAATTGGTTGAAATTGGATGGATAAAGTATTATTCTCTGATATCCATGAACTGTGGATGGGGAGTAGATGGGCTCTATTACAGAAAGATTAATGACAATCAGTGTCTGTAAAGACCTGGAATATATCTAGGATATGGTTATGTCCAAGAATCATATGAAATACAGAGTTTACTGAACAAGGACTTTGTTTTTTGAATATGAACTTGTAATTACCACTCCAGTAACTGGAAATATATGATGTATAAGAAAAACATTTTTGCCTGGAAAGAATATCATTTTCACTTATGTAAGGTATGTCAAACATTACCATAATATTTTTGTCACAGCTAAGTAAGAGCTCATAATTTCACTTATAGAATTAAATGCAGAATACATTTATGTAGAAGATGATCTCTGAATGAGAAAATGTTGTGGAAGCTGATATGAAGACCCCCCAATTAAAGTGTAATCAATAGAAACTATTTTTTCAGAAAAAAGTTGAGAAAAATTAAATATTCAATTAAATAATCCCACGTACATATAGAGAATGATGCAAATAATTAAAGTTGATGGAGGAAAAAAGTAACTGAGTTGCTAAATGAACATCAAAAGACCTATAAAGGAAGATGTTAACAGATAATATATTTTACAGAAGGATTTCCTACTCTCTATTGGATGGTTCAAATCAAAGTCAGAGTGTTAAAAATATACAAACAGCTCATGAAGCTCAATATCAAAAAATCAAACAGTCCAGTCAAAAAATGGGCAGAAGATCTAAGTAGACATTTCTCCAAAGAAGACATGCAGATGGCCAAAAAGCATATAAAAAGATGCTTGACATCATAATTATTAGAGAAATGCAAATCAAAACTACAGTGAGGTATCACCTCACACGGGTCAGAATGGCCATCATCAAAAAGTCTACAAACAATATATGCTGGGGAGGATGTGGAGAAAAGGGAACCCTCCTGCACTGTTGGTGGGAATGTAAACTGGTCCAGCCACTATGGAGAACGGTATGGAGGTTCCTTAAAAAACTAAACACAGAGCTACTATATGATCCAGCAATCCCACTCCTGGGCATATGTCAGGAGAAAACCATAATTCGAAAAGATACATGCACTCCAGTGTTCATTGCAGCACTATTTACAATAGCCAGGACATGGAAGCAACCTAAACATCCATCGATGGATGAATGGATAAAGAAGATGTGGTACATATATCCAATGGAATATTACTCAGCTGTATAAAATAATGAAATAACGCCATTTGCAGGAACATGGATGCACCCAGAGATTGTCATACTGAGTGAAGTAAGTCAGAAAGAGAAAGACAAATATCATACAATATCGCCTGTATGTGGAATTAAAAAAAAATGGTACAAATGAACTTATTTACAAAACAGAAATAGCGTCACAGATGTAGAAAACAGACTTATGGTCACCAGGGGGGAAGTGGGGGAGGGATAAATTGGGAGATTGGGATTGATATATACACACTACTATATATAAAATAGATAGCTGATAAGGACCTACTGTATAGCACAGGGAACTCTACTCAGTACTCTGTGGTGACCTAAATGGGAAGGCAATCTAAAAAAGATTGGATATATGTATAACCGATTCACTTTGCTGTACAGCAGAAACTAACACAACATTGTAAATCAACTATACTCCAATAAAAATTAATTTTAATAAAAGTCAGAGTGTTAGTCTGCTTAAGTGAAATATTGCAGAAAATTTTGTAAGATAAATAGTGAAAATATACCACAGATATTTGCCACCGAGATGTTTACCAAGGTCAGAGGATGGATGAGGAAGTAAAAGTTCTAACAGCTAGTCTGTGATTCTCTCCTGTTATTGAGGAGAGGCCTTCTCAGCACACAAAGAAAGCACGTGACCCAGTATGAATGTGTAAACGTACTAACAGAGATCCTGAAATCAATCTGATATATATATATATTTTTTTTTTGCTAGCAGGAGAGTGATTACCTATGCAATAATTTTAGCAGAATGTGCCTGGTTGTTTAGGATTGCTTTGGTTAACAAAGCAGGGATCCATGTGTTTATGGGACATGGCTCCCTGGAAAATGTCACATATGCTATGTAACTCTCTAGGTAAAAAATGAGGATATTTTATGTTTGAGAAGGTCGCTCCGTGTAAGTGAAGTGTTCACACACTTCTCTAGAACTCCCATCTATCTGCCTGGGCAGAGGAGTATCTGATGAAAGCATGGTAGAAAAGATTTTCCTGTGTCATCTCTTCCTATGAGATGCAAAGGAAAAAGCTAAGAACTGATACAAGTTCAAGTCTGCAATTATAAAATGAGGAAATTAACATTATGCTGGAAAATAGAAGACAAAATCCTTCTGCTAAGGATAAGAGGATCAAGTGTGGACTGGGTTATTTGAAAAGTTGGTGAATGTTTAGAATATCCGTTGTGCAGAAAAAGAGAAAAAATTGATCAAAAAGTCAAATAATTTAAAGTGATAATATGGAAAAGTGATCCAGACAGAATTTGTGTCATTCACAAAGGCAAAGAACCAAGAGAGAAAACTGTGTGTCTTGGGAGGAAAAGTCACCATTTGAATTTCATTATTAAGACAGTGTTATTTCTAAGAAATTTTAAGCTGTTTCTAAGTATTTATTTCTAAGAAGTTAAGGAGTATATGCAAATGCAGCATGAAATAAATAGATGACAAAATAGAGAATATTAGCAGAAATGTGCTTTTTAATGTTATAATAAACACTATCAAAGCAAATAACTTGGTGTAATTTAGTTTCAAAATGACAACATACATCAATTTTAACCTCTGACCAAATCCATAATTATGTGAAAATAAAGATTTCTTTAACTTTTTAAAAATACTTAGCAGATGTAGAATATTTAGCTCCAGATTAATTGGGAGAACTTCATAGTGTCTTATAATTAAGCTGCCTTTAAATATGCCTGAACCTTCAGGCCAACGTCTGTGGGTATTTGTCTCCACATGTTCCAGCATGACAAGGTGTTTTTAATTCAGCAACAATTTTTTTTTTTTTTTTTTTTGCGGTACGTGGACCTCTCACTGCTGTGGCCTCTCCCGTTGCGGAGCACAGGCTCCAGACGCTCAGGCTCAGCGGCCATGGCTCACGGGCCCAGCCGGTCCACGGCATGTGGGATCTTCCCGGACCGGGGCACGAACCCGTGTCCCCTGCATCGGCAGGCGGACTCTCAACCACTGCGCCACCAGGGAAGCCCTCAGCAACAATAGCTTACGTTGAAATGGGAATTATCCTAAGGGTATCTGGTGGAAATGCACTCAAGAACAGAAGAATCATATCTATTTCTTTCATGAATATTTGCTGTGTTTTGATGTAGTAAGTTATTGTTCATGGCCAAACACTTCATGAGGATAAATGACTGATGTAATGGATGACCTAAAGATGCTCAAGAGCACATGAAAACAGAAATGCTTTCGTCCTGAAGAAGGGTGTAGTCTTCCATCTATAATTTGAATGTAAAATTTGAATATAAAAATTGTGGCTGAAAATATTCTAAAATCACAAGAAACTGCATTCAAACTAGTGCCATGGTATCCATTCAAAACATCTGAAGTCATTTGTCTTTCTGAATAGCGCCCAATGTAAAGCTTTTTCACACAGAACAAAACAGAAGTGAGCATCAGTAACACTTCCAACATGCATACACTTTGTTCTAAAGGAACAGCTGTTACTTGATGAGAAGAATATGAAAAATGCCCAGCATTTGTTTTTTTAAAAAGTTATCACCCAAATAAGAGTTGTTGGGAACCAGATGTTAAAATTGAGAGTGGTCTGTTTATTTCAGTTGAGAGTGTTATAAAAATGTTAATAAGGTGTTTTTATGTCTATTACACGGTGATGTTGGACTCTTTAATGTGCTTTTTGTTATCTTTGACTGTTGTTTCTATGGACTGGTATTACTGGTGTTAGATCAGTGAAGAGTAAATAAAGAGAGGAAGAATGCTTTCTTGTAACCAGGATACTGAACTGGAATGGAGAGAGGTGGCAGAGTTTTGCAGATAATGTACAATGAAAACTTTGAAACACTAATATCTTTTCTGTGTTGAGAAATAACCTCATAATAATTAACAATAATTATCATCTCAACCAAAGGAGCTATGCCACCCAAAATGTTACTACCCTAGACATCTGCAGGAGACCGTGATTTATTGCCTGAGTACATTACTACTCATGTGCAGCCCGTCTCCATCCATTTTAGCAGGTTTCAATCAGCCACTTAATATTTAATATGTAAATTCTTTTAATTGCATAAGTAATGCATGCTCCTTATAGAAAATTAAAACATTTCAGAAACACTTAAAGCCCCATTTGGATATTATCCAAACCTAGTCCATTCTTCAGAGATAACCTTTGTTTCTATTTTGGTGTGTGTTTTCCTCAAATATATTCAATGCATTTATAAATGCATGTACATTTATCTATTGAAAATAGACACAGTTTACTTTTGTGAGTATGCTTTACTTAAGTGCTTCAAAATGGGTCAGTGTGAAATGTCTTTTTTTTTCTATTTGATGATATACCTGAGGTTTTATCATGAATAATTTTAAAATTAAAAATAATAAAATGAATAACATTAGACAATTTATTTGGGTGCTGTCTGTGCACTGGGTATTAAGTGTGACATATTATCTCACCAAACTAATGAAATATGTAATGCTGTTATCTCCATTTTACAGAAGAGGGGAAAAAACCCCCAAAAACTAAGGTCCCTGTATTGATCTCAAGGTAAATACAGGGAACAAATGATTCAAATCCATATAGTTCTGCTTTCAGAGGTCATGTCATTAACCATTATGCTATAATGGCAGCATTATAGTCAGCATAATGAATAAACTGTTTTTGTTTAGCCATTCTTATACTGATGAATATTTAGAGTTTTTCTAATTACAACACAATACTGCAGCTGCTATTCTTGCACAGTTATCAACAATGTATTTCCAAAAGTGGAAAGGCACAGCTTTATATTAATTACTTATGGACTGTAGAATATGTCAGAATTGAACTCTAAAGCAACTCCCAGTTGTGCACTTATACCAGCATAGTTTGAACCTGCCCATTTCCCTACATTCTCATATACCTTGTTAATATTTTTATTTTTGTCAATCTGATGGAGGAAAAAAGTGGTACTTTGTTTTAATTCATTTACCTGATTATTTGCATTATTAGTATTTGGATTATTTCATATGTTTATCACCATTTGTATTTCTGGAATAGTTTCCAGAAAAACTGTTTTTGCCTGGTTTTCTATTATGTTGAGTCTCTCCAAAAACTAGTTAAATGTCAGCTCTTTCAAAGAAACTTCCCTGGTTCCCACAACTTGAAACACTCTCTTCTCTTCATTTGATTTTATCTGCACTTCTCTTATGGCATCACTTTTTACTTTGTATAATTGCTATTTCTGTATTATCTAAACTCCTCCGTAATCTCCTTTGGGGAATAGTTTATTTTGATTAATCTTTATGACTTATATTAAAATTAACAAAAATTAAAATAATAAACATTTTAATTAATTTAGCTTTTAATTTTTTTTCAGATATTATGTATGCCACCTACTGAGAGACTTAATTTTGGGGATGTCTTATTATGAAATAATTAAAAGCAAACTGGAAAAAAATAATTTATCCCTCTATGATCATTCAGATTGGAAAAATGGTCTGTTCTAAATAATGAGATTTACTCTGTTTATGTATTATAAGAGCAATTCATCATATGTCTAGAAACTTCTCTGATTTTTATCGTTCAGGAGAAGTTTTTAAAAATCTCTGTTTCATTAAATTATAAAGAAAAATCAGCCAATTAAATAAATCTTGAAAAACTCATAGAAAAAAGTGAAAACATTTTCCATTATTAAAAATGATGATTATGAAAAGCTCATAGTTATTATTTAGCTTATTCATTTAAGGGTCATTCTGCATAATATTATGGAATACATGATTTAAAACAGTAAGTAAGAGCTAAAAATACTGGACTTTAAATAGAATTCAGGATGTGAGTGAGGCTGATTTGAAAATTTCAACAACAACAAAAAAGGTTCTCTCATATAGTTGACTCTTCAGTCTCCCTCAGGTTTTTTTTTTTTTTAATTGATGCTTTTAAAATATCTGTTAGTTATATGTACTTTTCTTTTTCTTCTTCTTTTTAAAAAGTTTTTATTTTATTTTGGACTATAGTTGATTAACAATGTTGTGTTAGTTTCAGGTGTACAGCAAAGTGATTCAGTTATACATGTACATGTAACTATTCTTTTTCAAATTATTTTCCCATTTAGGTTGTTACAGAATATTGAGCAGAGTTCCCTGTGCAATACAGTAGGTCCTTGTTGGTTATCTATTTTAAATATAGCTCTGTGTACATGTCAATCCCAAGCTCCCAATGGGGGTCCAGTAGTTAGGACTTCACGCTTCCACTGTCAGGGGCCCAGGCTTGATTCCTGGTTGGGGAACTAAGATCCCACAAGCTGTGCAGCCTGGAAGGAAGTAAGGAAGGAAGGGAGGGAGGGAGGAAGGGAGGGAGGGAGGGAGGAAAGAAATCCCTCAGGTTTCAAACATCTCCCCACATGACTCTTAACTAGTAAGTACAGTTTACTTTGGACTTTTGAAATCTATGGGTGACAGTAAGTCATTAATATTACTATAGAAGCCCCAGAACTAATGCTTTATATCCCTAGAATTAGTGTCTTATTTATCCGAATCCACAAATATATTGAAGGAAATTCATGGTTATGGAAATCAGGTTGATAGTTGAATACTTTATTTTCTATGGTAAGTTGCTCTCTGGCAAATGCAGAGAAGCAGCTTAAAGTTGTGATCATGGTCCCCAGTTCAGTCTCTCCAAGTGTTTACTTTTTGCTCCTAGGAAGGATTCTGCCTATGTATGTTTCCAAGCACCAGTGTTTTAATGATCTGTAAAGTATTATTACCCAGGAGTAGCTGTTGACGAATCAAGAATAGGATGTTAATGATCTCAAAGGACAATTCTCCCATATGGTGTTTCTTGGGGACCCTAGTTTCTTGAGATAGAATGAAAGGGGAAATTAATTTTCACATGTAAATAAATTTGGGAAAACTATATACTTTAGCTTCCTCTTGGAGATCCAGAAAGAACAGTAGTATATTAACAGTTATAAGACAAAGAAATGTTTTTAACTATGTTTAAGCTAGTATAAAAAAGCATATTCAACAGGGGAAATCTTCCCTCCATCGGGATTGCACTTTCAGAATATGTAAGGCTTGTCTATGTGGTTTCTTGTGGTAAACACCATGCAGATATTTTTCATGAAATGGGTATACATTTATGTGGATATTTCTTAGAGGTATTGCTTGATAATATTTGTGTTTGCTTGGCATATTTGTTCCTCATAGAATCAGCGCTGTTCACTTTAGAAAATATTTCAGTAGCTTGCCTGTTTTCTCAGGTGGTTTCTCTGATTGCAATCAGCAATAGCAGTGCATCTCTTTCCTTTGGTCAAGGTTCACATTTAGCATAGAGGATAAGAATGGGGTCTTTAGAATTTCATAAATATGGAATGAAATTTCAACTGTGTTGCTGATTAGCTGTATAAAATTAGAGCAAGCTTCTGAGCCTCTCTCATTTGTAGTTTCCTTATTTGAAAAGTAGAGATATTGACTCTAGAAGGGTAGATTAAATTGCTATATAGGAAAAACTCAATAGATCATGACTATTATTGTTATTAATATTTCCTAGGTGTGAAGGCTGCCTTCAGAGGGGACATAGCTACTAGAAAATAAAGTTTTTACAAAGTCTAGTCAGCAGAAATGGGTTGGTTTTATACACACACAGACACTTTTTTTTTTTACTTAAAATGTAAAAAATAGGTTAATTAGCCAGACATTTTGTGTGACAATTTTCTGATACATTTTAAAAAAAAGAAATATATTGGCAGACACTGTTAATAGGCTATGCAAAAGCTATTCATAAACATTTTCTCTTGCCTATATTTTTTCATCTGGTAAGCTAAAATATCAATGCTTCCTAGTATGGCTGTTAATCCAGATGACATATAAGTGGATCTCAGAGGTGAGGTTTTCAGGAAAGTCTTTAAAACAGTACACACTCGATTTGTATGTCATTGACCCTTTGTCCTTTGCTGCTTCAACGTCTTTTAACTGCGTAGAATGTTGCCGTTATGCCTCAAGATGCTATAGACATTATGCAACTTTATGTGACACCTGACTTTAAGGACATGCTAATAATGTCATTGCATCGCTGTAATTCAAATCTTCAATGTCACTGTGCTGCTACTTTTCTCCCAGTTGTGGACTGCCTTCACCTGCTTTTTTTGTAAGAGAAGATAAACCTCTTACATGTTGCCTACTTTTATTTGTGGTCTGTGTTACTTAGAGCCAAATCCTGTCCTAACTGAAACCAATATTAACACTTTTGTCACAGATTTAGTCTGAAGATTATATTAGCTTAAGCACAGAGTTCCATTTATTCAGTAACAAATCTTTTTAAGTGACTGGTAGGGGTAATGTGATATTGAAGCTACTAGAATAATGAGGTAGACTGAAGATATGACCTGGAACTCTTGGAACTTACATAAAAATAAATGGAGATAGCAGAAAACAAGTAAATACATAGATAATTTCAGATTTTGACTGGTTTTATAAAAATGATAAGTAAGGCAGAAAGGACTGTAAGGGTAGGAGTTGAGGAAGCACAGGTAACTATGAAAAGGTGGTCAAGGAGATGTACTCTAAGGGAGGGCATTTGAAGACAGGGACATTTGAAAATGTCAGAAGTTACATAGTATTGTTTCTGTTGTATTGTATTGGTCCAAGAAGTCATAGGTCCTCCCAGATTCAAGGTCAGAGTCGTTAAACCCCATCTCTCAGTGGATGAGAATTGAAGAATTTTGAGGCTGTATTTTATAGTCATAATACTAAATCAAATGGGGGGAAAAACAATATACATACATATTTTTACTGCATCCATTTTCCCCCAAAGTATTGACTTTTCACTACCTTCACTACTCTGATACTCACAGTCTTCCTCATTTTTTCCCAATTAAACCTTGTCTTTCAGGGGCAATTCTAATCAGCTATTTTACATTAATTTGTAAACTAAAGATAATTTTGAAGTATTGCCATTTTCGGGGGAGATATATTTAATTCACAAAATTATAAATTAGGATAATTTATTAAACTCCATATATCCTAGGTGAGCCAGAGTGGAAAGGTAAATAGAGTCTGGACAAGGTATAATGAATATGCATATATTACTTTAGTGTAGAAACTGTGGTGAATTGGAGAGCATGTGTCCCATCTAAAAGGAATACCCAGTATTAATATTTTTTCTTTCCATATGAGAATGAGGGCACATATTGCCAGTTTTTATTTTTTCCAGATAAGCCAGAAATTGGAATTTTCCTCTGAATTCTTTTAATTATAAAATGTTATGTTAAAATTTAAAACAATCCTGAATTGTAAGCCTTTATTCAGCTGGGGACTTCCAGCTCATAAACTTTCCTCAAATTAGAATAAGATACTAGTCATAGATTTTGAGGCAGCAGTGGAAATAGTTAATATTTTGTATGTGGTAATCATTACCACAATTCCTGAAAATATGAAGTAGTTGCTTTGTATAATTATTTGTTATATTACCATCAGATTTTTCTCTTCCAATTCTTTTAGTAAGATAAAAAAATAAACATTTCTGAGTACATCTTTATTTTTAAATGAGAATTCTGCAACATTGAATCATTTACCTAATTATAGAACTTCATTTAATATAGTGCATTGTATCACTAAATCAAATAATTATTTTATATTTTCAGTATTTCACAGTTTTATTCTATTAATAATTCATTTTCTTCTATGTGTGAGAAATTTTTTTCGTATTTTAATTGAAAATATTAGAGCTTCTAAGAAAGAATAGAAACTAGGATAGACTAATCCTAATTTCAATGTTGTACCATGTCTGCCATTATGTGAACTGTTTTAAAAATCCCCCTAATTTTGTGCCATATAAAAAGAAATTGAGTGTCAGGGTATTCAACAGAACCACTGTCATAAACCACAGTCATGTCACTAGAACACAGTCATGAATGATGTAAAGAAAAAGCATGAGGATATGATTCCTGTAAAATTAGAGTAGGGTAGAGTCACAGCATTTGTTACCTCTAATTTCCAGAAACAGTCATGGAGTTTATAAAGAGAGAATACTGTCAGAAAAGAGGCACTTTTTACAGTCTAGAAGGTTTTATGTTGTTGTTGTTTTGTATTGTTTTTATCAGCCACAGACATTTACATACTTCAGCTCTCATTTTTATGTTGACAATTCCATAATATATTTACCTTTATTTTTTCTTTTTGTATTTGTTTGTACCTTTGTATTTATTCATACAAAGTAGTTGCATGGAATTTATATGAAAATGAAAATTTCCTTTCAAAAGCAGAGCTTATCAGATTTGTATTCAAGAATTTCTATTACTCTGTCTTCTCTGTTTCTGCTAGTGTAACCACCATCATTGCCCTCTATCAGATACATTGAGTCAATTGGTAAATCACTTGTGTCTTTTTTATACATTGTTTTCCATGAAGTTTTCCAGTACCATTGTATATCACCTCAGATATCAAAATAGCAATTATTTTGATCTCTTTACCCCCAAACATTCCTGTTCCACTTAATCTAACACAATTCTCTCAGTGTTATGACAGATTACAATTCTGTTCACAGACCTCAAAGACTTTCCACTGAATTTTAACAGAATAGATGATTACTTCAGTCATGTGTTAACGTGTAACAAAATACCCCAATCATCTATCCTTTTTCAAAAATCAATATATTTATTAAAATATTCAACTTCTAATTATGAAATATTTCAAACATGCCAAACATGGAAAAAAGCTTTGGATACAGCTACAAAAAAACCATAAACAAGCTACTGGCTTAAGTTTTTTTTTTAATTTTTGAATTTTATTTATTTTTTTTATACAGCAGGTTCTTATTAGTTGATGTGTACTATTCCCATGTATATTTCTGTACTTTTATCTATAACTGTATGTATAGAATATTTATATACAGCATATAATGTTGTTTATATCTTCAAAATTAAAATAAATATTACCATTTTCTATGTATAACTTGAGGTGTACTTTCTGATCTAACTATTATATTTTTGAGAGCCATTCCTAATGATACTTGGATACCCATTTTTGTTAAATTTGTATATGAGATTTCATTAAATAAATGATAGAAAGCTTTTACATATTAAAATAGGACATTTAAAATGTATTTTAAATGTTTGCAAGTAGTCCTGGAATTAATATTCGTGGACACCTTGTCATATATGTTAGAATTTCTGTAGGATAGACATAGAGGAGGAGATTTCTTAACTTTGAGTACGTGCATCTTCAATCATTCTATGTATTGCCAAGTAGTTTCCAAAATAGTTGTGTGAATTTATCTTCCCACCATACAAACATTAGAGTTCCTGTTTTCTCCCGTAGCCTCATCAACCAGGGGAGACTTTCTCAAGCAGTAAATGGTAATGTAAAATGATAAATGTGATCACTTGAAATACTCCATTTGCTTAAAAAATATATATTTTACATTTTTTTAAAAGTGGCACAATGTGTTTTTCACACTTGAAATTAGTGTGATGTTGGGATACAATTTATAATTTTCCATATATTAATCAACTGTACCACTGCTATTTTTTTGAATAGTTGCTCATTTTCCTGGTTGATATGAAATTAATATGTACGATATCAAAAGATTTACATCTATTTGTGATTTCACTATCATGCTCCAATAGTCAGATTCTTCATGTCTGAGTCAATGCCACACTGCCACAATTACTATAGATTTATAATCAGTGTTTATTCAGTGTCTACTCAGTTCCAGTATATGTTTGCTAGGGCTGTCAACAAATTACCACAAACTTCTTTGGATTAAAGCAACAGAGAGATATTCTCTCACAGTCCTGAGATCTGAAGTCCAAAACCAAGGTGTAGGTAGGTCATGATCCTTCTAAAGTTTCTCTAGGTGAATCTTTCTTTGCTTCTACTAGCTTCAGGTGGTTCCAGGTACTCTTCAGTTTGTGACCGTGTAACTCCAGTCTCTACCTCTGTCCTCACATGGCCTTCTCCTCTTCTCTGTGTACAAAGTAATGTTTTAATATATGTATACATTACAAAATGATGACAATCAAGCTAATTAACATACCTATCACCTCATGTATTTACCTTTTTGTGTGTGTGGTAAGAACACTTGAGATCTACTGTCTTAGTAAATTACAAGTATGTAATAATTATTATTAACTATAGTCACCATACTTTTCCAGTATTTTAACCATCTATGCTTTATCCTTACAATGAGTTGTTTCTATTATTGTTAGTAATCATAGCATTAGAGTTTTCTAATAGTGATCATTTAGATTTGCCTTGACATATAACAGTTCTTGTATTTACTGTTACTACTTGCTTCCCACACTTTTCTTTTTAGCTCCATTTCCTTCTTCCTGTACTATTTTTTTTAATAATAGTTCTTCAGCAAGTCTAAGAGTTGTCATTTCTTAAAACTTTTGTTGACCTAAATGTCTTTTTTTAAAATTTCACTTTCACTGCTGTGTATAGTGTTTTAGCTTTAATTATATTCTTTTGCACTTGGAAATTTATTCCATTGTGTTGCTGTATTGTTCCTGTTGGGGTGAACTATCTTTTTCTTTAAGATTCACCAAATAAATGCTATTTCTAGTTTGTATTATTTTTATTCACTGTTAAAAACTTATCAAATTCCTGAATCTGAGGATGCTTTAATGATTTATTGAAAACATCCTGTTATTGCCTTTGGATGTTGCCTCTTTACCTTCTTAACTGCATCTGAAAGTTCTAAAAGTGTTGGGCCATCTCAACCTATCTTTTATAATTTTATTTCTCTGTCATCTATCTTTACTATTATAATCCTGTATTCATCTGTATCCGTTTTTTTAATTCAATGACTTTATTTTTAGCTGTCTTTTTGCCAAAACTTGCTTATTATTCCTTTTTAAAATATATTTACCTATTATATAAGTGGTTATTATGTAGTACAGTTATTTCATAATTTCTTTCAGTTTATTCATCTATTATCACAGATCTTCATAATCCTGCTGTTTTGTGTCAGCTGACTCTTGCTGATGGTGGATTATTTTTCACCATGTATTTTATAATTTTTTGTTTTTGAATTTTTTTTGATAGAGTTTTAAATTTAAGGGCTTTTTTTTTCTTCCCCCATTAGGAATTCCTCACAATTTGTGACACTGGATCATTTCTCTAGAAGAGCTTCATATTTCTTATGCTAGGAAACTCATGGGAAATACTGGCTTTGGTCTAATTTTGATTTTGTTTTCTCTTGTTTAAGGTTCCTGGCCTACATGCGTGTTACAAATTCTTATTTCAATTCTGAATATGGCACAGGGTGCTGGTGACAAATTCTCAGCTATATTTTCTTAAGATTTGAAAACAGTAGAAAATGTCTTGTGCCCTTCAATGTTGAGCAAAAATCTTCATCTAGACACTGACTTCTGTGTTCTCAGTATATGGAATCGCCAGGAGGTTAAAGATATGTAATCTCCGATTTTCCATTGAAGTGTGATTTTTAGAAAGTTGAAATCATAGCTCCCAAACAATATAAAATGCATACACTTTAAAGAGGTTATCTAACTTACTAATTAATGAAGGAACCAGTAAGATGTTCTTAAATGGTCCAAAGTACTTTCGAGAAGTTGAGGTATTTAGAAGCAGTTTAACTAAAGAATCTTAAGATACAGTTGCTGGATTAGATATAAAACTTATTTACATATAAAAAAGTAATAAATCTGTGAGGTTATCTGTTCCATAGGAAGAAATATTTCTATTTGTATAGGAAAAATAATTTAAACTTAATAAGTCCCTTTACTAAGTCCGTGATCTTTAATCATTACTGAAGAGTGAAATAAACTAACTACATTCCCCTAGAAAATCCTTCAGTAGCTTTTACACCCGAATGACACTGAAGTATATGCAGCCCAAGTTTTTTTTTTTTTTATTTAAATGAAGTTTTCTTTATTTCTTTTTTTTAACCTTATTTTACCTTATTCCCAAGTAAATAATTTTCCTGACACCCACCCCACTACACTACTAAGGGTATTTACTTCTTAAAATCCAATTCCTTCTGTTTCCTTTCCTCTATCCCATTCCTACTCAGAGGATTAAAATCTTAACTTCTCTTTGGGTATTCCTATTTCTATATTATTTTATTTAACTCAACTATGCATTTTAAACACAGATTGATTATTATATTTTATTCAGCATTTCTAGGCATTTACGCTGCAAAGGACTTCAAGTTATCTTTCTTACTTCTCTACTTAAAGTGCCCTTATTATGGCCCTTCTCAAACAATTGCAATTCCATGAAAACTTTATTCAACACTCAATAAATTATCTTTTCCTGTCTCTGAATTTAAATAATGGTTAGTTTCTGTCTCTCTTATTGTTATTTATCTAATTTTATAATTTTGGATAGTTATATATGTTATATATATAATGTATATATATAATGTCTGTATATAATGTGAGATATAGTGTATATATAATGTGCGATTTAAAATATAAACATATTTAATGTGAGGTATATTATCTCTATTTATACACACACACACACACACACACACACACAGAGATTCACACCTTATGAGGGAGAACTTAAGACAAGTCTTGAGTATAGTCAAAGTATCCCTAAAAAACACCAAAGCTGTCTTCCAAATAAAGTATCTCTTTACATAATTGTACCACTTTCACTAATTATCAGTTAGTCATGGTTTGGTTTTGTTTACTTTGTTTTTTTCTTTGTCATCCTCTCTCCTCATGCATGCCATTCAACTAGTTTTGGGTTTTTTTTTTCTAAGGAAGCACAATATCATTAAATGTAATGGTGGGTTGAATCACCCACCACTTTTAAATATTGCTTTTTTAAAATTTTATTTATTTATTTTATTTTTGGCTGTGTTGGGTCTTTGCTGCTGCACACAGGCTTTCTCTAGTAGCCACAAGTGGGGGCTACTGTTTGTTGTGGTGCGTGGGCTTCTCATCGAGGTGGCTTCTCTTGTTGCGGAGCATAGGCTCTAGGCATGCGGACCTCAGTAGTTGTGGTGCATGGGCTCAGTAGTTGTGGCTTGTGGGCTCTAGAGCGCAGGCTCAGTAGTTGTGCACAGGCTTAGCTGCTCCACGACATGTGGGGTCTTCCTGGACCAGGGCTCAAACCCATGTCCCCTGCATTGGCAGGTGGATTCTTAACCACTGAGCCACCAGGGAAACCCTAAATATTGCTTTTGGGGGGTTATTTCTTTTCCTTTTTTCTTTCTTCCCTCATCGTCTCTCTAAGTCCCACTGTCCCTTCATTCCTACTTCCTTCCTAGAGGAATAATTTTCCTTTACCCTTCTAGGTTCTTCTAGCTGGTCTAAGAATTAAATTGACATGAGGCAGATTAACAGGGAAAAAAAATGTTTAATAACAGGTGTACATGAGAGAGACCCAGGAAAACTTAGTAACTCACCAAAAACCCAAAATCCTTACCATAAATACCATCCTCAGCTAAAGATAAAAAGGATGTTGAGGGTGGGGAGAATAAGTTTTGGGAGGTGACCAGGAAATGCACAGTAAACAAGGGTAAGAATGTGATGCAGATTTAAGTCATGGCTTTATCCACTGTTGAGAGTTTCTAAAGATTTGGTCATCCTCCTCTTCTAGGTAAGGCAAAGGATGACACTCTTACAAATGTAAATACTGTTTACAAAAGGATAACTTCTACTTCCTTTTCAGAGTTTCTCCCGTGTCTGCTGTTTCTTGGAAAATAACCAGCTTAAAATAATTAATGTGCCAAAGAGACCTATTTTAGGGTGGCAAATTTTGCTCCCCTACACTTCTTTCTTTCCTCCTTCCTTCTGATGCCAAAAACTCAGCCTCTGTGCACCAGTGCTGAATCGAATCTCAGAGACAGAGTTTTGGGTAAAGTAGAAAAGAATAGCTTTATTGCTCTGCCAGGCAAAGAGGGACACAACGGGCTCATGACCTCAAGACTGTGTGTCCCAACCCAGGGGGTTTGGTGAGGAGTTTCATAGCAATGGTTCAAGGGCTGGGTTGCTAATAAGGACACGGGTGTGTGCAGGGCCTGTATTCCTTTAATCTGGCCTCAGGTGGTCTCCTGATGAACTCTTGTGGTTCCTTTAATCTGGCCTCAGGTGGTCTCCTAATGAGCTTCTGTGGTTCTTGAGGTTATCAAACTGTGACCTTCTCTCTGGAATGAAAAATGCTTCATCAAGTAGTTAACATCTTCCATTTGTTGGGGATTTTAGTTCTGCAGAAGAGCTCAAAGATATTGTTATGTGCATCCCTTGAGGCAGAACCAGGACCGTGCCCCAAGACTGCACTACTGTTTCCTGACTACTGCCCCCTTGTCTCTACATCCCCTCCCTTCCCTGATTAGCAACTGTTTGAACCTGCCCTTTGGAACTCAGAAATGGCTGTAGCCTGTTCCATACAAATAAGAAATGGGGGACACAGAAAGGTTTCCATGCCCAGGAGCCCCACAGTGTCCTGCTCAGTTTTCCTTCCTTGCCTCCTTCCTTCCTTGTTCCTTTTACTGGTAAGATTTTGTAGTTTAATTTGTACAGTTGGTGAATAGAGCATCTTCACTGTATTTGTATTTACACTTCAATTGGATTATAAATTCCTTTTTGCCTCTTTGCTCTCTTTGCCTCTTCAAGGGCATTATTTAGGCTTTGAATAAATAAAATATTGATAAATATTTGTCTTTTGAAGTTGAAATAGTCATCAATGACTAAAGCATATGTAAAATCTCATATATTCTCAAAATTATTATGCATACTTTCATCTATCTGTGCATCTCCAGTACTGCAGAAAAATTGGGATTGTAATAAATGGAAAGGCATCTACACTTATTAAAAGCAAATTTCTAGGTAAGATATCTCATAAAGCCTACTTTAGGAAATAGATCAAATAAAAATAATTCATGATAGAAGAAGCATGGATTTATCAGCTTGAATATTGTTCTAGGTAGTAAAACATTAAAAAAAAAAAGGAGGTGCTAGTAATATAGCCTGATATTTCCTGATCTTTTACATAATGAGTTCTTTTATATAACGAGTGCAGTGGACTTTAGATAAGGAACATTTTTCTTTTTCTTTATGGAGATAAGTATAGAAATTCCTAATGAAAACTGTCTTTTAAACCAGTTCCTGAACTCTATGAAAGTGCTTATTGTATTTTATTTTAGCAGTTTAGACATTCACATGTCAATCACTGTGGAAGTAAATTCAATTAACAAGGTATCAGCCATTGTGCTAGTACTTGCTCACATTTTCTCATCCACCTAACAGAATCTTCACAGCATCTGAGTGGATGCTAATTCACAGGCATTTGATTAATTGAATAGCAAGTATCTTTTCATCTGTTTTTGTGTTTTTAACATACAAATCTAGCTGGTTTCTAGCGGTGAGGTTTCATAAAAATTACATTCATAACAGACATTAGCTTGCACAGTTTTAAGTTGTTACCATGGTAGATATTATACGTGTATTTTCTCCAATTCACAAAAAGTGTGTTTTTCTGGTTCAACATAAAGTTTTGCAAATAATGCATTTCAGAAATATTAACTTCAAAAATATTAACCTATCTTTTAGAACAAAAAACAAATCAGCAAGTAAAAAAATTTTTTAAGATGAATAACACTGTAAATATAAGGAATAAATGTTCATTTTCAGTCATTGATGCCAAATATTAGATGTTGAAGAGTAACTAAATCAAACCATTCCTAAATATTACAATTTTGCTTACAAACATCAACAGACATTCTTGCCCATCTGTGGATGGGTGACTTTAGAAGGATGTTGATGTTTTTAAAAATAGCTTTTAGAAAAATAACAAAGTGTTTTTTATGTCCTAAAGTGAAGACCTTTGGAGGCATTTTTTCACATGGCCTGTCAAACTGTATACCCAAACCATAAGTGGATGTCTGAGTAATAATTCATCTACCTTTATGTGATTTGTCAGGTTTTATTTTTCAAAACAACAGTTGGCATCAGCAATGTCTTTAGTTGATTTTTTTTTTTTTAGTTATTTACTAAGATACCTATTAAATAAAATTTGACTGAGTAAATTTGAAGATCTAACTAGCTTTATTCAATGATTTGTGAATCAGGCAGCATCCCTCCTAGTAAATAGAAGGGCACTCCAAGGAGTTATACAAAATGAAAGGTTTTTACAGGCAGAAGGAAGGTGGGGTAAGGGAGTTATTAACAAAAGAAAAAAATTGTTTCAGGTCTGGTTATCT
The DNA here is from genome assembly GCF_964270905.1 of Leucopleurus acutus. Classification (NCBI taxonomy): domain Eukaryota; kingdom Metazoa; phylum Chordata; class Mammalia; order Artiodactyla; family Delphinidae; genus Leucopleurus; species Leucopleurus acutus. Next base: position 11,091,068 of record NC_139146.1, read on the forward strand.
TCTTTTGGGGGTTGGAGGGAGGAACTGCATGGGTCTTATTATGCAGATTACCTTACTAATGCTGATCAGGAAATTTCAGATTGTCTGTTTGAAGGTCACATTCTTATGAGAGGTTGAAACTGATATTAAGTCTTGGTTTGCTGTCCTGGGAGCAAATGATTATATTTTGGGCTTGTGATTTATTTTTATGTATATATAAAGTGTATGTATAAAGTGCTTTGGCAGAAAAATTATTAGGTAATTAGAATAATTATTAGGTAAAAAAGTCACACGAATCTAGATAATCAAATAATGATACATAAATAAAAATATAATTATGTCATGAATTTATACAAATTTCCAAATGTACACATTAAATCCAGCTACCCAGAAAGGGTCTGTGGAAAACAGATATTAGTGTCAAAGTGCAGGTTATAATGAAAATTCAAAGTGGGCTATTCTGTTCTATTTTGGAAAAATATTACTAAAGACTTGTGGAATAAATATTTTGCTACTTTTAAAAGGTCTTGCAAAGCCATAGGATTATGATAACTTAAAAATATTTTTAAAATATTACTACCTTAATTTCCCATTCCACCTGGTACTATACTATACAAACAACAGTGTGGAAAAATAAAACTTTCCTGGGTTTCTCTATGCCACTCCAGAAGCCCTAGCCTCTTGGAACTCCACACATACTGTTAAAATCATGAGCATTAAGTTTGTAGCCATTTATCTAGGTAATTGCTCTGATCTGAAGGCTATAAAATCCCCTTATCTTCTTAAGAGGGTCAGATTGTTACAATTATTCTTAAGATTACTAAATCTTCAATTACTAGGTCCCCAAATTAAGCCACAGGATTTAGGAAACCTAGACCTTTATCTCTCTGTGTGTTTACATGTCAAATTTGAAACACCAGAATTTGGAGATAACTATAAAAGCCTCCACAGGTGGGGCCATCAAGCTCCTAGAGAGATTTTACTTTAATTACAAAATATTGGCATATGGAGCAGACCCTTTCTGGAGGGGAGGAAGACAGCTGCATAAGGAAAGACAAAAACATTTTTTTTCTTTGTTTCTTGTCCATGGAGGGCCTGGCTACTCACTAGGACAGTTGACCTGAGTCTCATCACTTTCTCCCAGGGATAAAGCCTGGAACAAGGGACAGCCTAGACACATTACTAAGAGATGTGTCTGACTGAGAATACTTGTGTACATATTCAAGATATAATAAATAAAGATGGATAATAAGACTCAACAAACAAGCTATCAAATTTTGTTGAATAGGTGAGTGAATGAATGAATATGAAATAGGAATTGAGAGACTGGGAAGGGTTTTCACTCAAAGATGTCAGAGAATCAAAATCTGAATAATTAAATTTGTAGAATATTTGTCTGATTAAGCAGTAAAAAAGAGAATTGGTGTTCTTATTTCAGAGAAAGTTAAGCCAAAGCAATTTAAACACAAATTATTGCCAGGAACAGAAAGATTCCTATCCATCTAGGAGTGCTTAAAAATGAGTTGCTCATTGAGAAGAGGGTCCAAGACAACATGGACGTTGATAGCAATATGAAACATTGTTTGATGGTCTGAGTTGTTAAATCATGAAGACTGTAGGATTGAAGTAAAATTAACTTTTGGTACAGCCCTTTCATGAGGAAATAAAATTAACTGATATTTTTGGGAAAACAAGTCCCATTTTACCTCAGTCTGGTCTCTAGCATTGGCAAAACAAGTAATATTTTGATAAACATTAATAGAATTGACTTCAGAGCATGATAGCCTTATGAAAGTCCTTTCAGAACAGTAAGATGAAGGAAAGGGGCAACTCTACCCTCCACTAAAAAACAGCTGAAAGCCATCACTTCACAAGATACAGGAGAGGGCTGTGCCATGCTGCAGGCCCAGAATGAGGGAAAGATATATGAAGCCAACTTCTGGAACCAGTAGTTATATTTATGTTATTGAAGCAAACCTGAGTCCACTCACCTGCCATGAAGTAAAGTCAATTTACTGACACCGGGTTGTGATGAAGGAAAGTACAGTGTGTTTTGCAGGGCCCAAACAAGGAGTAGGGGCAGCTTGTGCTCAAAAGACCCAAACTTCTTCGTGGTTTTCAGGGAAGAGTTTCTAAAGGCACAGTTTGAGATGAAGGCAGTGGGTTGTGTGACTTTCTTCTGATTGGTTGGTGGTGAGGTAACAGGGTGGTGTCCCAGGGCTCTAGTGCTCAGCTGGAAGTTACCATCCTTCACCTGGGTGGAGGCCTTAGTTCCTGTAGAAGAACTGAAAGATATATTGTTATGTACATCCCTTGAGGAGGAACTAGGTCTGCTTTATTGCTGCACTGTTGTTTGACTGTTTTTCCTTTGTTTCTGCATTCCCTCCATTCTTTAATTAGTAACTGCCTGTGCCTGCTCTTTGAAATTCTGGAAAGACCAAGGGAACTAAAGACTTTTTTTTCTACAAACAAGAAATAGGGGACAGAAGGGTTTGCATACCCAGGAGGGTCCCACAGGGTCCTCTGTGCTTCATTTACACTAAGTCCACTTGCAAGGAAGTTCTCTTATGTTTTCTTCTTCCTGACAGAGCTTGAAGAACATAATTTCAGGTCCAAATATCTGAAATAAATGTGCATCCTCAAAGCAAGTTTTTTAACTCTTTATTTTAATAAATACTCTGATTTATTTTTAATAAATGACAGATCAGAGTCATGATCCTACATTGTATAGTCACATTTCAAATCCTCAATCTTGGTCATGGTATATAGGGAACTAAATTATACATTTTTTTCACTAGGCTTAGTTCTGTATTTTAGGTTCCTATTTTTTGTACCCAATTAAAACATTTTAACACATTTAATTAATATTAGTTGATATATAATGTATCACCTTTTGGCTCAAATGACAGAAATACTTGTTGAAAATGATCACTTGTAGACTTAGATTCCATTAGCAGCAACTTCATTTTCTCTCTCCCATCCTTGACCTCAACTTTTAGATATTTGTCTTGCTCATCTCCTTACTATTTTTGCAATGGTTTAAAACTGCTTCAAGAATTTTTTTCAAAATTTGTTTTTGTAATTCTGCTCATTTATGCCATTTAAAACATTCTGATGGAATGTTTTCAAATAATTTTTGTAAGATCTTTTTCGATTTTTTCATTAAAAGCATATGAATCATGTGTTTAATCTAGATTTAAATTCACCTTTTTAATAAATGTTTCTAAGCCCCTGGTATTTGGTTATCTGCATAGAACTCAATAAACAAGAAGTAATGTTTGATTCAACTAATACCTGGCAAGTAATTTTCTCTATGAAACCAATTATCATTGATAACTTTGCTCAGTGATAGCAGTGAGATTTCTACTAGTCTGTTTATGTATAAGGCTTAAAGGAGGAAATAAAATTTTGGCATTAAGGCACTAAATACCTCTGTTATTCATGGGTTAGTAAGACTTTTAGTAAATATTTAGGAAGACTGGGAGATGGACACTATTTATTTTTGTTTTAGAATACTCATTTCTAATGGATATGATAAAATCAGTAGAAAAGTGGTTGAGTAAATCTAGTCAATTTGAGATGGTTGAAGAGTGAGAATTCCATATCCAAAGCAATTTGAAATTATTTTTGCTATTTACTTTTCACAGAATATAATAATGTTGACAAATGAACAAGGCAATTCCTAGCTGAAATATAAAATTATTTGCAGAAATTTCAAAGATATTGATCTCTCTCATTTATAAGTAATTCATGGGAAACAATATTAAACAATAGATAAAATATCCAGCAAATATGCTTCAGGGCATCACTCACAGTATAATTAAAAATGAACTTACTTTTTTATTCCAACAGCTTCAATTTCCATTCAACGTAACTGTGCATGATAAATCTATTGGCAAATTACTTGCAAACATAAGGTTAAAAAAGATTTTTACATTAAGTTCACAAAATTTTCTCTTTCTCTTTTAAAATGATCAATATTTTATTAATTTAGTTTTTTTTAACTGCTTATAATTTGAACTGAGATATTTGGAGAGAAGAATAATTTTTAAATTATCTATAAAAATAAGAATAGCTGTTCTTAGCCAGGATGCCAGTCCTACCAAGAAATGTTAGAAATATATAAGCAAAATTCCAAACAAAATAAATATCACTGTCTGTGTAGGCATATTCCATATGCTTCTTCTATTTAAGCATTCCCTAGGACTGACTGCTCCTTCACTTTATTTAGACATATTGTATTCATATATTGAATACAATTAAATCCACCCTCATTTAATCCTTATGGGTTGTGTTTTGACATCTTATCCACCCTATATTGCCATTTAGAATCCTGGGTACTGCTGCTTTTCCACTTTCACTTTTACTTAATGTGAGCAGTAATCACTTTCTCATAATTAAATGTTATGAGATAATCATTTTATGTGTTATCCAAATTGGTGCACTGTTTTGACTGCTCCAGGCAAATCAGGACATATGAACACCCTTCTATGAGAGAAAAAAAGTTTTATTTTTATTAAAAATAGATTTTTCTAGAAATTATATAATACATGAAATACACAATTTCAAATTGGATATTTTTTCATGATTAAAACTATTTTTACCGTATGTATGAAAATCTTTTAATCAAAAAAAATTTTAAATGACAGCTAAATTTTATTTAAAGGAAATGAGAGTTTTGGCATGTCATTTGCAAAAGGTCTACAGCATTCCATTAATATAGAAAGTTTTGTATACTAATTAAAATATTTATAATTTGATTTGGGTATTTTGCTTTCATGAGGAGACGTTCAGAGAATTTTGAGCATGGTGTAGATATGAGAAGAGTGGTTTAAAAAATAGGAAGCTGGCAAAGGGAATGAATATTAAAAAATGATAAAATAAAAACAAATCAGTAATATCTGCTTGATTAAAATTAAGGGTATCAGAACATGACTGGGCATATCCCAATTAGCTGTAAAAAGTAGAACAGCATTGTAAGGACAGAGCATGGATCTAAACCCATTATATAAATTGAGGCAGATCATAGCTATTTGATGTATGAAAGCAATTTCTATTTAGCAGATATTATTAAAAGTACAAAAGAAGGCTAGGAAAGAGAAAGAAAGAGAAAAGAACTGCCATAGGACTTAAGCAATTTGTTCTCCTCTAGAGCAATAATGGGGTTATTAACCAGATTACAAAGATAGAAATGGCAATAAGAGAGAGAAATAGGAATAGGGAATACATCCTTAACACTCGTACTGCATGTCAGGACCTTGTTATGAGACTAAGTGGATGCTCACAGGTCAGAGCTGTAACTCTGACCAGTGTCACATTAACAGATTGAGAAAACATGGGGTTAATAGTGGCGATACAGAGAATAGAGATTTTAAAATATTTTTTATATGTAAGGCCTAGTAATTTATCTATATTAAGTACTTCTGCTTTCCCACTTTCATTTTTACTTAATGTAAGCAAATATACACATATATACATGTATATATATACACACATATATGCATATACACACACACATATATATGTATGTATGAAGAATGGAGAAAATGATGGTAAAGAGGAAACAGTACTGAGAAGACTATAAAATCTTAGAAGAGGAATTTAGATTGATATATGAATGAAGGATGACCCAATAGTTTTGTACCAGCAATTGGAAGATAGATTTTATACCAGTCCAGAAAACAGAGACTACCTGAAGTTTTCATAGGATAGACGGTATAATGGGGGTAGGGTCGGGTGGTTACACAATTGCTGAGAATGCTCAAAGAGCAAAAGGGGGCTGTGGCATTGCTCCAGATGATGAGTAACTAAAGGGAGCCACCAACCATCACCCCTAGACTGGAAGAGCCAGAAGGGGAAGGTGGTGCACTCTAGTCCCCACAGTTCCATACCAACCATAGGCCTGACTGGACTGCAACTGCTGTTAAGCAGTAACCTTAGACTCTAAACTCTCAATGCAGCTTCTGAAGACATTGATGTTGCTACTGCTGAGGTTGTTACCATTGTTGCAGCCAAGAATAAGACCAGGAGCCCACAGTACCACCCACACTGCTGGCTGTGTCTTTGAAACTGGACTGAAACTATTATCCATTTATATGGAATTCAGTATCAGACAAACCTGGATCAAGAAGGTAAAAAAAGAGTAGTGGTTGCCTGGAGTAATGACTGGGAGGGTTCACATTAGAGACTTCTGGATTCTAGTAATATTCAATGTATATTTATCTGAATTGTGATAACACTGGTGTTTTGTATCATGCAGTACATTTAAGATCCGTGTTCCTTATATACACATATTTTAATTAAAAAAAATCAGTAGCAGGAATTCCAACTAAAGATACAATATTGCGCAATGTTCTAAACCGTTCTACTCCTAAAGGTCCTTTAACTATGAAAATAAATGTAGAGCATTTTGTTAAAATAATATGGCAAATCTAAATATGAATAATATTAAATTGAGGCAGGAATTTGAATAAGACATTTATATGAAGTTATAGGAATTTGAAATCGGCAATATGTAAAACACTACTGCTGAATTTAAAATCCTGTTTGGTGAATCTAGAAAATATTTACCAGTGTGCCAGAGTTTAATTGGAAACACTTCTGAAATGTTTCGTAATGGCACATAAAGCAATAGTAAATGACATCTTAGATTCCATGAAAAATAAGAAGAGTGGCTTTCATGTAAATATTTGAGAAGTTCAGTGATGTTATGATAGCTCTATTGTGTTGGTTTATTTTGTTGTTTTTATATCTTTAGACTCATCTCATCCTCTTCATATATGAGATAACTTAAAACAGGCTGTGAATTCTTTACAATTGTAACAGGGATAAAGGACACACATATTTCTTTTAAGGACACCAGTTGTGTGCTGCATTTACTGCTTCTGCTCACATGCCGTTGTCCAGAAATTAGTTACATTGCTTTTAGATACATTCAGCAAAGTGCAAGGAGGCTGTTAATGTAGATTTTGGCTTGCTAAGTGTCTGCAAAATAATAGGGATATGTATTAAGATGACAGAAGAGAAAGGAAATTACAACTGTTTGTCGCTTTAACTCCTACGTATCAATGTGCATTCCCAAAGACAGAATATCCCTAATTCCTGTTTGATTACTTCTTTCGGCTCCTTATCTATGATCTCTGTTTTGTGGCAGTGCTTCTGGCAGAGACTGTTTACAGTCCACTGCTCCATGGACTAATTGCTTGGGAGAATTCAGAATATATACTTTATAATTTTCTGTCTTATGTACCCTTGCTGGAATTTTTTCCAGTGGTTCACTAATAAAGTACCTTTTAGAATAGACATGTTATTCTTTCTCTCTCTATATATATATTTTTTTGCGGTACGCGGGCCTCTTACTGTTGTGGCCTCTCCCGTTGCGGAGCACAGGCTCCGGACGCGCAGGCTCAGCGGCCATGGCTCACGGGCCCAGCCGCTCCGCGACATGTGGGATCTTCCCGGACCGGGGCACGAACTCGTGTCCCCTGCATCGGCAGGGGGACTCTCAACCACTGCGCCACCAGGGAAGCCCTAAATGGCTTATTTTGAAATAAGTCAATAAAAAGTAATTTCATCAAATACCAAATATGATATAATTTTTAGATTATATGAAAACAGAATGTGTATCAGAATAAGAGGTAACATATATGACAGATGAAGAGTAGTAATCTGGACATGTAGACAGAAATTGCCTACTAGTCAAATGAGGACAAATTTTGTTACATTAAAATTAGCTGATGATAAGAGCTCCTAATCAATTCTTTTTGATAGCTAGATTATCCCTGGATACCTATTTTCTTACCATATGCTATTTATAGATATTGAATTTTCAAACTTCCAAGGACATAAATATAATTTTAATTGAGCCACATGGTTAGCATTTTTTTTCAAAAATCCTGAAGTTAAAAAAAAGTTCATTATTCTGTTATACATTAACAAGATTGATTGTGATTATGCAGGATTTTTTGGGGGGTGGGGTGGGTTGATGATGTGTTTTTCTGCTGAGAAAGAATGCTGTTCATAAACTTAAATTATGTTAGGTTTTAGAAGCAATAAAAATCGTGGGATTTCCTTAATGGCTTTCTTGACTTTAGTTCTGAAATATTTATCAATCTCAAATATATTGTACTTTATATTGAACAGTGACTATTGATAGTATTTGCTGAAAAACACTTGTCAACTGATGACAGGTTATCATTTGAGAGTTGAGCTCATAAAAATATAAATAACAATATTTGCACCACAACTTACTAATATCTGTCAATTTTTAACTCAATATAATCATATTATTGATTTCTTGCTATATGCCTAAAATTGTGTACGGTAATATTATGCAAGGTACTATGAAAATGCTTAAGCAGTATATATGACCACTGCTTAAAAGAATATCAAAAATTAGGAAGGCAGACCTAACCTAGAAGAAACAGTGTGAATATCATGCAGATAAATATTAACTTTGTAAATGTATATGATACAGACAAAATATATACGATATCATCTATAAGAAAGATGAGATAGCTCTCTACTAAGATAATTCAAAGAAAATAGAACAATTAGAAACAAAAAATGGAGAACTATTTTGAAGACTGCATTAGTAGAACTTAATGATACATTTAATAGAAACAGGAAGATTAAAAATGCAAAGATGAGTCTAAAGTTGCATATATTAAACAAGAATTAATTTACTATTTAAACATTTTTAATAAAATTATATATATTTAAGGTATACAACTTGATGTCTCATGTACATATACATATACATGCACACACGGTGGAAGATTACTGTAGTCAAGCTAAAACTGATTTTTTTGTGGTGAGAGCACCTGAAATCTACTGTTAGCAAATTTTCAGTATTCAATACAGTATTTTAAACTGTAGTCATCATGTTGTACATTAGGTCTCTAGACCTACTTACTCATCTTATATAACTACAACTGTGTACCCTATGACCAACATCTAAGTTTTCTCCACTTCCCTATTCCTGGTAACAACCATTCTACTGCCATATTCAACTTTTTTGGATTCCACATGTAAGTGAGATCACACAGTATTTTTTTTTCTGTGTCTGATTCATTTCACCTAGAATAATGTACTCCAAGCTTATCTATGTTGTAAGCAAATGGCAGGATATTTTTTTAGACTGAATAATATTTCATAGTATATGTACACCACAGTTTCTTTACCATTCATCTGTCAACAGACACTTAGGTTGTCTCCATATCTTGGTTATTGTGAATAATGCTGCAGTGAACATGGAAATACTGATATCTATTCAAGGTATTCATTTAATTTCCTTTGGGTATATATCCAGAAAAGGGATTGCTGGATCATATGGTAGCTCTATTTTTAACTTTTTGAGGACATAAATATAATTTTAATTGATCCATTATGGGTACCATTTTTTTTTTACAGTTCTTCGTAATGGCTATAGCATTTATATTACTATCGACTAGGATTCACTTTTCTCCCTGTCTTCGCCTACATTTATCTCATTTTTTAATAGCCATGTGAGGTGTGAGGTGATATCATATTGTGACTTGGATTTGCATTTCCCTGATAATTAGTGATACTGAGCACATTTTCATATTTCCATTGGCCATTTGTATGTCTTCTTTGGAAAAATGTTTTTTCAGGTTCTTTGCCCAGTTTTCAAAGTGGGCTATTTTTTTTTTTCTTTTTTTGCTATTGAGTTGTACAAGTTCCTTATATATTGGATATGGTTACCTTATCGGATTTATAGTTTGCAAATATTTTCTCCCATTCTTTTTCATTTTGTTGCTCCCTTTAATGTGCAGAAACTTTTTAGTTTGGTGTAGTTCTGCTTGTTTATTTTTGCTTTTGTTGCCTGTGCTTTCTGTGTCATATCCAAAAAAACCATTGCCAATATCAATGTCAAGGAGCTTTTTACCTAAGTTTTCTTCTAGGAGTTTTGTGTTTTCAGGTTTTATGTGTAAGTGTTTAATCTATTTTGAGTTGATTTTGTGTATAGTATAAGATAATGGTCTACTTTAATTCTTTTGCATGTTGGCTGTCCAGTTTTCCCAATACTATTTACTGAAGACATTATCCTTTCCCCATTCTGTATTCTCCCTGTCCTTCTCAAACAATAGTTGTTCATATATGCTTGAATTCATTTCTGGGCTTTTGATTCTGTTCCACTGGTATATGTGTCTGTTTTTATGCCAGTGCCATATAGTTTGATTACAATAGCTTTGTAAGATAATTCGAAATTAGAAAGTGTGATGCTTCCAACTCTGTTCTTCCTTCTCAAGCTTGCTTTGGCTATTTGGTGTGTTTTGTGGTTCCAAATGAATTTTTGGAATTTCTTTTCTATTTCTGTAAAAAATGCCATTGGAATTTTATGGGGAGTGCATTGAGTCTGTACACCACTTTGATTAGTATGGACATTTTAACAATATGAATTCTTTTGATCCATGAACATGGATTTATTTTTACTTATTTGTGTCTTCAATTTCTTTCATGAATGTTTTATAGTTTTAAGTGTACACATTTTTTATCTCCTTGGTTAAATTTAGTTCTAAGTATTTTATTGTTTTAGTAAAATTGTAAATGGGATTATTTTCTTGAATTCCTTTTCAGATTGTTGGTGAAAGAAATGCAACTGATTTTTATGTCTATTTTGTATCCTGAAACTTTACTGAATTTGTTTATTAATTCTAGTAGTTATTTTGTGCAATATTTAGAGTTTTCTATATTTTATATCATATTATCTGCAGATAGAAATAATTTTATTTCTTCCTTTCTGATTTGGATGCCTTTTTTTTTTTCTTGCCTAATTGCTCTGGTTAGGACTTCCAGTACTATGTTGAATAAATGTGGTGACAGTGAATACATTTGTCCTGTAGATTGAAAGATAAAAATTACATGGTCATCTCAATAGATGCAGAAAAAGCATTTGATAACACTCAACACCCATTCATGATAAAAACAAAATAACTATAGTTAAAAATTTCCTCAACATAATAAAGGCCATTTTGGATAACTGTACAGCTAACATCATAGTCAATGATGAATACTTTTCCTCTGATATCTAGAATAAGAATTTATTAAATGTACAGTATTCAAATCATGGTTTGGATCTGAGGAGACTATAGAGAAGGACAAGGCATAGCCCTTTATGATGGTCATGAAGAACAATTAATTTTTTTTTTTTTTTTTGCTGTATTTGGGCCTCTCACTGTTGTGGCCTCTCCCGTTGCGGAGCACAAGCTCCGGACGCGCAGGCTCAGCGGCCATGGCTCACGGGCCCAGCTGCTCCGCAGCATGCGGGATCCTCCCGGACCGGGGCACGAACCCGTGTCCCCTGCATCGGCAGGCGGACTCCCAACCACTGCACCACCAGGGAAGCCCCGAACAATTATTTTTTGTATGGAAATAATGTTTGGGGGATATGATATTGGGGGGAAAAATGCTTTATAGTTGTTAATAAAACTTGCTTCTTCTAAACTTTTTACTATATATTACTTTTCTGTAATAATTAAGGTAAGAGTAGTAGTCCAGAAGTAACTAATTCTCCAAATTTTAAAGCAAAACAAGTTATTTCTCGATTATACAATAAATATAGTCCAAATTTACTATGCAGAAAAATAAAAACTGGATTTTGTGTTCAGTTAACAGGTTCTAAAAAAATCCGTAGCATTGATGTTAAATGACTCTCCAGTTTTTCATTAATAGCATATGCTATTGGTTGTCTATCAGCATCTGTAGTCTCTCTTTTCCACTCTACTACAGAAAATGTTCAGTATATCTAAGCTTCCCAGTGCATCATTATCCCTCAAAGTTGACTATTCCATCCCCATATTCAGGTTTGATGTGGTTAACCTACGTGTAGCCTGTTTCTCTTCACCAATGATTAGAACAGATATAAGCATATGACCCAATTCAAAATAAAAACAAATGAGGAGAAATCTCCTTATAGGTTCCTAAGAAAAATAAAAGAAACTATGCCCTCTCTTAGACTTCTGGATATTGTGGTATCTGGAACTGATATACCCAAACTTCTGCAGACATTTTTGCTGCAGTATTGAGGCTAAAGGTGAAACAGACAATAGCAGAGAATAGAGTTAGAAACAACCAGAAAATTGATGATATCTATTAGATGAGTACACAAAGTCTTAGGCCACTAAACCTCTTGACCTACTACTATGTTACTTAGATTTTTCTTTATTCTTAAGAATTTGAAATAATATTTGGCAGGCAAGAAGGTGTTCCTCTCAGATTTTCATTCAAGAGAAACTTCTATAATGAGGGTAATTGGTGAGCTACATCCAGCTGCCCTATTTCAGAGCCACCACATTGTTAATGCAGATGCTGCGCTCTTCCCGGGCCAGTGGCTGAGCATTGCAGGTTTACTAGACCTATTCAATATGGGACTCTTCCAAATGGTAATGTTTGTTCTGGAGCTCTTTTACTGTGGCTCAGAATTCTCAGATCTGCATTGCTGTCTGAGGTTCTTCTTTTCCAACCATCCTTCCTGGTCTCTCTGTTTTTAGAGATGTCAGACTTGCATCGCAATCTGGAGTCTCTTCTATCCTCTTCTTGCTCCATCTTCTCTTTTTTCTTTCAAAGGTATTTCTTCCAATTAACCTCTTGCGTGTGGAATTCCATCTTGGCATCTGAGTCTCAGAAGACTCAAACTGACATAATTTTTCTTACTCTTAGTAAAAAGTTTCCTCATCAACACATCATTCATTAATTCAAAAACTATATATTAAACATGAAGGATCATGCTGTGTATTGTGGAAATAATGATGGCAAGGTACCTAGAGTCATATAGCCTGTTATATGCTATAATAAGAATAGGGAAAAAGTACTATTGGTTCATACAAGTGAGATTTAAGAGGTTAGAGAAATTTAAAGTGAAAACTACATAACAAATATGGATTAAAAGAAGATTGATATAAGATGTAGAGTTTATAAAAATAGGTTAATGAATTAAAATGATATACCCAAAGTCCTTACCATAAGGACCCAAACAAGAGTCTAATAAATTTTCCCATCCTTCCTTTGTTGTTGGTCTTGATGATGCTGTTGCTGTTATTCCTGTGCTTGTCTTGACACAGGGTCAGCTTCGTACAAAAACTCAGGGCCAAGAGAGTATGAACAATATAAAGATCTGTAAGGATTCCTGGGTGGGTGAAATATGAATGGCCAAAATGGTAATACTTGATGTCAAAGAAGTAAACAAGCAACAAATATCAATTCCCTTGCATATTAAAATCTAAGGATTGTGCTGTTTGCCAGTGATGAGTATGTATGTTTCATGAGAGCAAGGGCCTCAAGTACTGTTTTACTACTGCATTGCCAAAACCTAGCACAATGTTGAATAGGTAATACGCAAATGATTTTGAGAAGGCCTCAAGTACTTATTTGTAGGAGTCAAGACTTTCTGTTGGAAAGCCTCAACCCTGAATTTGTAACTCGTAAAATTGGTTGGAAGAGAAAAAACTGAAAGGAATACACCATATACAAAAACTATTTCAGAAAATTTGTTTCAGTAACTAAGGAAATGGTAGATAGGGATTAGAATTGGTAGCTAGAGATATGGTTCAGATTTACACTAAAATGTGAACGGTTTCCTATTTAATGATAGAAAAAAACAAATAAAAGTATATTGTACACGTGAGATAGTTTTATTTGAATGCTATAGAATATTAAATAGTAAATATATTGGAAGTGATTGAATGTATAGAAATATAGATACAGAAGGCAACAGCACTTACTTGTTCTTGATAACTGAATTATTAGTCAAATTAAAAGATATTTTGAGACACCTTAAGAATGTATAGATAATTTCCATTCTGTATTTTATTGAGGAAAAAGGAAATACAGGGTCATATCTATTTGAACTCTCATTGCTAACATGTTTCCTAAAGACATAAAGTTAGTAAGTGTATTCAGATATAAAACAATAAATAACTATATTAAACCCTCCCATTCACTTGGGGAAAATATGATAATTGTATACATATGTTAAATTAATCAGAAACAGTTAACTTATAGTGTATGATACATTTTCCTTCAGCTCATTGAAGGGAATCATAACTGAAACATAAGAACACCTGATGAAGCTCAACTGAATCAATCCAACCATGAAAAATGAAATGAGTAGTGGTCATCTCTCCATTTTTATTAAAAGAGTAAACTACTAGGAAGGAAACTCAGTTTTTAGAAACAGCTGTACATTTGCTTAATTTATTCATATTATGTTCATTGTGCTTCAGAATTAAATGGCTGCTTTAAAAAAATGATACAAAATTACATATTCAGAGATACTTTCCAGAGGGTTAATTGAAAACCCTCTGGAAAGGGTCGTTATGAAGGCATCACCACAAGCCACAAATTGAGCCTGTTTTCAGAAACTTGTTTTAGCTGAGATGCTCAATGTGCAGATTTGCTGATGTGCAGTTTTATGGAGAGGCACTGTTTATTCCCAAGAACTCAAGGGGTAGCCATTTTTGGAAGGAAAACCACATGAAGTAAGTTTTGTTGAATAAAGTGTGTTTCATTTTAAGAAAACTACTTAGAATTCTCTCTTTTTTAAAAGGCATTTATTCTGAAATCTGACAAAGTCAAATAGATACATTTGATACTTGATAGAACACTATTTGGTTTAGCTGGTCATAAGATAACTATCCCTAACTTACTATAATTTATTAAAAACGTTTAAAAAGGGAAGTAAATCAAAATAAAAGTGGCAAAACAGTACTGGAAAGTGACTAAGTACTAGCTTATAGAATCAAGGATTCATTTCCGCTAGTTATGCAATGAATGAAACTAATTGATTAAATATTAAAATATATTGAAGATAGTAGCAAAACAGCTTCCCTGGTGATCCCTGGAACAGAAATCAGCTTGGCACCCTGTGCCTCTTTGATATTGCTTCTTTCTTTTAATGTTTGTATGAAACCATGCCAACTTCGAGAAAGTTGCTAAAGCAATACAACTGCCATGTAACTTTTACCCAGAGAATTCCTTCAGGTTCACAAACTGCCCCAATACTTTCTATAGTAAAACAGTCCACTCCAGGAGAAAGTATTGCTTCTGGTGGCATTTCTTTTCAGTTCCTTCAATCAACATGAATTTCGTAGTCCTTACTTGACTTCCACAATATCGCAAACAGTTTTGAAGATTACAGGCTGGGTTAATATTTCTTTCAGAAATTTCCTCAATTTCTTTATCTGGTGTTTCCTCATGTTTAGATTTCGAGATCTGCATTTTTGTCAATAACATCCTCAACAAATTGATGTGCAGTTCTTACTGCATCCCATCGGGTGGCATATAGAATTCATTTGTCGAATCTATTTTTTAGGCAGTATTTATATTTTTGTTTCAATACTGCAATATCCACTTATTTTTGTTTAAAAAATATTAAACAATCAAATAATTCATGAAGACTTTCAAAATTGCAGATTTTTCTTAGCTTCAATTTTATCATCTGCCATAAATCAGAATATCTTGTCATTATAACTATATTAAAACAAGTTTAAGATATCTTAAAGACTACTTGGCATATGTTATATATTTTATATATATTATTTTCTTCCCATGATTTTCAGAGTTATTTTAGCTATTACACATTAACAGCTTGATGGCATCTAAACCATCACCATGTATTTTTCTTGTTCATTTGTTTCCTTTTATATACCTCACAAGTATATAAATTCCTTGGAATCAGGAAACTTGTCTCCTTCATTTTAATACCCCACTCATCTGCTTAGCAGGTTCTTAAACATAACTGTTCCATAAATGTTTATTAAGTTAATTAGTGTTAAATATGTGCATGCTTTACTCATTAAACTACCAAAGGGTTGATCTGCTTAAAGGTTAAGGCTTTTTTGTTAAACCATAGAATTTTAACTCTTTTGCAATATTTTAAAAATAAAAGATCTTTAGGAATTAGTTAAAAATGAATATTTATACTTATAAAATCATGGATTGTAGAAGCATTGTAAGAAACCACACATTTTGGAGTAAACAATGAAATTTATTTTTAAAGTCTTTCAAATTATCTTATTTACTTTCATTTTCTGTAGATTAAATTTTTATTTTGTATTTTATTTTTAGGTAAAGCTCTTAGAATCTTCAACTATAAAAGGTATATGTGTGTGAAAATATTTAAATCAACTTAATCTATAGAAATGTTATTAACTAAGTTCAAGCAAAATTACTTAAAGGGCAGTAATGCATTTTATTTTCTTTCTCACATTTTCCTAATGAGTCTTGGAAGTTTATATAATTATTTTAATTAGGGTTATAAACTTCTACATGGGCAGGTGAGAGGCTAATTACCTAATTTATATGCAAACTGAGCAATTTTCTCTAGGCTCTTTACCACTTATCTTTTCATTTAATTTTCTTTATTTAAATCAATTAACACTTATTTTGTTTTTGTTCTATTTAAATGAATGACTAAAAATTACCCTCAGTGTAAACTCCATGTTGACTGTTCAGACTGGGAGCATTTTGTCTGCAATATGTTTTGGGTGAAAGTACCTTTAATATTTTGTGTTTATTTATATTTGTACAAGGCAAATTATAAATTTGAAAAGAACACAGTATCAATTAGCATAAAGTCCAAGTTAGCCTTAAAATAGTAATAATAATAACACAATGAAACAATTACATCAGTGCAAAGACTGCTGGTAAATTCTTATGTTTCTTTTAGTGAGTAGAGCAAAAATGAGTAATAAGAAAGCAGAAGAAAAGTCCACTTCATCATTGTAGCAGGTACTTGAACATGAAGTCACAAAATGTATCTATTTTTATTTCTTATGAGATTAGCACCTTATCTAGAACATAAATACTGCATAAAATTTTTTGAACAAGTGAACAAAAATACTTGCACTTGGATCTGAAAAGATGGATGGTTACAGGGTTGTCATCATCATTTTCAGTGCACTATTTGTGGAAAAATTCAGAACCGTGAGTGGTCTTTAAATTAAATTTACACATACATCATCAGATTTTTAAATGCTAACTCTGTTTCAGCTATCCGGGAAATTTTATATATATATATATATATATATATACACACACACACACACACATACATACACATACATATGTATATCACCTTTGCTAGAAGTATTTAGATTCTTTTCCTCCAAATTATTAAACTTTCTAGCTCTTTCCTTAGTGAAAAAAATTATACACACACAGACACACAAACACACAATCAAGTCACAGACATTGTATTACTGCAGTGTTCAATAAGATATTTTCATTAATATTTTGAGTAGAATTTGGAAATTGTTTTTTGTTTTTTCAACTGATCCTAGCTCAAGCCAAGAATGATGATCTAAGGGAGTAATATAATACAAAATCATTGTGTTCCTTAATAGGAGGGGAAAACATGAGTCACGTTAAACACCTGAAATGACAGTCAAATTGTATCCCAAAGATATTAGCTAATTACACTTGGGGAAAAAAAAAAGTCATACAAGCACTATGTAAAGCATTGTACTTTTCCTCTGTTGGAGGGCATTTATTCTTAGACGTGTGTGCTTTTTTCCCAAGGGGTGAGATTGACCTAGAACCCTATGGACAGCTTTTCACCATTAAGCTTGCCAACTATTTGTCAGAGATGATTAGTGGAGAATAAAGAAAGAAAATTTCCCCTGTTGATAATAGGGGGCAAATAGAAGAGACTCTGCAATTGTCATAGGGAATCACATTTGTTCAGTAAAAACACTTTGCATTTGATAATATATCATCAATGACCAACCTTTATTTTTACATATTTTATTTTGTAAACTTTTATTGAATTTGACAAGTTTGAGATCATAAAAAAGCTCTATGCCAGCCCACAAATAGGTGTGAGCATTGTAATCATTTTTACTATAAACAGTAACTTTCTGTTGTCCAGGTAACAGGAAGTATTAATTAATTGTAATATACTCTTAATCACACTTTTTGAAACTTACTTTAAGTATCTTTGGATTTATAATAATAAAAAACATATATTTTATGTAAAAAATTAAATGAGAGCTTATTTACAACTCTATTTTGGCATGTATTTGGAATATATTACAACACAAAAGCTGAAGAAAACTGTAAATTTTCCTAAGCAGGTGCATAAAAGCCTCACATTCCTTATTATGAAGTCAATATTAATGCTGAAATAATATTTTAATTTACTGTATTTACGGGTTTAATGAGAATTCTTTATCTGTCATTTTGAATCTTCTTTTTAATGGGATAAACAAGATGACACATGTTTGCAATTCTGGGAAATGTAACATGTGAAATTTGTGTAACAAGTTTGAACAAAAGGTGCTGTAATTTTGGATGTATATTGACCTACACTAGGTCCATATGTTGTACAAGGCAAAATATCCTTAAGAACTGACACCAATATTGGATTATTGGATTCAATAATATTTCATATTAAACATTGAAAAATATTACCATATTCATTTACAATCCAGAAAGAAATTAACTCCTGGGAGAAATTTAAGTTTCATGGCTCCGTATGCTAATAACCTTAAATTTCAAATGTTAACTTTTTATTTCCATTTTATTTAGACTGCATTGCAAATCCTTAATAAAAGAGGATGGATTCTTATTTTTAAAACTAATCTTTGCCCTTTTTTCCTGCAGTAGTGCAGAATAGAAACCCTAAGCAGTTCTACCATTAAAATAATTTTTAAAAGTTGAACAAACATAAAAATATATTCCTTCAGTGCTGCAGTGAACAAATAAGAATATAAAAATTACATAGATTTTACCCTTTAAAAACTTTCATGATTGAGCAGAATCTTTGGAGTTGGTTCTTGAACATGAGTCTAACTTAGTCCCACGTTACCAGCCTCCTGAATTAACAACCTTTCCAACCAACCAAAAAAAAAAAACAAAAAACCATAGAAATCAGGCTCTCACCTTAAGAGCATATACTGGTTCTTCTCTTAAGGATGAGCTCAGATTCTTTGGGATCCCGAAGATAAAGAACACTGAGATGTTAGAGATGTTGAGAATCAAAAGGCAATCTGATGGTGAGTTCCCTGGGTTTTGTTTTTGCCTCCTGCATATCCCAGCCTGGGTACTAGGAACACTAGGAACCAACAAGATGCACAAACAAGGATTAAAAAAAAGCCTTCTCTCTCTAGCCAAAGGACTGGAAAGAGTGCAGTCTTACAGAATAGAACCCTTTTGACTGCACTTGCCCTACCCAAGGTGAACATCACAAAGGAAATTGTAACCTTACAATTCTGTAACCCACAGAATGGAAGGAAATATTTGCAAATATTAATCCCCAGCAAGGGATTAATCTCCAAAATCTACAAACAGCTCATGCAGCTCAATAGCAAAAAAAAACCCCACAAAACAACCCAATCAAAAAATGGGCAGAAGATCTAAATAGACATTTCTCCAAAGAAGACATGCAGAGGGCCAAAAAGCACATGAAAAGATGCTCAACATCACTAATTATTAGAGAAATGCAAATCAAAACTACAGTGAAGTATCACCTCACACTGGTCAGAATGGCCATCATCAAAAAATCTACAAACAACAAATGCTGGAGAGGGTGTGGAGAAAAGGGTACCTTCCTACACTGTTGGTGGGTATGTAAATTGTATACATGTATGGGGGTACCTTAAAGAACTAAAATTATTATCCTGCAATCCCACTCCTGGGCATATATCTGGAGAAAACCATAATTTGAAAAGATACATGCACCCCAATGTTCATTGCGGCACTATTTACAATAGTCAAGACATGGAAATGACCTAAATGTCCTTTGACAGATGAATGGATAAAGAAGATGTGGTACGTATATACAATGGAATAGTATTCCATTCAGCCATAAAAAAATGAAATAATGCCATTTGCAGCAACATGGATGAACCTAGAGGTTATCATACTAAGTAAAGTAAGTCAAAGACAGTTATCATATATCACATATATGGAATCTAAAAAAAAAAAAGGTACAAATGAACTTATTTACAAAACAGAAACAGACTCACAGACTTAGAAGACAAACTTACGGTTGCCAAAGGGGAGAGGCAGTGGGGGGATATATTAGGAGGATGGAATTAACATTTACACACTACTATATATAAAATAGATAATCAACAAGAACCTACTATATAGCACAGGGAACTCTACTAATACTTTGTAACAACCTATATGGGAAAAGAATCTAAAAGCTATAGATGTATGTATAACTAAATCACTTTGCTGTACACCTAAAACTAACACAACATTCCAAATCAAATATACTCCAATATAAGATAGAAATTAGAAAAATAAAGAATGCGAGCTACGATCTCTGACTGTAATGAAATTAAACTAGAAATTTACCACAAACAAATCAGGATAATCTCCAAGCAATTTGAAATTAAATAATATATTTCTAAATAACCCATTGGTCAAAGAAGGAATCTCAATGGTAATGAAAAATATATAGAACTGGATGAAAGAAATTAAATATAGCAAAATCTCTGATTAGAGCCAGGGAAGTGGTTAGAGGGAAATTTATAGCACTAAACATTTATAATTCTATCCTAAAGAAGAAGGATCTCAAATTAATTTTAACTTCCGCCTTAAAAAAAAGCTAGAAAAAGAAGAACAAAATAAAGCTTAAGAAAGGAGAAGGGAGGAAATATTAAAATTAGAGAAGAAATCAAACACAGTAAAGAAAAATCAAACAAATGTTGATTGGGGGAAAAATAGATCTCTAATAAAGCTGACAAATTAAAAAAAAAAAGGTAAAAATTACCAGTCAGGAGTGAAAGATGGGATATCATTACAAAACTTGTATCAGTTAAAGTTTAATTAGGGAATGTTATTAACAACTCTACACATAGAAACTTGACAACTTAAATAAAAGGAACCTCATCTTGAACGACCACAGTCTACCAAAATTCATCTAAGATGAAGAGATAATCTGAGTATTACTTTAATTATAAGAAACTTAAATTCATACTTATGTATGAATACTTACATAAATTCATAAACCATCACACATCCTCATCACTATTGATACTTTATGTCAAATAATTATTCATTGTGGTAGGCTGTCCTGTGCATTGTAGGATGTTTAGCAGCATCCTTTACTCTATCCATTAAATAAAGTAAAATAAAATAAAATAAAATAAAATATAAATAGATGCCAATAGGACCTACCTAGCTGTGACAAACACAAGTGTCTCTGGTCACAACATTCTCATCAACTGAAATTATATTTGCACTATATAGGTTTGTTCTGTTCTTATAAAGTAAGCCATTCTCATCAGCATTGAAAACCTGTTCTTGCAGTAACCCTTACCCTGAATAACATTTACCCTGAATAACATTTAACATTTAATAACATTTTAAAAATTCTTGCATAGTCTTCTGACCTGCACAAATACTTCACCTGCAAGCTTAACATTTTTCACACTGTATTACCTTTTGAAACTTGAAAACCAGCCAACCCTAGCCAAGAAGGGTTTAACATTTTCCAGATGCTGAGTAAGATGACTGTAAATTTCTGTGGCTTGCATCCTTACAACAATGCTGTCCACTTCTCCTTTTTTTAATCAGTCATCATCTCAACAATCTATAAATTTAGCCACATTTCCGTCTTTTCCGTAGCTTCATCATACACTACAGATGTTACTTCAGCACTTTCTAAAGCAGCCTTATATACAGATCAGCAAATTTCCTCTTTCTTTTTCTGTGTGTACCATATTATTGATTCGTTAACATTGAACTCATGGCCAACAGCACTATAACTATGCATTAATGAAGCTTACCTAACACATGTATTTTCTCTGTAAGGCATATCTCATCCTTTTGTGCTTAGGGAAACTAGACAGCATTTCAGCACTATCTTTTTGGGGCCATTTTAAAATCGCCCCAAAATCACCAAAAAATACCTCACAAAAATGCAAAAATAGTGGTACTAAATGGACCATGATAAGGACAGTTGTTTATATTATAAGAGATGACACAAGAAGGCAATGCATTACCTTGTTTGATCCAGCTGGGAACATGGGTGTTGGGCAGCTCAGTTTTTTAGCTGCTCTGATTATGTCTGAGAATGAGCACAAAAGTGTCATGAGTATTGATTCTGGGTTTATAAATACATTTTAGTCAGTAGGTGACTTCACAAATAATAAGGATCAATTGTGTACTCTTTTTCATCTCTTCTGAAATTTTCTCTGAGGATTTCTCTCGCATTTGAGTAGTTTCATTTTGCAAGTATACTTGTGCATTGAAATATGTCCTCTTGAGTTAGCATTTATTAGTGAAAAAAATATTGGAAATTTCTTGGCCAATTCAACGTAACTTAATCTGCCTTTAGTTGTATATATGTTATATATATTAAGAAAAGCATTCATATTTCCCTATAAGTTTGAACCTGAACAATGTATATGAATGCACACATCTATTATAAATTTTCTTACATTCACATTGTTTTTCCTTTCATGTCATATATCTTACTCACAAGATGATGAACCTCACTTTATTGTGGCAAAGCATAATAAAGTAAAATAAACCCAGTCAATATGAGAACACCTCAAATTCATCTGAATTTCATAAATGTTCTTCATATAAATTAAATTTTAAATAAAATATTATATATATATATATATATATATATATGATTTTTCAACTCCGTGTGGGTTGGTGCCCCTAATCCCCATGTTGTTCAAGGGTCTACTCTACATATACAATTTCAGAAATGTCTGCTTGCTTTTTCAAACTCAAAGTTTAAAATCATTTGTTGTCATCTTTATTTAAATAATTTCTGAGTCAGCTTCTATCTGGACCTGTGAAATGACTGACACACAATATGGAAATGAAGAAAAAATTTACAGAAAAATGTTCATATGGATACATTTTAGACTGATAATCTGATTAGCATAATAGCCACCAAAATGTTGAATGAATAATCTGTTTTATTTTCTTTTTAATGTGTGTCTATTCTGAACACTATAATGTTATTTAGTAAAGCAGATTATTTCAACCCATAAATCTGTTGTTAGTAACTTGCCAGCTAAATCATGGAAATTATCTGTTTTTTGCAATTGATTATTTTTCCAAGTTATTTTCTTTCTTTTTTTTTTTTTTGCGGTACGCGGGCCTCTCACCTCCATGGCCCCTCCCGCCGCGGAGCGCAGGCCCCAGACGTGCAGGCCCAGCAGCCATGGCCCACGAGCCCAGCCGCCCCACGGCACGCGGGATCCTCTCCGACCGGGGCATGAACCTGCGCCCCCTGCATCGGCAGGCGGACTCCCAACCGCTGCGCCACCAGGGAAGCCCCCAAGTTGTTTTCTATAATGAGCTGATGAAGGTTAATGAAGATTAAGTTATTTATTATGTAATAAAAGCCACTGTAGAGATACTGACATATGATGTCTATAGTTCAAAAATATTCAGGTCTTATTCTCAGATTTTTAATAGTAGCTGTAAGCATTCTTTTTTGTTTTTTGGTTTTTTGTAAGCATTATTTAATAGATATAGTAATCAGACAACTTATCTGATTTTTAAAATATTTTCTTAGTATACTGTTGATGTTACACAAGCACAAAACAGATGAAGAATTCTTTAAATAAATTTAAAATGTAATGAGGGCTTCCCTGGTGGTGCAGTGGTTGAGCGTCCGCCTGTTGATGCAGGGGACATGGGTTTGTGCCCTGGTCTGGGAAGATCCCACATGCCTCGGAGTGGCTGGGCCCGTGAGCTGTGGCCGCTGAGCCTGCGCGTCCGGAGCCTTGCTCCGCAACGGGAGAGGCCACAACAGTGAGAGGCCCGCGTACTGCAAAACAAAAAAAATTAAATAAAAAAAATAAAATAAAATGTAATGATTTTTTTAAATTGAAAATTCTATGGATTTATCAAATACTGCAAATTTCAATGAATTTAGATTTCTATGGTTTTCAATATTTCTAGCACACAAAAAAATATTGATTTCCCTGGGAATGAATATTTGGTACTGGTTTATGAACTAAATTATATTTGACATTGTTGGAAAATGCTATATTCAATATACCTATAGGTATTTAGAAAACAGTTCAACATATGCTAAAGATGAAGAAGAGAGAGAAAAATGAGAGAGGGATAAGAGAGAATTAAATAACAACAAAATAAAACCAGAAAATGTTAGATTGATATTTAGTGGTTACAAATATTTATGTTCTGTATTGCACCATTGTTTAAAGCATTTTGCTTTCCAAATGAAAAAAATTATTTTTTGAAACTATCATTTTCTTTTCATAGAAAATGCTACCTTTTTTCTTTTCAAATTAAATTTGGAAAGTAAACCAAAGAATAAAGTCCAAATACTATGGGTAAAATAATTGTTTTTTTGATACTTTGTTGATACTTTTATTTTATATATATATTTGTATGTATATCTTATATATAGAATATATATGTATATTATATAATTTGAAATATATATACTTCAAATTGTATAATTGTATAATATAGTATAATTATATAATTGACAATATGTATATTTCAAGTTATATGTATATTTCAAATTGTATAATGAAAAAGTATATAAAATAATTACATATACATAAAGATGTTTCATATTATGTTTTCTACATTTTCTTTCTTTCAATATACTTGTCAGATATAGCCATTCCAAATTACTCTTTCACAAACTAAGATGATTCACAGTAGGGAAGGCTTTACCTCACGTTGTTTTCATCAAAGGGAGCTTAGTCTATATTTGCCTGTCTGAATATTGCCATTATATTACTAATTTACACATTGGGAAAAGGGTCAGGAGTACTCCAAATTTTTGATGACTCAATATGAACCTGAAAGAGGAATGTTAATAACTGATGAAATATATCCACAGTAGCTCAAATCAAGATAGTTGAAAATTATGTATTTTAAAATAAAAAAATTCTACCCCATATTGTTGAACTATTTTATATATTGGGTTTTGGTGGATTAGTATTCTTTACTCAAGACAGCTAAATGTAATTTATATTGAGACTACATAAGTAAGGTAAAAATAACAAAAAGAGTACATATTAAAATAATATTAACCAGGTAAGGTAATATTAAATATAATAAATGTATTGATAAACTAATGCAGTTTTATAGTGTTCTTGTATGTTAACTAAAACATAAATTATTGAAACCATTTTGGAAGCCATTATCATTGAAACTATCACACATACTGTAATACTCAACTATTATTTTTATTTATATTATTTTATTAAAATAGTTTCCTGTGATCCCTTCTTAGGTAGTCGTAGTCTCAATAATATAAATAGTGTATTGTTGTCTCAAACTGTAAAATAGAAGCATACTTTTAGGCATTGCTGAAATATATACCTGTCTTTCTTACTCTAAACTTTGCAACTGTGTATAGTATATTTTGTAATTTTATAATTTATTTAAAACATAAATAGAATCTAGATATAGTTATTTTTTATTGTTTAGTGCATTGGAACTTATTAAGTGGTATACATATCTAAAAATCAAAAGTTCAGAAGTATGTAGATTAAGTCCAACAGTCTAATATCAGAGAAATTTAAGAATATTATTTTATACTTGTAAAAAAAGAATATTTTTGAAGATAAGGTCATTGAAAAATTGTGAAAATAATATTTCCAGTAAAAATATTATATTTTTCTGGAGTTCTTCAGTTATAAAAACCACAGAATGTATTTTTATGACATTGCATGAAAAATGAAAAACAGCTATTTCATATCAAAATGGATTAGCAATCAAGCAAGTTGTTTATATTGGCCCATTAATATATTAGAATATGCATCATTGTTTTGAGCATATTTGATATCATAGAGTTAACATTTTGATACTGACAGAGATAATTAGGAGTTCAATACAGAGAAAAGTTATGAATAAAGAAAAATAATAGAGCAGCGATCAAAATTAGGTGCAGAATTGGAATGATACTGAAAACAAGAGGTGGAATTGCAGAAAAGACTGTAGAAGAACATCCATTCATTTCTTTGAATGGTAAAAGTAATTACTAGTCTGTTTTAACAACTGAAATGAAAAATCAGACCCAGAAGGAGATGCACATCATAAAGTTGCCTACCCCTATTATTTTACCAATTGTAGGAAATATATGAGAAAGACCTTGCTTGTTCATTAGAAATCTTTTTCCTAAAATGGGAAGGAAGCATCTTTTTCATTTCCTTGCTCAAATGTTTGTTGTTTTCCTCACAGAATTTAACTTTTTAAGAATTTTTCATCATAGGTGCTTCCCGTACTGTACAGTTGGATTCATAGATGCGATGTCTCATGCCAGCATATGTTCCCCCATCAGACAGCATGTCACTAATCTCCAACTGTGTCACCAGAGAGTATTTGTATATCTCCACATAAATGCAGCATTGCAACTTGAAAGATTATTCTGAGAAATTTTTGCAATATGAACATCTATCACTTCAAAAAAATAAATAGAAAAGGATTAACAAATAAATGGGTTGAAAATCAGAAATTGAAGGATGAGAGTATAGCTTACTCTTTCAAAAATTTTGAAAATGAAGGGAAGATAATTTGCTAGAACAGCTGTATTATCATTTACAAAAATGTTTCTGCAACTGTAAAGCAAGCAATTACTTTGTCATCTAATTTCCAAATGACTTAAAGAACATTTGTTTTCCAACTGTCCCTTGAAAGAGTCTGGCAGGCTGTGTTGGTAGCCAAATTGTTTGCATCTCTACATGTAGTTTTCATTTATTTTCCCTATAATGCTGTGCATACCTTCAAATCTGAACTTACAGTTGCCTTTTTTTCTATTCCTTCTTAAACAAGTCTGTTCTCTGTAAGTCCCAATCATTGATTAGCAATTCCTCTCTATCTTCCACATTTTCTCTAAACATTTTCACAAATATCCTTGCCTAAATTTGTTACTGGCTTTTCTTCATTCTAAACCTTGACGTCATACTCTGTTCTTTCAATTCTCTGGGGTTTTTTGTGGGTTTTTTTTTGTTTGTTTGTTTTCTGTTGAAAACATTCATCCTCTAGGTTTCACCTATTTTGCTACTCACAGTTTTAAGTCTAAGGTAAATATTTCCTTATGTTTCTATGTAAGGAAACATACATAGAAACATATGTATGTTTAAACATGCTCCTTTAAATTTTTTTTCTTTTTATTATCTTTCTCTTGGTAATATAATTATTCCCTTTACTAAAAATGTCTATTTTGAACTAAAGTATTTGTATACTTTCTTAAAATTGGCTTCTTAATGTATACTGTGAGATCAGAGAAGATAAGTGGGGTATCTGCATGTTAATAGTTGCCACTTTGTGTGTGTATTTTGTTTGAATTTATTTTATTTTTTAAAGTTATTACAAAATAATAGCTGTATTTCCCTGTGCTGTACAATATATCCTTGTTGTTTATTTATTTTATGTATAGTATATATATATACTATATATATATATATAGTATATATATATATATATATAGTATATATATATACTATATACTCTTAATCCCCTGCCCTTATCTCACCAATCCCCCATTTCCTCTCCCTACTGGTAACCACTAGTTTGTTCTTTATATCTGTGAATCTGTTTCTTTTCTTTTCCTTTTTTTTTTTTCAATACAGCAGGTTCTTACTAGTTATCTATTTTATGCATATTAGTGTATATATGTCAGTCCCAATCTCTCAATTCATCCCACCACCACCAGCACCCTGCCCCTGCTTTCCCCCCTTGGTGTCCATACATTTGTTCTCTACATATGTGTCTCTATTTCTGCCTTGCAAACCGGTTCATCTGTACCATTTTTCTAGATTCCACATATATGCATTAATATACAATTTTTTTTGTTCTCTTTCTGACTTACCTCTGTATGACAGTCTCTAGGTCCATCCACATCTCTACAGATGACCCAGTTTTGCTCCTTTTTATGACTAATATTCTATTGTATATATGTTGCAATGGTGAATGGGATTGTTTCCTTAATTTCTTTTTCTTATCTTTCATTGTTGGTGTATAGGAATGCGAGAGATTTCTGTGCATTAATGTTGTATCCTATAACTTTACCAAATTCATTGATTAGCTCTAGTAGTTTTCTGGTTGTATCTTTAGGATTATCTATGTATAGTATCATATCATCTGCATACACTGACAGTTTTACTTCTTCTTTTACAATTTATATTCCTTTTATTTCTTTTCTTCTCTGATTGCCATGGCTAGGACTTCCAAAGCTATGTTGAATAATAGTGGTGAGAGTGGATATCCTTGTCTTGTTCCTGATCTTAGAAGAAATGCTTTCAGTTTCTCACCATTGAGAAAGATGTTTGCTGTGGCTTTGTCATATATGGCCTTTATTATGTTGAGGTAAGTTCCCTCTATGCCCACTTTCTGGAGAGTCGTTATCATAAATGGGTGTTGAATTTTGTCAAAATCTTTTTCTGCATCTATTGAGATGATCCTATGGTTTTTATTCTTCAGTTTGTTAATATGGTGTATCACATTGACTGATTTGTATATATTGAAGAATCCTTACATCTCTGGGATAAATCCCACTTGATCATGGAGTATGATCCTTTTAATGTGTTGTTGGATTCTGTTTGCTATTATTTTGTTGAGGATTTTTGCATCTATATTCATGAGTGATATTGGTCTGTAATTTTCTTTTTTTGTAGTGTCTTTGTCTGGTTTAGGTATCAGGGTGATCGTGGCCTCATAGAATGAGTTTGGGACTTTTCCTTCCTCTGCAAGTTTTTGGAAGAGTTTGAGAAGGATGGGTGTTAGGTCTTCTCTAAACGTTTGATGGAATTCACCTGTGAAGCCATCTGGTCCTGGACTTTGTTTGGGAGATTTTTAATCACAGTTTCAATTTCATTGCTTGTGATTGGTCTGTTCATATTTTCTATTTCTTCCTGGTCCAGTCTTGGAAGGTTATACCTTTCTAAGAATTTGTCCATTTCTTCCAGGTTGTCCATTTCATTGGTATAGAGTTGCTTGTAGTAGTCTCTTAGGATGCTTTGTATTTCTACAGTGTCTGTTGTAACTTCTCCTTTTTCATTTCTAATTTTATTGATTTGAGTCCTCTCCCTCTTTTTCTTGATGAGTGTAGCTAAAGGTTTATCAATTTTGTTTATCTTCTCAAAGAACCAGCTTTTAGTTTTATTGATCTTTGCTGTTGTTTTCTTTGTTTCTATTTCATTTATTTCTGCTCTGATCTTTATTTTTTCTTTCCTTCTACTAATTTTGCATGTCTATTCAGGTCTTCTGCCCATTTTTTAATTGTGTTCTTTGTAAGATATTCAGTTGTATGAGCTGTTTACTTTGGGTATTAACCCCTTATCAGTAGTATCATTTGCAAGTATATTCTCCCATTCAGTGTGTTGTCTTTTCTTTTTTTTTTTTCTTTTTTTGAATTTGTTGATGGTTTCCTTTGTTGTGGAAAAACTTTTAAGTTTAACTAGGTCTCATTTGTTTAGTTTTGCTTTTATTTCTTTTGCCTTAGGAGACTGGCCCAAAGAAATATTGCTGTGATTTATGTCAACGAGTGTTGTGCCTATGTTCTCTTCTAGGAGTTTATTCATTTCAGGTCTCACATTTTGGTCTTTTTAATCCATTTTGAGTTTATTTTTGTATTTGGTGTGAGGAAATGTCCTAATTTCATTGTTTTACATGTAGCTGACCAGTTTTCCCAGCATCACTTATTGAAGAGACTGTCATTTCTACATTGTCTATTCTTGCCTCCTTTGTCATAGATTAATTGTACAAAACTGTGTGAGTTTATTTCTGGGCTTTCTATTCTGTTCCACTGATCTATGTGTCTGTTTTTGTGCCAGTACCTTGCTATTTTAATTACCATAACTTTGTAGTATAGTCTGAAGTCAGGAGGCATGATACCTCCAGCTTTCTTCTTTTTCTCAAGATTCATTTGACAGTTTGGGGTCTTTAATGATTCCATATAAATATTTTGATTATTTTGTTCTAGTTCTGTGAAAAATGTCATGGGTATTTTGATAGGAATTGCATTAAATCTGTAAATTGCTTTGGGCAGTACAGCCATTTCAACAATAGTAATTCTTCCAATCCAAGAACACAAGATATATTTCCATTTCTTTATGTCATTTTCAAATTCCATCATCAGTGTTTTACAGTTGTAGTATTTCTTAAATCATTTTCTCCATTGTATTTTATGATTGAACTAAGTTACTTATTGGTCAAAACATTCTAGCATTTTGATGCAGCTATAGGGTTAAGCTTGGAAAGTTTTTTCATCTTTTAATGTAGAAACTTTTTCTTTTTTAGATTTAGAACAACATTTTCAAATCTGCTATGGACATGTGTTTATGCCTTATAGGTTGAAAAGTTCACCTCTACCAGTTAATTAGCATTTTAATTTTTTGACTTAAAATAAAAGTCTGTCAATATCTTTATGTACAGTGTGTGACTTGACTGTCCTGTATTATGTATTCTACATAATTATCATAAGTAATAATTCAGACAAATAAAATGTTGACTATTTCTTTTTTATTAGCTTCAACCTATTTCACTGAAATTATCCCTACGTTAGGCTTCCTTGATGATTGCAGTGTATAATAAAAGTAAATTTTTACATTGAGCATTTGAAACATTTGAAAACTATCCTTCCTGTTTGTCAGGCTTTTCTACTATTAGCATGATGCCAGGCTAAGAGCATGTTGCCATATAACCTGTCTCCTAGTGATCTGAAGCATAGATTTCTCTGATTCAAAACATTTCATATGTCTTGAGTCAAGTTACAAAAGAACAGTCAAGCCATGTAAAGATGTGATATTTAGAATACCAGTTATATAATAATAAAGGATAACTTAGTTTTAAAATACCTACCTCAAACAAGACATATTTAAATCTAATTTTCAACTTACTAATGCTTCGGGAACTTTCACAACCACTAAAAGTAACATGTAAAGCAAATTGACTTACTAATTAAAACCTGGGAAGATTGACTGTAAATCTTGAAGAAAATACAACAGACAAAAATAATGGTCATTTGATTATAAATAACTTCCCCAAGTCCAAGTGAATATTTTAGTAATAGAAAAAAATAAAGAAAAATGAAAAGGAAAAATAAAACTATGTAGGATATATATATATGTGTATATATATATATTTTTTTTTTTCCTTAAATGAAATGTCAGTAACAAACAGCAGGAGAACTGGGAATCCTATCTAAAAAATATTATACAATCTAACCTTAAAATAGATCATATGTTTATAAATTGACATAACTTTATAAAACATATACTTCTGAGGATAAACATGCATAATACAAAAAAATAATCATTTTATTTTAAATTGTCAAAATTTCCTTAATTGCTTTTCTACACCTTCTGATTACTATCGGACAATCTCAATGATAGAAGGATAAGTGGAGTTTATCATCCAAAAGAGAAAATTTTGGCATTTGATTCCATTAGATGGAAAATTATAATCTTTTGCAATGGTGTTAATTGCAAAATTTATGTTCCCTGTTCTAAGCAAGTGCTTAGTGGGGTGAATCTGGATAGTCTGTTAATGATTATTTGAGTTAGACTCAAAGTTAGATTCAGAGAGGTAGCATGGCAGAAATGTTTATGCAGACAACACTATTTAAATGAGAGAGACAAAAAATCTGTAAACTTATTATAAATTCAAAACAATGAAACTATTTATAGTTAAGTAAATAAATTAAATTGTCCCTTTCTCCTTCACATTTCAGAGTGTATTGTTTCATCCAGTTCACAATGAAAGCTTCTCATTTTTCTACTCATTTTAACCTGATTTTTGTATGACAATATTAGGAAGAGGAAAACAGAAAAAAATATGTGATTTCCCCATATATACCTCTCTAGGGAGAGCTCTGGAACTGAATCCTACATCAGTTAGCTTCATTTTCAGTGTTCTTATTACAAATGAATTTGGAGTCCTCCATATTTCCAAAGCTGCACAGCAGAACAAAGTTGACCAATAAAGTTGGATGGTTCTCATCCCAGTTATAGAATTAGGGCAAGACACAGATAAGTAACAGATACTGATGATCAGAAAGAGTTGCATATTTAAATATTTTGATTTTTGTAACAGCCTGTTGCTTAGTGATGATATTTAGAAAAACTTACTTTTTAAAAAATACTTTTCATAGTATCAAACTTCTGGTCAAATTATATTACTGACTCAATTAGCAATTGGTCAAACCAAATAATATAGAAAACAATACACTGAAAGTTAAGAAGCATTTAAAATGGAAATAGATATCTGTTTTATATCAGATGAGAATTATTGACTGCCTTATATCACAAAAGTCATACAGAAAGCATGTTCACCCTATGAAAGAATCGCTAACAATATTAATAGCAATGACTTGTAAGGATATACAAGTAAGAATAAACAGAGAAATTGTACCACCAAATTCTCAAGGGTCAGGCATAATTTCATTATTCTTTTTATATCATTATGCATTAAGCAAGATCAATATAAGAGCAGCAGTTTGCTGAAAGATAATATTAAAGTATTAAGGTGACAGTATATTGAACAAAATTCTTAAAGCTAAGAGAAGAGGAACAAACTAGTAATTTTCTTTCATACCCTCTTACTGGTCCTTTAATGGAAAACAAATATTTTCTAATTAGTATTTCATTTACATTGGGGACAAGTACATAATGCAGTCATCAGTTTGCTTAGATTCTGAAATACCATTCATTTATGTACATATTTTCTCTATTCAAATTCACTATTCCTATCACTTGTCAATTTGCATATATTAAATCATCATGCATATCTTACCATATTTTGAATATTTTATTAATGAAAGTCCTTTTCTGAGATTTTTATGTGCTCTTAAATTTTAAACACTCAAACATTTAGAAACTTAAAACTCAACAATTCAGTTTTAAAATCTTATTTTTATGAAATGAAATATTACAAATGTTAACTGTATGCTGTTGCCCTGACTATTGGGAGGGACAGTGAGTAGTTATGATAAGCTCTTTTGTTAAAAAAAGGAATTTTTAAAATAATACATACTCTTTTCAAACTACTTTGTTATTTTTCATTTAAAGTTAGCATAGACATACCTCTACCTGGCAAATACTTTAGTTGTTCTTCTCCAATAATTCATGACTACTTTAGCTCATGACTTTTTATCAAGGATGATGATGTTTAGAAGTTGCTTCATTAACAATGTGGTGCACTAAGGCAGAATAAAGTTAACTGATTTTGACAGTTTTATGTTTCATGGGATCTATTTCCAGCATTCCAATCTTATTTAATTTTACATGCATTAAAAATAAAATTTCCAAATCAAACAAATTCCTAGACAAATAAATGGAAAGTTATTATATGAAAAAAGATATACAAAAAGTAGACTTAGTTTCACAATATGAGAATGAATTGTAATTGACAAAAAAACTGCATGTCTTGCTGAGCAGTTCTACTTCAGTAGTTAACTAATACTTTGGTAGTTCTGTTAAAGTAAAATTATTCTGACACTTGTTAAACCCATAAGAAAGACTTTATTCAGAGCTGTTGTGATAGGTGTCAAGATTATGATAATAGAGGAGAGAGATCAGGTTCAATCCTGAATATAGCAAAGATAGCTGGGGATGTATAGCCAAGGAACAGAGTGGGAGGCGGGGTCAGTGGGTGGAAAATTACTAAGAGCAGACATAAAAGGTAGAATAATTTTGTTGAACTGACTGAATAGGATTCTTGCTGAAGGCAGGCCAGAGTGACCAGATATCAAGAGTAGGGGATGACAAATTTGATCAAATGTCATGAGAGATCAGATATCCAGAGTGGGTTTAATTTAATTCCCTAAACTGACTCAGGAGGCAGGATTCTTGCTGCAACTGGACTAGGCAGGCCGAGATACTGCCCAGAGATGGACCTAGTCAAAAAGAGGGCTCAGAGGAGGCTGACTAAAGTTTGGTCAAGAAAAGAATCTGTCACTTCAAAAATTACTTCTTAAGCTTATGTTTCAGCCATGAGCATCCTGCTTATTGCGTTGTGTGGAGGAGTGGACCGAGCAGCATGTATTTTATGAAAGAAAAGAGATTAGGGAAAATCTCTGAAGAAGTTAAAGGCAACGTGAATCTGGCCATATGATAAAATCAAACAGAATTCTTCTGGTCATGAGTGCTTTATAAAAGAGCTACATGACCCTACAATTTCTGACTCTCTCACTGAACCGTATTTGAATTAATTAATGAAATTAAATCTGGAATATATATGACAGTGTGTGAATTAATGGATGTAAATATCAGACATTAAAATCAAAATGGCCATTTAGATTTTCATAAAAAAGATATTTCCAACTACAAATCGTTCTTAAATCTGACTCATATCAATTTAGAGTATTCCAAATAGTTATTAAACTGATTTACTGGAACAAATATAAACAATCTTATCTTAGTATACTTGCCTATTTTATTATATTCCTAGAAGTTTGGGGAAACATTTACTTCGTTTGATTGAATTAAGGTTTTTGGCTTAGTAACAAATGTAATATGAATATTTCTGCCATGGATGGAAAATTCTCTGAATTATTTAGACAGACTTTCACTGCAAGTAACATTTGCCTGTGTAATATGGGCTAATATTAAAATCTGTTTTTTCGTTCAGCAAAAGTTGGCGAATAATGAATTTTCGAATGGTTCAGATACACAGTGTTATCAGGGTCAAAGTTTCCCTTTTCTTTTGACCTTTCTCCCATGCTTTCCACTTCATGTTTCAAGATATCAGCTGTTACTTCATTTATCCCATCCATAGTCAAGGCAAAATAAATAGAAGCAAGAAGGCTGACAAGCGCGTTTGTGGTTTTTCACAGAAACCTCTGCAGAGGTTCCCATCTCTACCTCAGTATAGGAAAGGGTTCACATTGCCAAACCTTCCTGGATGAAGGCTGGGAAATTAAGGAAAATAATCATCATGCGCACATGAGAGCAAACATATCAGTAATTCTGGGCTTAGGCACAATGACCACTGAGGTTCTATAAGTAGGAAATTAGGGGAGAATTTATATTTGGCTGGCAAGATCCATGTCTGTCTGCCTTTATGCATAAACTAAAATATATATTACTAATCATGATCTATTGGCTATTTCAAAAATGTATCCAGTGATTTATGACTACACCTTAAGATATATTCATTAACCGTTGATATACCCTGGCATACTTAGATACATTCTTTAGTGACTGATAGTGCGGAAAGGAGGGAAATCTAACGTTTTAGAAAAATCAAAATAAAAGATGAAAACAGTATAAATTCAAGTAAAAGAAAAGGTGGGAACAAAATTTTCTACTCCTGTATTACATCCCAGAAAAAAAGTGAAACAATTTGTTGTTGTATTTGTTGAGTATTGAAGAAAACAAATGGTGACAAATATAAATGAGTTAATGAAAAAATTCTGCATATTAACATTGAATGATAAAACATAATGCAAAAATTAGTGATAATGGGAATAATAATACCCACAAACATAACAGTTTTATGTCTGAAAGCCCGGTTTTCCAAATTCAAACTGGTAGCTCACAGAGATCCTGGGAAAGGTTAGGAGTTTAGAAGGATGATAACATTTTAAGCTATAGTATAGGGTCATATCTCAGCACCACTATCCAATGACTTTAATCTTGTTCACGTTATTGTTGGCTTCAGTGTCGGGAGGTACCTCATTTCTGTTGGCTTTCTAATTCTGAGTGAAGGGACATTCACCCCCTCCCTTATTCATTCCATTGAGAAGGAACATTTTAGCCAGTTGATGGCTCAGAGCACAGCAACTATTTTCTCCTTCAGTTTTGAACAGAATTAACCACATATACAGGCCCGTTACTTTATTTTACTCCCCAATTTTGACTCAAGGAGTACAGCCCTCAGTGATTCCTCTCACACACTGCGTCTATCCACCAACACTTACCTTTGAGATCTATCACATGACTGTCACTACCAGCCACCTTCAGGCCACCATCAGGGCACTTGGATCATTAGAACATTCTCCTTGTTTCTCACCCTGTTAACTAGAAGCCATTTTCCATCCAGTAGAGTGATCTTATTAGAGCATAGATCAGATTACATCACACTTTTGCAGATAGCTTTCTGAGAGCTCGCCTTCTCAGAGTAAAACCTAAAAACCTGCCACTGCCTGTGAATCGTCACATTGTCAGGTCCCCCATGAATCCAGTCCCTCAGTCTTTCTCTTTTGCTCTGGTCATTCTCTCCTCAGTATCCTTCTCCTCAGTACTCCTTAAAAACGCCAAGCTTCTCCCAGGTTGGACGCTTCACTTGACCCGAGGCCTGTAGATACTGCCATGCACCCTCACTTGTCTCTGGGCCTGTCCAGCTGACACCTTTTCAGAGGAAATCTCCCTGACCACTTGCTCACCAGCACTCTTAACCTGCCTTCAAATTTCTCTCTAGAACTTATCAGCATCTTAAATACTGCATTTTTCTGTCTCTTTTTAAAATACCTTCATCCACAAGAAGAAAGAATATAGGTTCTTTAGTCAAGAGCCTGTATTTTTCTCTGCACTCACTGTCTCACTTCAGCACAAAGACATTTCTGGCCTATAGAGTAGATGATTAATAAACATTTGTTGAATAATCTTGCATAAATTCACCCTTAGTTTGTAAACTGCTGATTCATTTTGCTCTGAAGTCAATGACAGAATAAAACAGTTGTACTTCTATCTTTTACTTCTTTACTCAGAGCAAATATTTATTGCCAATTTCATCTGTGCCCTGCAAACTGCTGAGCTTTTAAATCCATTATCTCTATTTATCTTGTGAAGTAGACAGATAGTCACTGTATCGTTCAGGGCATGTCCAGGGAAACAGAAACGAGTGTAGGTCTTACAACAATCTGATTTTAATACAGAGAAAAAAGTCATGCAGGTCGTTAAAGGAGCTGAGAAACAAAAAACAGGAAATAGTGAGAAAACCCCATAATTAGCACCAACCTTCTTTAGGGGATGGAGAGACAGTGGTCAAAATGAGGAATCATTTTGTGATAGAAAAGCTGCCTAGTGAGAGGTGGGGTCAGGGAGAAAGCTTGATCTCTGGCAGAGATATCATCAAAAGCAAAGAAAAACGAACAAAACAAAGCAAAAACACAGGAGAATCGGCCCACCTCCTCACCTGTCCTTGCTCTGGGTCTTCTGCTTTTGCCTTCCATTGTCATTTTACAATGTAGAATATTTAAACCCAGAGAGGTAAAATAACTTGTGAAGATCCTACAGCTTTTTAAGGACTGAACTGGGATTGGAAATTAAGGCACTCAGACTCCAGATCCCTCAGTCATTGCTAATAATGATATTTTAAGGGGAAAAAATGTGTTGGTTTTCTCTGAATAGGCAGTGTTTTGATATCACCAGATACGTATATATTTGTAGTGTGTGTGCGTGTATGTTTGTGTGATGAGTCTACATACATTAAATCAAGCAGTTAAAAGAGAGAAAAAAGGAACAATTTTCCAGTAAGGGCTGGTAATATCCACCAAGGCACATTTTCAGGCACTAAAGTGATCTTAACTACCTTTTATGGCACACCATGGCAGCCCATAACATGCTGTCTGGCAAACAGCAGGCACTCGATAAGTGTCTTTTGATTGTTATTATGACTTTGAGGGTGCTACGATTCCAAAACTTTTCTGTGTACCTGAGATTGAACAAGGTTTGTGATAGTGGTGATTGTTCCTATAATTCATATATAGACATTGAATTTTTAGTGTGAATAACCCAGATATTTCACTTCCATTTACCCTCTGTAACATTTACTTAATACAGATTTTGTGTTCTTGCTGAACTCCTCTGTTACCTTTTTGAAAGTTTTATTTGCCCTACAAGTTAATCGTGGAAACACTGTTTGATTCAACATTAAAAGAAGGACTTCCCTCATTCCCTTATTTCTACATGAACATTTATTACAGATATATGGATTACT
This sequence comes from Leucopleurus acutus, assembly GCF_964270905.1. Lineage (NCBI taxonomy): Eukaryota > Metazoa > Chordata > Mammalia > Artiodactyla > Delphinidae > Leucopleurus > Leucopleurus acutus. The sequence goes on from NC_139146.1 coordinate 11,128,913, forward strand.
TAAGTGGCTGTTTATCTGATGATTCACAAAATGATTTGAGAAAAATTTAAAGTTATGTGGTCTGCTTTCTATACACATACTCCACACTACTAAGTAATTTATAAAAATCCATAAAATAGGAAATTAACTTAAAGGTCACTAGGCTCTCAGTAGAATAAATGAACTTTGATGCTGGAAATCACTGAGGCTTTTTTTTTTTTCAGGTTTTGCATAATATATTATGCATCACTTCTCTCAAGATATCTCTTGCAAAAATTAAAACAAAACTGACATAGAATAAAGCATTATAAAATATGTAAAAATTTTAAGATTTTCATAATTAGATGGATACCTAAAGCCCTACACTGGAAATAGAATTAGAAGATAAAAGGACATTTCTCTTAAAATAATAGTAGGTTTTCTGCTATTTAAAGTTGGTAGAGATAGAGATTCTTAGAAAAAGAATGATAAAGTGAAATCACAGTAAAACTAATCTTTACTGATCAAATAGCAGATAGAACAGGATAAAAAAATCTTTTTAATAAAGTACTTATCTTGGATTTGAAAAAACCATCACCATGTATAAAAGGCCAATTTCATGTCAAGAGCTATCCTGGCTTTGGTCTAAGCTAAAATTATGAGGAAGGGTTTCTCTTTTGGAGAGATTCTCCTGGGGTAACATTTTATATTAATCGTTTTCTTAATATACCCAATGCAAAATTTCGAAGCAAAGTGTATGATAGGTATTTCTCTGTCTGCCATGCTTCTAGGAGTTGATATCCTTATCTTATAACATCTGGCTGGTCTGTGGTCTCCGCTAAATGCCTGCTAGGATCTGGAATCATTTCCTGATGTCAGATTGCCTCTTTATCACCTTCGAATTATTTCTGCACAGTATCATATTTTTGAGGGCTATATTTCTTATATTTTAAGCATCTAAAAGACAAATTTTGATGCTATTTATTCACAACTAAGTATGTACTCATTTAAATATTAATTCATTGCCCATTTATTGGATGCATATCACATGCTGGATATTCTTCCAGGCTCTGAGGATAGAGCAAGGTAAAAAACAGACAAGTCCTTGTCTTCATGGAGCAGACAATAGATAAGTCCTTTGTCAAGTACTAAAATACGCTGTGAGAAAACTAAAACCAGAATAGTGGCTAGGGGCTGCACTGGAAGTGGGGAGGAACTGAGAAGAGGGGTTACTATTCTATATAAGGAAGGCAGAGAAGGTTTTTAAGATTAGGTGACATTTTAATAGAGATCTGAAGAATATAAATGAGCTCAAAGCCACATCTGAAAAGAATGATCTATCATAGGAAACAGTAAATGCTTATGCTATGGGGAAAAATGTTCTTTATGTATGAAACAAGCAGTAGATATGTATGGCTAGAGTGGCATGATCAAGATGGGGCGTCTTAAGAGAGAAAGACAGGACAGAGGACCTGATAATTTAGGAACTTGTAACCCTTATTATAGGATTCTATTTTAGTTTAAGTGAAATGTGAAGAAAAAGGAAGATTTGGACCAAAGGAACAATTTGGCTTATGTGTTGAAAATAGCACTTTGAGAGCTGCATTTAGCATAGACTATAAATATGGAAGCAGATAAGGAGGCTGTTGAAATTATCCGGAAAAGAATAATACTGCTTTGGACCAGTAGTAAAGCTGACATATTGTCCCAGGTGAGAATTGAACCATTATCTTGATATATTTTAAGGGTGAGCTAAGCAGATAATCTAATGGATTGCTATGCAGTGTGAGTAAATAAGAAAAGATAAGATTGACTCCATGATTTTTTAATAGAGCAACAAGAAGGATGAGGTTTCCATTTATTGAGATAGCAACAATCGTGGGTTGTGTTAAGATAATTTTAAGGTGGGGGGCTTTTGTGGAGATCACAAGTTTGGTTTTGGATTTGTGGTGTTGGAGATGTATTTTGACACCTGAGAGTAACAATTGGTTTTTGATAGTTAGTATCTGTTTGTTGTTCAGTGTGTAAGTCCAGGGTGTATAAAACAATTTGTGATTATCCAGTGTAGAGGAATCATTTTTAAAGACATGTAACTGAATGAGACCACCTATTAAGTGAATGCATATAGAGAGGATAAAATATCTAAATATTGAAACTAACATGCCCTAATGTTTAAAGGTGAAGGAACTGATGATGAAATAGCAGAGTGAGGTTTCAGAAGAAAGTATTTTAAGAAATAAGCAAAGATCATCAATTTAAAATGTGGCTTGGAACTTCCCTGGTGGTCCAGCGGTTGAGACTCCGCGCTCCCAATGCAGGGGATCCGGGTTCAGTCCCTGATCATGGAACTAGATCCCGCATGCTGCAACTAAAAAAAAAAAAAAAAGATCCCACATGCCACAACTAAAAAAGATCTTGCACACTGTAACGGCAATGAAGATCCTATTTGCTGCAGACTAAGTCCCGGCACAGCCAAATAAATAAATAAATATTATAAATAAATAAATAAGATGTGGCTTGATAGATTGATTTAGACACAACCTGAGAATTCAGTATGGTATCTACCAAAGTAGAGATATGTTCCATTGAAGTTATGAAGATTAATGTTTACCGCAAATGTGCTCAAAACATTATGAGAGATTGTGGAGTTAATAAAGGTAGTAAAGAAATGCAGCTGTAGTTGGAAAAGGATGGGATATTTGAAGGATTTTTTAAATTAATTCTTGTTTTTATAATGGGAGATATGGCAAGTTTTTATACTGATGGTGATGACTTAGGACAGAAAGAAAATTGATTTTGTAGGAGGAAGAGAGAATAACTGATGAAGTACAAGAGTTTGAAATAAGATGACATTGATTAACAATTCATGCAGGAGAGAAGGTAGATTATGTAGATTCAGGTGGATTAGGAAATATTATGATGGGAAAATGTAGTTCTGTTATGATTGTCTCAATATTCTCGGTAAATAGGAGAAATTATTGTTAGGTTGTTGTCCATACTAGGTATTAGCCATTAGTTTTTGATATTTGGCATTTTGGGAAATAATGCCTTATTGACAAAGCAAAATACATGAATAGTAGGAATTCTTGGTGGTTTGAGGGGGATGGAGAACGAATGTGTTAAACTGTATTTCATGCAATGGAACCTCATAATGCTCCTCACATCATTGTATAGAAACTGTCAGTGGCATATTGCTCATTGTGTGTTGTTTCCTCATGTGCTTTATTAGCTTTGAAAGTGTGATGTTCATCGCCTGTGCCAAAATTATTTTAGACAGTTCCCCAATTCCTGGACTGAAGACTTCTCACATAGAATAATTCCCTTTATTTCTACCAGACATCTCCGGAGAGATCATCCAGAGCAGGATAAATTAATAGCTTCCTGGACCTCCAAAGAAAAGCAAATAAATCCTAAAAATCCCTGTGACATACAGCCTGTGGATTCCTCCTCAAAGTCACAGCTTTTCCTCTTTCTAATTTTTAACCTGCTTTATTCATTTGTAAATAACACTCCACATTTCTCTGGAAGTGGAGAGGGAAGAGTTAGTGAACCCAGAAGTGGGATTGCTGGATTATATGGTATTTCTATTTTTAATTTTTGGAGGAACCTCCATACTCTTTTCCATAATGGCTACACGAAGTCACATTTCCACCAACAGTGTACAAGGGTTTCTTTTTCTCCAAATCATTGCCAGAACTTCTTACCTCTTGGTTTTTGATAATAGCTATTCTAACTAGTCCAAAGTGATACCTCATTGAGGCTTTTATTTGCATTTCCCTGATGATATTAGTAATGTTGAGCACCTTATTTCATATACCTGATGGCCATAAGTGGTGTTGGGAAAACTGGATACCCACATGTAAAAGAATGGAATTGACCCTTATCTTACACCATACACAAAAATCAACTAAAAATGGGTTAAAGATTTGAATGCAATACTTGAAACCATAAAACTCCTAGAAGAAAACATAGAGCAAAAGCTCCTTGACGTTGGTCTTGGCAATGATATTTTGGATATGACACCAAAAGCTCAAGCAACAAATGCAAAAATAAACAAGTGGGTCTACATCGAAGTAAAACAAAAACAAAATCTGCACAGCAAAGGAAACAAAACAAAACAAAATTTCAACCTACAGAATGGGAGAAGATACTTGCAAACCATCTATTTGGGGTTAATATCCAAAATATATTGATACTAGGAACACATCCAACTTAACAGCAAAAACAAAAACAAAATTTAAGAAAACCCAAAGCACCTGTTTCAAAAATGGGCAATGGACCCGAAGACATATTTTTCCAAAGTAGTCATTAGTTTTATTAGACATCATTATCAAACTATCTCAATGTACTTGATAAAGGAAAATGTATATAGTGCTAAAATAGTTGTCCTCTCAGCTGGCATATAATTTTACTTATTTATTTTGAAATATGAAGTAGGATTGTTAATTTTTCTATTAAATAAAACCAAAAATATCAATTTTAGTTATAATAAATACTTCATGATATGTTTGGATAAAAGTGTTTACTGAAAGAACATTCTAAATCTGAAAGATACTACATAACATATTCTATGCATAGTTTTACTGGAGTCTGCTGAAAATTTGTGCCGGTTAATATGATATAGACAACATAATAGATACACTAACTTATACTGCTTCACTTCTTCAAAGGTATTTTTCGTTCCAGCTAATAACTTCTGAGAAGAGAATTAAAAGTAGCTGAAAGCATTGCTTATGTTTAAACATGTGGAGAGAGCAAGATTAAACATTTAATATTCATTGCCCACCTCTCTGATACATTTGTTTTGCTGTCAAGGGATTCTCCCTTCAGAGGAATTTGTGTTTTGACACTAGAGAATGGAAGAGATTAGGCTGTAGAGTATTGTCAACACTCCCACTGCTCCACTCTGCAATTTTTTTTTTAATTCAAAATACTCCCAAACAAATATTTTTGATAAAGAAAAATAATATATTATAATATAATGAAGTATCCCAGTGCGTTCATTAATTATTAAAGAAAGATTACCCTAAGACCAGATTCATCCCTGTGCTTGAAACAATCAAACAATAAAAAAAAAACCACACACACCAGAGATACGACACTGGATCTGCTTAAAGAAGGGCAGTGATCTTTGAGAAAGAAAACCAAAGAGGGAGCCCTAAGACTGCCCTTGCTTACTTACTGCCTAGAGAGTTTCCATGCAGTGGGACAGGGGAAGTGGACTCCTGACACTGAACAGACAAAGCCAAAGTTCTGGGGAGACCACGGTGGCCAAAGTTGGCAGGTCTGAGAGGACAGGTATTCAAAGAGAGAAATCTCTGGTGTCTGCTGATCAATAAAAACACAACTCCTAATTCAGAGGGCATTTGGTAAAGTAATCAAGAAAGTCTTGTCTCTGGAGTAGGAATTAATTGCCTTTAGACTGAGCATTGATCTGCACCCATCAAAAAATTATAAATTTAAAATCTGAAAGGATCAAACTGTTTCCAACTAAATTATCTGTGTTCCAGAAAAAAGCTGAAAAAAAATATATCAATACAAAAAAACAGCATCTACAAAGATAAAAGTAACAAAACTACAGACAAACTAAAATTTCTCTAACAGATTCCTAAAGAGATTGACACCATTGTTCTGTAAGGATTTGGAGCAACAAGAACTCTCACAGCTTGATGGTAGGAATGTAAAACGCTTTTAACAACTTCTCAGAACTCTTTGGCAGTTTCTCATAATGTTAAACACACATGTAAACTATGACCAACAACTTCACTGTTAGGTATTTATACCCCTTCCAACAAAATAAATTAAAACAATATGTTTAGAAAATAATCTGTATAATAACATACATGAATTTTTAATTTAAAATAGCCCCATTTTTGAAAATTTCTAAAAGTCCATCCAAGGGAAGACAGGTAATCAAAGTGTGATATATTCATATAAGAGATTACCTTTCAGCAATGAAAAATTATGAGCTTCTAATAAACACAGTGACACAGTGAAACCAGGCATAAATGAACATGTACTGTCTAAAGTTCAAAAACAGGTAAAACTAATGTATGATAAGAAAGTGATTGCTTCTCTGATGAAAGGTATCGCCTAGAAAGAAGCTTGAGAAAACTTTCTTAGCTCATATTAGTGTTTTGTTAATGAGGTAGAATTTACTTCGATAAAAATAAAGATACTAGCATGTATTCAAGGATTTATAACATATATCCTACCATAGGAAAATATGTTTTAAAAAACACTCTTACAAAATGATGATTTAAATGAAATAAATTTGCAACCATTTGGAAATCTATTTGTTAGTTTTCTATAAAATTAATTATTCACCTACCCTATTGCCCTAGATCAATAATTACTCCTAGGTACTTATTCAAGAGAAATGATGACTCATAACCACAGAAATATAATTATTTTTGTCCTATTATCTGGAAAATTTCTTCAATATCAAGTTTCAAATTTCTTATAGGTCATTTTAATTTGTCATCATATTAATTCCCAATATTTCTTTATAGTTTTCTCCAAGCATCTTTTTCTTTTTTAAAAAAAGTATAATTGACGTGCACCTTTATTGTTATTGTGTTTTGGATATAAGTTTCTAGTAACACTCTGAAATGAATATTTTAAGCATTCTTTCTCCTCTAAATTGTTTGTTGTCTGTTTGTTTTGCCCTCTCTTTGTGTTAGGTCTGTCTTCACCATTTCGTGCTCCATGCTTGTCTGCTTCTGTAAGAGTGTAACACTAAAAACCTGGATTGAAGCTTACTTTTACAAGGTTCAGTGATCTGGTTCAGTTATTTAGTTGGAGGAATACCATGTCAAAATCTTTTACCATTCTGTTTATCAGTCAGGGTTGAACCAGAGAGGTAGAACTAGTAGAAGACACATTATGAGGCTTATTGTTAAGGAATAGTCCAGATAGACAAGAACATTATCCTTATTGCAGACTGTGAGGAAGGGGAAGTTGGAACGCTGGTGCAGACACTGAAGCTGCTGTCCACAGGGGGTATTTCTTCCTCCAGGGGAAGCTGGCTGTCTTTTTAAGGTCGTTTGTGTAATTAAATCAGACTCACCCAGATTATCTAAGATGATGTCTTTTACTTAAAGTCAACTGATTATTGACTTTAATCAAATTTAAGAAACACTTTCAAAGCAACACCTAGATTAGTGTTTGAATAACTGGGAACTATAGCCTACCTAGACAAGTTGAAACAAGGAAAATATCACATTTAGATTCCTAGAAAAAATAGGTATCATGACTGAATCCTTTATATCCATTCATACTTAAGTCATTTTATGACTAATTTATAAAAGTAAGAGTAAAGATGCAGTGAAAAACAACGTAATTACAAATTGTAATAGAAAATTTAAACACAGCACACCTAATTTTTTCCCCATATTTTTCTAGTTTGAAGACGTTTATAACCTAACTGGGCAACATCCTCTAAATTACTCAACTGGTGTGTGTGAAACTGGAACATATTCATCTTGTAAATACTGATTCCAGGATTCAAATATCTCTAATAAATTCTAGCTTACCATTACCTTCCCCCACCTCAGTTTTATTGAGATATAATTAACATATAACATTGTGTAAGCTTAAAGTGTACAATGTGATGTTTTTATACATTTCTGTGTTGTAAAATGATTGCCTCAATAAGGCTAGCTAACACGTCCATTGCTCACATACTTACCATTCATTGGGGTTGTCAGAATTTTAAATATGGCAAAAAAAAATTTTTTGAAAAACAAGTATTTTACATATTTTGTCAAAACATTAATTCATAATGTTCTTTTTCTTTGAGTCCTAGATTTTCTCCAGTTTGAACAATTATTGGCATTATTAACTCTACGCCTACACTGAATAACTGATTAAAGACACATCATGAATCTATTTGCATGAATGTGAAAATGTTATTTTGAAAAATAGGGAGAAAGTTAATGAAGATATTTAAGCCAGAGTCCATTTAATGGATAATTCAGTCTCATTAATTAGATGACTCATTATTAGGTAGAGTAATCATTTTCTTAGTGGCTAGAAAAAAATTTTCTTAGTGGCTAGAAAAAAAGAAATTTTCTTAGTGGCTAGAAAAAAAGAAAGCTCATGTTTATAAACACACTCTATTAAGAAATGCAAAGATTAGTTCATTGCTGTTCATCAAGTTAATATGACAAGAGCAGTAAGATAAAAATGAATGGCAGTCACTTCCTGGGTTGGAAGCAGAGATTTAATAAAACAGAAAATCATTCTTACCCACTTGCTTAAAAACTGAGACCACATTTTTCATAATATTTTTTTGTTTACTGCATGCCAGTTCTTGAAAACTAATTATGAATGTCATTGTCTCAGAAGACTACAGTTTTATAAAAACTATAACTGACAGGCAGATAAATAAACATAAAAATTGTGATAAAATATCATAAATATACATCTTAATGGAATACTTTAGAGTGAGTTTCAGCAAACTTTTTCTGTTAAGGGCCAGATAGTAAATATTTTAGGCTTTAACAGTCATGTAGTTTCTGTTACAACTATTCAATTATTCAACTCTGCATTATAGCATAAAAACATCCATAGACATTATGTAAATGAATGATCTGTGCCCCAATAGAATTTTATTTATAAACAAACTGAAATTTGAAATGTTATGTAATTTATGTCACAAACTATTTAAAAATTTTAAAAATTACTTCAAGCTCTGCAAGCATTATTACCTTGCTGGTTGTATAAATACTGTAGGCCGTAGACTGCTAATGCTTGCATTAAAGAAACAAAATTATGTTATCAGTAAAACCTTTCCATGGGAAACAGTTTGAAATTAGAGTATCAATTATGACTAAGAGAGTTAAGTGAAAAGTCTTTCTAGCAAGATAGAGTGGGTTTTGCAGGGTATGTTTGTGAGAAAGAGTACATAATTTGGGAGAATGGCAAGTAATTTTGTGTGTGGGTAGAGGGCAGATGTCAAGAGATGAGAATAGAGAATTCAGTTTGGGCTAAATTACAAATGCCTTTAGATCATCCAAAGTGCTTATAATTTATTCTAATGGAACTGACAAGACTTTACTGGGATTTAAAATAGGGAATAAAAGAATCAGATTTGGGCTTCCCTGGTGGCACAGTGGTTGAGAGTCTGCCTGCCAATGCAGGGCCGTGAGCCACAACTATTGAGCCTGCGTGTCTGGATCCTGTGCTCCGCAACAAGACAGGCCGCGACAGTGAGAGGCCTGCGCACCACGATGAAGAGTGGCCTCCGCTCGCCGCAACTGGAGAAAGCCCTCGCACAGAAACGACCCAACACAGCCAAAACTAAATAAATAAATTAATTAATTAATTTAAAAAAATCAGATTTATATTTTTGTAAGTCTCACCTCAGATGCATAGTTTGGGAATACACCATAGACAAGACTGTAGGCAGAGAGCTTAATTGGATAGTACATTTGATAGTGCAAGAGAAAATGCAGGGTGACCTGAACTACAGTAATAATATGGGTTCATTTATACATATGTTATTTTTTTCATGCCACTGAATGGAAAATTAAATATGTTGCCACGTGGCTTAGATGTTAAATCCTTTATTATCAAGAAATAAAATTCATATTATACAATAAAATCAGTGAAAAAAGCTAAACCCCAATGTACTCTCTTGACTGCTGTCAAGAGGTTAGCAACCCCATCAAGAGGTGGTCAGTTAAAACAGTAAGCTAAAGGGCTTCCCTAGTGGCGTAGTGGTTGAGAGTCCACCTGCTGATGCAGGGGACACGGGTTCATGCCCCGGTCCTGGAAGATCCCACATGCCGCGGAGCGGCTGGGCCCGTGAGTCATGGCCGCTGAGCCTGCGCGTCCGGAGCCTGTGCTCCGCAACCGGAGAGGCCACAACAGTGAGAGGCCCACTTACCGCAAAAAAAGAAAAAAACCCAGCAAGCTAAAGTGGAAGTAGTAATGTTATTTTAATCTCTAACTGAGAGTATAAGAGGCTAAACGAAAAAAAATCTCTGGTCCCCACTATGTTCCATTTTTCCCCATGGAACAGCTCTGGGCAGAGGTCAGGTGGGATCAGCACAGGTGTGGGGATCTTCTCCTCACCCAGGAGTGATGGATGAAATGCTCCCCCTATTTTATAGACCTGGGGACTGGGGAGCGGGGCGGGCAGAAGAAGGGGAAGGACTCTAGGAGTGGAAATGTACGGAGCACCAAGTCAGAGTGCAGAAAAATGTCCTCAGGTTTTCCCTTCCCCTCCTCCCCCGATGCCAGTAAGGAAGTCTGAGGAGGGGCACTTGGAAAAGACTTCTGCTAAGGGACTCCAGTCAGGAGGTCTCAGATGCAGGGGCTTGGGCCAGGAGTGGCTGATTTGCACAAAAGGAAAGCTGGCCATCCATGGGCGGGGTCTGAGTCCTTGACTGCAGCCCCTTCCAGAGACTGCAATGCATTAGCTGTGCATCCAGTCTGATGTTAGGGGAATATCTTTCCCCTTTGAGGCCTGCTCGGTAAAGCCTCTATAATTTATTATGATCAGGCCTGAAATATCACGCAGTGGATTTTGGCCTGGAGTTGAACTCTTCAAATGCCTCCTAGATTTTCTGTCAAGTGGTAAAAGTTAATGAAGGATTAGAATTCCATTTTGACAAGACAACTAAGAGTCAGATCATGAGGAATGAAGTTTTGTTATGGAAACCTAGTACAACAGAGAGAAAAGCAGGATAATTTAGTACAACAGAGAGAAATGCAGGATGAGTAATGTAGAAAGAATGGCATGAATACCATTGAAATTTCCATGATCAGATATAAAATCAAGTATGTAAAGGATTCCTGCCTTTTCTTCTTTCCTGCAATGTCATGTCTGCATTTATTTACCATAATTTTCCCTCTAATTATTCCCTATAAGTTTGTTTTATTGTTTTATTTTTTATTGAAGTATAGTTGATTTATAATAGTGTGTTAGTTTCAGGTAAACAGCAAAGTGACTGTTATATATATATTTTTTAAAAAAATTCTTTTCCCTTACAATTTATTATAAGATATTGAATATGGCTCCTTGTGCTATGGGGTAAAACCTTGTTGTTTATTTTATATACGGTAGTGTGCACCTGTTATTCCAATACTCCCAATTTATCCCTCTCCCACTTTCCCTTCGGTAACAATAAGCTTGTTTTCTATGTCTGTGAGTCTGTTTCTGTTTTGTAAATCACTTCATTTGTACTATATTTTAGATTCCACATATAAGTGATATCACATGGTATTTGTCTTCCTCTGTTTAACTTACATCACTTAGTATGATAATCTCTAGGTCCATCCATGTTGCTTCAAATGGCATTTAATTCTTTTTTACAGCTGAGTAATATATATATGCCACCTCTACTTTATCCGTTCATCTCTACTTTATCCATGCATCTATCAGTGGGCATTTAGGTTGCTTCCATGTCTTGGCTATTGTAAATAGTGCTGCTGTGAACATTGTGGTGCATGTATCTTTCAAGTTAGGGCTTTCATCTTTTCTGGGTGTATGCCCAGGAGTGGGATTGCTGAATCATATGGTAACTCTGTTTTTAGTTTTTTAAGGAACCTCCAGTCTGTTTTCCCAACCCTCCAACAGTGTAGGAGGGTTCTCTTTTTTCCACATCCTCTAGCATTTATTATTTGTACACTGCCTTTTCTTCCTTCCTGCAATGTCATGTATGCATTTTTTTACCAGACTTTTCTGTCTAATTTTTCCCTATCATTTTTAGTGTATGTTGGTTTGGATAACTTTATAATTTATTATCTGATTTCAACAAATTAAGACGTATTTGGGAATGGATCAGAAGAGGAGTGACCATCACAGTGACCTGTTTTGGGGAGGACCAGTGCATTTTAATCTATGCAAAATATAATTGAACTATGTTAGCCTAATCATGTACTAGATACATGATTAGTACATGTATCTAATCATGTACAAGCTATTAGTTGCATTATGTTAGACTAATCATGTACTGTTACTCTTTTGAAGTTAAAATTCGGAAAACGCAGGTGCATGAATATTGAATAGTCTTGGAGGGGACTGTTCAGATATTTCAGATTGGCTTATTCAGACACATTCCAAATCTCTTGCAGTCTGGCTAAGTACCTACTCAATTTGGAAAAGCTAAAGACTGTGTTCTCATTGTACTCCCTTACAGCTCAGATTTTCATATGACCTACTTTCTGTAAGAGGGGAAGATGCCTTTTTATTCTTTTTCCTGACAAACAAGGTAGCAGGGCCATTTACTTTTCTATGGTAACAGTAACAAGGGAGCCAGTTTCTCGTCCCTAGCTTTGTGGCTGATGCCATTCAGTGTTGTTCAGAGATTGTTCAAGGCAGAGATGCTATGATCATTGAGCCAGCAGTTGAGGCAGAAGTTTCTTGACGGTTAGAGAAAAAACAAAACAAGCAACTTGTGCAAGTTTGAGGTGAGTCTGTGGATACCTGGATGGAGGTGACTTGCACCAGCTGGGTGATCCCTCACTGACCATAGCAGCTTCATTTACGTCTATCTTCCCTATTTAAATAACAATACAACCATATCAGAAGCAGATGGATCCCATAGATAAGGCTCTTGAAAATCATATAGCTACAGAGATCCAAGATACATGTTTAGTAGTTGGACATACTGCATGTTTTTGGTAGCTGGATTTAACACATTTCTTGAGAAAAATAAATGTACTCTAGAGAATGCAATTGCGATTTTCAATACAGAGGCAAAATTAGGGTCCAGATCTATCAGGAAGATGGCAGATGGTGTCTCATACATTTCCTGCCATGTAAATCAGTAATGTATGGAGCAGAGATTATACGTCAACTAAAAATAAGTACACAAAAAATAGTCAATGATCACCAAAATCTAAAGAGGAGGGAAGAAGAGGAAGACCGCAAAAGCAAAGGGAAAAAGAAATGCGCTGGTATCAGAATGGACTGTGTCGTTTTTCTATAAGAGACATGAATGGAGGCTCCCAGAGGAAATTCAAGACCAACAGAAAAGAGAGAAACAGAAGAAATTTTTGTTTGTGTCGTTAAATTGAAATGCAGACATTTAAACCTTCCTACTTCAGCTTCAAAGTTGAGAAACAAAGAAATTTGCGTCAGAAATTTTTATCTAGCTTTTATGAAGTGTGAAAGATAGAGAAACATTGCCTTTTAATGCAGTTTTCATGGAAGCCTATTTTTGATGGACAGTGTACCGAAAGTTACATGAAATTGCATATTATTTTCTATGAAAATACATGCTTAACTTACAGAAGTTTATTATTATTTGAACTAACCATTTTGCTTAGATTTTACATTGTGATAAAATTTGAAACTGTGGAAAAATAATTAACAAAGTTAGCATGACATTAGAGCCAGCAGTTATGAAGGCAGTATTCTGAATCTCCAGCATCTCTGTCATGGCAAAAGGAGCAACCTTCTGGCTATGCCATTGTTGTGATGAGCTCCAGGAATTCTTTAGAAGCTCTTCTCAGAAACTGCTCAAACCAGCCCTTCCAATAATGGGTGAGAACCTAATTCCATATATCATGTTTTTGTTTGCTTATATTACCAGTAGACTTATTATCTCTAGAACTAAAAATTGACTGATACATTAAGTATATTGATGAAATAAGTTGAATTTCTTTAAATAAATTGTTCCCTCTTAATGATAAGTTCATTTCTTGAAACCTTAAGCACAAATATACAAAAGTGAAAATATAATGCAATTAGAAGAAGGAAGCAGCTCTATAAACATTCCAGCTTTATAGAGTGAAATTGCGTATGGAATATAGTTCTTTTGTTTAGTCAAATATTTATAATGCATAATTAAACAGTCAGTGTTATTTGAAACACAATTTTAAACTTACTAAAGAGTAATTGAATTGTATAATCATATTAAATATAGAAGTAAATGGGATTAATGTTATCTTTATAATTACATTAAAACAAAGCACATCCGAATTTACACAATAATGAAAATGTTCTATATCTGGACTTTGGCAGTGAATACAAAACTATATACATTCGTCAAACTCATCAAATTGGAGAAAAATCAGTAAATTTTGCACAAGCCAATTATACCTCAATAAATAAGGTTAAAAAACAATCCAAATATTTGTACTAATCCACATTAATAAAAAACCCATGGTATTTCACCATTATTACATAATTTACTATCTAGTTAGAATAAACAATGGAAGTATTATTTCATATTTTAATATTTGATTAGAATAAATAAAATCCTGTTTATCTCCTTTCAATTTGTCACTCACCTCAAGATGCTGTGAATAAAAAGCTACTATGCTGCAATTGTTTATGCCATTATATCATTAGATTTTACTTTTCTTGATGTTTATAAAAAATAATTTTAATTAGAACATTGAGAGCATTATTTGTAGAATATTGTTATTCTGCAATATTTGAGCATCATGATTGAACCAGTTCTCAAATATGACACCTGAAGTAATTATAAGCAAAGAGAATACCAGTCACCATGGCTCCCAGATGAAGCATGTTTCAGTATAAAATATGTAATGGACTCCTGGTTCAGACAATATGCCACAGAGTCATTTTTTTTCTTGTTCCTTCCTAGTATGCAGAACTATAAATTCTGGAAATGACACAAGACATAAACAAAGGAAAACCCTGAAAGGTGGTAAAAAATGTGAACTGCTTTGGGATACCAGGAGCTGGAGGAATAGCACATTAGCAAGGCATCTGGTTTGACCCCATCTGATAAGAAGGCTCCCAGACCTATTGTTTTCTGATCCCCCCAACCTAGCAAGAGAAAGCAGCCTAAGTTGGCTCCTTCTTCCCTGTATCAATTAGGAGCCACTTAATCAAGATACCCACCAATAATAACAGCTGGGAAAAGTGCTCTTCTTCTCTGCTATGCCCAAGCATCTTCTCTCTATTCACAAACACCAAGGCAAGATTTACTCCACAGAGATAGCCAGTGATGTAAATGCTGTTCTTATCCTTAATTTGCAATAAGAAAACTGAGGTAAAGAGAGGTTAAGGAATTTTCCAGTGTCTTAACAGCAAGGAAGTGATGAAGCCTGGATTCACCTCCAGTTAATCTGACTCCAGAGATGGAGAAAATGCCTGAGTGGAGAGTGGTGTCACTGAAGGCAAAGGAAGAGGGTCTTCAGAAATGAAGGGAAAGAGAAGATACTTCAGTCATTTCAACAAAGATGGCTGGGATAGGGAATGAAATGTTACCTCTGGGATCAATAATAATGGTGCCATTGGTGACCTAGGGAAGGACATTCTATTGGAAGCCAGTTATTAGCTTAAAGTATGGGGATGAGGAAAGTAGTGTGTGTGTGTGTGTGTGTGTGTGTGTGTGTGTGAAGGTGTGCAAGCATGTGTGTGTGCATGCACGTATGTGTTGTAAGAGTACAGAATTGAGTAAACTTTAAATGATGATAGAAGAATTCTAAAAGGGAGAGTTTGAAGACAGATGAATGAATGGCATAACTGATGTATGCAGGGCTCTGAAGAGTTTGGAGAGGATAATATTGCAACAACGTTGGTGGGATTAGGCATACAGGGAAAGAAGCACGTACATCTTGCCCATGGTGATACACCATGGCATTTGTTGACCATTACCGTAAATAGAAACTTAATGACATTTCAATCAAAGAAGTACAAAGGATTTTATTTTTAAATGAATAAACTCATACTGGTTAAAATATTCTCTTTATGTCTTAATATGGTGCTATAATAACCTTTCATAATTTGAAAAAAAATGTTTTCTATCCTCCTCTGCATTGAAATGTACTATATGCTAAATTGTGTCAGTTTTTCCAAGGAAGTCGCTCAAGTTAAAGAATATTAATTTGGAGTTTGGGTGTGAAGAGGATCAGAAGCCTGTTACTGGATAAACTACCTTATATAAGTAATAAAACTGTAATTAAATAAGTAAATTTTATGAGAATATACTTTAACTGATTTTTTAAATATAAAGTGCTGAGTTGTATATCACAGGCTTTTAGTTGGTAATCAATTTTTATGATATCTCAATTAGCTTATTTTTGTTTCATAACTAGATGAATTTAGAATTTAATTGCAGTTCTCTAAAAGAACGGTTTGTACAATCCTCTATGGTGTTTACTATGCTGCTAATGCAATATAATACTCAGGGTCAGAAAATTGATGCTGAATCAAAAACTTTAGCTAAATTCTTAAGATAAATTTAATATTTACTCAGACCTCAAAAAGTATAATAACTTGAGCAAGTACCTAATATGTTATTCAGCAACGGAATAGCTGATTGAGCTACTGAGATAAATCTATCAATATAAGAGCTTGAAAGGATTTTAGCAATAAACTGTACAAACGTTTCATTTTCATTATGAGAATATTGGCCTCCAATATCCTCACAGTTATAATAAAACTAGTGAAATAATAGAAATAAGGTTGAGAAAATACATGTATTGTGACAGTGAAATGAAATTCCTATATTCATAGTGACTCTTTCTAAACAGTCTATTGTAGCAACTATCTATTCACATTTATTTCTTTATAATCGTGTCCCGAAGCATGGTAGCTGAAAATGATGACTTATTCAGTTGATTTCAAGAATGTTAGGGTTACGAAATTTTGATTAATTTTAAAAGGACCACTATGGCCATTCTTTGGATGTGTTATATCCTTCAAACATCTACATTTGGGAATATCATTGATACTGTACAGTCCAAGGCACCATCTGTAAAGAGGTTCTATAAACTCACAGGTTTTCATCTTTTAGAAACAACCGAAAATCAGTTTAAAGTTTTAAAATATTTTGTCTATAAGAAATATTAAATACAGAAAACATAAATGTAATGTTAAAATCACAAAGAATAGATTTTTTTGTATTGTCACAGCTTTATTTTTGTCTGTAATATATTAGTTTAAGTGATATTTTACAGATAATATCTCACAGACCAGCAAACATATTAGTATGTGTAATGAAGGGACATTATTGATTTTCAATGATTATTGTCATTTGACTGGAACATATGTAAAAGAGAAAAAACAGCTATGAACTAAACAAATAAAACATTGGGTCTAATTTACAATTTGCTTTTTTATCCCCAAGTAAGTCATCAGAATTGTTCATGATAGTTTCAAGTTAAAATATTTTTTGAAAAGTTTCCTGAAAGAAGCAGTAGCATGTTCTGATAGGATTGCAAATTTTCACTCCTTTCAACTAGACTAGCCAGATTCCTCAAGAAGTTATATTATGAGCTTTGTGATCATTCAAACTTAGGAAAGATGTGTGGTAGTAAGCCATTGTTCTGCTGAGATATAGATAAATAAAGGATAAATAAATAATTGAAGAGTTTGTGACAGCTGGGTGTCTGTAACAATTGAAGCAGGGGAAATCACACTGTGAAGCTTTGAACTAAAAGCATCTTGTTCACATAAACTGACAGGGTAATGGAGAGGATTAAAAAGAAAGACAATACATATAGCAAATGCTTGTCTATGATACACAATTCACTAAGTGGGAATTTGTTATTTATATTATTTACATGGGTTATTTGTAAATTCCCTATGATCCTACTACAAACAATTTAGAAAAATCCACAATAGTCCTGGAGAGGGAATAACACTGTCATACATATCATGTTAAAAACCTTTGACTGTTGTTAAGTATTAAGCTTTCTGATACTCTTCCTTTGTACATCTTTTCTCCACTGAACGAGGAAATAGAAACAAATTTAAACCATTTGTCCTTCAGTCACATAATAGTATTGTAATTCTCATTCTGCAATAGCCTTAATAAGGCATCACTGAGGGTGAATGCTTTCGAGTGGTCATATTCCATTATTTCAGACATTCATTTTCTTTCACTTCGCAAAAATCATATCATAAGTGCATTTTTAATATACCTGTAAAAATTGAATTATTTATCCAAAACTTTGTATCATTCTGATAAATTAGATCATCAAGAAATGATTTTTATTTCACTTCCAATATAGGATGTCATATGAAGAACAATTCTGGGACTCAAAACTCTATGAATACCTATCTCTATATAAGTTAGGTAGCTTGCAAAATACATTTATAAGCTATGGGCGTATGTTGTGTTCGTGTGTGTGTCTGAGTATGTATCCATTCTCAAATATATATTCTTATATATATGCATGCACACATTATATATTCTTAATATATATATTATCTACATAAACACATAAACGAATATATAGACACATTATATTCCTCAAAAGAAAAAAACACTCCAGGTATCAAAGATTCCTAAGAATATTCAGTAATAAATGATACTAAATTTTAAAGAAGAATTTATTGCATGCATGATTTATAAAAGACAATATAAAATATCATGTAAATTGCTATTTGGAAGATACTTTATTATGAAAAAGTCAGATAAAATTAAACTGTTAATGGTATAACAGAGGCAATGGGCATATTGGTGTTTGCTATAAAATTACTTCACCTACTTTGGGTGTCTGAAAAATCTTTATAATAAAATGTTTAGAAAGAAGTACAATAAAAGTGTGTATAGTTCAGTGCATTTTTACAAAATAAATGCACTAATATAACCAACTCCCAAATCGAGGCATAAAACATCATCAGAATGAAACAAAAGCCCCTTCTACTCACTTTCAGTAATCAATTTCCTCAAAACTACAGGATGTATAAACCTAGAAATAGAATCACTGCATCACAGCTATGCATACTTTCACCTTTAATAAGTATTGCCACTTAATTTTCCAAAGTGTGCACACCAGAGTCACCATTACCACAAGGAAATGAGATTTCCAATTATTTCATATCCTTGTCTATACTTCATATTTTCTTTTTTTTTTCACTTTAGGCATTCTGTTATAGGTGCAATGGTATTGTATTATGGTTTCAGTGTGCATTTATTTAATAATAATATTGAGCACCTTTTTCGTATTCTTATTACTAAGCTGGGCATCCCTTAATATGGTCTCTTTGTGTATTTTGCTGATTATCAATTTGGATTGGCTTTCTTTTATGTTTTAAAAAAATTGATATATGGATGTTTTTTATGTATTATAGTTTTTAGTCCATTGTCAGAAATATCTACTGCCTTGATCTTTTCTTGCTCTATGGGTTACATTTAATCTCAGGGTTTTCTTTTGATAACAAATAAATTATTCATTTCAATATATCCAAATCAATATTTTAGTAATCCTTAAGTAATTTTTGTGTCTAAGAAATGCCTGTCTATTCTAGGGTCATGATGGTAGTCTCATATATTTCTTTTCGAAGTTTTATAATTTTACCTTTCATATGAAGATACGTGAAAAATCTGAAATGTCCTTTTGTGTACTGTGATAGATAGAAGTTTTATATATTTTTTGAAATGAAGATTAAGTTAACAAGCTTCTTTTATTAAAATGTCCATCCTATCCTCTTTGCACTGTAGTGTCACATTTATCACAAATCAGGTGACCATATGTATGTGGCCTTTTATTGGATTCTATTTCATTATTCTATTTCTCTGATAGAAATTAGAGAATTTCTAAATTCACACTAATACCATACTGTCTTAATCACTATAGCTTTATGGATCCTTCTTTATTTTTGATTTTTCGTATTTCCATAAAAATTTTAGAAATACGTCAATTTACACACACACATACACCTACCTAATCTCTAGATCAGATTGAGGAAAATTCATATATTTCCAACATAGGATCTCACAACCAGTGAATAGGATATAGCCTTCATTTATTTAGAATTTATTTACTTATCTCAACATTTAGTTGGAATTTGCAAGACAAAGCTCTTTCACATAATATATTTTTTAGACTTTTTTTCTTTTTTTGTCATTAAAAATGACTTTTTCCTTATTTGTTGCTGGGTTCCATTTGCAAGAATTTTTTGAGGTAATTTTGCATCTGTTTATAACAGAGTTGGAAGTGTGATTTTTTTTTTCTGTTTAATGTTCTTTCAGTATCGAGTTTATGCTGGCCTAATTAAAAGGAGTAGGCACTTTCTGGCTTCTACTTAGAATGTAAAAAGCTAGTGTCACTCTGACATTAAAAGTAAGTGGAAAAGAAAGATAATCTAAGACATCTTGAATGCATTAGAGAGCCGAGACTGGAAGGCAAGCAACTAGCCTGAAATCTAAGAATAAACACACACTTTCAAGGAGACATATGAATACAAGTACTGCCTTACTTGGAGCAGAGCACCAGAAAAATATGGGAGCTCTATAAAAGCAGATAAAAAATGTAATGAATTGCTCAAAGCCTACTGTTAACTAAAGTGTATAAAATATCTGGAAGCCACAGATTAAAGAAAAAAAAAATGGGTTTGCACAGACTTGCAGGCTCTTCTCCTCAGACAACAGCATGAAATTTTAAACCAAAACTATTCAGCTATATTAAGCAAAAGATAATCTCAGTATTGCTCGTGAAAATGATCTGATTTGGTACTACCATAGAGCCAAAGTTATTGCTTCCCAGTGAATAAGGGATGTGTTGGATAGACTTATTTTATATTGTTGTGTTGAACAATGAAGAGGAGCTCTGAACCACAGAAATTTTGTTTGTACAATAGTTATTTAATTGTTTTTAATTACTTTACATGGTTGAAATATTCAGTTACTTTTCTATGTTCTGGTTGTTTAATAGTAAAACAGTATCACAAGCATTTATAGTGCATCAGTTAAGATGTCTTTGGATTCAAGAAACAGAAAGTGGGAATGAAATAAATAGGATAATATGTTTCATAAATTATAAGAAATATTTGTTGATTTAATGTCTTAATGTTTCTATTTTGGCTTCTAAGCAATTCTTTTGACTTTACACTGCTACTTTTACAATGAGTTCTAAGCATCACATCCTCACATGACAATATTCAGAGGCAGTACAATAATAGCTTCTGTACTATGTCCTACTTGAACTGTTTCCTCAGAAACTCCACTGGATTTATCCTTCGGTGTTATTGGCTAGACCTGTGGCATAATCGTGTCAATCCAATCATTGCCAAGGGAACAGAAATGCCATTGTTGCCCTATACTAATTAGCATCTACCAGTTACCCAAAGCACAAATAAAATAATTATTCTTTTAGTGAGGAAGTAGAAGGAGGGTAAAGGCTGTTTTGTTAGCAGCCATGCAGGAATATTACTTTAAATTACAATTTATATGTTTAAAGATCTCACAATATAGTATTGCTCTAATGAGAAAGAACCCTTTTCCTCTTCTGAAACCTTCCAGTCTTATTGCTAGTGTAGAATTGATGCCAACCACGTGCAGTTGGCTGAGTCAAGCCTAGTCTATTGGGAGGAGAACTGTGGGTAGCAAATGTGTGTAAATACTTACCTTGAAGGGAAAAAAAAACCAAAAAAAACCCCTCATTAAGCCATGGAAGAAAGTTTCTCGTTCTATGGATACCATTGCCAAACACACATCGTTTGTAGGCTTTTAAGGATGGTTTAAAATAAGAGGCTCATAAAATTGGTGAGATCTTTATCTCAGTGTCTTATATCTCCTTATTTCAATATACTAAGAATTAAACTTGACTTTGCTTAAGAAGCATTTCAAATTACAATGAGAGAGGATCAACTTAGACTAAAGAACTCCAATTCATTAATGGATAAATTTTAAAAATTGATAATTAGTTATTATAATTTGGCATCGATACTCAGGCAAAATTAATTACAATGAGAATTGCATTAGTTAATTGGTAATGAGTATTTCTTTATTAACATTATTTATATTGATTTAGCCAGGTATTTTCCATTGTGATCTAAACACATATATATAAGAACAGGTGAAAGAGAAAAATACTTCCTAGTCTAGATTGTTATGAGAGTAAATAATGTAAAGCATAATAGAATATTCCAAAATATTATAAATCATAAGTGTCCAGAAAAAGGAAAAAAAATCAATACAGGATGAAGTTTGGGAGAAAATTCATAACCTTGAAAATGATTAAATAGTGAATAGGTATAGACTCTAAAGGACGTTTATCATGCCAGGCAGTGAAAACAGATTGAGAAGGGGTTCATATAAGGACTAACGCATGTGAGCAAGGAAACCCTCTTAACAAGAAAAGAGGCTTTGTGTAAATAAGTAGCTGCAATTGGAATTCTTTGAATACTGTTTCACTTTTATCAGCACAAAATTTGTTTTTGAAATGAATGAATCTGGAAATTAGATGAGAAATTACATTGAATTAGAAAGAGTTAAAGGATTTTAATGTCGTTGTTTTTTTCTTTTTGTTTTTTTGCTTTAAAGTAGAGAACAATTCGAATGCTAGCTGTATTCCAGTATTTGAATTACTCTCATATGGAAGAAAGATATCCCAGGAAAACTTAACCCAGTTTAATATAAAGACAGAAATGCATTACTCATCAGCAACAACAGATAAAAGATTATATCTAGCCATTAAATGTTTAGGTAAATAAGAAATGTATTAAAAGGTTAGAAAGATACTTTAACCCTTCAGAATGATTCTGACCTTGAGATTTTGTAATTACTTCGACTTTAGACACTTGAATCATTTGGGGAAGCTAAATATGTTCTGCCTTTACCTATTTCACTCTGGCAACAATTGTCTTTTATTTATTTTTGTTTCCCTTTTCCTCTCTGAATATTAATTTTCTTGATTGAGAACACAGAAAAACTATGAGTTAATTCATGCATAAGTTTTATTTTTTTATTTTATATTTTAAAAATTATGTCTTACCTTATTACTAATATTATTTAAATTTTATAAATTTTTTCTTGAATTTTCTTCAGATATATTCCTATATTTTACTTTTCTTTTAAATAAATCTTGGACATATCATAGAATGTCACTTGTATAGTTAATGTTGTATACATTTCTGTATAGAAAGTATTGACATTTTTTGTGTCCTGTATGAACATATAATAAATTTGTTCCAAAGACCTGGAAAAATAGGCATTTTTATTCTTATAGAAGACACATTTTTATAGAGTATATTATTTTAATATGAGATATACATGCAATATTTACACTTAAACGTAAGAGGAATCATATAGCCAACGTCTATCTGCCATGTGATTCAGTCTAATATATCAATGCGTCTCCAGTAAATAATGTTTAGGTGATTTTGACTTGGCTATTCCCTTATACTAATATATTGGGATGTGAATCTTTGTCTTAAACATTCCTCCATATTCCACATGTTAGTCTGTGTACTGAGTAAAGTCTACATCTCCTTTTTCTGAGGAGTAATATGTTTAATTATGAATAATATTTTGTGGTACTTGCTACTGAAGTTTCTAGAGGCAGATCCCCCAGCTGTATACCATTTACTAGCTCTATTACTTGGGCAAGTTTCTCAGCTTCTCTGTATCTCAGCTACTAACCATAAAGTAATTTAACTTTATTATCTACTATTGAGGAGTCCTCTGAGGAGAAAATGATTTAATTCCCATAAAGTTCTTAGAAGAGAACCGAACAAGTACTCCTTAAATGTTAATGGTTAAGATTACCATCCTTTCCGTCTTGCTTTCATAGACAGCTGTCCTTTATAGATATAAGATAAAATGATCTCTGTGTAGCCCAGGCTACTCTACCTGATGCCCCAGGCCACTGCTTCAGGCTCCAATTTTATTACCAAAACTCTGAGAAGAGATTTTGTTATTTCAAAAATACACAGTCCAATATTTGACCCTTAAATATATATTTCTATGCTTCTTAATTTTCTCTTGCTACTCACCCTTTTCTTTCTGCCTAAAAATTTGACAAATTTTTGAATATACTTTGAAACTTACACAATACTGTAAAATTGATAATAACTCTGAGAGTATGCATCTTTTCTGCACAGCATTACTTAATGCTCTTACAAGATATCTTTTATTTTTCAGCTTATATCTGGGGTGTTTACTTATCTACAGATAAAGATATACACTATGCAAGTATTCTTAAAAATCCTTACTATATACCCTTAACTCAACTGAAGCAAGATTTCAGTGCCCCAAAGTAACTTATTTATGACTGAGCTCAATTTAGCTGAAACTTATTTCTTCTTGTTGGAATGAACTCAGTATTGCTAAGTAAGGGTAAAACAAAAAAAATCTCTCCTTTAAAATTCTGATATTTTTAACCATTCTAAAATAATTTCATGAATCTCTTCTGTCCTCCTCTGAGAACTCTGGAAGTGATCTGAGTTCAGGACTAGTGATCAAGTTTGGAATTATAAATCATCCTTGCTCAGAGCTTGTGGGCTGCTTAATTCATAAACATTCTTTGTCCATCCTGATATCCACAGAGTTCTCAGATCACTTAGTATGTTTCTAGCCATTGTCTATGTGCCTCTACTGTTGAAGCCCTTCATTACAACATGGCCTTTGACCACCAGTTTCAAAAGTTCTTTGATTTCCTACTTTTCTCAAGGATCTTTTAGGTACAGTAGACTGCACTCAGCCTATCTTTTGCACCCTTAGTAGGCTGGTTAATGTTTGAATGCTTCTTCTCACCACATTGTGTATTTCAGTGTTCTCTAAGTCCATTCATAGTCTCTTTTCCAACACAGCTCCCTTAAGGCTTTCGCTATCACACTGGTCACAGACCCAATGTAGAGTTTCCCTGAAAGTAATGTGGTCTCCTAAAAGTTCTAGGTTAGTAGCTTCCAAGGTGGTGGGGAGGAAAAAAAGAGAGGAGGCAGCATATGTTACCAGGGGATCATTTGGAAATGTGTGGGGAATGCTTTCTGTTTGTCACAATGACTGGGGTGAATGTTAAAGATGGACCCCTGAAACTAAAAATAGTCCTCCACAAAATGTCATTAACATCCACTTATGAAACACTCAAGGAATAACAAAATTTTTCTTATAGCTCTCAGATTAACTCTGTAGTAGAATCTACTGCTTGAACCTTTTCTTCTGCCCTAGACTTTGAGCCAGAAGAGAATTTGACTCAGGAATCAAGTTGTATCAACGCCAAATCTCTTGCTCCTGCAAATTTGCTGAATTATTTCTTTTAGCTTGAGGACTGGTTCATGGATAATTGTCTCAAGTTTGTTGTTTATGATTAAGTCTCATGCTTTTTTTGCCTGGACTTTTCTTTTTTTTTTCTTTTTAATTGGGAACCTCATCTACTTTAGTAAAACAATAACTTTTCTCTCTCAAATACATAACATTTACCTTGATTAATCTTAAATTTTTTTACTCTAAGAAGTTCACTTTTGCTAAGGTTTAAAAAAAAAAAACACATTTTAAATGATGCAATTAGCTTATTTGTCCTAAGCAGCTTTCCCTGAGAAATGGGAGGTAAGATCTCAGTATAATAAGAAACACTGAAGAAAAGGAAAATCTGTTTACAATTTCCAAATTAAATTTGAAAGATCGATTTCTGATTCCATGTACATTAGGCACTGATTTAATTTAATCAATGTGTAATATATTGAGTATGGTCTCTAACATTTCAGACCTAAGTAAGGTCCTTTTTTTAAACACTGTTTGATAGATAAAAAGATAAATAAATGGATGGATAAATGAAGAGATTGATACTATTTCCTCTTTATTATTTATGAGATATAATTTAAATTTTGGAGAATGTATAACATCCATGTAATCAATACCTCTATCAAGAAATGGTATATTTATACCAGAAGTCCCCTCATGCTCCTTTCCAGTAAAACACCCTTTTCCCAATACCTAATCAATCACTGCACTGATTTTTATTACCATAAATGAGTTCTGCCTCTTCTAGAATTTCATATAAATGTAATTATATACAGTTTATGTCTGACTTTATCCACTCAATCATTTTCTCAGTGTAATGCTTTTGAGGTTCATGCATGTCCACGTGAGTATTACTAGTTCATCATTTTAAATACTGAGTAATATTCTACTGTATGACTATCACACTTTATTCTGTTCTTCTTGATGGGTGTTTTATAAGTTTCTATTTTCTTGCTATTTTGAACAAATCTGCTATGAAGATTCTTGTGCAAGACTTTTGTGGAGATACGTTTTCATTTTTCTTGAGTAAATACCCAGGACATAGCATTTGCTATGTCTCATTGTAGCTATGTGTTTACTCATGGACAAAAATACCAACAATATTCCAGTTTCTTCATCTTCTCATCAATAGGTAGTGTAGTCATCTTTTCATATTAGTCATTCTTAATGGTATGTAAAGTAATCTTACTATGGCTTGATTTGCATTTTATTGGAAAATAATATTTAGCAGTTATTCATGTTCCTGGAAATTTTTCTATGTGTAGGGGAGTGTGTGTGCCCTTGCATGTATGTGTTTCTGTGTGTTTGTGTATGTGTCAGATAGAGAGAGGGAACTCAAGTAATTTGGTCATTCTATTTTCTGTAGAAATTATTTGTATGTTCTGGATATAAGTCCTTTATCCAGTACATATTTGGCAAAAATCCTCTTTCCTAGTCTGACTTGCATATTTATTTCTTTGATAGTATCTTTTGAATAAGCAGATATTTTAATCTTAATGGATTTTAGTTTTTCAGTTTTGTCTATTGATTAATCCAGCTGTATATACACTTTGAAATTGAAAAGTCTGATTTCTTCCATTTTGTTTATTTCAACATTATTTTGGCTATTTTTGATCTTTTGCATATTCATACATATTTTAGAATCTGTCAGTTTTTATAAAAAATGAGTTGAACTTATGGATTGTTTGGGGAACTTATGATTGTATGGTTAGCATGTTAACCATATTGAATATTCCAATATATATTGAATAGCTTTTCATTTTTGTAGTTATTTAATTTCAATAGTTTAGAGACCTTAGACATATACTATTAAGCTTCTGAAGCATTTTATAGTATTGAATGCTTTTGTAATTTGAATCAGTCTTATTTTTTAATCTTTGTTTTGGTTAGCATATAGAACTTTATTTTATTTTTGTATAATTCCTTTATATGTTTTTTTTTGTAGTTTCTTTAATTTTTGTAGTTCTTTAATTTCAATAGTTTAGAGACCTTAGACATATACTATTAAGCTTCTGAAGCATTTTATAGTATTGAATGCTTTTGTAATTTGAATCAGTCTTATTTTTTAATCTTTGTTTTGGTTAGCATATAGAACTTTATTTTATTTTTGTATAATTCCTTTATATGCAGTGACATTGTTAATGTATTATTAGTTCTAATAGTTTGGGTTAGACTCAGGATTTTCTCTGTGCAAAACTGCACCATCTGTAATAGAGTTGCTTTCATCCTTCTAAATCATTAAATATTTGGATTGTTCTTTCCTTTATCATGGCTAAGACATGCAATACCTATTAAATAAAAGTAATGAGAAGAGGAATCTTCAACTTATTCCTAATCTTACAGAAAAAGCATTAGTATTTTGCCAATAAATATGATATTAGTTTCGGTTTTCCATGGATCTTTTTCATCAGATTGGGTATACTTGCTTCTATTTCTGTTTGCTGTGAGGTTTCATAATGAATAGCTGCTGTATTATGTCAGTGCTTTTTCTGCAGCTGTTGTTTTTAAGTCTATTAATATGGTGAATTGCATTGTCTGATTTCAAATGTTAACCCACTCATTATTTCTAAGAATCACTCATCTCGATTATAATATATTACTTTATATATTTCTGTATTTAATTTACAATAGTATGTTAATATTTGGGGGTGATTTTGTTTGTTTATTTTTGCATACAGATTCCTGAAGGATAATGGTCTATGATTTTCTTTTCTTGTAATATCCTAATCTACTCTTGCTATCAGGGTTATGGCTGCCCACTAGAATTAATTGGAAAGTGTTTCCTTTTCTGTTATTACAAAGATTTTGTGTATTATTTATATTAATTCTTTAGATGTTTGGTAGAATTTACCAGTGAAACCATCCAGACCTGCAGTTTTCTTTGTGTGAAGGTTTTTGATATAATTTTATTTTTTAAAAGAACAACTCATTGTCAGTGGATTCTAGGAAGCTGACAGAGTAGGAAGCACCAGAAATCCATCGGTCCACTCAATTACACTGGCAGAATCTGTCTGATGTTAACTGTTTTAGAACTCTAGTCTTTTGAAGGCTTGCAACTTCCACAAGAAGGCTTAGTTGGTTGAACTGCGGTCAATTTTGGTCAACTTTAGCTCTTACTTCAGCAATGGCTACCCATGCCCAATGCCTCACCCCCATGCAAGCAGCAGAGCAAGTTTTCCTGGTGCAGCGTGCAAAGAAACAGAAAAGTATGTCCAGTTCAAAGACGAAAAATAAAACAACAGAAGCTTTCTCTAAGAAAGACATGCCAGATCTACCAGACAAAGACTTGAAACAACTATCCTAAAGATGCTCAAAGAACTAGAGGGAGACATCGCTGGAGTCAAGAAAACAATATATGAACAAAGTGATAATATCAATAAAAAGGTAGAGAATCTAAAAGAAAAAATTTGGAGCTGGAAAGTAACTAAAATAACTAAAATGAAAATTTCAGTAGAGGATTTCAAAAGTGGATTTGAGTAGGCAGAAGAAAGATTTAACACCATTAAAAAATTAACAAATTAGCTAATTTGGTTTATCCAGGTTGAGCAGAAATATTTGTAAAAAAATATTAAATTCTAAAGTGGAAACAAAAAAATAACATAAAAAATTTTAGATAGGAAAAACAAAGATTAACACCAAAAGAAAAAGAATTTGTTTGACATTATACCTCTCATGCAACAGCACGTTAGAGGACAATGGAATAACATTTAATGAATACTGAAATAGAAGACAATAGAGCACATATACTAGTTCAGAGAAGTGGATTTTGGACATTGAGAAATTATCATTTGTACTACATCAGAGGTGGTCTGCATATATAAACCCTTCCTTTCTGGGTGGGTCACTAGCATGGTGAAGAAAATTGAGAGCACCACAAGCTCTACAATGTATGATGGAAATTTTCTTTTTCTGCTGATAAGCTGAAGTATGATGAAACTATTTTGAAAAACAATGTAAATGAAAAGATATATTTAGAGGTCCTCCCCGGGTCGGGAGTGTAAAGCTAACATAGTACATACTGTATTTGCTTTATTTTGTGGTTTGGAAAGTAAGCTCTTATGGATTAACTCTTCTTTGTTGTTATTTGTACAGCATAAATGATTTGTGAAAATAGTTGTCTTTAAGGACACCAGTAAAATCAAAGAAAATTATGTATTTAAATAAAAGTTAAACTCTAGGAATTATGCATTTTAGAAATGAATCTACTAAAGTACAGTTAATGACTAGAGCATGGCTGTGGTAAGTGTTCGTATTCGCGATGTGTTATAAATTATCCAGCATTAATTAGATGGCCACTGCTAATTCAGAACAAAATTGAGAATCAGAGAAATGTGTTAGCAGCTTTCAGCTCCTTTTTTTTGGTTGTTTTTTGTTTGGTTTGGTTTTCCTTTCTTTGGACAAACCGCCTCTCCCCTTAAGCTGGTGCCAGTACCTGTTGATACCTAAAATTTCTGAGGGCATTGATTCCTAAAGTGTGGTCCTTGGATCCTTGAAGCTCCTTCTTTTATAGGGGCCAGTGTTGGGATTTCACCAAGTCAAAACTATTTTTATAACACTACCAAGGCACGTTTCACCTTTTTTACTATATTGGATTTTTCACTGATGGTACAAAGCAATGAAGAGTAAAAGTGCTGGCACCTTAGCATGAATCAAAACAGGCACAGGACTATACCAATAATTATTGTACTTTTTACCTCCACACACACAAGAAAAAAAGTTTAACCTCTATTAAAAAATCAGTAATATTTTAAATATTTTAAAATCACTGCCTTTAAAAAAATATCTTTTTAATACTTTGTGTGCAGGTATGAGAAGTTTGCATAAAGCACTACTTGCATTTGCTCCTTGTTTCTAACAACCAAAGCCTTAAGGCTAACATGTTCTCTGTGACTAACATATACTAAGAGCTTAATAAATATTCCTACAATTGATATTATTTATAGTATTAAAGTGCTTGCATATATAAGGCACAGCATAATTCTAAAATTATACTGTCAGAAAACTGCTTTCATCTATTTTGAACAAATGCTTCTTGTTCTCACCTCTGCATTCCATCACCGGCAGTTGTTTCTAGGCAGAATATACCTAGTGAATGTAAGCTTGACTTTGGGTTTTGGGGGACCCAACAGAGTCAGATGGAACAGAGCTCTAATCTTGGCAGTTGAAAAAGTGGATAGCAGTGAAACTGGTTCTAAAGAATACTCAAACTGGCCATTGCTGGCTTGGAGAACAGAGACTGCTACTACTTAAAAACCAGAGCTGTATCTGGCAGCAAGCATAAATTGTATCATGAATATCTGAAAAGAAAATAACATTAAACCTAAGGTGACCTATCAGGCTCACAGAGGAAAATTAAACAAAACAGTAGAAAAGTTGTTGCTAGTAGAATAAGCTTTGGAAGAGACGGGTAATAAACTGAATAATAGAAGGAGGAAAAAGAGAAAGAAGAGGAAGAGAAAAAGGGGGAAGAAGATAGAGCATTTCCATTACTACATTAGAACCAATATTTGTGGAATAAAAACATATTTTTACAATGTAATGTGTCCACATGCAATTATGCCAGTAGATGTTACTATTATGATCCACGTTAGTATTCAGAAAGATCAAGTGCAATAATAATACAAAATATAAAGAAATAAAAATAATGACAAAAAGGATAAGGAAATTAAAGCAATGCGAAAAACCTATGCAAAAAAAATCAAGGGATGGACATTTAGAAGTATAAAAAGATATGGTGGAAAACAGGGGACTTTTCAGAAATAGTAGAAGCAATTTTATTTAACTTAAAAAGATTTTGAGGCAAAAGATTTAAAAGGCTAATTGTTTTAGCAGGGTTGAGCAGAAATACTGGTAAAAATGTTGAACTCTAAAATGGAAGCGGAAAACCATAAAAACTTCCAGACAGGTAAAACAAAAGTTAACGTCAAAAGCAAGAGAATTAGTTTGACATTATACTTCTTGTGCAACAACACACGTAAGAAGATGGGATGGGGGAGGGGAAGAAAGGCAGCCACCAAGGAATTTTCTAGTCAGGTAAGATATTACAAATTAAGATGAAATCAAGGTGAAATCACAAATCAAGATGAAAAAGTGTTATTTACTGATTTGCAAGATTTTAGTCTGTACCTATGGTGTATCCCATATGTATTGTCATTGATGGAGTCTGCAGTAGAGAATGAATTTAAGTGACGCCCATGCCGATATTTCAATCTCAATCTTCTATTTTTAGCCTTCTCTTTTCTGGTGACTTTTTAAAAATTCCTATTCTATTTAGGAAAGGTGCCTGATTGTGGATAACCAGTGTTGTCATCCAACCAACTAAATTGTATAGTTGCTACTATGTTAAGAATTCATCTTTGTTAAAGAGACAACTGCCATTTGGAAATACGTAAAGAAATAGCTATATAAATTTGAGTTAATGTTTTTTGTTAGGAGATAGAGACTTCTGAATGGTCAACTGCAAGTGATGCGACTTATTTAAATGTTTGGGTGTGGATCCATGGAGAATGAAACACACAAAAGCAATGAATTCAAAACATTTCCAGGGCAAATGCCTTACTAACAGAAAGGCAATTAAGCCATTTAAATATTTTTGAAGAGCATAAAATACTGATATATAGCATATGACATTATGTAAGCTACACTCTGCCATGAAATATACTCAGACTTTGTCTTACAAAATTCATGAAATGATTCATGTTATCATGTCTTTGCTCCTATGACCTCATAAACCAGTACTTTTTTAAAATCATTATTCAGTTAATGATTTCATACAATCTGAGAGAAAAGGAAACAACAGGAGGTTAGAACTGAGATTATATCCTGCCTAACAATCCAGAGCATTTTAAACTTAGACCATTGATTCATCAGTTTTAATTCTTAAAATTTTCAGAACCAAACACTATTAAGGTATTCAAATTTCAGAACTCTAAATGATGTATTCTAGAAATTATTTTTATATTTAAGCCTTGAAGCTAAATGCATGTATAAATCTTTATTTTAATTAGAATAAAGTATTCCAACGTTAAATGTGTGTATGTGTGTGTATATTTTAAATCACTATCACATTTAAGCCAGTGTGATGTGAGTGGAGAGGGAGCAGTTCAGATTAATCTGAACAAAACAAACCTTTTAGAATATATATTGATTTTCTACCTTCCAAAATACTTCCATAAATCATGATCATTGTGTGCAATTCCTATGTGCCCTTGTTTCTGCAAACTATAATCTAATCTTTTACCTCAAGCCTTAAGAAAAGAACATTTTTCTTAACATTTCTTCCTACTTATGCATTTTGCTGAGTTCCTCTTTTTTTTTTTTATTTACCTACAATATTGCTAGCTGTACACATGGTGCTGACATCTCAAGGTCAACAAAATGAACTAATGAATAATAATACTTTTGTTCTCAGTGGGATTCTTGCCTATGAGTTTAGTAAACTAGGAAAAAATAAGCTCTCAAGCACGTCAAGTGTTTGCAAGCTTCTAAATGTGATTTCTGAAACGTCTGTGGCCAAAATTACTTATGACTACAAACACTTTAAATGTATGACTTAAACTGTATATGGACCATCTTTACCTAGTATTTTCTATTTTCTGTATCCACAGGAACATCCTATATGATCTGACATTTGTATTCAGGATAAAACAAATTGATAAATGTTTTGTAATTTTCATTTCATATGAAATCAAGAGCAATATTATGCTGGCAACATTCAGGGAATGATTAGTCCTGTCTCATTTATATTTATTACTCTTTTCTATTTTGATAATTTTTCACATATTCTGATTATTCATTACCACTACTCACACAATTGATTGGCTATAATGAAAACTGTGAGCTCTACTCAACTGAAATAGCTCTTCTTCATAGGATTCATTGGAAAATAATAAAAATGTGACAGGTAAATATATTGGATAGGGGAGTGCAAGGAAATGGACTGGAACAGGACAATTGAAATGAAGAAAAAGAAAAATTATGAAAGACTTTATTAGAAAAGATAAATGTGCAAAAATTGCACATGTTAGCAAGAAAGAGATTCTATGAATCAATTGTACCTTTGTATAGTGTTTCTTAATAATTTCTTCTCTTGAAACATGTTCTAAAGAATCTCCAAAATCAAAGAGTCCTTAATGGAATGCACCTTCACCGAAGGGTAGCAACTTGACACACTTCTTTCAGCAGAGTCTGAATTCTGTAATGGAAATATCATGACATTAACCAAAGGTGTTCACTAACTGATCTGAATTAAATAGATACAAACCAAAGGCAAGGTACCCTTAGGAATTTGAACATAGAATAATAATGGCCTAATTTATTCAGGGTATAAAGTGCAGCTTAAGTTCAGCAAAGCAATTATAATTTCTGTCTTGCAGAAATGTTTTATTTTAATCGTACCGTCAGGTTATTTTTCCTCTTATAATAATTGCTTGCTATCCATTATCTATCTATCTGTCTGTCCATCTCCCTATATTTTAACTCATAAACGTAAAAGATGTTGTCACTTGAGATAAAAAAGTAAATCTAGGTTACCATTTACTGCAGAGACTCTAAAACTACAAACTAACCTGAGTAAACTCATTTTTAAATGAAATATATGCAAAAGTAGAAAATATTTTAAAAATAGTAAATATAAGACATGGTTAAGATCTAGAATTAAATGTAAAACTAGCACAAAGGAAGAGTCTAGTTATTTACCTCTGATTGGTTTGCAACCTTGGGATAATTTTTAATAGATCTAAAAATTCCTAAA
This sequence comes from Leucopleurus acutus, assembly GCF_964270905.1. Classification (NCBI taxonomy): domain Eukaryota; kingdom Metazoa; phylum Chordata; class Mammalia; order Artiodactyla; family Delphinidae; genus Leucopleurus; species Leucopleurus acutus. The sequence continues at coordinate 11,162,525 of NC_139146.1, forward strand.
GAATCTTTGTTCATCAGAATTTGGAAAAACAACTGCCTTTATTTTATTCCTATTTTTAATTACTATTTCCTGAATAATGTGAAACAAGTAATTCATGTACCTGATTCAATTTCTAAGAACAGTAATATTCTTAAAATGTGTTTCTTAAATAATATGCAATGCATTGCTTTTCATAATTGTCAGAAGTGCTTCATTTATTATTTTCTTCCTCTGTATCTAGTGAAGTTATGTTTGCCTTCACTAGATTCAATAAAATAAAATAAAAAAATGGTGTAGAGTTAACAGATACTCTTAAATGCTTACAATCAGAAAGAACGTATTGTACAGGTTAACTCCAAGTTTTTGAAAGTTCAATAACTATTAAAGTGGATCGTGAAGGTTATCAACTTTAATGAAAGCTTGATTTTATTTTGTTCATTAATTTGAGTAAAGTACTCATTATAAATATAATTTAAGGTTAGAAATGGAAGGAATTTTGAAGATGATATCTCATTTGTCCATTTTGAAGAACTGTTTGTACGTTTAACTTATTATGAAACATCAATTTAACTCCATTTGGTCAAAAATAGATAAAGCTAGACATTAGTTAAAGTGGTAAAAGTAGATTCTATTCTGCAACTAATGATAGTAGGGGAAAGAGTTGAGCTTCACTCCAATTTGTGCAGAGGTGATTGGTGCTTTACAGGAGAGAAAGGGAGTGAGGAGGTAGCAAGGCAGGTCTCAGTATGATCAGTCAGGGTTGGCCAGAATACATGCACTTAGCCCAGCTGTATCTGTTGCTGGCAGTTATGAAGTTAGGAGTTTATCCTGCCAGAGAGTCTGAGAGACGGAGACCTTATCCTCCCTGATAGATATTTCAAAGGAATGGCTCTCAGGTCCTTGAGAAAGACAATCCTGTGTGGTAGGAGATACATACATATATTTCTCAAAGAAACAGTGGTAGAATTTAAAAAACTGTAAGCTTTTTTTAAATAAATGTTCTAGGAAAGGGAGATGTTGGCTGGAACAAATGTCAGATTCTTTGGGCAGCCTCGTGCTTTCTCGAGCAGGCATTTTAAAGGGAGCTGGATTCCTCCTGGTGACAGGGTCTTAAGCTGTTAGAAGCTATGCTAGAGTTTGGTCAAGTCTCGTAGTGCAGGGGTTCGGACAGGGTCCTATGTGCCAAAGTTTCCTTGCGGTTCTCAAGTTAAAGCAGGCTTAACTGGTGGACTATGAAGAATTGGGACTGATGCATTGCTAACACATGCTTCTGCTAGGAAAGAGCTAGGGAAGAGCAGACCAAATAAAATTAAACAAATGGATTGATCTGTTCAACACAACAAAAAATCAGAACAAGAGGATATGTGAAAATTAATATAATTAATGGCAATATTAAAGAATTGATATAGACTACATTTTTAGCACACCCCCCCCACCATTCATATGTTGCAACAGATCCCCAATGTGAAGTTATTTGGAGGTGGGGACTTGGGGAGGTGATTAAATCCTAAGCGTGGTGCAGTTATAAATGGGATTAATGCCCTAATAAAAGAGACCCCAAAGAGCTTCCTCACCCCTTCTGCCATGTGAGGACACAAATAAAATGGTTGTCTATGAATCAGGAAACAAGCTCTCACCAAACACTGCATAGGCCATGGCCTTGATATTTGACTTCTCAGCCTCCAGAACTGTGAGAAATAAATTGCTCTTCATTACAAGCACTGGTCTATGGCACTTTGTTAGTGCAACTCACTAACTAACACAAGCGTTAATCACTCACATTAGAATATCTTATGAATTAGTTTCATGAAAAGTTATGAGAATTATTTACAAATTCAATAAATTTTACCCTTGATTCATAGCATTGATTATAAAATGGGAATAAAAATATACTAAAATATTAGTTCGCATTTTGTAGGCCACCAGTTCCCATCACTAATGCCAGATTCAACAGACTAATCACAGTACCCTGCTTTTACACTAGAAGCATTAAACAGACCCAAAAATACTTCCTCTAATTGTTTATTTTTCTGACTATAGATTTTTACCTGAATTTATTGAAATGAAATGTATAAGTTTGATGAGTTTTGACAAATGCATATTCCTGAGTGACCAGCATTAAAATTGTTTCTGTCACCCCAAAAAGTTCCTCTATCAACTTTTGCTGTCAATCCCCAGACCAAGGCAATCACTGATGTTATATCTGTCACTATAAATTAGTTTTTCCTTTTTTAGATTTTCATAGAAATGAAATGTTACATTATGTTCACTTGTGTATCCATATCATTTTGAGCATCACACTGTTTTTGAGATAAATCTGTGTGTTTGAATGTAGCAGTAATTTATTATTTATTACTACAGAGTATAATCTAATGTTGGGCATACAACAATTTGTTTATCCATTTACCTGTGAATATAATTTTGAGTTATTTTTAGTTTGGAGTGATTATGAATAAAGCTTCCATGAATATTCGAGTATAAATTTTAATGTGGATTTTTTTTTGCTTTGTAAGAAAATTTTAGCACTTTAAAGATATTGTTCCATTGTCTTATAGCTTGCATATGTCTGATGAAAAATTACATTCAGTAAAATTTTTATAATTTTTCTCTTTATATATGTCTATATGTTTTATCTGCCTTTAAGATTTTTCTCTTTATTATTGATTTTCAGCAATGTGATTAAAATGGTTCTTAGTGTGTTATCTTTGTTCTTATCCTGCTATAGTTCTTTATTGCCTTCGTGGTCCACAATTACACATCTGTTAATTAGACTGCTTTCTATTTTACCACTAGTCATGAAATCAGAATCTCTGTTCTTTTTTTTTTTTCCTAGTACTGCATGTGTGTGTGTGTGTGTGTGTGTGTGTGTGTGTGTGTGAGTTTGGCTAATTTCTATTGCTTTGTCATCAAGTTGACTGATCCTGTCTTCTATGGTAACTGTTAATTTCAGCCAGAATTTTTTTTTAATTACAAATATTGTTCTTTTCACCTCTTTTAAACAAGAAGTTATATGTGGTTCTTAATTTTGATGAGATATAGGACATTGAGTATTTGGTATTGTTGAATGTTGAGTTTTACTGTCTTCCTTTAAAGAGGTTTGAGACATGAACTTCAACAATTTGAGGCTTGTTTTTAAGATTTATTAGGACTGGTCTAGAGTAGCCTATAATCCAAGAACACTTTAGTCCTACTACTAAATTGTGACCCTACTCAGGTCTGTACTGAATATTCCAGGAAGATTGTTACTGTGCCTAGCTGGAACTCAAATTATGGCTCAATTTTCTGTGGGTTCTGTGCATTTTTGAGTTTGTAACACCCTTGTCATTATTCTTCACTCTGTGCATGCATACCTCATCATTCAGCACATATATCAAGATGACCCCCTTTGCAGATTTCTGCAGCTGTTTCTCTGTGTAGATCCCTTCTCTTTGCTACTCTGCTTGCAAATTCTAGCCATTGTTTCCTTCTTGATCTTAAATCTCTATCTTCTTAACTCAGCAAGTTCTAGTGCTCTGATTGGTACACCTCAATCCAGATAGAAGCTCTAAGCAGAAGCCAGGGGCATCTCTTAGCTCTCCTATTTTTTATCCGTTTTCTCAGGGATTATAGTCCTGTGCTCTTGTTGTCAATGTCTAAAATCCACTTCTTTTCATTCAGTTTACAGATGTTTATGATGGGAACACAAGTTTGATTCCAGTTACTCCTTTATCTTAGCTGGAAATGTGTATTGTGTAGATAGATACAGATGTACATGTAGATATAGGTATCCATATCTATATAATAGCTTTATTTTTGAGGCAAAGAAAATTGATCATTAATACATTTAAAATTATTTTATCATTAGAAAACTATTTCATTCTTATTTAACTTGTATATAAATATATAATATCTGAAACACACACATATCTAAAATACAAAAAGTAAAATTTTCTATCATGTGTATCAGAAAAGTGATGGCAGCACTTTTCAAAAAGTTTAATGATTTTTTTAACCATGTAATTGTTTAAAGATGGTACAACTAAGAATTATTACAGACCATAATTAAGAATGTTATCTTTTATATGTGACAACATATTCTTTTAACACAGACTATATATGTAATCTCCATTTTAGTAAACGTCTGATATTTTAAAAGGGTGTTATAGTTTGAAATATTTTGAGCAATAAATCACCAGTACCTTTCGTGAAGAATAAAAGCTTTCTCATAGAAAACATATCAGTTTGAGAAATGCATTACTGTTGGTTTGTTGATATTTGTTCTACGCATCTGCATGGAGATGTGCTTATGATACTTTTCTGGACACAGTTTTTGTAATGGCTCCATGTTATTGTATTATAGAGCACCTGTTTGTGTATTTGTTATCACACACCCTCCATACATGTCTAGCAAAAAGAAGTTGAGCAGAAGCAAACATAGCTTAATAGCTAGTTGGTGTAATGCACTTCATAACCTCGAATCTTTCTCTGTTTAACCCCATCTTGTTCTAATTCACCATAATACTTCTAAAACTCTGACTTTTGCTGTTTTTTTTTTTTTCTGCAGCTTCATAAGCAGGTGCAGGTTTGTAACAGTGAATCAGTGTAATTGACCTGATTGATCATAATATTAAGATTCTCTCTCTGAATTCACTAAAAACTACTGGGTAAATATAGAGCAAAGGATATTTTATTGACACAGTAAGACCCTAATAGCAGTCTACCTTTTAAAAATACAACTGAGGTTTTCATTCTGGAAGTGCATCTTTCCCCTCACTTTGAAATGAGAAATACCATATCATTTTGTTTTCTGCTGCACATTGGCTACAATTCTTAAAGTTTTCATGCAAAGCAGAATAAATCATTCAGACACGTAATATTCACAAGCATGGCAGTTTAAGTAAAATTAGGACTATTCCTTTTAATTCAAATTCCTGATAGATTTATTTTTGAAGCCAGGTGTACAAAAGGGCAGGAAAATGTAACATAGATATGCCTATTTAAATAAATTGGGCTGCCTGGCTTCTGGAAACTTTTTTGAAGGTTCAAATACATGCAGGAAAGGTATGCTTTAATGTCCAGTTGTCTTTTCTACCTAACAAGGTGTATCCAAAATAACCTTTTATTTGGCTATATCTCTTATAACAAGAAATGGATGGGCTTCCCTGGTGGCGCAGTGGTTGAGAGCCTGCCTGCCGATGCAGGGGACACGGGTTTGTGCCCCGGTCCGGGAAGATCCCACATGCCGCGGAGCGGCTGCGCCCGTGAGCCGTGGCCGCTGAACCTGTGCATCCGGAGCCTGTGCTCCGCAACGGGAGAGGCCACAACAGTGAGAGGCCCGCGTACCACAAAACAAACAAACAAACAAACAAAAAAGAAATGGAGACGAATATAAAAGAAGTAGGTATGACTAACATGAAACAAAAAGGAAGGAAACTTTGTGGCTTCTTTATGTAAAAGGTCATAGGGGAAGGTAATATAATCTTGAATAACCGACAAACTTTCCTAGGTGATAAGACGGTGCATAAGGGTAGAAGAGAAAGTCATGTCTTTAACATATATCAGATTTAAAGAGACAAGTGCTAATAGTCAGATAATCTGTGTAGTTGACATTTGAACTGATTAAAACTGTCTCACGTCAGAACTTACTATTGGTTTATATAATTCAAAATATAGCCAGATCCAAAGCAGTCTTTCAAAGTCCGTAATATACAAAATGCACAAGTATATATACTTGATATCTAATCTGTTTTAGATATTCTGTAAGTCTAATGAATCAGTTTATTTATATTTGAAGCAAAGTTATAAAGCAAACTTTTAAACGTTGTGAACGTTTAATTGAGGCCATTACTCTCTGGTGAGCAAGGCTGAACATTTGAAATACTTTCTTAAGTTTTTATTTTATATTGGAGTATAGTTGATTAACAATGTTGTGTTAGTTTCAGGTGTACAGCAAAGTGATTCAGTTACTGTACATATACATGTATCTATTCTTTTTCAAATTATTTTCCCATTTGGGTTGTTATATAATATTGAGCAGAGTTCCCTGTGCTATACTGTAGATCCTTGTTGGTTATCCATTTTAAATATAGCAGTGTGTACTGTCAATCTCAAACTCCCTAACTATCCTTTCTTTGGTTGAGTCCACACTTCCAGGCTGATGGGTGTGGCTAGGAAAAATAAAAGTTAAATAAGAAAATGCATATTAAAATAGATACATCTAAATTTAGCGACATATGGCAATCAGAATTCTAAGATGGCCTCATGTTTCTTGTCTCCTGGTATTCATAAATTTCTATAGTAACCATCCCTTGATTGTGGGAAGGACCCGTAACTTTCATCTAACCAGTAGAAGAATACAGTAAATTGAAGAGATTTTGCAGATGTAATTATGGTCCCATTCAGTTGACTTAATACTAATAAAAAGGAATAACGTCTGGGGTGGTCTGTCCTAGTTAAGTGAGACTTGTAAAAAGAGGGTCAGAGGCAAGAGACCTGAAGCAATAGACTCCCTCTCTTTCTCCATTACTGGCTTCAAGTAACTAAGTTGATATGCATTCTGAGACCACAATTAATTCTGCAGAGAACCTAAAGGAGCTTAAAAGTGGACACTTCCTTAAACAAATCTAAAGATTAGAATGAAGGCTGTACAACACTTTGATTATAGTTTGGTGAGATGGTGAGCACAGAACCTAATGAAGCTGTGCCTGGAGCAATGACCAATAAAAATTGTAAGATAAAAACATTGTGTTGTTATAAGTCTCTAGTGTATCATAACATATATATGTGTGTATATATATACACACACACATACACACACATATACACACACATATATACAATATTTTATATATGTATGTGTACATATATATGTATATGTGTGTGTATATATGTATATTTATACATATTACAATACAGTAAGTTACCAAAAAAAAAAAACACACACATGATGTATGAGTCTCTCTGTATGAAATGTCCAGAATAGGAAAATGTCTAGAGACAGAAAGTAGCTTGGTGGTTGTCTAGGACTTGGGGAGTTGGAGAGTGGAGAATGACTGCTAATGGACATGGAGCTTCATTTTGGGGTGACAAAAATATTCTAAAAGTGAACTAACATGATAGTTGCATAACAGTGTGGGTATACTGAAAATCATTTCTTTAAATACTTTAAAAGAGTAAGCTGAAACATTGAATTATAACTCAGTAAAACATTTTGAAATATGAAAAAGAAATGGACATATATCTGTTTTTCTCTTTTTTGACTTACTTCACTCTGTATGACAGTCTCCACGTCTCTATAAATGACCCAATTTCATTTTTTTATGGCTGAGTAGTATTCCATTGTATATACGTGCCACATCTTCTTTATCCAGTCGTCTGTCGATGGGCATTTAGCTTGCTTTCATGACCTATTGTAAATAGTGCTTCAGTGAACATTGTGGTGCATGTGTCTTTCTGAATTATGGTTTTCTCTGGGTATATGCCCTGTAGTGGTATTGCTGGGTCATATAGTAATTCTATTTTTAGTTTTTTAAGGAACCACCATGCTGTTCTCCATAGTGGCTGTAGCAATTTACATTCCCACCAACAGTGCAAACGTTGGACACCAAGGGGGGAAAACAGGGGGGTAGGGGTGGTGGCGAGATGAATTGGGAGATTGGAAGTGACATATATGTACTAATATGTATAAAATAGATAACTAATAAGAACATGCTGTATAAAAAAATAAAATACAAATAAAAAAACAAATGGACATATAAAAGTTGAGGAAATTAATGTATGGCAGAACTACAAGGAATGTTAAAGAAAGTTCTTTCTGTGGAAGGAAAATTATATATTCAGAGACTTGGTTCTACACAAAAAAAGTGAAGAGCATTGGAAGTGGAATAATTGATAGTACATTAACAATTGTATTTTTATTCTTAATTACTCTAAAAGTTAACTCTTTAAAAAATAAAAAAAATAAAAGTGAAATGAATGACAAAGAAAACAAGAACGGGAGGGAGTAATACAGCATATACTGTTACACTACACATGAAACAGTTGAATATTTCTTAAAGGCAATTATATTATTTTTAAATGGACTTTGTAAGTCTAGGAAAGCTACTATATAGAACCAATAAAGGAGATAAAATACAAGTATATAAGTGCACAATTGAATTCATAGAAAGAAAAAAATGAAATAAAGATAGAGGAAGCATAAAACAGTGCTTAGAGGGAAATTTATATCATTAAATGCTTCCATTAGAAAAGCAAGGTCTAAAATCAAGTAATTTAGAACTCCACCATAAGAAATTTGGGAAAGGAAAGCAAAGAAATACAAAACATGTTGAATAAGGAAATGATAGTAAAAAATTAGAATGAAATCAATAAAATTGGAAAAAACAAAAGATAACTTTTTGAAAATATCAAAATAATCATTACACCTCTAGTGATGCTGACCAAGAAAGAAACAGAAAAAGATAGAATAAAAAAATTTGTCAGTATGAAGAGTGAAAGAAGTAACATCATTACTGATAATGTTAATTATATGTAAAAAAAAAAACCCTATACCAATAAATTTGGCAACGTAGATGAAATGGACCAATTCCTTAAAAGACCTAAACTACCAAAACCCAGTCAAGAAGAAATAGATAACTTTATTAGTCCTGCATTAATTAAAGAAACTGATTTTTTTGTTGTTGTTTAAAAACCTTCCAAAAAAGAAAACACCAGGGCCAGAAAGTTTCACTGATAAATTCTAAAAAACTCTTAAGAGAGAAGTAATATGAATGCTTCACAATCTGATCCAGAAAAATAGACAAAGGTGGAAAACTTCCCAATACATTCTATGATGCCAGCATTACACTAATACCAAAAGTAGACAAAGGTATTACAAGGAAAAAACTATAGACCAATATCTTTCATAAATACACACACACACACACACACACACACACGTACATGCTCAAATACATAAATGCAGTCTCAACAGGAACAAATGCAGACTGTAGCAGAGGAGTTTAACTAGATGATAGAAAGATGAGAGATGATGATAGATGGATGAATAGTTAGATGATAGATAGGTAGATAGGTAGGAGACATAGATAGATTGATACAGAGAATTCAAGCTATCTTAGAAAGTTGCAATAAAAGAGCTGACTTAAGTACTTTAGCAACTATTTTTTATTAGAAACTCTAATATTAAAGACAGAAAAATTGTACATACACACTGTACTCTAGTTAGTAAATTTCTTTCTTACAGGAATACAGGTTAGCAACTCTAAAACTACTTTGCATTTATGCAGTCTCTAAATTTGGTTTCAGAGTTAAATGGAATGATCTTTCATCTTATTCTCAGATTTAATCAAGTATAAATCAATAATCACATTTTGACAAAAATTAACTTTAAGAAATTTCTTGAAAATAGATTCTGAATTTGTTTAATAGAGAAGAAAAAGGCACCACATGGTTTAAATATAATATGGCGGGATTTCCTCAACCACTGCTCAGGGAAACTCCAGACATTAATATGGAATGTTAAACCTGGTTGACAGCAATTTTAGAGGCTGCTGAAAAGTCACTGGATAATGAGCTATTTGTTAAACACGGTCTCATATTAAAGTCACTGGGCTAGCTATAGAAAGACAAATATTTATGTGTGTATTTAATTTAAAACTGGCCCTCACGTCTGAGAAATCTAGCCTATTATTAAAACAAAATTGACAAACAGGAAAAATATATAAAATACTAATATTTTCAATTGCTTAACGCTAAAGCTATTTGGATTATGACACAAGATGTATAGCAAACAGTGTGAGTAATAGAACCAAACTGCAGATGTATAAAATGAGATTAGGTTTTTCGTTATGATGATATCATTAATCGTATTTATTATACACCTAGGGCAATCATTCTTAAAACACACTTCTAATTTGAGAATATGTGCTATACAGACTTTATGGTGCTATCAGCATCTTTGTTTTATAAGCCTGTTTCCTCATTCTAAAACCAAATTGCTTTGACAAGATTAAAAGAAAGATCAGTAATTTCTAGGAAAAGCTAATATTTTCCATATTAAATGTTGCAGTTGTGACTCACCACAATAATAATGTGTTATATATATATGGTGCAGTTTAACTGGAAGAAAATGAAATAATCAAGAAATGATTTTTCCCTTCAGCCATAAAGAAAATACCTAGAAGTAATATCTAAAACTACATATAAAATGAATTATCTAATAGAAGTTAAATCTTTTAAAAGTTTAAATAAAATCATAATAATCTGTTACCTTTTTTAGAGCTGGGCATAACCTTACCTGCTTGTCGTTTACCTGTACATCTAAACACAGCCTTTAGTAACATATGTGACTATTTCTAGAACCTGATTTCATCCCAGCTTCTTATTTAGTGATCACAATGTATTATGTATATATACATACTTGGTTACAAGTAATAATTTGGCAAAAGAAAATTGCTAATACTTCAGTGGTGAATAAATGTCACCTTCACTAGGATATACACAACCAATGGAGAAAATGCATTTTTAGTTCTCATATGCAGACATTAAGCAGAGGACTGGAAAGCATGCCATAAATACACGGTGCTGTAGAACACATTCTTCTTATTATCTAACATAAAATTATATTTTACTACAATTCATATTGTTAAATGTGCAATAAAGAGAAAGTCAATATTCCTTTTACCACTTGGTCTACTTTTATGTTAGTTTTAATTTTATTGAGCTATCCATCGACAGCATTTTTAACACCCCAATAACTCACTTCTGTATGTAAGAAAAGGTTATGAATAGAGAGGAAGCTAAGAGATACTTGCATTTTGGGTTGTTTCAAAGTCATCACCCCCGAAACTAAAATACAGTATAACAAATACATAGTTACCCAAAGATTGCACTTCTTGGTTGTTCAAATAAATCAGGTTTTTCAAATAAGTCAGGTGGCGAGGGGAGGTTGGATATATCATAGTACACTGAGGCAGGGCTTCCACATGCAGGTAGGAATGCACTTCCTTTTACGGCTTTTGACCTAGGATTATCTGTGTATTTAAAAATAACTATTTCCAAATACATGAAAGTATTCATTTAAATTTTATTGGGACTGCCTTGTTTCCAACCCCTCAAATTAGAGCATGAAAATAAATAAGAAAAAGGAAAAAAATCAGATTTAGGTGTATAGGCACTAAATTTTCCTTTTTCAGGCAAATGCATCCAAACAATTGGAATTTTTAATGAATTTGCAATGATAAGTCACTTTGTACATGGAGATGTAGCTGCTTTACTTTTCTATTATCCAAAGACCATAATATATGTAGAAGGAAGCTAATGGTTATAGACCAATTTTTATTTGACTGCTTTATTATGAGTGTGTAGACTTTATAAAAATAGAAATTCCATTTACCTGTGAGCTGCACAGAACAGAAAAAGTTATTTGGATAGAGAAGGTTATGGTTTTTTGTTTGTTTGTTTTTTGATTTTTTTTGTTTGAAGGTGTGATGGTTTTATAATTCATGAGGGATCAAAGCTTCTCTTTCTGTTGCCCCATTCTTAGCACATTTCTTAAAGTTTTGTTGGCTGCTGTAGTGAGCTATCAAAAAATACATCATGGCTGAAACATGGTACAAGTAAATGTTTTATTTATTAAAAGTCCAATGTAGGTTTGTTGGAGGGTTCTCATTCAAGGGATGACCTAAACACACAGGATTGTTTATCCTCCTGGAGGACATAGAGGTGATGTGCCTCACTTCTGCCCACGTTCATTATATGTCTGCTGAGTGTGCAAAAACAAACACACAAAAATCATGATGATAAATATATCGACTAAATAAACATAGTAAAATTCTGAGATATTAACCCAAGTCCATACGTCTGCCGCACACACAAATTTATAAAGATTGCCTGAAGTCCTTTTTTTGGTTCAGTCATCATCAAGGATGTTTTCTATTCTCTACTGACAAGGGAAAGTAAGTGTAGCAGAAATCAAAGTGAAAAGAATTTTTTTTAAGTTAATAAACTAAATTAACTGAGTTTCAAAATGAGAGAAAAATTGGGTTTAGGGGGCTAACTTGATAGGAAAATTATGAGATGTAAGAACTTGGGCTGTTCAATTTCACAAAACAGACCTTAAAAGTTTATTTTCTTATAAATAAGGAATACAATAGCTAAAGAACCAGATGACCCAGTTGACTTATAATAAGTTGTTTTGGAGGAATAAGTAGAAGCATTATTAGAAAAAGAGATATGTTTAGTTGCTTAATGAGAACATAAATAAATGCTCTGGTTCCCCCTACCGTGAGCTGATTCCTGAGAGGGGAGAATTGAAGATAAAAACCCCAAATGGGGGCTTCCCTGGTGGCACAGTGGTTGAGAGTCCGCCTGCCGATGCAGGGGACGCGGGTTCGTGCCCCGGTCCGGGAAGATCCCACATGCCTCGGAGCGGCTGGGCCCGTAAGCCATGGCCGCTGAGCCTGCGCGTCCGGAGCCTGTGCTCCACAACGGGAGAGGCCACAACAGTGAGAGGCCCACGTACCGCAAAACAAAACAAAACCCAGATGGGTTTGGAGGAACTGAAAGTAAAAACCTTGCCTCAATTTCTATATGAAGTCTGTGGATGTGTTGAGTTTTGAGAGGGATTTTCCATGCCAACATTGCACATAAATAGAGGCAAAGTGAGTCTAACCAGAGTCTTGAGGACCATCTCCTTTCAAAACCTTTACCCCAAATGCCTTGCATTTCCTCTGCTTCCAAATGGAGCATCCACATTTTCCATAGCACATCCTGTTTTAGAGCCACTGACATGTCAGAAAGGTAGTGAAAATATAAAGCAGTAATAAATGAAAAGATAGGATGAGTTTGTTCCCATTGTGGGAGATGGAGAATGTGTTTGTACCAAAGGACTCTATGACTTAATGTTATGTTATAGACTGTTCTCCCTCCAAAAATTCTATGTCAGCTAAGGAAGAATTAGGACAAGCTAAGTGAACACATTAAGAACTGGAAAAAAACAACTGACTTTACCTTAAAATGGCTAACTTATAATTTAAGATATGAAAATGGGAGTTTTTGCTACAATAAGGTACATTTCACAGAAACAGAGATTATTACAGTTCTTTATCCCCAAGTTCATGTAACTGCAAGACTTGCTTACTAGTTCATGCAGTTAACTTTTAAATTATTATCTTTAATAACTTATACTCTGTATTAGTCTGCTTCAGCTGCCATAACAAAATACCACAGGTTTGGTGGCTCACACAACAGAAAATTATTTTCTCACAGTTCTGGATGCTAGAAGTTCAAGATCAAGGTGCTGTTAGCCTGGCTTGTAGATGGCCACCTTCTTTCTGTGTCCTTATATGGCCGTTTCTCTGTGCATGCATGGAGAAAGAGATCTTTGGTATCTCTTCATCTTCTTATAAAGACACCAATTTATATAGTATTCGGACCCCACCCCATGACCTTATTTAACCTTCACTGTCTCCCTAAAGATCGAATCTCCAAATGCAATCCCATTGGGAGTTAGGGCTTCAACATACAAATTTAGGTGGGGAAGATCAGAATTCAGTCCATAAGAATACTCCCAAGATTTTAAAAGTAAATTCTGAAAAAATAAAACATTGCCTAATACTATTTCACTCAGAATCAACTGCTCTGAAGATTTGCTCACACCTCATATTAAGATTTATGGTACATTTAAATGTCAGTGAGTCAAGATAACTGACTGAAAATAAAATTTCAATTGTAGATTTATTGTAATTAGTAACATAATAAAATATAATAATGATTGCTTCTGTGAGGATTTCAAATAAAGTTAAACTTTCTTTACAGATACAGTGACCATTGTTATAAAATATAAATGCTAGAATATATCTGTATATGTTGCATTAAAATGATTTAGGTGATACATTTAGAGCATATAATGCTATTTCCTTCCAGAAGTCTACTTTGCAGTGTTTCTCCCATTTTTGTTCCTTTTGAGTGGCTCTTGGAAACCATTATGTCACTCTTTTTGAATTTTATTCACTAACTTGTGGACAATATTTAATGACCAAGTCTAAAGAACAGAGAGATGAAAAAGCCCACCTACCCAATGAAGATCTGCATTTCAGAGAATTTCCTTCTTTGAATTCTGAGTGTCTTTGTCAGGTTCATAGTGCTTTTAAGAAATATTTAAGTTGCTACTGTTCTTCTGAAGTTCAAAATATACTCAGTGGCTATCAACCCACTGATGTACTTTTCTATCAGTATATAGGCATTTGAATTGTTCTTTTTAAAAATTCTTTTATTTTTTATATTTTAAATTTTATTTTTTTATACAGCAGGTTCTTATTAGTTATCTATTTTATACGTATTAGTGTATATCTGTCAATCCCAATCTCCCAATTCATCCCACCACCACGACCCCCCTACCCCAGCTTATCCCCCTTGGTGTCCATACATTTGTTCTCTACATCTGTGTCTCTATTTCTGCCTTGCAAACCGGTTCATCTGTACCATTTTTCTAGATTCCACATATATGTATTAATATATGATATTTGTTTTTCTCTTTCTGACTTACATCATTCTGTGTGACAGTCTGTAGGTCCATCCACATCGCTACAAATGACCCAATTTCATTCCTTTTTATGGCTAATATTCCATTGTATACATGTACCACATCTTTATCCATTCATCTGTTGATGGGCATTTAGGTTGCTTCCATGACCTGCCTATTGTAAATAGTGCTTCAATGAACATTGGGGTGCATGTGTCTTTTTGAATTATAGTTTTCTCTGGGTATATGCCCAGTAGTGGGATTGCTAGGTCATATGGTAATTCTACTTTTAATTTTTTAAGGAACTTCCATACTATTCTCCATAGTGGTTGTATCAATTTACATTCCCACCAACAGTGCAAGAGGGTTCCCTTTTCTCCACACCCTCTCCAGCATTGGTTGTTTGTAGATTTTCTGATGATGCCCATTCTAACTGGTGTGAGGTGATACCTCATTGCAGTTTTGATTTGCATTTCTCTAATAATTAGTGCTGTTGAGCAGCTTTTCATGTGCCTCTTGATCATCTGTATGTCTTTGGAGAAATGTCTATTGTTCTTTTTAGATTTTGCTTTTACATTTAAAGATAAGCAATAATCACCATTACAATGCACAAAGTATGCCACATCTTCAATTTCCAAATACAAGGAAAGAGAAAGATCCTATAGGACTGGGAGGCTAAATTGGCATAAAGCCATAGCCAGAGGACAAGGTATAGAAACAAATAATCAAGTATAACACAATAGAGGTGACATTGGGGTTACTGATTTTTGTAAAATCTTTGTAAGAGCCTACCTATTCAATATGTTATAAAAAAACAACTTTTTAAGTTGAAATTGGTACCTCACAATGCTTAGAGTATAAGCTATGACTACTGAATTTACAAATAGCAGGTTGTTCATAGTGATGTTGTTTAATCTTACTCAATTCCAAAGGAAAGAGAAGAATTGTTTCAATCTGACTGAATGGATGGAGAACAAGCATATTGTTAGACTTTGAAAATTTGCAACTAAACTTAACATTGAATTACTTTGTGGTTGAGAATCGTTCTGTATGTAGTGATAGTCATCCCGTCTTAATGCCAGCAGAAGGGAAAGCATGCCTTCACATCTAATTTGGATCTTAGCTTGTTCTATTTCTTACTATAAAAACATCAATTAAGAAACAAAAAACAATTTTTATTGTGAACATCACATATAATGGAGAATTATAATACAACTTGCTGATTAAAAATGGAATGAATGAAATGGCATTATGATTTTTGAGCACAAATTAAAGTTGTATAAATGAAGATGAATGGAAGCCACAATACTGGCAATAACATAACAATTAGTAATTCCGAAAGCCTATTCCAATTATGTACTATATTTGTAATCAAGCAAGGTATTTGAGCCAATGAGAAAAAAGTGTTATAATATGAAAATTAAAACCATTACATATAGAAAAGCACTTCTTGAAGTGGAATCTATTTTAAAATTTGAATCACCATGGACTCCAATTAACCAGAAGAAATGTTGCTAAACCATTTCCCTCAACTATTATAATTTTCTAATTGAAAACCAAAACTGATTTAGTGAATATTATATATTTAATATCCTTCAAGTTACAGGAGGATTGCAACATGCATATGAAAATGTTTTCTGAATTTCCATACCAATTAAGAGAAAGCAACCTTAGAGATAGAGTACTGACTATATATATCACTTAACTGCCTTATCAGTTCATAGGGTGTTAAAATTGTATGTTTAGAAACTAAAATAAGAAAATAGTATAGGTTTAAAAAGAACAGAAAGTAGATATCCAACTTTAAAAAAAATTGTACATTTAAATTTTCTTGGCCAGGTTCATGATACATTTGAAACAAAATATTACAGTACGTATTCTCTCTGACTAAGGCTTATAAATATACCACTATAACTTAATTATTTTTCTTAAAATTTAGATAGAGGATGAGTTTCGAAAATATATCTGAACATTATTAACATAGTTAGACATGATTCTGTAATACAAGTGTCATTTTTATTCTCACAGTTCATTCTCAAGGGAGAAGAACACAGCAGTGATCACTCTGGTAGAATAAACAAGCTTTAACTATTGCTTTACTTAAGTATGTTATCTCCTTCAAATCACAGATCATTAGGAAATAAAATAAAAAAGCTCTATCATTGATAAAATATCCTAACACAATAGGATAGACTGAATATCGGCCCTCCAAAGAGGCCCGTGTCCTCATCCCCAGAACCTATGAATATGTTACCTAATATGGAAAGAGGGACCTTGCAGAGGTGAATAAGTTAAAGGTCTTGAAATGGGGAGATTATCCTCCTGATGTGTCCTACATGTAATCATGAGTGACCTTATAACCAGAAGGCAAAAAAGTCAATGAAAGAGAAAGCGATTTGCCAACAAAAACAAAGATTAGAATGACGTGGCCAGGAGTCAAAGAAGCTAGCAGTCCCTAGAAGCTAGAAGAGGCAAGGAACCTCCAGAAGGAGCCAGCTTGCCGACATCTTGAGTTTAGCCCCTTGGGACTCATTTTGGACTTCTGACTTCCAGAACTGTAGTGTAATAAATTTGGGTTATTTTAAACCATTAAGTTTGGAATGTGATTTGGTACAGCAGCAATAGAAGACTACTACAGCAATAGGTACAATTTTATATCTATTTGGAAATTTACTAATCAAACACATTTAATCTGTCTTCAGATACAACCAATGGCATAACATATGTGAAATGTTTCTGATAACTGTATATTATTAACTAATACTAAATACTATTAAAACTAATAGTTTTTGCTGATACAATAAGCGGTAGTTAAAATGTTCACCTCGGTGCACAACTCCAGGTGCAGGATTGACATAATATTTCATAAAAGTGGTGCTCCTTGGAGTGGCATAATGGAATATCCTTACAGACGCTCATCACCCTACTGTCTCCAAGCAGCAGATTTAATGTTTTAGTTTCCCAATTCCTTGTACCAAGTTTTGTATTTGTGGTGTCATACCAACTTCAAATAACAGCAAATCTAATTCACCCTGGATTAAACAATAAGGATATTTTTATCTATCATAAGTGGGAAGGCAGTTACTCAATGTGTCATCAAGAAATCTGATTCTTGCTTCCTCTTGTCTCTGCTGTCCACAATGATAGCTATATGCTAAGGCCGTGTCATCTTGTCATTATAATATGGTTATCAATAGTAAAATAGACTATATTTTTCTTTGTTTCATGAACAGTATATAAAAGAGAGTAGCCTCACATACTAATAGAAGTCTTTGAGTCTGATTGAGTCTACTTAGGTTACATGCAAACTCTTAAAGCGACAACAATCCTTAAAAGCAGTCATACATTGTGTTTGAATTAAACCTTGGTTCCTTAACCAAATATTTTCAAAAAGGCATTAACATGGTTATCACGGGCTTATCTAATTCTGCACCTGGAACTGAGGTTGCCAGCTCTGAGCCCTGTGGGCTGCTTAGAGGAAGAGTGATTATCTGCCCAACATTTTTATGTAATGAAGGCAAGGGAAAGGAGGAATGTATGTTGAAAACAAGTATATGGTTCACTAAAATAAGCTCAAACTGAGATTTCCTCGAAAAACCTTTTCTTATCCCCTTCTCAACTACCTAGAACTGAGAATACTTTATTCCCCTTAAATTTTGACTAATACCTCATTCCTGATCTTATGCATGCATCTATTCCAGGTTCTTGTCTTATAGTACAAGTCCCCTTACATATGCATAGACAGACGTCACACCCTCATCACATTGTCCTTTAGAGAATTGCGTCATGGGGAACAGGCACTAAGATGCCCAGTAAGTAAATAATCGATTTGTCCCATGATCCAGAAACCTTGTGTTTCCTGTCAGGATAAATACATTAATTAATTAGTTAACACTTTTAGAGGCAAAAATGAGATATAGTTGCAAAAACATGACCTTCTCAAAAAGAAAAGATTAGTGCCCTGTGGGTCAATGTAAATAGGTAGTTGATACATTGAAAAGTGTTTGATCAATTGGGAAATACATTTTTCTCCACTCTGTTGTCTATAAGGAAGAATTGGGAAGGTGGTTGAAGGCCAATTAACAGAAGGTAGGGTTGAAACAAGAAGCCTGAATAGTGCATTTGTTTTTTGCTCTTTCCTCCAAGCAGCAGGAAACAAATCCAGGAGTTCTGAGAGCCAGTGGAGCTTTGGTGAACCAACTCATTTTCAGAAGTAGAGACATTTTCCATGTGTCCCTTTATTCCTTGTTTTGCTTCTACCCTGATCCCAGGAGATTTCAGGATTGGGGCTGAGACCAAAGTCTGCACCCAAGGAAGACTGAATGTCCTACACAATCATCCAGATATGTTGGAACTTCAGGGATAGGAGGGATTCAAAAGTTTATAGTTCTGTTGGAAACAGACAGCCAACACATGGCTCTGCCCACCTGTGGGCACAGAAATGGATGATGGTGCCATGGAATGTAGGGTGAAATCCTGATAGGATAGAAATCATGGTGAGAGGTAGATGGAAAGAGTCCTTGAGCCCAGGCACTACCTAGGTACTGGAAAGTGAACAGGTGCATAGGCAAAGAAGAAAAAAAGTCTCTGAGGCTGCTACAGCCATGTCCATAATTTGCCTCCAAACCTTCTCCCCCAAGCTCCAGTACTTTCCAGCCCCTATCTGGGAGATAAAAGCATCTCCTGGGAACTCTGAATGTAACCTTAGGAATGCTGAACTTAACCAATGGGGTAGAGCAGAACTTGCAGTGAAGAAACATAAAAGAGGTTTAAATGACTTGGTATTGTTTTGGTGCTTCTACATATGAATGTATCATAAGAATCGATATTGGTTGTTGTATGCCTGTAATTTCCCATCTCATAAGTAACAAAGGGAACATTCTGACAGGTGGAAAGCTGGAGATAGATAAGTGAGTCAATGGAACAAACTCACCTGCCAATAGGTTTGTTAGAATTTAGCATGAGCTTCAGTCAATTTGTTGGACCCTTTGGGTGCTGGGAATAGAACAGGTTTTTGTGGTGGTAATTTTTGCCAATTGGAAACTTCTGCAAAAACAGTATTCATCCACAGGGATGAAGCACTTATTGGCAGGTAACTTTGGGTGATTTGGACTTGGGGTTAAAGGGCTACTAAACACATCCTTTTATGACATGCACCTTGCGAATGAGCTCCTGTTAAGTTGGAAGCCTCAGCCATAGAAGCCTGGTGACTCTGGGTTTTTTTTTTTTTTTTTGCGGTACGCGGGCCTCTCACTGTTGTGGCCTCTCCCTTTGCAATGGCTCCGGACGCGCAGGCTCAGCGGCCATGGCTCACGGGCGCAGCCGCTCCGCGGCATGTGGGATCTTCCCGGACCGGGGCACGAACCCGTGTCCCCTGCATCGGCAGGCGGACTCTCAACCACTGCGCCACCAGGGAAACCCGACTCTGGGTTTTTGAGTCAAGTTGAAGTCTATGGCTAAGAAGCTAGAAAAGACCCCCAAAACACGTGGTCTAGAGACGATTGTGGCCAACCTATCCCCACCAGCTTCTTGGCTTTACATGAGAAAGTGACAGCAGTCCCTTTGAGGGGAGAAGGTGACATGGCAGGGAGGAAGGAATTATCTCTCTTTCTACTGCCTGATATAAAGCCAACGCTGCTGGCTGTTTTGGAATCCTTGACTCACAGAATTTCCATTAAATGGCAGGGCCTGAATGACTGATATTTAGCTAAGCTGAAAACCAATCGTGAAAGCTACAGTTATTTTAGCCTCAGTACCACATATTCCAAACTGAAAGCAGACCTGGTCATTCTACTCAGGGTACAGAAGTCACACTCTGAGACTTGGGCTGATCAAGAACACTCTTTTTGGGGGGACATGGCCATGGAAATGGATCGTGAGTGTGGGTTGAACTGTCTGGGTCAGTTATGTAGATGCACTTGGCGAGGGTCTGTTTTCTGATGAGACGAACTGAAATTTAGGTACTGATAGGGTCACTTTGTTTCTGAGGGAGGGGCAATAACTTCAAGTCAGACTTAACAACTTCTACCCAAGATACCCCCTTTATCTCTAGGTTGGCTAGGCCATATTGCACATATTGCATGAAGTGTGCCCCTAACCTCTCCTGGCACATTAACTAAATTTATAGACTCAAAATCAAGGAAAAATGATCACATTGATTAAAGTCCATGTATCATCCTGTTTGATGACGAATAAATACTAACAAAATCCTTTGAGAGCCACCTTATCCTATCTAAATTTATCACCAGAAATAGCTATTTTGCATTAGTAATGTTGATCAAACATACTAAAACTAAACCTTTACATAAAAAGTTGTTTCTTGGGCTTCCCTGGTGGTGCAGTGGTTGAGAATCTGCCTGCCAATGCAGGGGACACGGGTTCGAGCCCTGGTCTGGGAGGATCCCACATGCCGTGGAGCAACTAGGCCCGTGAGCCACAACTACTGAGCCTGCGCGTCTGGAGCCTGTGCTCCGCAGCAAGAGAGGCCGCGACAGTGAGAGGCCCGCGTACCGCGATGAACAGTGGCCCCCACTTGCCACAACTAGAGAAAGCCCTCGCACAGAAACGAAGACCCAACACAGCAAAAATAAATAAATTAATTAATAAACTCCTACCCCCAATATCTAAAAAAAAAAAAAATTGTTTCCTTTCTTCTTTCTCTTATATAACATGTTGTCTATATCAATAGGCAATTGACCTGTCATTGTTTTTATTCACCATGATTATGGATTGAATGTTCACGCACCCCCCACCCCTGCCATTCACATGTTGAAGCCTGTAGATTGGAGAAAAATGCACAGTGTAAGAGCAGTGATTTCCAGTTTTATTCAAGGATCTTACTGAGGACTATAGCCCAGGAGACAGGCTCTCAGAACTGCTCTCAGCAGTTCTCTGAGGAACTGCTCCAAAGAGGTAGGAGAGGATGCAGTATATATATATATATATATATATATATATATATATATGTGATTTTTTTGGCTGGGAAATACATGTAGTCAAGCATACATCTTGGTAAAAGATTACTGCTAATCACAAAAACAGACATCTTAAGTTAATGATTTTAGTGTTTTTCTATGTATGAGAAGATTCAAACATCTGAGGTCCTTGACATTCTTCTTTAATATGCATCTTAACTGTTTAGGGGCCGTCTATCCAAAACACTGAATGTTTCATTATGTTTTTCTACATCCTGAACTCCCCTCAGGGTGCACTGTCCATGGGTGATGGCAGTAGGTTGCTATTCAATCCCTGTAGAACTGTTCTTTTTGTTTACAAGCCCTTCCCCCAACATGATGGTGTTTGGAGGTGGGGTTTGGGGGAGATAAATTAGGTTTAGATGAGATCTTGAGAGTAGGGCCCCATGGTGGGATTAATGCCCTTATAAGAAGAGGAAGAGAGATCAGAGCTCTCACTCTCACTTGTTGCAGGCAGAAAGAAGAGCTCATGTGAGCACACACTGTGATGATGACCACCTACTAAGCCAGGAGAAGCTTTGAATGAAAGCTACTTTGCTGGCACCTTGAATGTGGACTTCAGAACTGTGAGAAATAAATTTTTATCATTTCTATACTATCCTTTCTATGGTATTTTGTTATGGCAGTCCAGGCTAACTAAGACAGTTATCGATTGTCATAATCTCATCTTCCGCTGTCTTCTCCTCTCCACTGATGACATCTGTTCCAATAAGAGCAATATCGGTTCACAATAACCGGACAGGGATTTTTATATGGAGGGTATTTACATCTAAATCAGGTTACATTATTCAGATTATAGGGTTAATAATGTAACCACAAAATGGATTCAAGTTCCTGATAATTTTGCGGAAATGTTATATATGTATTTTCACTGTTGCCGAACTCAGGTCTGGCTGCTTGCTGCTCGAAAGCCAATACAAGTGTTGGTTGGAAAGGAAACGTTGCTTTATTCAGGAGGCCAGTAACCTGGTGAGAAGGTGGACTCATGTCCAAAAGCCAATTCCCCACGGCTGATCGGGGTCAAGAGCTTTGAAATGGATGTTTCAGAGATCTATAGGCAGAGGGAGGGGGCTACGTGTAGAACAGCACAATCAATTCTGACAATCATCTTGAAATTGATTATGCAGTGGTCTGATTAGCATCATCTTGATTGTTTGACGTACAGTTAATCAGCTCCAGGGTTGGTTTGTTCCAGTTACCGTGAGGCCAGTTCTTAGAATTGTGTTAAGGTGGAGCAGCTTATGTCATGGCTACAGTGTGGTCATTTAGTTAACTTCATCCACCTGGCGGGGGTGTCAGTATATTCAAAACAGCTCAAAGGATGTGGCTCAGAATATTGTCTGTAGCCCTTGAGGAGGAACTAAAGGTCCTTGACTTTGTTTATGTGATTATTTGGTCTTGTTTGACTGCTTTCCTTTGCTTCTGCATTTTCTCACTTCTCTGACTAAATTTATTCTTTGACTAAAGTTTTTTACAGAAAAGAGGCAGGTGGACAACATGGGGTGGGGTTCTGTCCCTGGAAGGCCCCATAGGGTCTTGCTTGGTTTTATCACTATTCAGAAAATTTTGGCTTTAGAGTTCTAGGCTTATGCTTCAAAAGGACAAGGTTCTAAATTCATAATAGCTTTAAGCTGGGACTTCCCTAGTGGTCCAGTGGTGAAGACTTCACCTTCCAATATAGTGGGTGCTGGTTCAATCCCTGGTTGGGGAGCTAAGATTCCCACATGCCTTGTGACCAAAAAACCAAAACATAAAACAGAAGCAATATTATAACAAGTTCAATAAAGACAAAAATAATAATAGCTATATAAGCTCTTTTGAAGTGTTTTGGGAAGTTTGCTTCTTTGTAGGTTTGTTGTTAAAATGTAAGTTCACAAGAGCAAGAGTGTTTTGTTTTTGTGCTCTTTTGATTTCATGAATTTCTATTGCTTTTTTTCATTTCTTTCTTCATTTTGAAGCCTGTCTCATATTCTGATTATTTTAGAGATGTTTACATTATTCTTTGATTATCCTTACTTTGAAGAAATGGGTGGCGAATTACTAATGTTTGTGTCCTTCATGGGATCCTGCACAGGCTTCTGTCTATGCTTGCTGAGTGACTGGATTGAACAAAATCAATCTTGCCAAGATGAGTTTCTCAAATTATACTTGTCTCTTCATAGGTTTATTGTGAAGAAGATTCATGTGTGTTTATTGATTTTTAATCAAAGTATTTTACCATAAGAAACAGAATTAACATGTTTTGCTGTGATTATAATCATCTACCTAAATAAAACTATTGGCAACTGGTCTGATTCAGAGAAGAACAAATAATTATGAAACATTTTGATGTATTATACGGCTGATTAGAAAATGACTGACACTATATTTTTTGGTTTAATTACAAATATTGAATTTTTTTTCTTTTTATTATAATTATAACATATCACTTTCCTTTATTCTCATACAGCAGAATCTAAAATGACTAAAATCTTAATAACTTTCATAATAATTAATTTTGGAACCCATATATATCATCATTCTCTTTTCATTTACACATAGAAATTTCCCCAACTTGGATTAGTATTTAATTTTTGTCGCTCTTTGACTTCAAAGTACCATTAGACTATTCAATAATAGACAAATGGTGTTTGTGGATGCCAGGCATTCAAAACTATGAATTTATTACACATGAAATATGTGTTTCCCTTATTTTCAAGGATGTATAGATTTAGTTATGTGTGTTTGCATTCATTAAAAGGTAACAGAAGTAAATCATCACTATAATCCAGTTTTTGACATCTTTACTACATACAACTGCATAAATATAGGCTTATAAACTTTTCAAAGTATAGAAAGCTTCAGCTCACTGAGCCAAAGCCATTGCAGTGTTTTTATTCTACTTTGGAATATTACTTTGGTATTGACACTAAGGAAATAGTACAGTCGAGTAGCTGTAAATCTAATACAGGACACTTATGCTGGTTTTCTACCTTGGAGATATTGTCTCTCTGTTGAAGCTAAAGAGGCCAAAAAAAAAAAAAGTCTAAATAAATGTAAATTAAATAAATTTACTAAGGCATGTCAATTAACTCTATAGTAACCCAAACTTGCTACCAACTACATACCCCTAAAAGGAGAGGACTGTGGTTGTTTAGGAAACATAGATCTGAGAATAAAGATATTGGAACAATTTCTTACTGTCTCTGAATTGTGGGTGAATGTGGGAAACTGTGGGTGGGTATAAGATTCCAAAAGGAATGTGGCTGTAAGGCTTAACAAATCTCAAACATATCCAGCAAATACTTCTTTCCAGAATTTCACCCTCATGGGAAAATACAGCTACAGAAATTAAATTATACTACACAGGAGCACTCAGATTAATAAAAGTTTCAGATGGCTAAGAAAAAGGGACTCAAAAGACTTAGTTTCCATCTTGAAACTATCAAGTGTTCTTGACCAGACTTGACATTGAGGAATAGATGTTATATACTGAGGCCATATTTTAAGTCTTTTCTGGTAACCAGATTGAAGAGAGTCGTCAATCTGTGAAGCCAGAAGTGGAGATAGCACATATTCCACTATAAGCGTACCCATTAACGAGTCTAAAAAAATCCTTCACATTTATCTATGGGAAGCAGAAAATATAGCCAAAACCCCTTCAAATTGATATTTTAAAAATATAAAAATAAGCCAAATAACATCTTGACAGAAAATGAAAAGATATCAGAAAATGAACATACAAAACATGAAAACAATAGCTTAATATTTCAAAATCATCTCAGAAGAAAGCACTTAACATGAGTAGAAAATATTACAATTGGTATAGCTAGCCAAAATTCATACACCTGTCATATCAAGTGATCCAAGTGATCAAGTCGACAAAACTTAGGAAGATTACAGGAGACCTAAAAAACTTAATTAGTAAATATATGTGAAATCCTAAAACTACAGTAATGAAAATATACCTTCTTTTCAAGTGCTACGGGACATTTAGCAAACTTGGCCATATATGAAGTCACAAATAAAGCTTCAATATGTTAAAAAAATGAAAGCCTTTCTGAATACAATAGAATAAAAATAGATGTTAGTGAAAATTACCATTAAAGATACCTTGTTCAAAGTGGAAATGCAAAATGAAATTTCATAATTTCTATGAGACCATGTTAAAGATGAAGACTATCAACATCTATGTGATGCAGTTCAAGTGGTGCTATTGATATTGACTGTATCTATTCTTCAACTTTTTTTTCATTACCACTGTTGGTCTTAATCATTGGCATATCCACAGTATGCAGAAAAGCACCTGGCATATAACAGGCATTCAATGACTATTACTGAGTTATCAGTTCTTTATTTAATGGAAAGTAGAAGCAGAAGTACTGAAAAAAAAACTAAAAATAAGGCCATCAATAAAAGGATATAGCTACCAGAGTTTAAACCTTCTATAAAATCATTTTAATTACAATATTATATGATACTTACCATAATGAACAGATTTGTATGAAAAATACATGTATGATAAAAATGACATTTTGATATACTTTGAAATGATCTGGGAAAAAAATAGGTGTTTCCCACACTGATCTACATTTTAATACTAATTTGGGAAAGATTATGAATTAAAATCAAATAATTCAACCAAAAATATAAAACTAAATGTGAGCGTATTTTTATAAATTTAGGGTGAGAAATGTTTTCTAAAGAAAGACGTGAATTACAACAATCAAAATGAAAATGTAGATATATTTTGTTACATGCAATAAAAATTTAAAAAGCAAACAACAAACACATGCAAAGGAACAACAAACAAAAGTCTCATTGGAGTGTGGAGGGTTACAAAATAGCTGATGAAATATTGAAAACACTTAATAAGCACTGAGCTTACACAATTTAATATAGAAAAAGAAAATTCAGTGCAAATAGTGGCCAAATTTTAACAGATAGTTCACAAAACGGACCTTTCCCAGTGACAAGTATGCACTCAACATGGGATTCAGTCACAGGAAGTCAAGAAATAAATGAATAAACAAATCCCTCATTTTAAGATTGTTTTTACAGCAGTGCTAGTGAATGTAAAAGCCTTTCATATCCATTGTTGGGGAAAGAGAATATGCATTTTACCTCTCAATAGAGTAATCAGAAAAAAAGGCAATTAAAATTAATCAATTCCTTATCCCATATGTTTCACTCTTTGTTATCTACTTTCTAGTAATAGAGGAGAGTATAGGGAAATATGCATGAGGGAATTTGTTGCAACAATATTTTTAGTTGCAAAACCAAATTATTTTATCCATAAAAGAAAAGAATAATTATCTATTAAAAGGAATCAGATGTTCCCTTTAATAGCTAATTAAAGGGATGTTCATTTATTTATTAAGTGAGAATGTATGATAAGATTCTTGTAAAAGCAAGTAATAACAACCATAATAATAATAACTGTTATAATTACACGGTGAAAATTTATTCCTCAGACTTGTTATTGTGGATTATCCCAAACTGTGGAATTTTGTTGAGGAGAATAGAAAGCAGAAAATTACAGTGTACAATAAAATTCTAGCATTGACACATCCAAGTAAAAATCCATATGTCTCATTCTCTAATCTTATTACAAAAGATAAATTTGTAACAATGCATGAAAATATCAAATGGGAGAGAAGGAATAAACTAAGAGGCCATGATCAAAATATAGCTGTGTTCTCATCAATTTCTTATCCATAACTTCATAACATAAAGATTTGGGGGAATGTTGTATTAAAGTTACAGTGGGGTACTTAATGCCATGATTTAATAAAATATCTTTATTTTTATCTTTCTTCTTTCTTTTTCCTGATTTTAAAATTCAGAAAGGTGTAAAAAGTGGGTACTGATTTGAGAAGTATTGGTTAAAAATCACAGTATTAAAATTAGATATTTATAATAACAGTATGACTGTTAATAATTATTGTAACAAATAGCACTTATGAATACTTCCGACGGGCTGAGTAAGGATCTGATAAATCTTTAAGAAATGGGCACAGTGAGAAGGAGGTAATTTTCACACATTTGTCACAGAAATGACTTCTCCAGACTCCCTTGTCTGACATGACTAAAGCAAGTTAGAATGAACTGATTGAAACTGAACTTCTCACCTGAAATCATTGGCCTACAGTAATATTGATCTCACGTATGCTTCACAGAGAAAGCTTAAGTTGTAACTACTTCACTGGCCTCTAACATCTTGCAACTGAAATCATTGACCAAAGATAAGCATCAGAATTGAGGCACTATCCACACTGACTAAATCAGATTCTGCGTTTTAACAAGATCCACAGGTGATTTGTAGGAACATTTAAATTTCTCAAGGACTAATCTACAGTCCTCTAAAGATGTGTATTTTGTGATCTGAAAGCATAAAATATTTAATTCTGTGTTATTAGATGTTATATAAATACCAAAGCAAGATAAACTTAAAGGCTAATAATAGTTTTGCAGTTAAAAATTTTAGCAAAATGTGTAAATAATATTTTTCATTTCCTTTTGGATTTTTAAGAGGACATTCAAATACATCATAAGTGATGTTGAAGTGGAGAAATGTTTTCAAAATCAAAGCAAATAGAACTATTGCAGCTATTTGGGCTAAAATATTTAGTAGAGTAGAACTAAGATTAAAAAATCCCAAAAAAGGAAAGCTTATTACACAGAATACATTATGATTGTTGTCAAAAAGCTGTGTTTTTTAACTAAATTCAAAACTCAGTGTTTTCTATAAGATGTGTAATAAAAATAATAAATTTCATTTTAGTAACAATTTCTTCCAGTTGTTTGGAGCCTAAGTTACTTATCAGAAACACAGAATGATACAGGAAATTTAGTTTATGTCTCTTAATAGTGCCCAGGACACTTAAGCTTTCATTATAGTTTTTTGTTTGTTTTCCTATTTTCAGAGGTACTGAAGCTTGCATTTATACTTTAATTTCTACTGTGTGTAGAATATAATTTATATAATTCACATGTGTAATACAGAAATACACATTTTCCTTCTAATACTTGTTATAGTGACCGAAGCATAATAACATTAAATTTAATAACCAATTATATTATTATTTATATTTTTATAATGGAGAGTATTAAAAAACATATTTATTCAGCTTTGTATTTTTCTTGTGATTCTAGGATAATATTGATGGCTTATAAATCACACTGACGCTGTGCTCTTCTTTATATGTGAACTCCCAGGGAGATCAGAGTTGCATAATCCGTGGTCTTTATGGAAGAACACTCCCTGAGTTATGCAAGGCATGATCTTTGTGTACAAATGTCAGGGCCTTGTAAGCTGCTATGCTTCCTCAAGGGATTACAACTGCCTACGTTCTGAGAAAGCACTCAGTCTCTCCAAATGCATTGTCATATATTACCTGTGGCCAACAATTCCAGAATAGCAGCATCCCCAAATATCCTTCAATATCATCTGCTCCTTATTAAGACAGTAGGAGTATAAATATCAATAATACTTCATCCCGACCACGGGTGCCATGTAGACCTGAAAAGCACAACAACTTTCTCTGCAGTATCCTGCATTCATCAACCTTTTCTGTCTTCGTAGCACTACCAACCATATCTTTCCCATTGCCCATCCTCACAATGACCTAGCAATTAACTGCCTGCAGCTTCTGGAAGTTCCCCCATGTAGGTAGCCAGAGCCCTGTCTTCACTGCACCTTCCCTAGAAGGTTCTCCATAACCAACACACAGCTTAACCCTCAATTACTCACGAAGTACCATTTTGAGTTGCCATCCCTCCTCATGCACTTCTATACAGGTTTTTTGGCTTTTTTTTTTTCTTTTGCGGTACGCAGGCCTCTCACTGTTGTGGCCTCTCCCATTGTGGAGCACCGGCTCCGGACGCGCAGGCTCAGCGGCCATGGCTCACGGGCCCAGCCGCTCCACTTGCATGTGGGATCTTCCCGGACCGGGGCACGAATCCGTGTCCCCTGCATCGGCAGGCGGACTCTCAACCACTGCGCCACCAGGGAAGCCCGGCATTTTTTGAAATAATTTACTGAGAAAGTAAGCTCAAGAATAGAATAAACTTAATATCTAAAAGAAAATATTTTCTCCCTTTTTAAGAAAATGTTGCCAGTGATCTTTTGGATACATTATCTATGCATCTGCTTTGAGAACAAAAGCTATAAATCTGATGAAAAAAAATGTCAGACCTGGTAAGTGAGAATGGAAATCAAGTCTGTTTATAGCATGTGAACTAATCTTTGAGCAAAAATTACCTCATAAGGCATAGTGTATAGGTGTTTTACTTAATTTCTACTTAAATTATTTATCCATATGAAGACAATGGTCTTTGAAAAACATTTTTGCTGTATATAGAACTTCATTAATTGGTCTGCTTCTTAGGTCTGCCTCTGCTATTAAAAGATGTTTTGTTTTAGAAATACCCTATGATTTTATTTGACCTTAAATTTTCATCTGTAAAACAACAGAGATCAGTTAATTGATCTTAAAAGCTCCTTCTAGCTCTGCCATTTTATAATTTTATCACTGTGTAACAAAGATGTTGACATATGTGTAAGTAAGATGATTCAGGCAATAATTTGCATAGACTTTGGATATAGAGCAGTAGCTACAGTGGCAAAAAGACTTTCAAATTACAACAGAGCTGACTTTAAATAACTTGCCTATTAACTACATGTGTCCCCTTGTGCAAGTTACTTTAATTTTCTGAGATTCATTTTCTTCATCTTTAAATTGGCTAACACATGAGATGAAAGTTCTAAGAAGAAAATAAGTTAAATGTATATAAAACAACCCAGTTGGGTCACAGTAACTGTTAAGTCCTTTTCAAGCTCTAAATGATTGTGCCTTTTCAGTTACCAAATTGGTCTAGAATTTGAGTGCTGCAGTTAAATATTGTAGTGACACTTGTGACAAGATTTGTGTTTAATCTCTCAGGTGTGATTTTCCTATTGGACTGTGGTATATTCACCTTTAGAAAAATGCATGTAGATGTAACAGGTTATATGAGACATTTGGTAAAATATAAATATTAAGTATACATATGTTTACATACAAATATTTGTCTTTTGTCATCAGTACTTGTGCACAGATTTTGGGCTATTGTTTTATTTCATGTGTTAAACTTCATGGGTTATATAAGTTTACTATAGAAATGGTCCCTTCTTTTACATAACAGTAATTAAGATGCTCCGAAGGTTACCGTGTTCAATCTTTTGGTTTCACCTTCCCGAAACTGGAAACAGAATATTGTTTATAGAGGTCCTTCACTCCTAAAATTGCATTCTTGCATTTATCTTGGCCTTCAGGGAAAATGCAGGCACATGGATTTAACTTGGTAGAAGAGGACACAGCATTTTTAAATGTAATTTTTGTGTTAATGTAAATGCACCCAGAGGACCAAAGGCTGATCCACACTTTAAATCAATTAGAATGGGCAAATTTCAAGTTCTAAATACCTCTTTGATTACCCATGGGGAAAAAGCCTTATTTAGTATAGGTTTTAAAATGTGCATCTTAAAACATTTTAAAGAATAAATGTGTTAAAAACAAAACATGCTCACAAATTGTTAGTATTTTAATGATCTACATGGTATATCAAACTCCCCTAATTTTAAATAAATTTGACATTGGCTTATTTGAAATATATATATATATATACACACACATATATATATGTAAATTATTAAGCAAGACTAACATGATTAACCCTGCAATAGCTGCTCTAAAATATTTATATCAGCAGAGCATTAAAAGCAACTCAATAGTAATGAGGATGAATGAAAAACTTGAGTTTAGGGCTTCCCTGGTGGTGCAGTGGTTAAGAATCCACCTGCCAATGCAGTGGACATGGGTTCGAGCCCTGGTCTAGGAAGATCCCACATGCCACGGAGTGGCTAAGCCCAAGCGCCACAACTACTGAAAGTGCACTCTAGAGCCCACGTGCCACAATCACTGAAGCCTGCGAGCCACAACTACTGAAGCCTGCATGCCTAGAGCCCGTGCTCCACAACAAGAGAAGCCACCACAATGAGAAGCCCACGCACCACAACAAAGAGTAGCCTCGGTCGCTGCAACTAGAGAAAGCCCACGCGCATCAACAAAGACCCAATGCAGCCAAATACAAATAAATTAATTAAAAAAAACACAAAACTTGAGTTTAGGAAATTATCTTTAATTCTTGAGTTGATTTCATGAAAATCCTCTATCTCTAAAATAAATAGAGCAAGCAGTAAGTTAGTAAAATATTAATTGTTTAACGTAGAAAGACAAGTGAAAATACTTACTTGTATCTGTTTCTTTGTACTATGTTCTATCCAGCCAACTTTGGCCCAGACATTTGAGTTTTTATAGCCATTCATCAAGAAGAATTTTATATATTTTGGTGTGTAGTTTGGATATCAGGAGATTTTCCTGGACTGAATAATTTTAAACTATAAATGTATTCTTAGTTTTGATCTTCTCTTTCTTCATCTCCATCATCAAAACTCATTTTAACATGTCTTGATATATATTGTTATATACAGAATAATACTATGTTGACAGAAAAAAACCTTTAGGCGTTTATAATCCTATGCAGCACTGATGCGTGCACAGCTATGCTGGATATAGAAAACTATCAGGGGATTTCACAATATACATAATATGTAATGGACAAGGGTCTCCACAGAGTTAAACAGAATGTTTGAGCTTGATCTGCCAGTGCTATCTAAAGAGAAAATGTCAATATGTGATATTCAGCTACAGAGGGATTTGTGATGACTTGCATTTATCGTTATTTGTGTTCTCTTTGGATTCATTGGCATTGCATTCTTTTTCTGGTGATTCTCAATGAAGCTGGTAGTATGCATGTGAGCAGTCCCAAAATTAAAAAAAAAAAAAAAACAAGGCATGTTTGAGACTTCCTCTGTAATCAGTAATAGACTTTTTATGATATGAAATAAAACTGGTGTATAAATCTTGAAAATGACATCTGAAAAGAACCCAGATAGGCTGATGAAAAACAAATGGCATCTAATGTATTTTTCACATGGACTGTGGCAGTGATTTATTATGTTGTCTAAGATACTAAATATACATCATAAATCCCTCCAACAGAAGTCTTATTGTATTCATTCATCTCTTTTCCATGAGCCAACATTTCCTCTTTTCATAAACTTCATTATATGAAAAGAATCATTATTTTTTAAATGCCATTTAAATCCAGTGATTTACTTTGGATGTAAAACCCCAATGAGAGTTTTTTTAAAAAACTTTAGTAGAGAAGGTACCCAACTGCAAGTAAATGTTCCATTGAAATGATTTCCTCTCAGTGAGGAAGAAAAAACAAAGTAAAATGTATGGCACGTCATTGTCCTAGTGTCAGATTCACTCTTGATGACACATGCACCTAACAGAAAGTCGAAAGAGAAAGAAAAATGAGTGTAAAATAGCATGGAATATCTGTATATTATACTATTTAAGTCCAGCAGTATGTTATTTTTGTATACATTCTAATGATAAATTTTATTAACACTTTTATTAGTGACCATACTGCTAATATTTCATTCATTTTTCAATGTTTCAAATATACTATTAAATAACATGAAAAACAAAAGCATTAATAAGCACAGAACACAGAGCTTAGGGCCATGAATTTATTACTGTATATCCACTTGTCTACTAATGAAAGAAAATAACTATTTATATCAGAGAAAATGTAAAACATGTTTTTTGAGCTTAACTTGAGAATTATACATCCCAGGGAACTTGTTATGTAATGTATTTTTTCATGGGGATAACATTTTACAAGACAAGAACTAATTATCACTGAATTACTGGATTCAAGGTTGTCCAAAGTAGTGTCTGAACTTGTGTTTGAATCTTTTATCAAAGAACATTGCCATCAGAAGTTTGCATCGTTTGTGCATTGTTGAATTAAGCTTTCTGCCAAAGAAGTGTGCTCAGCTTGTTGTGTGACTTTTAATATAATTTATGTTATTCTGCACAGTGAAAATGTTTATGGAACTTAAAAGCACTGCTTCTCTTAGATCTTATTTCAGATTTTATAATGACATTTTCAAATTTGAGAGTGATCTTGATAACATGAGATATAGGAAAGAAAATGGGTGTGGAGTAGAAAGAAATGTAAATTAAAATAAGGTAGCGTTAAAATAAGATGGATGGTTAGAGCAAGAGTAGTGTGAAAAAAAATAGCTTACTAAAGAGTTTGGAAGGGTAATAAATTTGAGTTTGAAACCTGAATTCTAAATTTTGTATTAAAATACGTTATATTCAGATTTAATACCAGATTTTAGTATTCTTGCGATAACAGATATGAAAATCTAATTCTGAAATTAAACAAAATCAAAAATAGACTGCTGTTTATGGATTGATTTTTTTATACAATTTTTAAAGGTTACTTTCCATTTACAGTTATTACAAAATGTTGTCTGGATTCCCCATATTGTACAATACATCTTTGAGCCTATCTTATACCCAATAGTTTGTGCCTTCCACCATCTCCTCACTCCTGTGTTGTCCCTTCTCCCCCTCCCCACTGGTAACCATTAGTTTGTTCTTTATACCTGTGAGTCTGCTTCCTTTTTGTCATATTCACTTATTTTGTTGTATTTTTACAACAAAATAAGTTTGTTGTATTTTTTAGACTCCACATATGAGTGATATCATACAGTATTTGTCTTTCTCTGTCTGACTTATTTCACTTAGCATAATGCCCTCCAAGTCCATCCATGTTGCTGCAAATGATGGAATTTTGTTCTTTTTTATGGCTGAGTGGTATTCCATTGTGTATATATGTATATACCATTTCTTCTTTATCCATTCATCTGTTGATGGACACTTAGGTTGCTTCTGTATCTTGGCAATTGTAAATAATGCTGCTCTGAACATTGGGCTGCATGTATCTTTTCAAATTACTGTCTTTGTTTTTTTCAGATATATACCCAGGAATGGAATTGCTGGGTCATATGGTAGTTCTATTTTTAGTTTTTTGAGAAACCTCCATACTGTTTTCCACAGTGGTGCACCAATTTACATTTCCATCAACAGTGTATAAGGGTTCCCTTTTCTCCACTTCCTTACAAACATTTGTTATTTTTTAAGGATACCCATTCTGACAGGTGTGAGGCGATATCTCACTGTGGTTTTGATTTGCATTTCCCTGAGGATTAGTGATGTTGAGCATCTTTTCATGTTCCAGTTGTTCATCTGCATTTCCTTTTTGGGACAGTGTCTGTTCAGTTCTTCTGCCCATTTTTTAATCAGGTTGTTTGTTTTTTTGATGTTGAGTTGTATGAGCTGTTTATATATGTTGGATATTAGTATGGATTGATTCTTGAATGGAATATAAATTTAAGAAGATTCCAGAACTGAAATAGAGTGCTAAGCTTCTACATGAAACTTGGCAGCAAGAGACTAAACAAAGCAAATGGATTGTGAGTGAAAGTATACTTTATAGAAATATTTAAAATATTTTAAAAATATTTGTATCACTTCAATCTTGAGCATTTGTCTTGGAATATGTTTTCAAAAGTTTACTCTCCAAGAACATTTGTGAGTCATATTTAACATATTTATGCTGCTTATCTACATTGTGTTGGCAATTATTTTGTTCCTTGGATTAGGAAATAGAGAATAATTTATATGTCATAGATGCCGATGTCAAGATGCTCACAATTGAAAAGGGAGAACAAATTGCATACATAATACAGTATAACAATATAACTACATTACTTAATGTCTATTTTATAAGTGAAAGATGTCATGTAATTACAAGCTAGATTTCTAACTAGCTCTAATATCAATTGCATAAATCTATAGAGAATACGCAGGTCAATTTGATAGAATATATGAACATGCAATGGATATTTGGTGAAAAAAATGTCTCAAAAGTTGGTGACGAGGAACATTCATTGATTCCTGAAAGAAGTGTTGAAACAAAGATGTATTTTTAAAATAGAGTGAGAAAATGTTATGCAAAAAGATTTAGTACTATTACTGCAGTGACAAAGATTATGTGGCTTTAGACTGTGGAAATCAGTAGAAAGCAGAGTAATTAATAAATATATCTTTCAAACTTTAGACAAATAAGTACACTAAAAAGACACACAAAGCCTTCTTATCTAAAAAAAACTTCTTATACTTTCTTTACTCTGACCTGTATGAGCTGGTAAGAGTGACATTCAAACCTGACACTGAAACATGGAGTCTTGGAGATACTACCTGGGTAAATTAGAGTCAAATACAGAAAGAAAGCTTATGCCAAAATACTGCTAGCTGAAAAGCACATAGTGTTTATTGTCAGTGAAAGTACAAGTTCATCATTGGAGGTTATTAGAAAATTTCTCTGTGTCAGGCTTAATTTCTCTTTTCTCTAGATACTCAAGTTTTTAAAATAATTTTTAGTGCTCTCAACCAATGAGTCAGGCAAAACAATTGTGAATATAACAATGGTTATAATATTGGGTATGTGTTCATACTCATATTTTTGTGTTTTGTGGGCTCCCTGGGCGTTACAAATTACTGTCTTAAAATTACATCCTTTAACAAATGTTGCAAAGCATTCTGTGAATCTGAATCTCAACCTAAAGTGGTTAGCTAATCTATCTACAATTATGGTCACCTGAGTTAAAGGACATATTGTCTCCCCAAGTAATATATAATTGCATCATACTAAAATTGGAACTCTGAAACTTCCTATTTCAAATTTGCAAACTTCTTAATCCATTCCTGTTATTTTCAAAAAACTGAAGCTCTTCATTTAATCTGAGAATTTAAGGTAAACTATCAAAAATAAATCATTTCCAGTTCTGTGAGATGGAAGACCTAGACGGCAAAATCTCATTTTAGAAAACTACTCCTTGCTCAGGAATGAGTTCCTGTGCAACTATGCATCAGGCATTTTGCATCTTACTGCTCAGTAAAGGGTTAGGTTTCATTTTTCCCTTAACCAGGTCCTGGGCCATTCTTCCCTTCCCCAGCGATTCCCCCTTCCATTCCATACCTAAAATGCCATTTCTCTGAAATGGGCCAAAACGTTGTTTTTTTGGTTCAATGCGTCAGACACTTTACTTATGACATTTTATTTACTTTGGTAAATAAACACATTGTGCTCCCTAAGATTTAAATTGCAATGCTAATTTTATTTATAACCTGGTTAAATAGTTCATGAGGCAATGCTAGTAATTAATTTTTTTTTCTCTGGTAGTTTTTAAATATTTATGGTTCTTGTGCTCTGGCCCACCTTTTTATAAAAAAGCAGTATTTTACACAAAATGAAAATTAAACATAGTTGAAAGTAAACTCCGTATTAGGCTGTGTACTTTTATTTGAGCCACT
This sequence comes from Leucopleurus acutus, assembly GCF_964270905.1. NCBI lineage: Eukaryota > Metazoa > Chordata > Mammalia > Artiodactyla > Delphinidae > Leucopleurus > Leucopleurus acutus. Next base: position 11,199,304 of record NC_139146.1, read on the forward strand.
TACTGGCTTTTCATTGAGGGTTGACCTACCCTGATGCTGCACTGTTTAAATTATGTATTCATGGCAGCAATGTCCTCCAAAAGATCAATATAGACAGCTAACGTCTCATTTCTTTCTAGCCCATGCATACTACAGAACACAAATGTTATGATAGAAGCCATCCTAAGTAGAATGCTGGTGGGGGAAGAGAGAGGCAGTCAGACTGCCTCAGTTATAGTCTAAAAAGAAAATAATGTGATTTCAGTTAGGAGAATAATAGAATACTGCTCCACAATTCTTCTCACCAAGAGCTAGAACATTCTATTGCAGAAGTATGTTTGGATGAAGCTGAAGAAACATATGTATATATTTCTTATTTTGTGTGTATACACACATATGTATAAATGGATGAATGCATGTTAAGGTTTCCAAGATATTGTGAACTCCTGATTAAGTGCTATAAACAGTTTGATGTTCTAAGTAATGGTGTAACCAGGATTAGAATACCATTCAAATGTTTTATGCTAGCCTATTGCATAATTTAGAATACAAGAAAAATAATAAATTTTAACCAGGGCTAATTCTTTAAATATGGAAATATGGATGAATAGAGAATAAGCAAGGAAAAATATTTTCAATAATAAGTTCAGGAGAGATGTCTAGATGCTGAACTCTTGTACATATACTGCTACTTATGTATAAATGACAGAGTAGATGATAGGTGATAGATAGATAGATAGATACGTAAATGATGGATAGACAGACCTCAGTATTTTCCTTCAATATGAAAGAAAAAGGAAAGGAATTAGGCCATCTGCCCCGGCTTTTCCCACAAGACTAGACTGAAGGATGCCGGCAGTTTGGATCTCGTGAACTTTGAGCTTAGCCAACAGAAATGAAATGTCTCTTTCTCTCAGCTACTGTTCAAGACAATTATAGTCAGCCAGGTTTGGATCATGGTTTCTACCTTCAACCAGTTACTATGATTAGGAGGCAATCAACAGCACAGCTTCATTTCGGAATAAAATGTTGGATTCAGAAGGAAGCAATTTGACACCCCCCCCCAAAAAAAAAAATTGGGGGTGGTGGTGCTACTACTTTCCAGAAGAATAAAATGGTTCTGGGTATAAAAATAATTTATTCCTATTAGAGGTATGTTAACCTAATAGGAAATCCACACTTCAGAAAACCAAAACCCTTAATTAATATTTAACTATCAACGGGGGCTTCCCTGGCAGCGCAGTAGTTGAGAGTCCGCCTGCTGATACAGGGGACACGGGTTCGTGCCCCGGTCCGGGAAGATACCACATGCCACGGAGCGGCTGGGCCCGTGAGCCACGGCAGCTGAGCCTGCGCGTCCGGAGCCTGTGCTCCGCAACAGGAGAGGCCATGGCAGTGGGAGGCCCGCGTACCGCAAAAAAAAAAAAACAAAAAAAAAATTAACTATCAAAACCTACTCACTTAAAGTAATATTCTCTTCATTAATACTGACTTCGATTTTCCAACTTTGTCTCTATTTATGTGTCTTTCTCTTTCTAGTCTTTCTTTCCCTTCTTTCTGATAGTCAACAATTATTTCTCCTATGGCTTTGGTGATAAATATCATGACAGGTATAGAGCCCTGTGGTAGGCTGAGTAATGGCCTTCCAAAGATATCCACATCCTAATCCCTGAGACCTATGCATATGTTTATTACCATATATGGCAAAAGGAATGTTACAGAGGTGATTGAGTTAAGGATCCTGAGATGAGGAGATTATCCAGATGAGCCCAGTGTAATCATCTGGGTTTTTATCAGAGGGAGACAGAAGGGGTCAGTCAACAGTAAGAGTTGTGAGCATAAAAGAAAGAGTTGGAAGATGCCAGAAATGGGCCATGAGCCAGGGAATGCAGACAGTCTCTAGAAGCTGGGAAAGACAGGGAAACATCTTCTGAAGCCTCGAGAAGGAAGTGCCAGGCTAGCCCTTTGATTTTAGACTTTTGACCTTCAGTACAGTGAGAGAAAAAAATGTGTATAGGTTTAAGCCTCAGAACTGGTGGTTATTTGTTACAACAGGGACAGAAAATGAATACAAGTGTTGCCAAAGGAGATCCAGGGAGACAGGATTTCTTTCTTGGCTCAATGGTTGGAGAGTGAACTGGAAAGAAAATTAGAATAGTACTTTGGATGGTTTCAAGGATTTTATTGGAAGTATATTGATGGGGTTGTATTCTTCTGTTCCTAAGACCTTAATAATCAAAGACTGATATGTGCGATACTAGTTTTGAATGATGAGTGATATAAATTGGCCATCGGTAGGAATTCAGTATGTCACTTGAATGAATTAGTGCAGTAATGAATGAACACGTAAGAGTCTTGTCATAAACTAACAGAAGTACCTTGAAAATGGGAATCAGTACCATATATAGTGGAGGTCTTTGAATATTAGACTACAGAGTGCACTGTAAAGCACAAACAACTTCGAAGACAATGAAAGTAGGAGACTAGATAGCAAGACCCATTTACTTATCAAAATCACATATCTGAGTCTTAGTTTTCTGATTTGTGAACTGAGAAGATGGAACTAGTTGTTCTGTATGGCATTATTTCATATAGAGTAGAAAGATAATGAAGGCCCTTTGGGCATGGAACTAATTAAAAGGTTTCACTTATCTAATATTAGTGAAAGAATATGATTGAGAGTATTTCTCAATCTTTAATGGGTATGTGATTTATCCTGATAGCTTAATAAACAGATTTTGAGTTAGTAAGCGTAGAGTGTGGCTCTGAGAGTCTGCATTTCTATCAAACTCCTAGGTTATGCTGAGAATACTGTTTAAAATACAGATTATCAGGGTTTGCCTCTTTAGTGTCTATTTCATTGTCTGTCGTGAAAGCAGTGAGCCTGCATTTTTTATAAGTGTTTCAGGAAATTCTTACAGTCCCAAGAAGTTTGGAAATCATAGTACTAGGGTATGTAATCCATATATTTGACCTACTAATTACTAATCAGGCAAAATTGCTTTAAAAACACTGAAACATCTATTACCAGCATAGACATTAGGTAGTAACTGATCAGATTGTGTACGCTCTGAGAAAATATACTGAGCCTGCATTTTTTTGTTTTCTTTGGGGTCTAAGGAGAAAAGTTAATTAAAGCTAGCAAAAAACGTGAGAGGAAAACTGTCAGGAAAAACAAAAGAATAACACAACTGAAGCAAATATAAGTTGCCACAGACTTTTAAATGATATTTTTGATTGAGATACTAAACTTTTGATTAAACATTTAGATTTGTGTTTTTGTGTATGTGCACGTGTGTGTACACACACACATGTACACACAAACCCTCACTCCCAATGAATATTCTCAAACTTTTAAAATTAGGGACAAAAGCAAAAATATGCAACTAACTGTGTTTTATTTTTCTCGTATTTAGTCCTTACAAAATATATACTCATACTTACTGATTAATATAATGTAAGAAAAAAATTACTTTCAACAGAAAATAATTAGAATTCCACAGTGTTCTTTTATTTATTCTCTTAACGCAATATCTGTTTTTCCTCTTCTTGGTTGTGGAAAGAATGTAAAATAGCCTGTGCTTAACACAGATCTTTAGGAAAAATGGATATTGTTTTACACCTCCAGGCTCATAACAGTGGAGGGAATGCTGAGTGAATGACTCATCCTTGGTTTAAAATGGCCTTTTCCTCTTCCTGGGAGTGATGATATGTGTTGCATGCTTAAGAGGATAAGTACTTAAAAGCACAGTTTTATTTGTGTCCATTATTTTAAAGTCTGTCTTCTTTTCTATTATAGGTTAAAATTGGAAACCTAAAGTGTAGTTTCGTTTGGCCTGGGATTTTTAATCCAGGAGTGGTATTCTGTAGATTAATCTATACTTTAAAAATATTTTAGGACCGTGGCAGTGTCTCTTGAGTGCTTTACTTATATTAAAAACTAGCATAAAATATCATCCGTAAGAATAGGCAATTTCCTTTACTTACAGTTTGGTCTACTTCCAGATGTGTTAATGTCTTATATTATCAGTCCTGCTGTCCAAGTCATATCAGAATCACAAATGGGCACATACAGATAAATCATTTAAAGTAACTGCACCTAAGAGCTCCTCTCCCTAGCACTAAAATACTAATGATGCCAAATATTACACTACTGTATTGACTTTCAGGTAAGATAACCACATTTTAAAATTTAATTATTCTTCATATTACCCCTAGCAACTTGGTAAGGAACAGTTGTTATTAGAGCTGCATTTAAACTGGAGAATACATGTCAAAAAGACTAAGTTTATCAGCATCTTTAGCAGAAACAGATATAACAGCATCTTAAACACCAGGTAGTGCCATGAACCAAATCATTCTGCCTTACGAAAAAGGAAACCCAGAAAATAATTTTATTTAGAGATATTAAAATGCACTATAAAGTATCCTTGGAAGATAGTTTGCTTTTTGAATAATGAACATCACAAGACATTTTTTATGACACATTATCCTGGATGAAAGATCCCTGTAAACATAACAACAACCTTTCTATGACAATGGGTATCTTAGGGTTTTTTAGCAACTTGAGGATTAAGATGACAGGACATCTAAGAGTAATGAAGCATGATTGGAAAAGTAACAACTGTCATTCATATTAACCAGCATATAGGAATATACGGTCATTTTTGATATTAAGACAATGTTTATGATTTTGTCTGGGTTCAGCATTGATTGTAAAACAATCTGATATTTTATTTGATCTTCATGGCCACACAGTGGCCTTGTCTGACATTAGTGTTCTGTGAAAATGTTTATGTTAAACAGAACATAAAAGCTTAACCGTGTCCACCTGACCAGGTTCTAACAAACCCAGGCCCCACCCATAGTGTCAGGATAGTTTCTGGCTGTCAGGGGCTACGCTTCTTTCTCACTTTTTTCAGTGATACATGTGCATTCCTGGAATATATCCTATTTGTTCATGATGTATTATTCTTTTGTATACATCACTGCATTTCATTTGCTAATATGTTTTTTATTACCATTTATTTTCATGAGAATATTTGGATGGTAATTGATTTTCTCATAATAATATCCTTGTCCAGTGTCAAAAGCAAGTTCTTATTGGCTTTACAGAATAAGTTGCAAACCATCTCCTATATTTCATCCTATTAAAGAATTCATGTAAGTTTATATTTACTTACATGTCCACAAAATGTGAAAGCATTCAAAAGTGAATCTACTGTTTTTTCTGGTTTATTTTGTGGGAATGTTTTATATCATACATTGATTTCTACTTTATATAAGATTGTCTCTTTATCTGTTTTTTCTTTGCTTTAATAATATTTCTCAGGGATTTGTTTGTATTATTATTAGTGTTAAATTATTGGTGTGATGATGTCTATAATATTCTATATATGTTTAATATTGCAGGGTCTGTAGTGGTGTCTATTTTCATTACATATTTTAGTAATTAGTTTTTGTCTCTGTTTTTCTAGATAAGCCATGCTATGAATAAATTGATTTTGTTAACACTTTTTAAATTGGCTCTGCTTGTTTTCTTTATTGTACATTTATTTTTTTATTCTTTTTTCTTGTCTTTATTTTATTATTATTCTCATTACTTTGGGTTAGATTTATTGTTTTTTCCCTGCTTTATCAGATGGAAGAATAGATAATTTATTTTTCGCTTTTCTTTATTTCCTAATATGTACATTTAATGCCACAAATTTGTTTGTAATTTCTGCTTTAGCTAGAAAGATATCGAAATTTTAAACCTATATGGACCAAATAATTTTAATTTTCCAATGTATTTAACTACCATTTGATCCAGCAGTTCCACTCCTTGGTATGTATCCAAAGAAAATAAAAACCCTAATTAGAAAAGATATACAGCCCTAGGTTCATTGCAGCATTATTACAGTAGTTAAGATATGGAAGCAAGCTAAGTGCTTGAATAAAGAAGATGTTATATATATATTGGATATATCTCCTCAGACAAGAGAAATATAAGCAAAAATAAACAAGTGGAACTACACCAAACTAAAAAGGTTTTGAATGGGGATATTGCCAAATACTAAGCTCTGTAAGATCAATTATTTCCATTCAGCACTTTTAAACATTTCACATATTTAAACTTTTTTTTATTTTCATTTAAAAATTAGACCTCAGTATATTTGTAAATCCTTTTAAGTTTGCATATCTTCATTTCTACCCAGTCTCCCATCCTTTGCCCTCTAATTTGGTTTTAAGAATTTCTTTGTCTTTTTTTTTTTTTTTTTTTTTTTTTAGCAAATGAAAGGCATATTAAGGTATACCTCAAGTTTTTGTGTTTTTTTTCTTTATACTTTTTCTTAGGTTTTCACAGAATTTACTGGGTCTATGAATGGATTTCTAATACATTTGGAAATTTTCTTAACCACCATCTGTTTATTGCTTTTGTAACAATCTCTCCTTTTATTTCTTTCTAGGCCACCAATTATACATATCTTCGGTCTTTTCCCATTAGTGTCTAACTTTTTATTTTTTCATTCTCTTCTCGGTGTGTGCTTTAATTTGGTAATTGAAGGTATCAGTGTACTTTCCCATTCACTAGTACTGTATTGTGCTATTGTCATTTTCTATTAAAACCTGCTAATGAGGTTTAATTGTGTGTGTGTGTGTGTGTGTGTATACACATAAATAAATTCAGTCCTATCATTACTATTTGAATAGGGTCTTTTTAAGTTTCAATCCTTTGAAATTCTTCATCCCTCTCTTTTTCTATCTTTGTTTTTATTTTCTTATACTTAATCAGAAATTTTAAAATCCTTTTTCAGATAATTCCAATATCTGGATTACCTGTGGGTCTGTTCTTTCTTTTTTTCTTGATTATTGGATATACAGTCCTTTGGTATTCATATACATATTCTATCCATTGCCAGGCATTAGATATTTTTTAAAATGTGGTACACCAGAGGGCTCATCATGCCCTATTCTTGGGTGCAAGATGATAGATATAATCCATTCGAACAGGCTGTATTGGATAAAAAACTGGATAAAAGCCCCCATTAAGGCTCATTCTGCCTTCTACTCACCCTGGATTCCAGCATTTTAAAAAATGAGTCTGGTATAGTTACTAGGGCCCCTTTATCTGATGGGACATCATTTTATTGTTATTTTATACTACTGCAGAAACTTTTTCTCTGCTTTTCAGAAGCTTTTTCTGTAGATTTTTCCTCCCATCCCATGGAGTCCCAGCATATGTCAGAAATTCAGAGGGGAAAGTGATCACGTGCTTGAGCCACTCAAGTCTCCATCAGAAGCTCTCTGTATACCTTTATGCTGCTCAACAGCCCTCTGCCTGTTTTGAACTGTGCTTTGGAAAGAATCACCAGTCACTTGGCCGTGTTTGGAAATGGCACATATACCTGGGAGTAAAAACAGCTCCAGAAAGTCAGCTTCTTTCTCTGAGCTTCTTCCTCCTCTAGAATCTGAGCCACACTAGATCTTGTTAAGCAGCTCTCTGTTGTGTTTGAATAGATGCTTTCTATATGTTATCTGGCTTTTTTAGTTTTTCCAGGTGGGAACATTCATCTGTGGACAGGTATTCCATCCCAATGAGAAGCAAAATGTATGTGATATTTTTTATTGAGTACTGACTATATGACAGACTCTAATCAGTGAAGGGTAGTTGCTATCCCACTATTTGCTACTAATCTGAGGGATTCTCACCTTCACTCGTCAGCTTTTGATTAAAGGCAAGAGCTCAGAGTAGTGTAATACAGGGAGTTTTTTCTTTATTTGTACTGTTTTTTGTTTTTTGGCTCTAAGTATCTCAGACACATGAATATATTCTTAAATATGATCACAGAATAATTTTTACTGAATATTGCAAATTTAATTTAGAATGGAGGATTTCTAATTAGGAAAATTCTGTAGTATGACTGTAATGTACAGCTGGTGTGGAGAAAATACAATACTAATGAAGATGGTGATGATTGTATTAATGATAAATTATTTTTACATCTTTATTAGAGTATAATTGCTTTACAGTGGTGTGTTAGTTTCTGCTTTATGACAAAGTGAATCAGTTATACATATACATATGTTCCCATATCTCTTCCCTCTTGCATCTCCCTCCCTCCCACCCTCCCTATCCCACCCCTCCAGGCGGTCACAAAGCACCGAGCTGATCTCCCTGTGCTATGCGGCTGTTTCCCACTAGCTATCTACCTTACATTTGGTAGTGTATATATGTCCATGCCTCTCTCTCGCTTTGTCACAGCTTACCCTTCCCCCTCCCCATATCCTCAAGTCCAATCTCTAGTAGGTCTGTGTCTTTATTCCTGTCTTACCCCTAAGATCTTCATGACATTTTTTTTCTTAAATTCCATATATATGTGTTAGCATACCGTATGTCTTTCTCTTTCTGACTTACTTCACTCTGTATGAGAGACTCTAGGTCTATCCACCTCATTACAAATAGCTCAATTTTGTTTCTTTTTATGGCTGAGTAATATTCCATTGTATATATGTGCCACATCTTCTTTATCCATTCATCCAACGATGGACACTTAGGTTGTTTCCATCTCCGGGCTATTGTAAATAGAGCTGCAATGAACATTTTGGTACATGACTCTTTTTGAATTATGGTTTTCTCAGGGTATATGCCCAGTAGTGGGATTGCTGGGTCATGTGGTAGTTCTATTTGTAGTTTTTTAAAGAACCTCCATACTGTTCTCCATAGTGGCTGTACCAATTCACATTCCCACCAGCAGTGCAGGAGGGTTCCCTTTTCTCCACACCCTCTCCAACATTTATTGTTTCTAGATTTTTTGATGATGGCCATTCTGACTGGTGTGAATTATTGATATCTATAAAGTTCCAGGCACTGTGAATATTCTTCTTTTGGTATTATTTTTCATATCATTCCTTTAAGATACATATGATTATAACTCACACTTTCAAATGATGGGACTAATATTTACAAAAATTAATGTACTTCCCATAAGGGATAGAATCATTAAATAGTGTATTTCAGATAGCACCCATGCACTAATTCCATGCACCTTTGACAGACAGTTCTAAAATAAATTCAGGATTAGTTTCTAACCAAGGAAAGGGATGTTTTGTGTAACACATGTTCTATATTTCTAGAAACCTTTAATAAGGTGCCCAAGTTCAGCAGCTTTATTTTATCAGAAAGCTCCATTTGTGTGTTCTTGAGCAGAAGCTAAATCCAGAGGAAAATGGTAAATGAATGAAGTACACTCTCCCCTCACAGATAGCAAAGTGCACATCCCAAGGAAGGAGATTTATGGAGGAAGAAGTCAAATTCATTTAACTAAATGTATACAAAATTTTGAATAATATTCAGAACTTAACTATCATTCTTACTACATAATCACCAAAAATACAAAGATGTTAAATCTAGGGATTTGAAGAATCCCAGAGCACTCTAACTTTGTACTAAACAACATGATCTAAACCACTTCCACTTCTGTTCCCTGTCAGTCAGTGTTTTGTGCTTTAGTGCAGAGGTACCTTAAATCATGTTATAGATGGTAAACCTAATGTAATAGAAACTTCCAAAACTTCACAGAGTGTAAGGAACATTTTGTATCCATTCATTTGTCAGACCAAGACGCTTACGTGAAACTCTTAACAATTATTTGGAATTTTTTGCCATATTTTTTCAAAAATTGTTTGGTAACTTCTTACGTGTGAAAGGAATTAATTGGCAATTGCTATCATTTTAAAAAATTACTAGTTATATTCTTACTATTTTTAAAGAAACCACTTCCCATGTAAGAATCATTTTTTTATTAGCCTTGAAAATTATATTAAATAGCAATTTGAAGAAAAGGCATCTGAAAGTCTCCTCCCAGAATGTTTAATAAGACAAAATAATAATAATAAAAAAGAATTTGAAACAATGCACAATTATCTAAATATGGAGAATTCCCTTATTTTTACAAAATCAAAAGTTTCCATTACTTCTTTCTATTATTCACAAGAGATGTGAATGAATGCAAAGATTTTTCATATCTCACTTTTGACAGAGGTCAGGTCTACATTCCAGCCACAAGGCCCCAGGTCCTATTGAGAATGAAATGTGACCACAGAAAGCTCATTCTTGTCTTATCTTGGACAGCAGCTCTGCAGTTTTTCTGGTAGTTTGAATATTCTAAAGGATTATACTGAAGATGGGAATTTTCTCAGGTGGTTATTTGTTCTGTTTTCATCAGACACACTAATATACAAACCAGAAAAAGTTTAGAAGTATTGGTTTCCCTTATCAGCTAGTATCTCTATTTAGGACTTATAGTAATGGTTTGCAGAAGTTTTCATTTGTGATGGAAAGAATTTTTCCATTTCTTTTGTAGTAAGCTACCTGCAATTTTCTTGTATTAGTTAAACTCAGTTTAATGGATTATGAAATAAAATACAGTTATTTCTTGGAAAAATAATTTCCTTTTTTTTCAAAACAGAGGCTGTATTGGTAATCCTCACTAGCTATCAGCAGCAATAACAGTCTTAGAAGGAAAGGTTTGTCCCAAAGAGCAAAACTTAGTATTAATAACAACAACCAATAAAAGGTACAAAAGGCCCCAGAAAAAGCTATCATACTGCAGTATTGATAGTGGGAAAGCACACAATTGTCTCCTTGAAAGCCTTATCAGACCACATATATTAGCTCACATAAAACTGTCCAATTAGGTCAAGATCCAGAAAAGGAAACATTTTCTCAAAGGCATTTTGGTAGTTAAAATAAAGTCAGTAAAATAATGATCTTTACTCTTATTAACACTGTAACTCATAATCCTGATGACGAGAGAGTGTTTGCTCATAAAAGTAAGGCAAAATTATATTTAAATATTTTCTAAATTTTTCTCTTTTAAAAATTAGTTGATTTGTTTTATTATGATTATTTTGTCTGATAATCAGCTATGCAGTTTCTATTGCACATTTTTTAGCATGAATATGAGTAAAATCCAAGTCTCAGAACATTCAAGACACACACAAATGTGGCACAAAAAATTCATTTTTTAAAGATGATTTTTATTAACAATACTCGTTCAGAGGCTCTGACATAGCATACAGAATTATTTTTTAAATAGTCAGATAAAATAAATTTTTGCTTTAATTTGTGTTATATTAGGTGAATTTTGCATTGTGTGGAGCTCCCACTTACATCTTAGCCTAGCAGCAGCCTCTAAATCACTTTTTGTGCCTGTTAGCTGTGCACAAAAAAAGCATCATTTATGGCAGTGGGTATGGGCATCTGGCTCTATTAAATCTGATGTATCATAGATGCACTTAACTTTTTGGAAATGTTTTTAGGTGTAAAGCACATGAAGAAGATGCCTTTTCATTTAAAGGGGAAAAAAGTATCATGCTCATTGGTTTAAAGTTCATATGTCTGTGTAAATGCGTATATATCATAAATACTTACAGACTTTGAGATGCTATGTTATGTATTTAAAATAGATTTTTGTTCTCCATTAAGAAATCATTATTGTGAAAATTTGTCTTAAAGAGTTTCTTTCTAACCATTCATAACAATATTACTCATATTATCTTGTTTCAAAGATTTTATTCCTAGTTTTGTTTATGGTTACAAACATTCTTAATAATTTTAGAAAGTAGCATATGACAAGATGTAAAGCATAGAAAAGAAAAAAATATTTGTAATGACATATTTGAAGTGTTGAAATGATACATTTTATAGGAGATGTTATAATAGGCATCCATTTTTATGTATTTCTGAATATCCCAGATGAGGACTAAGTTGCAGATAAAAAACAACATTGCAGAAACAATTTATCAGCTTTTTACACTCTCTAACCTACATAGTGTTACTTAGATCGATCACTATGTTTATATTCAGGCTTTAAAACAGAAATTCTAAGACTAAAAACACAAGACATCTCATGATTTGTTCCCTACTTACAAGGCTCAGGCCCAGAGACACAGCTTTATAAATTTATTCTCCCTCCTCAATCAAGAAATAGTGGGGTCTAGGGAATATACATTTTTAGATCTGCTTTTGAATGTCTGATCTTTAGTGAAGATCCCATAGATCTTCCTTGGGAGGGAAACCTAAGAGTAAGGCCCGTCCCAGCAGCACTGAAGGAATTAATCAGACAATCCCATCATAATATCCTCAGCTCTCTAGCATAATACAGGGGTTTTATACTTACATTGATATGTCACTTTAAGATTCAAGTGTAAGGCATTGACTGTTGGCCACATCCTTGTACAGGTTATCAACAAGGAAAGAATTCCGAAACAGATGATTAGTATGGAAACACTGTGTTCATTATGTCTTTGGACCTCTTTAGTATGTCTAAAAATTGCTACACTATACATTTACCTAGTGTTATAATTTCCTGACATAAGACCACTGATGTCTATATGATATTGCAAGTTGGTCATTGATTTATTTAGGGCGAGATGATTGAAATTTCTTTTGATAGGAGCTCAAAGAAAAGCATTAACAAAGAGCTGAACCTTTAGGTGGTAATACCAGTAGAACATAAATAATAATAGCAACATTAATTGAGAGGTTACTATACTAGGTATATCACATTCTGAGTCATTTAATCACCCCCAGAATTCCATAATGAAATAAGGACTGTAGTATCTCCATTTTAGATATAATGAAATCACAGATCATAAAATTTATGTTTCTAATAACCACATATCTAATAAAACAAGAAGTCAGGATTCAAACTCAGAAAGTCTGAGTTGGTAACTCACACTTTAAAATAATGACAAACAATTGAAGATTACAAAACAAGATTAAATAGCATCAGTGATCTGATAAAGGTAATTATTTTACAGATCATAATAATTTATAACTTTTAAAAAAATTCTGTATGAAAATGATACATTTGTGTCTGACAAACAAGGTTCATGCCACATAATTATGATACCCAAGTTGTATAATTTGTATACCCAAGTTGTTTACAGTGTATTCAGGAGAAAAAGTTTTATTCTGTTTCCAGAGGGAAACTCAGGCAAGCCTCATGACTTTTCAGGTTACTTTTATGTAAACAAGAGTCTATATTCACTGTAAGTCATTAAATGATCTTTAATTTGATCATTAGACTGTCCACTCCCATACAACAGTGTCAACCTGTCCCTCATGAGTCACCTACGGTGGACAGGGATGCGGTCTCCTCTGTTCTCTTTCTAAGTGTGGTTTTTGACCACATTGGAGAGTTAAGAGAAACACAAAAATTACATTTAGCAAGCACTATTTCTATCAATACATCCTCTTGCAGTACATGGGCCCAGAAGTGTTTAAATCTCTACCTTTGTGGGTGCTTTAATGGCTTTTTAGGAACTGTCCACTGCTAAAAACCTCTTAGCTGTATTTCACCTGAATGAATGATGCATTCAGCTCTGGTTAGTGGCTCCCCACCAAATTCTGCTTTCTTGCCCTGGCCTACTTCATCTAACCTGGGAAGTTAATGTCATTCAGGTCCCCAAATGAGCTGATATAATGCTTGTTCTCAGAAACATCTCAGCAGGATTGAGATCAATTAACCCGTAGCACTAACTCCCTCATCAATATATCCTTTATTAGCTTTTCCCCAGTCTCGTCTCACTTCTCTAATTCCTCACTTTTGCTTCCTGGCATCATCAACCAACTAAATTACCTGCACCCAAGACCTTTTCTTAGAGCTTATTGGGAAGAAATTCCAAATGAAGACCAGTATCAGTTGTCATTGATGTTATTATAAGTTCCTTGATAAGCATGGAAACAAGATATAAAAGTTATTACCACTGCAAAATACATGATTAAGATAAATTCACAGAACTCTAGAAAAATTATTTGATTTAGATTAGAAAATCAGTTTATTCAGTGACTTGTCATAGTATAATACACTTACCTTTTAAGATTATTTTTCACCATATTTGGAATTGCTTCTCACGTTTGCCTTTTTTTTTTTTTTTTTTTTCGGTATGCAGGCCTCTCACTGTTGTGGCCTCTCCCGTTGCGGAGCACACGCTCCGGACGCGCAGGCTCAGTGGCCATGGCTCACGGGCCCAGCCGCTCCGCGGCATGTGGGATCTTCCCGGACCGGGGCACGAACCCGCGTCCCCTGCATCGGCAGGCGGACTCTTAACCACTGCGCCACCAGGGAAGCCCACGTTTGCCTTTTAAACATTAACTATAGTCACATTTTCACAATGTCCTTGTTTCAGAAAAATTAGGATTAATAATATGAAACAAAGACATTTGTTAATTTGGTGACTGAGAAATTTAAAACACAGTTAGTTATCTGGAATATTCCTTATGTAAGCACTTTAGTGATATAAATATTAAGTTGATAACATTGTCGGTATTGAATTTTCATTTTATTTAATCTGTTATTAGTATGGCCCATAAATTTACTTATCTCACATAAAAATTATAGTGAAATACATATACTTTTTAAAGTATAGTTAAATATATATGCTTTAAAACTTTGTTACCATGTAACTGCTTTGCTGTGTGATTTATGATTTACAAACTTGTCAATGAAAGAGAACAATTCAGTAAATCAACTATCAAGATTAAATTGATCAAATTCTTTTGTTTTAATGGCTGATTTTAGAAAATTATCTCATTAAAACAATCTTTGCTCTACTTAATTATATGGCCCCAGACTGTTAGAGTTTTAAAGCTATATTTGCATAAACCTAACCATGGTTACCTATCAAATATTTTCCAAAAGCTTCTCAGTAATATTGTCTTTTATTTCCTTTTCTATGGGGATGCTGCAGAGGCATAATGCAGCCAATAAGAAATTATTTGTCAGCCAAACCACATTCCCATCTAATTATGCCCACCTGGTACATGGGATCTCTACACATGTGCTAAGAGTGGTAAAATGAATGTGCTGTCTTTTTTAATGCAATCAACAGTGATATGGAAATGTGATTTTTTGCTTGCTGCTAAGTTTTATTAAATGCAATGGAAAAACTAACAACAAGGTTTTCAATGATCATAAGGAAGATAAAAACACAAAATATGGCAAAATCCTTCATAAAATTCACTAAGCATTCCAAATATTCAAAGACACATCTTTGGTATATAGAAAGAGACAAAATGCTAAATTGTCTCAAAAGGAAGTTTACAATTTTCTAGCATGATATATGGTGACCTATTCAAGAAAATATATATATTTTGAAAAGGTTGCTTTCTTCAAATTTATTCACTTGATGAATAAAAAGCCCAATATTTTTCATCAGCATGCTGGATGTCAATTCTACTTTTTGCGTGGTCCATTATTTCACCTGAAAGCTGTTCAGCGGCACACAGACATCTGTGTTGTCCTGCCGACTGAGAGTCCAAGTGGTCTGGCAGGCATTCAAAATGATTAGCAATAGAAAACCTCATTTGGAAAAGAGAAACATTCATGGAGACTTGAGTTCAGTGACTTTCTTTTGTGTCTAAACTGCAGGGGGGCAAAGATCTTATTTTTAAGCATAAAAAGGACACACCTTAAGAGAAAGTGTTGATAGTTTTGATGCACTCGTTAATGAGTACCGGCTCTCTTGTTCTCTCTTAAATGTTGACATCTGAAGAGCTCTGAAATATGACTAATAACAGTGCTTTGCAATCTTTCCCCTATTATCGCCCATATATTTTATGTCTTTAAATTTATTTTGTTATTTACTCAACATTTTTAAAGCCTATCTTGAAGGTTCTCAATTTTTTAACGTTGTTCAAATTTTCTAGTCACAGAATTGTCCCCAAACTCGTCAGACTTGCCAATTTAAGTTCTGATTACAGTCTGCAATTACGACTCAACTCTAAAAGTCGTCTCAGATTTCACTATGTGATATTCATTGATTCAGTCATTATCTATTATTTTATGATTTCTTCCAATGCATATTTTCTAAGCATGTAATTTCTGTAATGGTTTCCTGGCAGACTGCATTGTTCCAGGTATTCAGCATCACTTTCTCTGAGAGGATAATACATACCAATCATTCATCTCAAGCATCATCAGATGACTTGCTCTGGCCAGTGAAAGGTGACACTTCTCACTACTGAACAGACACCTTAAGAGCCAGTACATTGTTGACAAGTTTTCTTTCTGCTTTAAGAAAATGCTCTATAGAGAACATCTCCATCAACCTGAGTCCTGAAAAAAACACAATGAAGAGCAAACCGAAATCACTATGGACATGTAGAGTGGATAAGAATAAATCTTTATTGTAAAGCAATGAAATTTAGAGTTGTTCCATACTTCAGTATAATGTAGTCTATTGTGTCTGAAACAGGACTCACTATTTTAGAGTTAACAGAGTCTGGGGAGTTTCTTTGGCAGGCAGGGTGATGTAGCAGAAAAAACAAACAAACTTGTATTTAAATCCTGACTCCATTTTTTGAAACTTATTTGGTCTTGTACAAATCATTTTATCCTGTGAGCCTCAGATTTTGTATCTGAGTAAAATTTATGATAACAAATATGTCAGTGGTTTGAGCAGAAAAATTGGTTTCATGCCCAGCCCCAGCTTTATTCATTTTAAAATGTAATTGCACAATTATTTTAGCTATTAGAAATTTCATACAGGAGAGGTCTAGTCTGTTGTGTGCCAGTTCAGCTAGAATATGGTAGACAGATTTTTTTCATCTTTACTTCATATTCCCTGTCCTATATACTTTATGAAAGGGATGACGTGTACTAAAAAGTCCTGGCTATTATTTGCACAGTATTGTAACTGTGACATCACACAAGTTATTGGCTTCTCACAGCAGAGAAGGGATAGACAAGGGATAGAAAGGCTGATTAAATTTAGTTATGGTGACAACCCCACTGGCACTCATCAACCTTAAGTGAAATAGCAGTAAATTTAAAATGGAACAATGCAAAATAAAATTTTAAGAACAAAACTTTCTTCTTGAAAAGAAAGGAGAAATATACTGTTTTATCAAACAATGGTAATAACAATATACTGTTTTATCAAACAATGGTAATAACCTAGCAGATTTCAGTTCAGATTTCTTCCAGGAATGGTTATATCTGGTCTTTTTCTTATAGCATTTAACATACAAGATATATGAAAATAATGCCAACATTATTAGACAAGTAGGAAATATAAATGAATAAAGAAAAAGGGCATGGTAAATTGGATAATTAAAGCACTAGTTCAATGGAACTTCTGTTATTTAGTTCCAACAATGATTTCTGGTAGAAATTTAAAAATTCAGTGTCTCTAGATAGTCCCAATTTTTCAGAGTCAACCAGAAATCTGTATATTTACAGATTGGATTTTTTCTAAATAGTTCCAAGAATTTAAATCTATGGAAGATATATTTCAGTAATGTCCATTAAACAAAACACTAGATATATCTTCAAGTGGACAGTTTATAATCATTAGTCTGTAGATTTATAATTACCGTTTAATGGAATTATATGGGAACATTTAATGCTAAAATAATAATTCTCTTCAAATGAGGCTTCAGTTGGGCTAGGAAAACGAAAAAAAAACAATAAAGTAAATTGACAAAGGAAAAAAAAATTACAGATATCTAACATTACTTTCCAGTATATAGCAAGTCCACTATTTTTTCCCATTCTGTGATGTTAAAATCTTATCCAAGCTGTTATCATGTCTTCTCTGGGCTAATGTTTCTTAATCCTTTCTTTCTTGTTCACCCCAAATTTTTTCACAACAATCAGAAATATATTTATGCAGTATAAATCACTTTATGCTACCCTTTTCTCCAACCCTGCACTGACTGTTCTTTGCAAGTAGAATAAATATTAAAATAACTTCCTGTTGCATGAGAAGCCTTTTCTCTCCTGGTCCCTGGTTCACCCTGTGAACTTAAACCACGTATCATTCTTCTACTCTCACCTTTACTTTCTTTCTACTCCTAGAAAACATCACATCACAAAGTTTGCTAAGGACTTTGCCAAATTTTTGTAATGGGGCATTATCTCCCAGAGCTTAAAGTGGCTGATCACTGTTTGTTATTGAGGTTCTGATTATTCAGAAAGATCTTAGCTGACCATCATATCAGAAGAAGCACTATAACATTAACTAGATTTGTTGTTTTCATACTTTGTCTTTATTCGGCCTTTTTTGCTTTTTAAATTTTTTTTCGGTCTCCGTCCATAAGAATTTCAGCTCACAAGGAATTTTTTCTAATATTCACAGCTTTGTTCTAGATAGAAATATGTCTGAGAGGTGTGTGTGTGTGTGTGTGTGTGCGTGCGTGTGTGCGTGTGTGTGTGTGTGTGTGTGTGTGTCTGTTGTCTAAGCACTGAAAAAAATCTGGTTTCGATTAATGTGTCCTTCCATGTTGATGCCAGAATTAGATATGCAACATTCAGCGCTCAGTGTGAATTTCTTCACCCATTAATTGAAACTACTTGTTGAAAAACTGTGGTTTCTGCTCTCTTAGAATATTTCTCCTTCACCTTGCCTTACTTAATGTGTGGAAATTTATTTGATTTGGTGAGGTTTATTTTTTAATCTACTGATGCCTGATATTATGGAGAACTCGTGTATTGCCAAGAATGACAAAATACAAAGATCCAACTGAAAATAATTTGCTATTTGTTCTTGGGTATCATCTGCCTCACTATTTCAGAATATTTATAATTTTGCCCCACAATCCTGGCAACTATATGATAATCACTTGAGAAATTAAAAAAATAATAATGATGTTTATGATTTAGTTCAGAGATTCTGATAAAATTAGCTAGGATTTAGGGATTTAGCCTCTGTCTGCATTGGTACTTTATGAAAACTCACTCAGGTTTTTTTAGCCAGAATATGAGAACATGAAAACAAATGACCTGTTTGAAGAAAAGGTGAGGCCACTGTAGACAAATCTAATGGAAGGAAGAGAGACCATGTTGATTCTTTTGATATTTTCAAATTAAGTAGTTAGAGGGAGGGAACATAGTATTGCAAAATATTGCTGTAAAATAAGAAATTTTTGAACCATAATAAGGATTCTGTTGTTTTCTTTAAAGTGCTCATTTGAATTAGAGACGGCCTGTATCTTTTTTTTTTGTTGATGCTATTGTGAATCACTTAACACATAAAGTCTGTTTTCTTTTAAGTCAAGCCAGTCTTTATCTTCATAATTTTCAAGGTACTGTGCCTAAAATAAGCTCCAATTTCTTTCCTATTAGAGTACTTCCCCTCACTTTGGTTTCAGCTGATATGTAGGATTTATGTGATTTTACATGTTAGTGAAGACGATGTTTCTGGCAACTGAGTACATTTGATTTTACCTTAGTGTAGTCCTAGCCCTCACCTGTCAGCTGTGTGTCTCATTTTAAATTTTTTAATTAATGAAGAGCTCGTTATAATTTAAATATTAATATGTATTTAAGAAATATTCCCCTATGTTAGGAAGCTAGAAGACATGTTAAAGATTTCATTTTAATATGAAAATATTCAGTGTTTCACAGAAGAAAGAAAAAAGTTAATGAAAAGAACTCTCTAAGCAACAGCACGCAATACATAATGCATACAATACGATCCACCAAGTACATCCACCAAGTACACCAAGTACATAAAAGAAATACTAAAGTGGTAGAAATTGTTTATTAGGACCTGTGCAAACTTCTAAATCCATCATAGCTTTATACATCATGATTATGGTTTCCTGTTGTAACATAATGAAACACCGTTTATACAAAGATGTGATTGGATACCAGATCTATTCTGAATAAAGTAGGAATGAGAGAAAAAGAGAATGTAAAACCAAAGGAACTGAATATATTGTTCCTCCCTCAATCATAAAAGAGACTAAACTTTTATCAATCCAGATAAACAATTTATTCATTGATTCTTTGAACAAATGCTTAATAAGTTTTTGCTGTATGTGGTACAGATGTATCACACCCTTCTTGATTACCAATAGCAAACATACTAGAAAGCTAAGGCATAAAAATCAATCATTAGAATGCAAAGTAATACCAGCCATAAAATTGGTCCTATTATAAGAGTTTGGAGGTGGGAGAGATGTCTTGCAACTAAGGTAATCAGAAAACTATTAAGAGAAATTAATCTTTAAGGTGGCTTTTAAGATAAAAAAACAAGAACAACAAAAAATAAAACAGTATTTCAGATAAAGTAAATGCCAACTATGGTTGTACAAAACTGTGATTCGTGTTCAAGGCAGTGTTAACTCAGATCAACAGAGTTAGATCAATGTCTAGGAGTATAGGAAAATAAATATGTGTTGAATGAATTGACTAAATAAATTAATCTGGAAAGTTATCAATAAATTGGGGCCAATCTACTACGGCCATTAAAAGACAGACCTAAGAATTTGACCTTTATTCTGTAGAGAAGTATTTTAAGTGTTTTGAATATGGAAGTATCTCAATCATACAAATAATTTATGACTATACAACTATAGGCTACGTGATAATTTCTAGGAGAACGGTATAATTAAGAAAGTATAAGGAGCCTAATGGAAAGAGGCTGTGTATGGTAAAGTGTATATCAAGGTTGTGGAAAGCAGAGAGGAGTACAGAAATGTTGTTTTTCTTCTTTGCATGTAATGACAAATAGATTCTATAGCAGTGTAAATCCCTACGGTGTCATTATGGAGAAATCTAAAAAGACAAGAAAAAATTTTTAGAAAGCTACATTGCTTTACCTTATATGTTTTTTCATATTTTAGATAAGACTAGTTGCATTAGTCACCCCCTCATTATGATGCCCACTTAACCACTACCTAGGAAGAAGGAAAAAAATGTAACAACTGTATATCTGTATCTCAACAAATTCTTGAGATTTGGGGTAGAAATCTCAGGAACTAAGAACATTAAGAAGATATATTTGACACAAAAAATAAAGAATATCTAAGAATGATTTGTTAAGATATTCAGCAAGACTTAATCTTGAATTTTTTTCTACCATCTGAATATTGATGTTCTTGATTACAATGGAAGGTAGCCAGACTAACAAATATTCAGACTTAATCTTGAATTTTTTTCTACCATCTGAATATTGATGTTCTTGATTACAATGGAAGGTAGCCAGACTAACAAAATCTACTAGTCTGTATATGTATTTTCACAAACATCTTATAATCTTCAGAACTTGACGAGTGATGATGTTTCTTGACATCAATTTCATTTTTCTATCCAATTGGCTGACAAAAGCCCATATTGCCAAATGGCTGGATTCACTGTGGACCACATGTATTTTGGCTCTGATTGCAGCTGAAAACTATGAAACCTAGACCTCATCTGCAAAGAATGCGATTTTCTAAGTTTGTTAGGAGCCAAACAGATTTAACTCTGTAAACGTCATCATCCCATGAAAACAGTGGGTAAGAGCACCCCTACAAAGCTGTGAGATGAAAAGGCAGAATTTCACTTTTAAAGGGAATAAGTAAAGTCTTATAGGAAAAATTTATGGAAATGGCAACCCCCTTGATAAGTTCTCATTATGGCAGAGCCAGAGACCCTAAACAACTCAATACCTCAGAAAGGGTAATAAAAAAAAAAAACCTCTGTGATTACTATCACAGGCTTCAGAACCACGATCTGGGAGTGACTGAGTGCAGTGAAAATTTCTGTGATATTCTAGACAAAGAAGAAGGATATTGTAGTATTGATCACCAAAAAATGGATTTGAGTTCCCTAAAACTCTGGTACAGCTATTTCCCTATGAATGAGTATCTAAGTTATTCACATTATTTCCACCTACTTTTAAAGTTTTTCAACGTATATATTTACATAGTGTGATATGATTTCTACAAAGGAGTTCCCATGTATAGCATTACTTAAGATTCCTTTCCAAAAATTTATAGCAAAGCACCGACAGCAATGTATGAAATATCTCCTATACCCACTAATGTTGTCAGTGATGCTATTAGGACCACATGGCCCTGTATTTTTAGATTTTGCCTGTATGATCAGTAAAAATATATCACTATTCTCTCATTTACAAGTTTCATTTATATGTTTTAATATTAATCATTTGGATTTTTCTCTTTAATGACATCTGCTCATATATTGTTAGCTAATTGATTTTCTATTTATCTTTTTCTGATCAATTTAAATAAATTGTTAATTAGTAAAAAGATCTAAGTGTAGGAGATGAAGCTGTAAAACTCCTAGAAGAAAACATTGCACAAAAAACTTCATGACATTGGACTTGACAATGATTTAATTGATATGACACCCAAAACACAGGCAACAAAAAGAAAAATAAAATACAATTCCATAAAGCTAAAAAAATTCTGCACAACAAAGGAAACAATCACCCGAGTGAAAAGGAAACCTATGGAATGGGAGAAGATATTTGCAAACCATATATGTCTGATAGAGGTTAATATTTTGAATATATAAAGAATTCCTACAACTCAATAGTAAACAAACAAACAAACAGAAAAAACTACTAATAACCCTAAGGACCTGAAATAGGTATTTCTCCAAAGGATAAATGGCTAACATGTACATTAAAAAATGTTTGATGTCATCATGAAAATGCAAATAAAGCCACAAAGAGATATCACCTCACACCTTTCAGGATTACTATCATCAAAAAAACCCATAAAAGGTAACAAGTATAGTTGAGGATGTGGATTAATTGGAACACTTGCATACTGTTGGTAGGAATGCAAAATGGTGCAGTTGCTATGGGAAAAAATATGGAAGTTCCTCAAAAAATTTAAAATAGAACTATAATATTATCCAGCAGTCCCACTTCTGGGTATTTATCCCAATGAATAGAAATCAGTATCTCAAAGAGATATTAGCACTCTCATGATAATTGCATCACTATTCACAATAGCCAAGATGTGGAAACAAATGTCCATCAACAGACGAATGGACTAAAAAGGAAAACAAAACAAAACAAAACATGGTATGTATGTTATGTATATACATACAATGGAATACTATTCAGCCCTTAAAAATACGAAAATTTTTTAATTTGCAACAACATGGATGAGCCTATAAAACAGTATGCTAAGTGAAATAAGCCAGTTATCAAAAACAAATACTGTATGATTCCACTTATATGAGGTATCTAAAATAGTCAAACTCAAGGAGGCAGCATGCAGGATGGTGGTTACCAGGGTCTGGGTGGAAAGGAAAATGGAGAGTTACTCATCAACAGACACAGAGTTTCAGTTTAGCCAGATGAATAAGCTCTTGAGATCTGCTGTGCAACATTGTACCTATAGTAAACAATAATGTACACTTAAAATTTTGTTGAGAGGGTAGATCTAATATTAAGTGTTCTTACCACAATAAAATAAAATTTTAGAAAAGAATCCAAAAATTTGAAGAAAAAAAAAGAAACTCTTTGTCAGATATATGTATACCTTCAATAGATATTTATGTAGCTCCTTCTTTGAGCTCAACATTTTTTGTAGTACTATATTTTATTTTGATTCATTGCTACATTCTCTTAGCTTATGTTTAAAATAACTTTTACAATAATAATACAATAATCAGAATAAGATTATTCTATAATTTTCTTTAGACTATATATCAGATTTTGACATTAAATTTATGCTAATTTCTTACATTGATTGAGAAATAATTTCATTTATTTTCTAGGACAATTTACATAATAATAGACTTACCAGGTCTTTAGAATGTAGATATCTTTTCATCTGACCTTAATGACATTTCAACTATAGATCTTTAATTACCTTTCTAATTGGTTCTGAGATAATTTTTCTATCAAAATTTCCACTCTTTCTGGATCACTTTTAGTAAATTGTATTTTTGTTTTGGGTCATCCATGACCTCTAGCTTTAAAAGTACCTTCAGTTCATTCTGTATTATTTTTTTACCCTGAGAATAATTATTTACCCTTGGAACAATTAATAAATGATAATCATGAAAATATTCAGTACTATTTAATTCCTGGTGTTAATTGAATCACTGAAGAATGAACCATAAAAAGATTTTCAATTTGGAAAACTATGAGATGCTAAAAAGCACTGATTTCTGTTGTTGCCATCATCATCGATCTTGTTTTTTTCTCTTAGAGTATGTTTCAAAGTCATGACTAAATGTTCAAAGAAAGCATCTCATTTTTCAAATCACACTGTCTTGCTGTTAAGAGGATATGATTTTCTTTTCCTAGAAATAATTTGATATTTTACTTGCCTTCCAACATTGCACAAATAGAAACTTTCAAATATATAACCTTAGGATCTTTCAGGAGAAAATAAAAAATGGAACATGCTGTTATTACTGAGTGCTGTTATTTTATCATTGTCATCAATACAATCATCCTTCAAATAAGAATAACTTCACATAAAAGTTTTCTTGATCATAATAGGCACTATTATTGCTTTGTAGTGATCTGTCTGTTGTGGAATATAGCTGATAATTATCACTCTGAAATAAAATGCCATTTCTTCACACATTATCTCCTTTGAAACCCTTTGGTGTGACAGAGCACAGTAACATCATATTAAAGTGCTGATATTAAAATCATGCCATTTGTGAATTACACTGAAAAAAATACAGTTTTTTTACTTTGTTACTTCCCCAAAAGTATTCTCTTTACTTAGTGACTTTCTTGGTGCAATTTACTAGTAAGTTTCTTAAAATGGGAAATAACTGCCAAGAATAGTTGTCCAAAACATTTACATATTTTTAAACTTCTTTGACTTTTTATTTTTTCAAGAATACTACTATTGTAACTTAAATATTAGAGCACATTTAATAGTGTAGACTATCTTCCTTAACTAAAGCAGCTGTTAAGAATTTTATGTAGATAAATAATACACCAATTATATGAGTTTTTTTAAGACATTCATTCTGTTTGATGTTCACTTAGCACATATGTAAAATGAGGCAGTTAATCAGGTTTTTTTTCAGTTCTCAAATTGTGTTATCTATGACTTAGCTGGATTGGCAATCAGATGGTGAAAATCAAATAAAAGAATTTCATTAGATTATAAGGAAATAAAACAAGCAATGTAATTTAGGTGGGCTAAGCAAAATTTGGAAGAGAATGCCAACCAATGGGGTCAAATTCCTGTGGATCAAAAAGAAAATCTGTATGTTTGTATGCAAGTTAAGAGAGTAGAAAATAAAAACAATGTATATAAGCAAATAGAATTTCTAGGAGTAAAGGGGTCAGAAAGATAAGTGTAATTTTCTTCAGGGAAAGTGAAAAATAGCAAATTAAGAATAACAAAAATGAAAAGAACTAAGAGTTATAGAATACTTATTCTGTGTCTGGCACTCTAAAAGTTTTATATGGGTTATCTAAATTTATCTTCAAAATAATCACAGTGTAGGTGATATCATCATACTCATGTAACAGTTGAGCAATCTAATACTTGCAATAGTGAGAGAATAGTTAATACATGTGACCAAACTCAATCTACTTCTAAATTGTAAACTTGTTTTTACATAATCAATCTCTGCCTACTTCAGTCATAATCTTAGTACCTGACATTACTGATGGTTTAGAATCTGCCAGGCATTATGCTATAGGGTTTAAATGCATTTTTATTCTGTCCTCATAGTCAAAGCTTTCATTATGTATTGTTATCCCCATTGTACAGATATGTGAGTTCCAAACAGAATTTTTACTTGCTCAGATTCACCTAATAAACAATTAACAGAGCCATAATCAGTGTGACATCACAGCTTTTTGTCATTCTTCAACAGAAATTATTTTGGGGGCTTCCCTGGTGGTGCAGTGGTTGAGAGCCCGCCTGCCGATGCAGGGGACACGGGTTCGTGCCCAAGTCCGGGAAGATCCCATGTGCTGTGGAGTGGCTGGGCCCATGAGCCATGGCCGCTGAGCCTGCGCGTCCGGAGCCTGTGCTCTGCAACGGGAGAGGCCGCAACAGTGAGAGGCCCGCGTACCTCAAAAAAAAAAAAAAGAAAAGAAATTATTTTTAATATGAAAGGATTTGAGTAGCAGGTCTGAAAGAAGAGCATAAAATAATGTGGATAATATGAAAGTGAATTATCTCTAAGTTTAACCATCTTTATCTATAAAATTAGAGTATTATCTATTTCACGGCAACATTGACATAATGAAATGAGAAACTGTATATAAAATATTTAAACCTTCATAGGCATAGAGTAAATGTTAAATAAATATTTGTTTTCATTATTCTCACTAGCAACCATAAAACCAAAGTACCAAGTAACATTACAGGAAGAAGTCTTAAGAAAGAGAAAGAGAAAGAAAGAGAGAGAGAGAGAGAGAGAGAGAAAGGAAGGAAGGGAGGGAGAGAGAAAAAGAAAGAAAGAGAGGAAGGAAGGAAGGAAGGAGGAAAGAAGGATAGAAGGAAAGAAACCCATAGAGAAGATTATTGACTGGTTTGTACACTTAGAACAACATATGAGGTAATGAAAATGTGAAAAATGTCTACCACAGTATTTGGCACATGGAAGGTACATAAAAAGTAATACTTTATGAGAACTAAGCAATGGAACCTTCCAGGGGAGTAATACTCTTGCATTGAAGTATTACTGGCCTCTGCCTTGGTCAGGATTCTCTAGCATCCTCAGCACTCTCAGTTTTTTTTTTTTGCCAGCACTCTCAGTTTTCAGTATATATGCCCAGGTCATGTTTCATCAGCTTAACTAGCTAGCTAGCTGGATGATAGATAAAGGAGGGGTGTGTGTGTGTGTGTGTGTGTGTGTGTGTGTGTGTGGGCGCGCGCGCGCAGTGCATCTGTTTAGGTCTCTAGCACTCTAGCAATCAGTTCTTTCACTATTCAAAAATTGGTCATTTTATTCAAGGAAAGCCTTAACAGTCTTCCTAAGTAATATAAATTAAAAAAAAAAGAAAGGGAAAAAAACCTTTGGAGTAAAAGAAGATTCATGAAAGAAAATAAATGTGGATGTGAAAACTAAAGGATAACCAGGCAATCCATAATTACAGAGAAATAATAAGACTGCCTAAGGACTGAGAGAGAATTATTTAAGCTAGAAATACAAAACAAAGGAAATATTTCTATCAGTGATGGAGTAACCCCTGAATAATTTACAGCTGCCTTTCTTTAGGAAAGGAAGTAATTATTTTCCAACCGATCAGCATAGATTATCAGGTTTGTGCATTTGTATAAAATTGCTTTACTGTATTTATTAGTATGATTTGTGATTTTGTTGCTATTCAGGGATTTTGTTATGATTTAAATGGCTTGCAGAAGGTCATTCTTTGGAGACGTCAGAATTCTAGTGAAAAAAATCTCTTCTAAGTTCCTAACGTGAGTTCCTCGCAATGATTTTTGCATTTTACAACTATTATTATAATTCCACACTCATAAACCCAAAGATTAAAAATTTCCTTTTATCTTTATAGACTTCATAAGAATTTTTCAGGAGAAAATGTAGTAAAATTTGGTTAATGTTACTATAAATACGCAAGCCATTTTAAAATTTTATTTTAAAGAGAGATTTTCTGTTTCCATTAAGTTGATTTTAAATAAAGTCACAGGAACGTATTCATTCAGTAAGGATCATGGTTACAGAATATTTAGAACTTTACATTCATTCAGTAAGGATCATGGCTACAGAATATTTAAAACTTTATTTTATAGTGTTCAATTTCTCTGGAAGACTAACATTTAGAAATCATTTCATAAAATCACATACTACTTTTTACTTTTATAATGTAGGATATGTGCTTTTTTATACCCCAAAATATGTATTCTTATTTTACTAGCATCAGAGTAACAAGCTTTGGGGGCAATGGCTTCTTTATCTGATGAATGAAAGTCATATAATTCATTGATCTTTATATGTAATTCAGAAATAGTTTCATCTAAAAGTGTATATTCATTTTATTGTCATTTCATGGGTTCCAGAGTCCATTGACTCTGATGGCTGAATTTTGAATTTAAGTCTCAATTTGAAGTCTTTCAAATCCCTAATGATTTCATAGCACCATCACCATCAATCAATTCTGTTTTCTTTTATTGTTACTCATGTTCAAGTCATTATAAAATCACAGTCACTTGGCAAAGTAGGTAATGTGAAAGCTTGCATGATTGAAATCCATAATGGTCTAATCACTAGTTTGTATAAATACAATACTCTCAGTTATGTTTCCTAAACATTTATCATTTTAAAATTTACAAAATGTATTCGATCATTTGCCATAGCTCTCTGAACCAGAATGTTGAATTGTATAATATATCACAGTGAACACAGAGTAAAAAATAACAAAATGTCAAGATCCGTTTACAATTTTGTTTAGTCACAAATTTTTCTTTTTTGCCTTTGATTCTTTCCTTTCTTAATATAAAACAGATTTGATTTAAACTGAAATCTACATTTCAGTCATATCCAATAACAAGTAATCTTCCAGTCAGGAAAAAACTTCTTAACTGGCCCAAACAGCTCCTCCATAGTCCTAGGTCTAAGATTTTCCCCATTAGTTTCTAGATACATGGAGATTAGTAAAATGTCTTCTGCTCACCCTGTAAAGAAAAACATTAAGGCAGTGTTTTCCTACATGTTTAGCTGGAAAGTAATTCTATGGTATACTTATACTTTTTACCAAAAAGACATTTGTTGGGAAAACAAATTTGAGGATACTTACTACTCTCATAAGCCCTATTATTGGGGTTTTCGGAGGTTTCATGTTTCTCAGGTGTATCGTAAATCTTTGAGAATACAGAATACAGAGGTTCCTCATTTTATTTGAGCAAATTTTTTAAAAAATTATTTTTATGGTGCATCTTTCTAAATATATGCTCTGTGGATGAAACAGGGGAGGAAGCTTTGGGAAAAAATATTCTAGAGCAAGACCATCTAAAGACAAAAAAATTCATTTCATGTTTACGTTCCACTTATACACATTTCTCTAAAAATATTACCATTCCTCTTTCTAATATTTTCTTCATTCTAGGGCCAGAATCATACACGCTAGACCAAGTTTGACTGTTTACAAAGATACAGCATGGTATGCGTGACTGCAGCACCACGGTGCTCCTCTAATTCTCCACAGAGGCAAATCCTGATCCAGTGTTTTGAATGTCTCTATTTGGAGTGAGAGACCTGCCTGTAGAACCCAGGATCTTAGGATCTCACCCTTTATAACACTTTAAATTCCAATGAGATGGAAGCAGAGATGATTTTTGGGGTGTACAATTGGAGTTAACATTTGGAATACTGGTATATGATCATTGCTGTGCCATAGTTACAGAACCTAGTTACTGCCGTGTTTCATTACTCACAGCAATCTTTGGCCTGTTTAAGGGATATCAGTTCAACAGCCCTGGCATATCTAATACAGATTGTCAGAGCTGCAGTCAGAAACAAAAAACAAACAGACAGAGAAAATACAATGTTTGCAGGAAACAGCATAGATCTAAAATTTAAACATTGTAATTGAGGTTGTGTTCGTGGTGATTCATTTTTTAGTAGGCTTGCTTTTTTGCTTATATATTTTCATGATGTGGAATGTGTAATCAAATGCATAGATTGCATTTGTCCTAGGAAGATTCCCACTCAGGATAGATCCTCACCATTCTGTGGAGATAGGAGGAGACAGACCTTTCCAACAATCTATAGCTTCAATCTGGTACCCAGCAATCTGAACCCAGCAAAGCAACCAAGGACAAAGTATAGTCTAATGTGGAATTCAAGGAAGGATTAGAGAGGAAAATGAAAGTACATATGTTGAATTGTTGCAAAATCTTGATGGATGTTAGTAATAAACTCTGTGCATCTCTCTATTGTCAAACCCTCCTCCTGTGTACTTCATCCCATCTCACCTGGCCTTCTCAGGGATAATATTCTAGAAAATATCTCCTTTAATTTTTGCATTATTAATCATCCCATCTATTTTATCATGCACAAAAAAGTAAATATATTATATTTATTATATTATGTTATATTATATATTATATTAAAAATAAAGCCTTCTCAACCCACATTCCTCAACTGATAACAACTTTATTTTTCTTTTTCTCTTTACAATAAAACTAGTAAAAACAAATCATCTGTATTATCTGTCTCTAATTCTTCTCCTCGATTCTCTCTTCTATAGACTTAAATTTGCCTTAACCACCATTATCTACTAAATCTTCTCTTGTTGATCCATCCTTGATCCCATTGGTGCTTTAATATGATCCAATGACTGATTGGTTCTCCTCTTACTTGATCTGTCTTCATGAATTACCACAGGAGATCTTTTTTTTCTCCTTAAAACACTTCATCTTATTATATTCCAAAACCTGTGGTCTCTTGGTTTTCTCGTACATCAATTGCACTCTCCACTGGTGGTTCTTCGAGCATTTCTAAGCATTAGAGGGCCTCAGAGCTCAATTCTCACACCTCTTCTTTATGATTTACTCTCTAAATGTTCTAATCCAGTCTTATGAATCTAAAACACCAAATACACTGAAAAGAAATTAACATCTTCAATGAAATCTTCTTCTTGAACTCCAGATTAATGTACCCACAATATAAATTCTCTGTCTGATAATTCCAAAATCTATGTCATATACGAGTCCGGATCTGGTGCTTTTTTTTGTTGTTATTCCATCAGACTTTTTTCTTGACTTTTAGAATTTCTTAAAAAATTTGTTGAAAGCTAGGCATGATATGTACAGTAATAGGAACTGAGATATATAGTCCTTTAATGTGAGATTTTATGTTATTCTGGCTGGTGGTCGGGCAGTGCTTAATGCTTGCTGCAGCTGTAAGTGCCAGAGGCTTCAATTTCTTCTAATGTTCTTGTCTTGTTTTCTTCCCCCTTGTTGTATTTTGACTTCCCCAAGGATTCCTTCTTAAATAGAATTTATGCTTTGCATAAATTTAAATTTGCAACTCTTTGAGCCACAATCCACTGTTAATATACTGGATACTGGAATCCTAATGATATGGTAGTGAGGTTTCAGGGAGGAGAAGCTTTCTATAGTCCTATTTCCAGGTCTCAGACTTTAATGGCCCTGTGTGTCTGGTTTGTGACCTTCATAAGTATTTCTCACCATCATTTATGTAAGACAGGAAGGATAGAGGGGGATAAACGTCCTTCTCCCAAGTGGAAGAAAACTCTGCTAAAGTCTTTTCTCCTGGAGAGTAGGCTTTTGTTGTGGAGAAAGCTCTGGGCATATTTCACAATGGTTACTTTTCTCCTCCCTCTGCTAAAGCCAGAGGGGGACCTTTCTTGGCCCTTGTGAGAATCTGGTGGGGTATCCGGAGGTAAAAGTCATCAAATTTGTGTATAGCCTGGAACTATATGACCAGAGGAATTTCTCACTGTCACCCTGGATTCCACTCAGTCTTCAGTGATCCATTAAATTGCCATTTAAGTGTTCCTATTAGTTTATAGCTCCAAAAGCTTCTGCTCCAGGTAAGCAGATCTTAGCTGTGACTGTGTGGCTTTGCCTGTGTTTCCAGATTTGGAGGTGGGGTTTTGCCCTGTGACCTCGATTCTCTGATGAATCCAAGAAGTCATTTATTTTTAGTTCAGTCAACTTTTTTTTTATAGTAAGGACTGGAGTGATGACTTCCAACCTCTTTACATTTTGCATCTGCAACCGAAGTCCTATATCAACAATTTATTCAGCAAGTCCGCTTAAAATTCTAAATAACTTCTCAAAATCAACTGTCCAAACATTGTCTGATCTTTACCCACCTCTCTTCAACCTGCTTTTCTCCTAAGTCTTTCCCACGTCCTGAAATGGCATCTCCATCCTTACGTATGATCAGGCTCTGAGTCCTGGAAACCTTCTTTTATTCCTCTCTGTCGTAACCCATATACATTCCATGAGAAGACCTTGCTGATTTTATCACCTCCATTGTTACCTTTACCACCACCACCCTGGTCCAGGTATTTGTCATGATAACATGGATCATTGCAAGAGCCTCATAACTGGCTTCCCTATTTTGTTCTTACCTTCTCACACTCCACTGTCAAAACGTTAGCAATAGTAGATCCTTCTCAGGCATGAGTACAATCTTGTCACTCACATTTTCAACATTCTACCTCTACCTCTCCTGTTGCTACCTTGAGTTACATCTCAGTGAATGATTTCTGTACTATTCTTGGAATTTGCCTATGCACACTCCTCCTTCAGGATCTTTCCATTTATTCTCTCTGCCCTATGTTATCTAGGATGCTTTTATTACTGGCTTCCCCACTGTGTCCAAATTATACCTTCACCTTAAGGCATTCCTTCACCAGTGTATTTAAAACCATCTACCCTCAGGTTTATCTTTCCTCATAACACCTATCACAATCTTTAATTGTATGTGTTTATTTCTGTACGGTGTGTCTCCCCACTTTAGAGTATAGGATGGCTGAAAACAAGTATATTTAACTGTTTTGCAAACTGATGCATCACCAATACATTGAACACTGACTGAGATAATGTAGGTACTTAATATACATTTATTGAATAATTGACTAAATGTTAATCTACTCAAGTAACAATATTCTGGCTATCTTCGATCTATATTAGAATAACAAAAGCATACAGACCTAGTTATAGTTGTAGATATTTTTATATTTAAAACTTATAGTTAGTGCCTATTGTTAAATTTAGTGTGAAATTTTGACTTTTGTACAGGCTGTTAGAGGAGAGAGAGTGGAATAATGATGAATAAAACCTCAATGAGATGTAAGTGTCACTTATTATTTTCCTCCAATTCCTTTCTCCCCAGGTGTATATATTTAATACCAAACATTTTAGCAAATGGTCCCACTTGAAGTAAGTAACTACTATTTTCATGTACTCTGCAAATTCTGTTGTAACCTGGGTAAATACATTTGTTAAAAATATGGACTTCCTGGTAAGTGTACAATTATTCTGCTTTAAACATGACCTCAAAATAATGAATGCTTGCTTTTCAATCATATTTTTCTCTATTTAATTATTTCTTCAAATTACATAGGCAGCTTCTCACATCCATAGAGTTTATACTTAGGCATTTAATCATGCACTTAAATCTCAGACTACTTAGTAATTAAAACTTTTCTAAGAACCTGCATTTCTAATATGTAATCACTTCTAAATTAAATTTATAATCAATTAATCATTTCTCTAATAGTAATGATCTTTATTATAATAATGTTTCTTTTCCTAATTTTCATAATCATGTTATAAGTAGCAGAAAATGTCACCGCTTTTTAGAAGTTTGGGAGTGAAATAGGCCTCACTTCCATTCCTTTCAGCTAGAAGAAGGTATTAAAGAATACCAACACATTCTTATATTTCTGAGCAATCCCTATAGTTCTTCCTCATGAAACATGGGATAGTGTTTCTTTTCCATCCAAGAAAAGAAGACATAAAACAAATGAAGTGTACAAAATATGGAGTAGTGAAAGAAATTCAAGCTATTGTTCAAGGCTGACTTGAGTAAAATGCCCACGTGTCTAATTATTAGACACAGAGTTGGAACAATTCCACTAACCTCTCTGAACACCATTTACGTCTCTGTAAATTACAAAAGCACTGTACCAGTTACTACTTTACCCCCATGCTTATGTGTAAATGCATTTTATAGAAAATTTCAGCATTCCCATTTAGCCAAGGCACTATTTTTATTCATAGATAAGGTTCTGTATAGAAAGAGAGACTGATGATTTTTAGACCATTGCTGAAAATCTGTTTTCTTCTTTTTGTAACAATTAATTAAGAATTCTATATGTAGTTGACAGGAAGAATAATGCAAGGTAAAGATCCACCTGTTTTGAAATGAAAACTGCAATAAAGTCCCCTTTAATTTATTAATATACATATACCTTTCTGACATAAATAATACTTTTTCTTTTGATGCAATTACTTTGATTACTGATGACATCATATAAAAACCTAAAAGATTTCAAACTACTTGTGGGAAATTGAAAATAAATAATTCCATAGAAATATATTTTACAATTATATATATATATTTTTGAATTTTAGTTATTTTTTTACACAGCATATTCTTA
This sequence comes from Leucopleurus acutus, assembly GCF_964270905.1. Lineage (NCBI taxonomy): Eukaryota > Metazoa > Chordata > Mammalia > Artiodactyla > Delphinidae > Leucopleurus > Leucopleurus acutus. The sequence continues at coordinate 11,233,114 of NC_139146.1, forward strand.
TTAGTCATCAACTTTATACACATCAGTGTATACATGTCAATCCCAATCGGCCAAGTCAGCACACCACCATCCCCACACCCCCACAGCTTTCCCCCCTTGGTGTCCATACGTTTATTCTCTACTTCTGTGTCTTAACTTCTGCCCTTTAAACCGGTTCAGCTGTACCATTTTTCTAGGTTCCACATACATGCATTAATATACGATATTTATTTTTCTCTTTCTGACTTACTTCACTCTGTATGACAGTCTCTAGATCCATCCACGTCTCAAGAAATGACTCAATTTCGTTCCTTTTTATGGCTGAGTAATATTCCATTGTATATATGTACCACATCTTCTTTATCCATTTATCTGTCGATGGGCATTTAGGTTGCTTCCATGACCTGGCTACTGTAAATAGTGCTACAATGAACATTGGAGTGCATGTGTCTTTTTGAATTATGGTTTTCTCTGGGTATATGCCCAGCAGTGGGATTGCTGGATCATATGGTAATTCTATTTTTAGTTTTTTTAAGGAACCTCCATACTGTTCTCCATAGTGGCTGTATCAATTTACATTCCCACCAACAGTGCAAGAGGGCTCCCTTTTCTCCACACCCTCTCCAACAGTTGTTGTTTGTAGATTTTCTGATGATGCCCATTCTAACTGGTGTGAGGTGATACCTCATTGTACTTTTGATTTGCATTTCTCTAATAATTACTGATGTTGAGCAGCTTTTCATGTGCTTCTTGGCCATCTGTATATCTTCTTGGGAGAAATGTATATTTAGGTCTTCTGCCCCTTTTTGGATTGGGTTGTTTGTTTCTTTAGTATTGAGGTGTATGAGCTATTTATATATTTTGGAGATTAATCCTTTGTCCATTGATTCATTTGCAAATATTTTCTCCCATTCTGAGGGTTGTCTTTTCGTCTTGTTTATGGTTTCCTTTGCTGTGCAAAAGCTTTTAAGTTTCATTAAGTCCCATTTGTTTATTTTTGTTTTTATTTCCATTTCTCTAGGACGTAGATCAAAAAAGATCTTGCTGTGATTTATGTCAAAGAGTGTTCTTCTTATGTTTTCCTCTAAGAGTTTTATAGTGTCCAGTCTTACATTTAGGTCTCGAATCCATTTTGAGTTTATTTTTGGGTATGGTGTTAGGGAGTGTTCTAATTTCATTCCTTTAAATGTAGCTGTCCAGTTTTCCAAGCACCACTTATTGAAGAAACTGTCTTTTCTCCCTTGTATATCCTTACCTCCTTTTTCATAGATTAGTTGACACTAGGTGCATGGGTTTATCTCTGGGCTTTCTATCTTGTTCCATTGATCTATGTTTCTGTTTTTGTGCCAGTACCATATTGTCTTGATTACTGTAGCTTTGTAGTATAGTCTGAAGTTAGGGAGTCTGATTCCTCCAGCTCCGTTTTTTTCCCTCAAGACTGCTTTGACTATTTGGGGTCTTTTGTGTCTCCGTACAAATTTTAAGCTTTTTTGTTCTAGTTCTGTAAAAAATACCATTGATAATTTGATAGGGATTGCATTGAATCTGTAGATTGCTTTGGGTAGTATAGTCATTTTCACAATATTGATTCTTCCAATCCAAGAACATGGTATATCTCTCCATCTGTTGGTATCATCTTTAATTACTTTCGTCAGTGTCTTATAGCTTTCTGCATACAGGTCTTTTGTCTCCCTAGGTAGTTTTATTCCTAGCTATTTTATTCTTTTCGTTGCATGGTAAATGGGACTATTTCCTTAATTTCCCTTTCAGATTTTTCATCATTACTGTATAGGAATGCAAGAGATTTCTGTGCATTAATTTTGTATCCTGCAACTTTACCAAATTCATTGATTAGCTCTAGTAGTTTTCTGGTGGCATTTTTAGGATTCTCTATGTATACTATCATGTCATCTGCAAAGAGTGACAATTTGACTTCTTCTTTTCCAATTTGTATTCCTTTTATTTCTTTTCTTCTCTGATTGCCATGGCTAGAACTTCCAAAACTATGTTGAATAATAGTGGTGAGAGTGGACATCCTTGTCTTGTTCCTGATCTTAGAGGCAATGCTTTCAATTTTTCACCATTGAGAATGATGTTTGCTGTGGGTTTGTCATATATGACCTTTATTATGTTGAGGTAGGTTCCCTCTATGCCCACTTTCTGGAGAGTTTTTAATCATAAATGGGTGTTGAATTTTATCAAAAGCTTTTTCTGCATCTCTTGAGATGATTATATGGTTTTTATTCTTCAATTTGTTAATATGGTATATCACACTGATTGATTTGCATATATTGAAGAATCCTTGCATCCCTGGGATAAATCCCACTTGATCGTGTTGTATGATCCTTTTAATGTGTTGTTAGATTCTGTTTGCTAGTATTTTGTTGAGGATTTTTGCATCTATATTCATGAGTGATATTGGTCTATAATTTTCTTTTTTTGTAGTATCTTGTCTGGTTTTGGTATCAGGGTGATTGTGGCCTCATAGAATGAGTTTGGGAGTGTTCCTTCCTCTGCAATTTTTTGGAAGAGTTTGAGAAGAATGGGTGTTAGCTCTTTTCTTAATGTTTGATAGAATTCACCTGTGAAGCCCTCTGGTCCTGGACTTTTGTTTGTTGGAAGATATTTAATCACAGTTTCAATTTCATTACTTGTGATTGGTCTGTTCATATTTTCTCTTTCTTCCTGGTTCAGTCTTGGAAGGTTATACTTTTCTAAGAATTTGTCCATTTCTTCCACGTTGTCCAATTTATTGGCATAGAGTTGCTTGTAGTAGTCTCTTAGGATGCTCTGTATTTCTGCAGTGTCTGTTGTAACTTCTCCTTTTTCATTTCTAATTTTATTGATTTCAGTCCTCTCCCTCTTTTTCTTGATAAGTCTGGCTAATGGTTTATCAAATTTGTGTATGTTCTCAAAGAACCAGCTTTTAGTTTTATTGATCTTTGCTGTTGTTTTCTTTGTTTCTATTTCATTTATTTCTGCTCTGTACTTTATCATTTCTTTCCTTCTGCTACCTTTGGGTTTTGTTTGTTCTTCTTTCTCTAGTTCCTTTAGGTGTAAGGTTAGATTGTTTATTTGAGATGTTTCTTGTTTCTTGAGGTAGGCTTGTATAGCTATAACTTCCCTCTTAGAACTGCTTTTGCTGCATCCCATAGGTTTTGGATCGTCGTGTTTTCATTGTCATTTGTCTCTAGGTATTTTCTGTTTTCTTCAGTGATCTCTTGGTTATGTAGTAACATATTGTTTAGCATCCATGTGTTTCTGTTTTTTACATTTTTTCCCCTGTAATTCATTTCTAATCTCATAGCGTTGTGGTCAGAAAAGATGCTTGATATGATTTCAATTTTCTTAAATTCACTGAGGCTTGCTTTGTGACCCAAGATGTGATCTATCCTGGAGAATGTTCCGTGTGCACTTGAGAAGAAAGTGTAATCTGCTGTTTTTGGATGGAATGTCCTATAAATATCAATTAAAACTGTCTTGTCTATTGTGTCATTTAAAGCTTCTGTTTCCTTATTTATTTTCATTTTGGATGATCTGTATATTGTTGTAAGTGAGGTGTTAAATTCCCCCACTATTATTGTGTTACTGTCAATTTCCTCTTTTATAGCTGTTAGCAGTTACCTTATGTGTTGAGGTGCTCCTATGTTGGGTGCATATATATTTATAATTGTTATATCTTCTTCTTGGATTGATCCCTTGATCATTATGTGGTGTCCTTTCTTGTCTCTTATAACATTCTTTATTTTAAAAGCTATTTTATCTGTTATGAGTATTGCTACTCCAGCTTTCTTTTGATATCCATTTGCATGGAATATCTTTTTTCCATCCCCTCACTTTCAATCTGTTTGTGTCCCTAGGTCTGAAGTGGGTCTCTTGCAGACAGCATATATATGGGTCTTGTTGTTTTATCCATTCAGCAAGCCTGTGTCTTTTGGTTGGAGCATTTAATCCATTCACGTTTAAGGTAATTATCGATATGTATGTTCCTATGACCATTTTCTTAATTGTTTTGGGTTTCTTTTTGTAGGTCCTTTTCTTCTCTTGTGTTTCCCACTTAGAGAAGTTCCTTTAGCATTTGTTGTAGAGCTGGTTTAGTGGTGCTGAATTCTCTTAGCTTTTGCTTGTCTGTAAAGCTTTTGATTTCTCCATCAAATCTGAATGAGATCCTTGCTGGGTAGAGTAATCTTGGTTGTAGGTTCTTTCCTTTCATCACTTAAGTATGTCATGCCACTCCCTTCTGGCTTGCAGAGTTTCTGCTGAGAAATCAGCTGTTAACCTTATGGGAGTTCCCTTGTATGTTATTTGTTGTTTTTCCCTTGCTGCTTTCAATAATTTTTCTTTGTCTTGAATTTTTGCCAATTTGATTACTACGTGTCTCGACGTGTTTCTCCTTGGGTTTATCCTGTATGGGACTTGCTGTGCTTCCTGGACTTGGGTGGCTATTTCCTTTCCCATGTTACGGACATTTTCGACTATAATCTCTTCAAATATTTTCTTGGGTCCTTTTTCTCTCTCTTATCCTTATGGGACTCTATAATGTGAATGTTGTTGCGTTTTATGTTGTCCCAGAGGTCTCTTGAGATGTCTTCATTTCTTCTCATTCTTTTTGCTTTATTCTGTTCTGCAGCAGGGAATTCCTGTCATTCTGTCTTCCGGGTCACTTATCCATTCTTCTGCCTCAGTTATTCTGCTATTGATTCCTTCTAGTGTAGTTTTAATTTCAGTTATTGTATTGTTCATCTCTGTTTGTTTGTTCTTTAATTCTTCTAGGTCTTTGTTAAACATTTCTTGCATCTTCTTGATCTTTGCCTCCATTCTTTTTCCGAGGTCCTGGATCATCTTCACTATCATTATTCTGAATTGTTTTTCTGGAAGGTTGCCTATCTCCACTTCATTTAGTTGTTTTTCTGGGGTTTTATCTCGTTCCTTCATGTGTTACATAGCCCTCTGCCATTTCATCTTGTCTATCTTTCTGTGAATGTGGTTCTTGTTCCACAGTCTGCAGGATTGTAGTTCTTCTTGCTTCTGCTGTCTGCCCTCTGATGGATGAGGCTATCCTACAATTATATTTTAACCAGAAAAAAAGCAATTAAAAACATGTTATGAATAGCTTTCATAATTTCTGATCCAAATAAAACCCTAAATTACACAGCAACTTTCCTGTCTACATTATCTCTACTTGTATGCATTTCCTGAAGAAATACGCAAGTGGCCTCCTTTTAAAAATACGAAAATAACATGATGTCTTCAACTTTCTAGACAGAACCTTAGAAAAATGTAATATATTTTTGATCACGTCCTCCAAGGTAGATTGATAGATAGGTATATAGATAGATAGAGGAGCTGAGAAAATATCTGAATAATTCGGCAGACTTTAATTTCTCTTAAATGTTTATTATAGCTGGTTTATAAGCACAAATGGGTCCAAGAATTCAGTTTTTGGATATGTTTTGATCTGATGGACCAAACTGAATAAATGTTACAAAACTATTTAAATGTATTCATAATTATATAATGTAGCATATGAAAGATTTGACAAACAAAGAGTATATTGTGTGGAAATAAGGAGAAGGGGAGAAGACTTAGCAACAGGGAAAAATACAAAAAAGGGAGCTTATTTTGTTAATTTTTTCTTTTGGTCTAGCTATCTTTATAAGAAATATTACTTAATATTACCTATAAACATTTAAGTAGATTTAGGAAATAATACAAATTATATTTCCAGGTGAAAAATATTAATAGAAAACTCTTTAAAATTAAACATAATTTTAATGTATATTTATTGACATATAAATATATCTATTTTAATTGGAAATCATTAACTAATGACAATAGTTACAAATGCTTTCTAAATACCGTTGACTTCATTTAGTCTTTTAGGTATCTACATTTGTTTTATCTCATTCATCATCACACATTTAAGATATTTTTTGTCTTGTAAACTATTTTATAATTATACATTTAATGATATTCTAATTATAGATGTATAATTTTAGAAAATTTAAGAAAAAAATATGTAAGAATGAAAGATTAAATACTCATAATTTTTCCTAGAAAAATAATTGTTAACAAGATAAAATAGTTTTGCAGACATTTAGTGTGACTCCATTTCTTTCTCTAGCTGCTTGAATTTTATTTAAGTATACATATATAATATATTCAGTTATGGATATAGATATTTTATTACTTGAGAACTTGGAGATGATCTTCTCAGTCCATCAAACTACTTTGTTCTCCTTATAGCACATGTTAAACAGCAGAGAATCCCCTGGTCATTTTTATGCAGTGGAGTGATATTATCTGGTTCACATTTTTGTAAGATCTGTCCATCTGACCAACGAAAAATACACTGAAGGAGCCCATGCAGGCAAGAACAGAAACCAATAAGGAAGCAAATTGCATTAGATCAAGTGAGGCATCATTTTGCTTTAGACTGGCATGTGACCCTTGACATCTTTTACTTGTCTGTCTCTGATGGTGCTAGAGCTGATTCCAGAAACACTGATCATTTGTCCCTGTTGAATCAGCTACCACTTTCTTTATGGACAAAATCTCCAAGTGATGTTGGCAAAATTCTCAATGCATCTCACATCAAAATTCAGATAGACTCCTCAAAACCTCTTATCGAATTGATCAATACCCTATAAGTAAAAAAAGCCCTTCAGGGTGTAAAACCCATAATAGATTATAAGGCTTGAGGTCTCATTAGCCCCTGTACTAGTCCCTGTAACACTCTCATTTTACCTGTGAGAAAACCTAATAGCCAACAGTGGAGGTTTGTCCAGGGCATCCCAGCAGTAAACAACATTATTGTCCCTCGACCTTCTGTTGTTCCTAACCCTCATATGTCACTAACACTCATTCACACTGGAAGTAAATTCTTTACTGTAATTGATTTATGCAGTGCATTCTTTAGTATTCCAGTTGATGAAGCTAGCCAATACCTTTTGCCTTCACTCAGGAAGAGAAATAATTCACCTGGACATAATGCCGTAGGGCTCAGGGCTTTATTGAGAGTCGTTTTTATTTCTCACAAATTCTGAAAGCTGATCTAGACGACATAAAGTTTTCTTGTGGTCTGCTTTGTGGCCATTTGTGGATAATTTGCTTCTTTGTTCTCCTTCTCAAGCCTCCTCACAGGAAGGCAGCATCCTCTTTCTAAAATTTTTGCCTTAACAGAACATAAGTTCACAAAAAAAGAAAAAATATGCAGTTTGCCAAAACCAGGTTTGATATTTAGGGCATCTGATATCAGAACAAGGTCTAAACCAAGATCCAGATAGACTTCATGGTGTCCGAAGTTTCTCAAAATCCCAAACTAAGGGCCGAACACAAGGTTTTGTTGGGCCAGTTGGTTATTGCTGAAATTGGATTCCAGTATTTTCTCTTATGGCCAAAACCTGTGTATGTTTTACTCAATAATAACAGCCTTGATCCAATTTTATGGGGAGGACCCAACGACATAGCCTTCAAGGCTTTAAAGGAGAGTTTGATAAACCCAATTGCATTTGGATATCCCAATTATCAGATTCTCTTTTGTATATAAAAAAGAAGGGAATGCCATTGGTGTCGTCACCTAAAAATACGGAGACCACCATGGACCCATAGGTTGTTACAGCCAGCAACTGGACACTGTCGCATGGGGATATCCCCCCTTGCCTTAGAGCCATTACTACCACTGCCCTTTTGGTTAAGGCCACCAAAAAGAACATTGTGGAACTCCTTTAGCCATGTTTGCTTCTCTTGCAGTAGAAGCTCTCCTGAATCCTTATCACACTCAACATTTCTCAGCCAACCACCTCACCTCCTATGAAATCCTTTTGTTAACTGTGCCACACGTAACTCTTTCAAGTTGTAATAATTTGAACCCAACCACTCTTCTCCCCTTCATCACCGACAAAGTCCCTCATGCTTGTTTAATGTGATGGACCACCTCTTGACTCATTATATTGAATTACAGAAAATTCTATTGGGTAACATAACTTTCTGCTGTTTAAGCTACTCAATCTGTGGTACTTTGTTATGGCATCCCTAGCAACCTAATACACATTCCATATAGCAATTCTTAACCTCATCAAACTTGATATTATCTCTCCCATCTTTGAATCTTGATACTCATGTCATGTCTTACCTTTACTATGGTAATTATAGTTATTTAAAATAAGCTGTTATCGACCTACAATTTAAAGAGATTTCACTTTCTATTTTCATAAGTAAAACAAAATATTAAATACATTAATTAGAAAGTTCTACTGCTTACAAATAGTAATTTTCAATCATTTTCACATACTAATAACATCAAGTTGCTCCTTTCAACTATGAATTTCATTCAACAGAAATAACAATGTGCTATACTGGAGACTACTAAAATTAGACACGTTTTCTTTCCTGAAGGAGCTTAAAGCCTAGTTATTGGGTCAGACAGAGTAACCACTAGAGCCACCATTTTCTCTGTGCAGTGTTGAAGCACTTTGCCTTTGTCCTTAACCTATTTCTCCAAATTGTGAAATACCGAGAAAGAATCAATGAAAACATGAATCCCACTCGATGGTGCAACATACTTCCAGACAGACCTTTTGTCTTCCTAGAAGTGAGAATTAAGCTGTACCATTGTTGGGTTAGTCAGCCACACAGACAAATGAGCTAATTTCTGAAACAAGACCTGAGAGCTACATATTTTATAATAATTCTATATTCATGTAAGTGAAGTTATTTAATCAGTTTGCCAAAAATGATTCAGGATGCCAGATCAAAATAATTCAATTCACCACATGACCAAACTGGAGTATGCTAATTTGCATACTCCAGGAAGATAATTATTTTTATATACAATTGAGGATGAATTTATGTTATTTAAAAAATCTTGGCAGATTTTTCAAAAGGTGGTTTGGTTCTATTTTTAAAAAAACAATATTCAACTGAGAATTTTATATTCTGTCTTCTTAAATAATGAAGTCTTGAATTGTATGTTGAAATTAATGTTCAGAGAGAAAGAGATAACCTAATGAGTTATAGAAGGGGTTAGAAAAAGGTTGTAGCTAAATAATTTTTGTTTGGAATATGCTGACTTGTGTGTAATTAAAATCTCACCCATTGTATTCCATTAATCTAGTTTCTTGGATATAATTGTACTTATGATGATTTAACAGTATTTAATTATTACTTGTATATAAGACCTATACATTTGTTTGTTTTTATGCAATTAATCTGAAGTGAATTGGTGTTAGTGGTAATTTAAAAAAAAAAAAATCTGTGTTTATAAATAAAATAAAAGCTTGCTGCTCTCCCAAATTATGGTACAGGCATAATCCTCAACAATAAACCCCACTGATTGAAAAAATTAATTTTGCTATTAAACATATTCTTAGAAACATGCCATAAAATGGCATAAAAATAGAAAAATTACTTCAGGAAAATATGAATGTAAGCTTCTGTACTTGTAAAATAAGAGAGATGGAAAAGACAAACTCAAAAAATCATTGTTTAAAATCTTAAGATTTGCCAAGGTTAAAAAAAGGATACAAACACACACACACAACAGAATTTATAATATCACTCAAACTTTAATATAAAAATATTCTATGATTGTTTATAAGTACATGGAAACACAAAGCATTTCTCTGTTTAAATATATTGGAAACAATATTAAATATATATATTACTACATTTTAAGAATGGCAATTTTAGAAGTTTATTTCATCACTTTTTAAATTTTTATGATTTACTTTTCAAAGTATGTATGTTCCATAAAATTAAATAACCAGAAGAAGAATTTACAATAATATATTTTAGGAATTTGATAAATATGTATCATCTTAGCAAAAAAAAAAAAGTGACAAAGACACCCATTGTTTTTCATAATGTAGAATGGCATGTCTCTTGTAGTGAAACTATCGCTTACTTTGTGACTTGCCAAAATATTTTTGCTTCCCAATGTGTATAATTTAGTATCTCACCAAAAAGTAATTATAATCTGGTATACTATTGTGCACTAAAATAATAAAGGAACACTTTCAAAGAAATTGTTAAAGCGATAACTACAGCGTTGAGAGAGGACTATGACATTTCACACTGAACTCTTAAGGTGCTGTATATGAAGATGCCAATCCCCCTACCTTTCTCTTTTGAAATCATGTGCTGGAGATCATTTTCTCTTGTAATATAATCCCTAGATAGAAGTCAGTTGATGCTGATACAAAAAAGGACACATTTTAGCATTGTTGAAGGCTTATCTGAGCTCCATAAATCCTAGTGCTTCACCTGATGTCAAATCTCAGATGCGGTGTGTTTTATTGACCACAGTATGGTTTAAAGAGCAATTGTGAAATGATTATTTAGTAGGTATGTGTGTAGCCTGGAAAAAAATACAGAACACAGTAACTTGATCATAAAATATTGCTGTAGGTACTTTGATATCCAGGCGCATAGAGAGGAGATTGTGTTTCGAAGAAGAGTAAGATTTTCGCATTGCAGCTGTTCTTAAGACCTAATATTCCGCTATTTCTTGTCATCTCCTAAATGTAAATATATTGTAAAAATGTAAAGCCAAGTTGTAGAATTTAAGGCCACATAGATATATGGTTGAAAATTTCAAGGTTAAATGTAAACTTAATTTTCTTACATTAGTTGAATTTAAGGATTTTTTTAAATGGAGTGAAATTAATTAAATTATCAGGGGAATTCTTTCTTGTTTTTGAAAATAACTAATAGAAATAAACTATTTGGCCCTTTAGAGAAATTGTTTTCTGTGGGTAGCACCTACATGGGGTGAAAAAGAAGAGATTTATAAGATGCTTTTTAGAAATAGAGTTTTTACTTTGGGAACAGTTCCAGAAATTTCGAGAGCAAAAAAAAAAAACACAAAAGATAATAATAGCACTTTGAACACAAAATTTTGGATAGTAAGATGATTTGTATTATATGTGTATATAATGAAATATAACTTATCTCTCACAGCCTTTTTAATTCCTTTATCATAAAACATCACTTTTTAATAATTAGTTGAATTTTAAAATATCTCTCTACCCAGACAGACCACAAATTTTTAAAAAACATCAAATATGTTTGTGTTGTTCATGCCATAGTTTCGGAAACCAAGCAAAATATGTAATATAGAGTATGGACTCAATTCTTATTACTTTACTGGCACACCAATGAGTCTTAAATGCACTTCTTTCTAAGATAATTAGTTAATTTTTGAGTTAATAGAAGAAATACCAATTTCTTTAAAAAAAGATAAACATAGTGTTATGAAAATTATTTTATTTGAAATACATGAGCAAAAGCAAGTGGAATATTTAAAAAATTATCAGAGCAGCAAACCTTTCACATATCTAGCTCTCTAAAGAGTAAATAACTTTGGACCTAATTTCAAGGGAATTTTTCATCCCTTAGTAATAAAATATTAAACAAACAGAAAAGTCATAGTGCAGAAAATAATTACGGTTTTCAAAGCATTTATCAATATCGTATATATGTGTGAGATTATTTTAGTTTTTCAGTGTTATGTTGTCTGAGTTGTTTATTTTTATAATATTTCTATTTTTTGTTGAACAAGCACTAATTTTTTTCTTGAGTATAGAGTGCCATCTAAATTCTTACATTATTTACACAGTTCATGACAGTGAAATGAAAGAAATCAGCCTATTATTAATAAATATATTAATAATTATATTATTAATATTTTATATTATTGTTATTAAGAATAACATTTTCTAAAAGGACATAAATATGCTGTTTATAGCTACCAAAAATGTTCTTTGGGAATTTATTCTGTTTTGTTTTGGGGACCAAAACCAACATTAAAATATGCGATGAAATTAGGAAAAAAATAGCCTAGTACTTCTATTTTAAAATATTTGCACTATTTTACTCTTGACTATAAAACACTAACTCCTGTTGTAGTTTACATTTTTCTTTGATTTTTTTTTGAAATATAATTTTAGTCTTGGTAATTTTTTAATTTTTTCTTCTCTGTCCATCTCAAGTTCTACTCATTATATTCAACTATGTTATTTTTCTTTTATTATTTTAACTTCCTATAGAAATATCTCATCACATATATATACACACATATATATAGTCAGTTTAAAATACGTATTGATTGATGTTTCATTCATTAAATATTATGAACCTATAGCATGAAAGATGTTGGACTAAGTTGAATATTTATATTGGTCTAATACCAATACTAGGTTGGATAGGGAATTTTTCCCCATGTCATTCACTCAGTATGAAACAGTTGCTAATTATTTGTTGAGCCCTTATGAAGTGTTTTGATAACTGAAGACACAGTAGTGAACATGACATGATATCACTAACCTCATGATATGTGTATGTGTAAGGTGCAGAAAGGAATTAAAAGCAGAGTAAAGAGATAGTGAAGGATGGCTAAAGTAGTTAGTTTAGATAAAGTGATCAGAGAATGCATTTGGGCAGAGATATGAAATAATAGATAAGTACATTTAAGTGGTAAGATGGTAAACTTAGTAAAGATTGATCTTTTAGATAGAATATGTAGCAAGCACAGAGGCCTGATTCTTATTTGAAAAACAACATTACAAATAGTTTTTAAAAGAAAATATCACCAATATTAATATTAAGTGGCACATCTATGAGTCTTTTTAACCTTGTCAGAAATCAAGGTTCTTGATTCTTTTATGTAAAACTATGCTTCTTATTCATTTTTTTATCAAAGATTCTTTTACAAATCCTATTTTATCATGGCCTTTCCTCTGTAGAGTGTCCATGTGTTCATTTATGCATTATTCTCCTTATAGTATGGAGGGGATGTAGTCAAGACCCTGACTGCCAGACATAGTCACCAAGTTAGAAATTCCTTTTATTCAACTGAAGCAAAACATGTTTTTAAGATTTTTCCTTGTTTTTTGAAATATTTAGTTTTAAAACATACATGATAACAAATGCTACTCATATAATCTAAGGGTAAGTAGTCCTTTTAGTTTTTAGAGATCTTCAAATATTCTTGCATTTTATTGACACTACTGCCATATTCATTTACTCATGAACTTCTATATGCAGGCCTCTTTGTGATGTGCAAAGAAAAATGCAACACTGAAGTCAAGAGAAGCTTTCACAATAAGGAGTTTATATGCAGCTTCAGTGTATCTATCACATTGAATATTATTATATTTCAGTGTGCTTAGCCTCAAATTTTCTAGGAGGGCTTTTTCTCCCAAATGGATTCACCGTCCCATGACATGAACTTATAAAATATCAATAGAACAAAGTTTCTAGAGCTCTATCATCTTATAGATCTTTCTTTCACAAGTGCAAGTTTTACCGATTGCCAGATTTATATCCTTCTGTTCCCTTGTAAATGAGTCTAGAGGGAAATCTCTCAAAGCAATATCTTTTAGAGTTTCTCGTTATTCTTTTATCAGGCATAAGAACTTAATTAATTAGATACATGTTAATGTGTATCATATTTAATGCACCATTCACTTATTCATATACACAGACATCCAGGAATGTTTGCTGTTTCTTTTGTCACACTATTCCATCTGAGTAGACTAATGGACAGATAACTTAATTGTCTGGAGAAGTTTTTGCATTTTTAACCAACATTTTTCATACATTATATGTATCAAGCATTGAGCTAGATTTGGGGAATATACTGATAAATATAAAATAATGAAATAGCTCACAGACCTTTGGAAATTGCAGTATATTTGTGAGATAGAGAAGAGCCCAAAGACGACTATACAAAGTATTATGGGAATAACAGGAATGGTATAATGGTTATCCTCCTCACTTCACATTTGACTAAGTATGTTTAATTAATGGGACTGCACTTGGAGTGCTAGACAAAAGGGAATTTCTTTGCCAAGCTTAGCCATACAGCTCTCCCACTGGGCATGTGATCCTCAGTCTCTCTCCATATCTACCACACAGCAGAATATTGGGAATTAGGTTCATAATCCAAAACGTGGAATATTTTATATAACTGCCTTTATATACGAAGAGTGGGGGCTACTCTTCGTTGCGGTGCACAGTCTTCTCTTGTTGTGCAGCATGGGCTCTAGGCGTATGGGCTTCAGTAGTTGTGGCACACGGGCTCTAGAGTGCAGGCTCAGTAGTTGTGGCGCATGGGCTTAGTTGCTGTGGCATGTGGGATCTTCCCGGACCGGGGCTAGAACCCGTGTCCCCTGCATTGGCAGGTGGATTCTTAACCACCATGCCACCAGGGAAGCCCTAATATAGGATTGTTCATCTGCATGCCAAACCATTTCCATGATGATTCACTCTGTCTTATTCTTGACTTATGAAGAAATTTCTGACATCAGCAGTGTTATCTGCTGTTTTTTATTTATTTCCATTTAACTCTACATATATATAATACTAGATAAAATATTTTTATATAATAATACTAGATACTAGATAAAATACTAGATAAAATATTTTTATATATAATACTAGATAAAATATCCATTTCAGGGCTTCCCTGGTGGCACAGTGGTTGAGAGTCTGCCTGCTGATGCAGGGGACGCGGGTTCGTGCCCCGGTCCGGGAAGATCCCACATGCTGCCGAGCGGCTGGGCCCGTGAGCCATGGCTGCTGAGCCTGCGCATCCAGAGCCTGTGCTCCGCAACGGAAGAGGCCACAACAGTGAGAGGCCTGTGTACCGCAAAAAAAAAAAAAAAAATATATATATATATATATATATATATTCATTTCAAAAAGGGTTGTTAAAAATTTATAAAGTACTACATTAAGCATATAGAAGTGCAAATAGAACTGAACTGTAAACTAGATTCTAGATTGGAATCCTAAACTTGCCATTAATCAATGGTTTTTGACCTTTGTTACATTATTTACACTGTTTCCACATATATTGCTAAAAGTATTGAGTTAAATAGAGTCTAAAGTCCAATGCCTTTCTAAAAATTTTGGCTTCTTTATATTCCAGTTTAAAGTTAATATTTATTTGTATAGGTATCACAACAGTTTATACCTGCAATATTTACTTATTTGTGCTGATATAAGACTGTGTATGAACTGTAGTAGATGAGAAGGGAAGAAAAAAGAAACAATTGATTGCAAAACCAATTTGTTCATTCTGTGAGGGAGAAATGCCTTAATTGTTGCTATCAGAAATACAATTCCAAATTGTCAATGGAGCACCCTTAGATCTAGTATCATATTTTTATTATACCTTTGGACTTTCTGGTAGACCAAAAACATCTTAAAGGCAGTTCGTGACTTATGAATAAAAGTTATTTTGGCTACTTAACAAATCTGTTTCATTCCTTGGAATCTGATATGTTGATTTTTATTGTTTTAATTATTTACTTAGAGATTCTCGAAAGATAGAAGTTTTTAAAAGCTGGACGAGGAGAATCTTAGGCCATCTGTGTTTGCTAATTGACTTTACCCAAAGGAAAATTTAACTTGTGTGTATCTCATGACCGGAGGTGGTTTAAAATTTGGAGCATAGCACCCTCCAAAGTTAGGCTTCTATCCTCCTGAAGAAATTGAGAGATGGGGCATTATCTGTCTTGTTGATGACATTACAATGCGATGGTTCCTGTGTGCTTCAGAAAGATATTCCTGGGTTGTAAAAACTTGCAAAAGGATTTTAAGAAGATTTACATCTCAAAGGATCAAAGTTTTCTTGAAGCAAATGCTCTAGAAAAAGGCAAGAGATGTGCTAAAGGTCAGGAAGAGGACTGTCTAAAGTTTAGTTAAGCTGAGGGGAAGTTTAAGATGTTCTTGGTCAATACCCATGGGCTTTCTGATATGGACTTAGAAATAGGGTCTTACTAGCTAATTTTCTCTAGCTCTTTCCTCAAATTTGCCATGTTTATATGTCAACTTAATAATATATTTGTTGATGGAATCATGTTTAACTTAGAACATGAAGATAAATGTGAATAGCCAAGCTATTTGATGACACACACTGACTTACTTTTCTGCCAGTATAATAATAAATAGCCTTTCAATGCATGCTTTTGTTACTAAATGACCACTTGTCATTGCATAAAATAACAAATCCTAGGGTAGTAGCTACTAAGCAGTGATTAAAGTGGCATAGTTCTAGATTCTTTTAGAACTATCAAGTTCTTTGGGACTAATTATATTCAAAATGTCACCAAGACACACTGAGTTTGAAACCACTGATTTGTTGCACCTAAAAAATCAGAATTCACATGGGGAATTTTAGAAAATTATCTTATTTAGCAATAATTATAGTTATACAAAATTAATAGACAGGTAGCTTTCAATTATAACAATTTCCAAAAGCAAATATTATTCATACTCCTTCATTATTTCACTATCTTGAGAGTATGTTTGGAAATTTTTAGAAGATATATTATATTTTTAGGCTGTAAGCAAATAGACTACTAGTTATTTCTCCAACAAAAATGGTTGTATTCAGGATCATTACAGAATTACAATTCAGAGTCTTCAACCATGGCAAGCCACATGCAAGTCCCCACCGGGCATGGAGAGGGGAACTCTTTTGAAGAGAGAAAAAAGAAGTTGGGAGGGCTATGGTTTAAAAAAAAAAAGAAGTACACTAGAGGAATTGAGAGTTTGATAAATAGTGGCTCTTCATTGGCTGAGCTGTGATAGTCTCCCATTGGCTGAGTTCTTGCCAGGCAAAAAGAGGAAGTCTTTTTCTTTCCTATTGGTCTCTGCTGTTGTCATAAGGCCTAAAATCTCTAAGCTCTCACTTCCGGCCTCCTGGCTCAATTTAAATTAAGAATTCTGTTTATTATTTTTTACACTTTCCCCTTTTGATGAAGATCTTTCTCTGAAAGAATCACTGATCAGTAGTTAGGTTTTCAGATTTCAGTGGCTTTCTGGTCCTTAATGCCGGGAAGGACTTTTCCTGGTTGTAGTGTCCCATATCAGAGGGAAAGTGCACAGATTGGAAACCTATTAAGGTAACATCTGACTAACAAGGAGGGGAGGGGGAAAACCCTCAGACACTTTTTATCTAAAGTTCATATATTATCAAGATCACAGACATTGGGGATCATGTAAAGCATTATGTCAGCATGAAAGGTTTGGCAGACAAACTTCCAACAGGCCTGGTCCAGATATCTTGGAAAGGCTGTCTCATCAAATGTCATAGGCTTTAATTCTGGGAAATCTTTACTTTTGGGTCAGCAGATGATATGCAGGTCCAGTCAGCGTTTGGTTCTTTCTTTATGTGTGTCATGTGAATCCAAGAGTCTATTCCTTGGAGTTTGGTGCACAAAGGTTGGTTAGTAGTAGCTAATAGAGACCTTTCCAGTAAAGTTGAATAAGTTGGAGTTAACTCTTTCAACTGACAAAATCTTCAGGTTGCCAGGTGTGATGTTTAAGGTCTTCATGTCCCAAGAATGTACTGTGAAAAGGTTGCTCTACCAAAATACGGTTATTTTTAATAGAAGCCATTAGGCCTTTGTAATATTGGGGTATCTCTGTTTCTGTCTGTTGTGGGTCAAAGGAAGCAGGAGTCAAGTGCAATATCATCCTGGGTGAAAGTTTATGTGTTTCAAGCGGGGCGGATATGAAATTCAGAGCAAAAGGCAGTGCTTCTGCCAAAGGTATTAGGAAGGCCTCTACAAAATTTTGCCACTTGTGCCTTAATAATGCACTTGTGTGTTCCACTAAATCAGAGGATAGAGGGTGGCAAGTGCAGTGAAACTGTAAAACCGGCCAAACAATTCAGACTTGTTGAAGTGCCTGACCAGTAAAACGGGTTCCTTAATCACTGTGAAGTTTGATGGGAGTTCTTAATGTAGAGGTAATCTTTTCCAAAAGGACTTTAGCTGTAGAAAAGGCAGTAGTTTGTCTGCAAGAAAGACTTCAGTCCAGCGTGAAAACATTCAGAAGAAAACTAAAACATATTTATATCCATAAGATGAAGAAAGTTGTATGAAATCAAATTGCCAGACCTCAAATGGTCCATTATGCAATTTAAAATGTCCAGAAACAGTACAAACAGGCCTCCCTGGATTGTATTTTGGACAAATGGGAAAATGAGGTAGGCACTTTTTGTGGTCTTGTTAATGTTTCCCCACCACTACTGATTCATGAATGCTATCATTTTATCAGTAGACCAATGGCTTAATGCATGCATAGTGGTGAGGGGTGGGAATTTTAATCTCTGGTAGGACTGAGTTATTATTTGGTTTCAGACAGAGATTCCCCTTTTTATCAAACCAACAAAAAAGTTTATGATGCCCTAGAGTCTTAATCATAGCTAAAGCACCAGGTAAACGTATTGCATCGAAAACTTCCTAAACATAGGGGCCATTTTTAATTTGATTTCTGCTGGAAATAAGGATGCCTCATTGCTTCCACAACATTGCAAAATCATGAGCTAGTCCAAAAGCATATTTATGTCAGTATAAATATTGGCAGTTTTGTCCTTGGATACAGTAAAAGCCCATGTAAGGGCATATATTCAGCCTGTTGGGTTGAAGTAGCCATGGGTAAAGATGCTGCCTCAACAACATCAAAAGGAGTTGCAATAGCAAACCCAGCACAATATTTATCATTGTCTCTTTTGAATAGAAACCATCAGTGAACCGTGAGAAGTCAGTGTTACCCAAAAGAATTATCTGCAGATTATCACTAGGAGTCAGAAAGTGATCCATCAGTGTTAGCAGCATGAGAAACTCTGTCATAGAGGGGAGACGAGTAGCAGGGTTAAGATTATTACAACATATAAAAGAGTCATGAGGAGCAGTTAACAAAAGGACTTCATAGGAAGTGAGATGGCTGACTGAGAAGTGTTGACTGTGATGAGAATTCAGGAGGGCTTCTACTGCATGAGTTGTAAAAAGTGGTTAAAGGGATCCCACAATGATTTTTTTGGTACCCTTAACCAAAGGGCAGTCTCCTTAACAGCTCTAAAGGAAGAGGGGTATCCCTGTGCCACAGGATCCAGTTTCTGGCGATGTTACCCTATGGATGATGGTGTTCCCCATGTTTCTGCATGAGTACCTTAAGGGCATTCCCTTCCTTTTCATATACATGAGGGGAAAACAAAATCTGATAATTGGGATGTCCCAGGTGAGTGGGTTCATCAAAGCTCCTCTGAGGCCTGAAGACTATTCTTCCCATAACACTGGGTCAGTGTTGTTATTGTAAGTAAACATACAGAGATTTGGCCATAAGAGAGAAATTGGGAATTCAGTTTCAATGATTACCAACTAGCCCAAGAAAACCTTGCAGTTGGCTGTGGTTTGAGATTTGGGGAAACTTAAGACACAATGTAGTCAATCTGGATCTCAGTGTAGCTCCTGTTCTGATATCAGATGCCCTAAATATCAACCCTGGGTTTGGGCAAACTCCAATTTTTCTTTGGTGACCTTATGTTCCTTTAAGACTAAACACTTTAGCAAGCAGATATTTTCTTCCAGTGAGGAGACTTGAGAAAGATTTTAAAATCAACATGTAAAATAACTAGGAATAAACCTACCTAAGGAAACAAAAGACCTTATGCAGAAAACTATAAGACAATGATGAAAGCAACTAAAGATGATACAAACAGATGGAGAGATATACCATGTTCTTGGATTGGAAGAATCAACATTGTGAAAATGACTATACTACCCAAAGCAATCTACAAGTTCAGTGCAATCCCTATCAAACTACCAATGGCATTTTTCACAGAAGTAGAACAAAATGTTTCACAATTTGTATGGAAACACAAAAGACCCCAAATAGCCAAAGCAATCCTGAGAAAGAAAAACGGAGCTGCAGGAATCAAGCTCCCTGACTTCAGACTATACTACAAAGCTACAGTAATCAAGACAGTATGGTACTGGCACACAAACAGAAATATAGATCAATGGAACAAGGTAGAAAGCCCAGAGATAAACCCACACACATATGGTCACCTTATGTTTGATAAAGGAGGCAAGAATATACAATGGAGAAGAGACAGCCTCTTCAACAAGTGGTGCTGGGAAAACTGGACAGATCCATTTAAAAGAATGAAATTAGAACACTCCTTAACACCATACACAAAAATAAACTCAAAATGGATTCGAGACCTAAATGTAAGGCCAGACACTATCAAACTCTTAGAGGAAAACATAGGCAGAACACTCTATGACATAAATCACAGCAAGATCCTTTTTGACCCACCTCCTAGAGAAATGGAAATAAAAACAAAAATAACAAATGGGACCTAATGAAACTTAAAATCTTTTGCACAGCAAAGGAAACCATAAACAAGATGAAAAGACAATCCTCAGAATGGGAGAAAATATTTGCAAATGAAGCAACTGATAAAGGATTAATCTCCAAAATTTACAAGCAGCTCATACAGCTCAATATCAAAAAAACAAACAACCCAATCCAAAAATGGGCAGAAGACCTAAATTGACATTTCTCCAAAGAAGATATACAGATTGCCAACAAACACATGAAAGAATGCTCAACATCACTAATCATTAGAGAAATTCAAATCAAAACTACAATGAGGTATAACCTCACACAAGTCACAATAGCCATCATCAAAAAATCTACAAACAATAAATGCTGGAGAGGGTGTGGAGGAAAGGGAACCCTCTTGCACTATTGGTGGGAATGTAAATTGATACAGCCACTATGGAGAAAAGTATGTAGGTTCCTTATAAAACTAAACATAGAACTACCATATGACCCAGGAATCCCACTACTGGGCATATACCCAGAGAAAACCATAATTCAAAAAGTGTCATGTACCACAATGTTCACTGCAGCTCTGTTTACAATAGCCAGGACTTGGAAGCAACCTAAGTGTCCATCGACAGAGAAATGGATAAAGAAGATGTGGCACATATATACAATGGAATATTACTCAGCTATAAAAAGAAATGAAATCGAGTTACTTGCAGTGAGGTGGATGGACCTAGAGTCTGTCATACAGAGTGAAGTAAGTCAGAAAGAGAAAAACAAATACCGTATGCTAAAACATATATATGGAATCTAAAAAAAAAAACAAAAACAATGGTTCTGAAGAACCTAGGGCCAGGACAGGAATAAAGACGCAGACGTAGAGAATGGACTTGAGGACACAGGGAGGTGGAAGGGTTAGCTGGGACGAAGTGAGAGAGTGGCATGGACATATATACACTATCAAATGTAAAATCAATAGCTAGTGGGAAGCAGCCACATAGCTCAGGGCGATCAGCTCAGTGCTTTATGACCACCTAGAGGGGTGGATAGGGAGGGTGGGAGGGAGACACAAGAGGGAGGAGATATGGGGATATATGTATAGCTGATTCACTTTGTTATAAAGCAGAAACTAACACACCATTGTAAAGCAATTATACTCCAATAAAGATGTTAAAAAAAAAATCAACACGTTTTCATATAGGCCTCAATAGCTGCTTTATCATTTCTATCTAAACTACTTGTATATACTACAATCCATTTTTAAATAATGTTGTACATTTTCTAGTAATATCATTTCCTTGTAAAAGATTGGGTACCATAGGTGTGAAAATGTTATATAATTATTTTTATGTTTATTCCCTTGAACATCAGTAATTTTGTTTTCACACAATGAAGATATTACTTTGCCAATGTTAAATTCACAAATCAAAGTAAAATTACTTTGTGTTTTTTTCTATAAAGACAAGTGTATTCAGGTGGAGAATTCATAGTCATCTCACCTCAAGTGTAAAATGGATTCTAGCACACATATAATAAGTAAGTTCAATTTTTTCCTCAATGATATATTTATAAATTAGAGGAAAAATACCAATTTGATGGCATCAATGCAATTTTTTATTTTCAAATTGAAAATCAGAAGAATATATTTTCCCCCATGGATATTCTAATTTTTTACTCAGTCATTAACATTAATGAAGTGACTAGTTTACTAATGTGTGAGGAGGTATTATCTAATATGTCTTACATTTAATAACAATACTGAACTTATTTTAAAAGAGCTGCTTCTTTCAACTTATTTATAACTTCTCTAAAATGTTTGATAATTTAATATCCTCATTTAAAAACTTCCCTTGGAATTTCTGGTAGACTATAACTATTTTATTGCGATAATAATAACCTCTGTATTTAGCACTATGCCTGCACATACAACATATTAATCAAATGAATATTGCATTACTAGATGAATGAATGGTAAACTGAGTTGCAGGTTGACATACAGTTAATCAAGATATAACTGAAAAAGTGATTCTCCATATTTATAAGTTTTCCAAGATTTCCTTTTACCTTCTAGATCGGGTCACTGTTACACCTAAGGATATTTTCTACCCCTCTCCCCTTTTCCATGGTGTTTATAATAGCAAAACTCTTATTCAATTCACCTTATGACTTCCTCTCTGTAGATAAATTATTTAAATATTGACTGTATGACCCCATATGCTATAGAGTATAAAATACACTGCAGTTTGAGAGTGAGACATTGAGTAGCAGCTGTTGGAACAGAGGAATGTAAAGATTAGGAATTTGGGGACCCCAGGCTAGGATAGTGGCATTGGATAAATTAAATCTAGGGATCTTGAGATTCTATAAGAAATAGAAAGAACATGCACCTTTTGATTGTGGTATATGACATTTTCTTATGGAAGGCTGAAAGTACTTTGCTGTTTTGTTGCTTCGTTTTGCTTTTCCAGTTAGAAGGCTAATTTCTGAAATTTATACAAACTAAATTTACAAAACTCTATGACACAGACAGTAAACACTTTGTTGCTCTATTAATCCTATAATTGTTAGAATTTTCTAATTTTGTGTAAGCAAAAATAAAATTAAAAAATTCAACTAAAGTGGAACTTGATTCAAGTCATGGTCCAGACTGATGCAAAAGTGCTTATAATATCATCCATTTCTTTTAATATAAAGCTATTATTATGTCATAACATTATTTTTACTCTTTTTGAAGGTTGTATGGCTTTTAAAATTTACTATAAATTTATGGTCCATGTATTCTGAACTGTTATTAAATAAATCTCAGATGCCACATATTTTGGGAAAATCTCTTCACAATATTAAGGCCCCACTTATTTGCACAAAATGCTTCCTATGTCCTGAATGCCTTATCTGTCACATAAGATTCAACTAAAGTATCATAATTCTGTAGTCGTCCCTGTGTCTGTTTGACTTTGAATCCCTTCTTTGTGAATCTGCTACTTCTAGTGAGGTACTAGTTGCATAGCATGTGCACAATATATGTTTTGTAATGATTAAATCGTTCTTTCTATTATTAGTCTAAGATAGCATTTGTGCACCAATATTCTTTCTAAAAATAGGGCATTATACTCCCATATTACTCACATGCCATTAATGACATACAGACCGGGCAAGGGGTATCTGATTGCATGTTAGAAGTACAGTTTCTAAGCCAGACTCAAACAATGTCTATGAGATTTGGCATGGTCTATTTACTTCTTTGGTTTTGCAGTATTTTTTCTCTTATTTGTGCAAAACAAACAAAAAAATACATTGGACTAAATCATTGTTTCCAAACATGTTAAAAAAAATGTGCTATATAGTTTTGTGAGGTGTTAATGGGCATTATGCAAAAACTTCAAAAAACAATGTTTTGCCATCTAACATTATTGGAAAACACTGGATTGAATTAGTATAGACAGAGTTCTTAAGAAGGATAAAAGGCAGGCTACCTGGAGGTCTGATGTGTCTTAGTGTATAGCTAGCTCCAACTGCCAGACTTATGAATGAGACCATCTCAGATCTTCTGACCCACCCAATCAGCTGCATGAGAAGAAACTAGAAGAGAAAGCAAAGAACCAGATCACAGATCATGAAAAATAATAAACTGTTATTGACTTAAGATATTAAATTTTGTGCCGCTTTGTCATATTACAATAGACAACCAAAACCATGATTCTTATTAAATGCTAAAGAATGTTGATTGAGTCTCTTACATATATCAACTTATTTTCTCCTCACAATAACCTTCAGTGGAAGTACTATATATATATATATTTTTTTTTTTTTTGTGGTACGCCGGCCTCTCACTGTTGTGGCCTCTCCCGTTGCGGAGCACAGGCTCCGGACGCGCAGGCTCAGTGGCCATGGCTCACGGGCCCAGCTGCTCCACGGCATGTGGGATCTTCCCGGACCAGGGCACGAACTCGTGTCCCCTGCATCAGCAGGCGGACTCTCAACCACTGCGCCACCAGGGAAGCCCAGAAGTACTATTTTTTTATCCCCATTTCTACATGAGAAAATAAGGCACAATGAGCTTACAACTTGTCAATGATCATCAAATTAGTAAGTGATAGAACTTGGTTTCAAACTCAGTGAGTCTATCTCTAGGAATCTCTCTAAACCCCTACCAATTCTATTTCTATTAATATGAAAATTTTTATTTTATTTTCAAACTCTCATTTGGAAATCATATTGATTACAATCAGTATCACCTAAAAAATCAGATAGAATTGTTAATCAATATTCAAAAATTTGTTATTCTTTCAAATTCATCCAATTTAAATTTGGTTGCATTCTCAAATATAAATTTATTACAGTTATAGATAGGTATTTTCTAAAAAGGTAAAATACACTTTTAGTTATATACCAATAGAAAGATACATCTGAATGTACTTACCAGATTTTGTTGAAACAGTTACCACCTTCAGTAACCAAGAAATTATTTTATTGACGTTACAATATTTGGGGCTTGATCAGATTACACATTCTGTTGTAGTTATTCAACTACTGCAGGTTGAATTAGAATAATGATGACCAGCAATTGAGTGCTTACTTATGTGCCAAGCTTTTGCTAAACACTTAACATGATATGTTGCTTCCTTTTAGCCCTTAGAACAACTGAAGGAGGTAGAGAAAATGACTATTCCTTTTAAACTATGAGGAAAGGGTTAGAAAGAAAGGGTTAAATTTGGTCAACAATTACACTTGCCAACAATTTAGTCTCAACCAAAGCTGGGAAAGAAATGATAAATTGTACTGTACACAGTTGTCTCATATATTGTTTATTTAAATATGAGTCTTAAAAGCAGTTTAGCTTAAGTAAAAACAAATCCTCCTGACATGCCTTTGAGCATTTTGAGGTTTAATGATGCCTAGAGCAGCAGTGTAATTAACAGTACCCATGATATAGAACAATGCTATGCTTTGTGCTATAAACAGAAGGCTTATGCCAGATTGCTTGTTAAGGTACACATGGTATCAGAGTACACCAGATGAAACAATCCCCCAGTACCCATGTAATGAGGTAAAGACATCTGTTACATAATTCTAGAACTTTGAATGTGAAGATTTAAAGTCTTTGTAATGGTATAGATGGAATTATCACCAACCCCAGGGACACTGTGACTAGAAATAGATCAGCCCCCAGCCATACTACACCAACGAAGAGATAAATTGTGTTTGCCTTCCACAACAAAAAAATAACGCCCCCAAGATTAATGGTAAATCTTAACTACAAACAAGTATCACAATCTCAAGTGAAATATAAAGATTTCTTTCAGCATGAATGCAGTACACATCAAGAGACATCAAAATGATTATAAAACACTAATTTGATGGATAATTTTTAAAAAGTAAGAGTCATATAAGAATCCTGTCTGCCTTCACTATCTCTAGAGAGACTTAAATGTGCAGCAGGTAAATGGATTTACCCATCCATGTCTAACTCATGAAGATGAGAGTCACTTTAGCGTATATTGTACAGCACGTTTCTGATAACGAATAGTAATCCCCCCATGTCTGTGGGGGTACATGCAAGGCCTCAGTGGATGCCTGAAACCACTGTATATACTGTGTTTTTTCTCTGCATACCTAGATATTATAAAGTTTATCTATGATAAAGTCTAATTATAAATTAAGCACAGTTAGAGATTATCCAAATTGCCAACATGACTACTTTTGTGCTGTGGGACCATTATTGAGTAAAATAAGGGTTATTTGAACACAAGCACTATGGACCACTGCAGTCAATCTGATGACCTAGATGGCTCCTGAGTGACTAATGGGGGGGGATATACTAGACAAAGGGCTGATTCATATCATGGGCTGGACAGAATGGGATGCAGTGAGGTTTCATTATGCTTGTCCAAACAGCATTCAGTGTAAAACTTTTGAAATGCTTATTTCTGGAATTTTCCACTTAATATTTTCAGACTGCAATTGATCGTGTGTAACTAATACCATGGAAAGCAAAACTGCAGATAAGGGGGGACTTCTGTACTTCTATACTATACTAAGAATTATAAGACCATTTACCTATTGATATATTTGGCAGGAAAAATAAATGGGATGTGTGTATACACACATATATAATTTCTTATATATATTATTTTATATATGTGTATATATGTAATTTCCTGGGGGGGGTGGGAAAAAAGAGAGAGAGTGATCAGATGCCTGCAATGTGAGTAGTGGGATACCTCATTGCTGAGAGCCAATTCTAGACCACTGCTAAGCGTTTTATAGTTTGCAGCTTTATTGTGAGCTGGGGAAGACAGGGAAAAGCTTTCAGAAACTGATAAGTCCAGAGAATTCATCTCAAAACAGCCTCCCAAGGAAGAGAGAGAGGCAGGTGGGAGATGGCCTCAGAGCAACTCCTCCTGTCCTGGGAGGATCACACAGTCCTCTGTCAGGACTCAGACTAGGGGCTGTTCAAGCCTTTGCCGACATGGCCTGTGGGTATGTGCGAGGCTGCCAGGATGCCATGATGGAACAGTTCCCTACAACCAGAGTTCCTGTGGTTTGAAGGGGGCCAAGAGTGTGTAAAAAA
Source organism: Leucopleurus acutus (assembly GCF_964270905.1). NCBI lineage: Eukaryota > Metazoa > Chordata > Mammalia > Artiodactyla > Delphinidae > Leucopleurus > Leucopleurus acutus. Next base: position 11,259,794 of record NC_139146.1, read on the forward strand.
TAAATACACAGAAACCTCAATTAAACAGAGTCTGGGGTTCCCTGGTGGCGCAGTGGTTGAGAGTCCGCCTGCCGATGCAGGGGACGCAGGTTCGTGCCCTGGTCCAGGAAGATGCCACATGCCGCGAAGCGGCTAGGCCCGTGAGCCATGGCCACTGAGCCTGCGCGTCCGGAGCCTGTGCTCCGCAACGGGAGAGGCCACAACAGTGAGAGGCTTGCATACGGAAAAAAAAAAAAAATTCTGGAGACCAGAAGGGGAGGTGTCATGCCCTGCCACCATCACAGAGCCCAACAGGAAGAAGAGGCCTCTTCTTTCCTGGCAAGGACTCAGCCAATAAAAAGTCATGGGCTCTTTGTTTCCTATAGCCTCCCAACTGACTTTTCCTCTCTGTAAAAGTGCTCTTCCCTGGCCCTGGGGGGACTTGCATACGGCTCACCATGGTTGCAGACTCTGAATTACAGTTCTCTGCTGATCCTGAAAAACCCCATCTTTGCTAGAGAACTATCTGGCGGTCTATTTGTTTCAGTTCAGCAAGTGCCTTCCAGCTTCTGTATCAGGTTGTCAAGCTGTGAGGCATAGAGAAAGAGGAGGAGTAGGGCCTTGAAATCTGTGGGCAGTCAAACATCAGAAATGGAATCTTTCTTTTTATTATATATGTACAAGGATTATATTTGGCTGGAGAGCACTGGCAACCACCACTACGATTTGTTTGACTTCTTTATGAGCAGAAGCTCATTCGTCCAAGTCACTCAGTTATAAACTCCTATTGTTATATTCTAGGCTTTGTGATTATTAATAGCTGTAAAACCATAAAAATCTCAATTTCAAGCATCACACTGTAATTATCGCTTATCTTTCCAATTACTTTCCGCTTTATCTCTTTCCAGTACTTACACTCCCAACAATGTTTTGACTTCCTCAGAATCTCTAATTAATTGACTTTACCACTTTTTCCTATCTCTTAACCCATTTTTGCACTGTCCTTTACCAGGTAGAGTTCCTGCTTGTCCACTTTGTATTCACTGCCTTTGGCCATTTATGCACTGTCCTTGCCCCAGTTTCTCTGTTAAACACATTTGGTAAAACTTTAATACTGGTCAAACCTAAGCTCTCTGTTCTTCACCTTCCCCTGAGCCACTGAATGTGCACATATATAAAGGATAACCAATCCATACATGCAAAGAATAACTGATCTCACTTGAATATGTATCTACAAAGTTTAAGCGATTCATACTTTCTTATTCTCCAAAAAACCTTTTTGCATGCCCTTGTCTCTTTTGAAACAACCAATCTTCTTCTACCTTCCTATTCTCAGCAGAAAATTCCCTTCCTCTTTTACTGAGACAAATTTAAGCACTTAGAAAAGTTTAATTTTCTAGTCATCAGATTTAGCAATATGACTGTATCTTGACCAATACTTTCTGACTACCCTCCTGATGCCACAAAGTAACTGTTATTTCTTTCTGAAACCAGCCCTTTAAAACTGTATTCTGGATCCCCATTCTTTCTTCCTTACACAAAGACTTTCTTCCTACAATCACTTCCTCTGTCTGGTATTATTAATTATCCTCTCTTTATTAACTCATTCCCATTAGGTTAAAAAAATGTTGTAATATCTCTCATTCTTAAAGGAGAAGAACAAAACATTTTCCTGATCCCACACGCCATTTATTTGTTTCTCCAACTTTCACTGCTTCTTTAGAGCAAATACCCTTGGAATCATTGTTTTTACTTACTGTCTCACTATCTTACTTCTGACTCTCCCCACTACTCGTTCTATTACAAAATATTTCATATATTCAAAATAACAATGTATACGATATTTCATCAAATCTAAGATGCCAATGCTTTCCAGCCCAAAACTACCAGGAACACACTTGTAGTTGACTAAATTAGACGAACACATACCATGGGAAAACACAGGGCATTTCAGTTAGAGGATGTTAGAAAAGTCTTATGAATGTCTGGGTTTTGGTTAGGTGACTTTGGGAAGGGTTTTGGGTAGTAGAGCTTTGCTGTGGATTGGATGCTATCATGTATCAGGGATAATTCCAAGATTGAATATCTCAATCCTTCTTAGTAGACCAAGGCTGAAATAGCAAGTGATAAAAAAGCAGCAGTCATTAATACTAGTGAAGATAGGGGGACATTTGGTCACTTCTGTGGTTTGGAAAATATTCGTGTTTTGTATTGTGATCAGACATGATTATGAGGTGGACTTGATTATTTTCTTGATCCCATGTGATCACAGATATTGTCTTGTCTGATTTGATATTTATGTTTAATAAGAGAACACAAAGACCAAGAGGTGAGGGACAGGCTAGCTTCTGGCAACACCGAAGCATAGCTGACAATAGCAGGCTAACTCCTGGATGACACAGGTTGCCTTTCTCTTTCTCCGTGTGCTGTGCGAATGGATGTCACTTAATAAGATTAAGTGAGGAGGAACAGAATGAGCTGGATGAATTCTTCAAAAGAATGAGAATGGCAAGGAAGTTCGTATATTGATGCAAAAATGCATGTTTGGGATAGTATGGTCTGATGCCATATGCTTCGGAGGAGCTGGAGTTTCTTGAAAAAGGAGCCAGTAGAAATAAACTGAAAATAGCAAGGAAAAGCAAAAGGACAATTTCCTCACCTCCAGAACTTCTGTAGAGTATGTGAGAGAGAGAGAGAGAAATAGACCTATTACTTGAGAAAGATAAGTGATGTCTTCAGGGAATTTGCCCTTTTTCCTTAATTGAAACAGCATCCCTTACACCTATTGGAGGCCATGTAACCTCACTTTGAAGAGTGAGACATAAGGGTGAATTATTGGAGAGCTTTCCTTTTCCTGGTCAAACAGGCAGACACAGGTGTTTGTACTCTCTTTTTCTTTATTAGTACCTTCAAATAGAGCCAGATGCTTTGACCTATGTCAGTCATCCTTCAACTAAGAGGCAAGGCAAAACATGAGGACAGGAAACCAGTATGCTGAGAATGGCAGGGCAGAAGTACAGAAATTGAACCCAAACTAGTAACTGTCTATATCTGGGCTTCAGTTTATGTCCATAAAAAATATATTCATATTTGTTAAGCCACTTGACAGGAATATACTCTTTACAGATAAAAGCAATCAGATGCAACTGAAACAAAAATATTCTGAAAAAAAAAATTGAAAACCGTAGAAACTTGCTTAGGTCAGACTGAAGATTCCAGATGATACAACAGAAACATTTGTCTGGGTGGTGGTTATTGAGTAAGACCAGACTAATGGAGGGGAATCCTGGTGGTGATGTACAACCTGGAGAGCTTTACCTACTGGTGGTGCCCAAGTGACCAATTGGTTCAGGGAAACTTTAATTCTGACAATCTATGCTGGGGATTGGTTTCTTTCAAAGTTTTGAGTAGTGAAGGAGACAGTGATCTGATGGGTGAGTGGTGTGGGTATGGATTGAGGAAGGAGGTTGACCCAAAATAACTGGAGCTCTGCAGATCTCAATCAAGTCCTAATTTCAGCCTCCACCCAACTCTCCCTTTTTTTGTTGTTAATTTGCTTTAATGGTGAACAGAAGTTTTGTCTAGACACCATAGGCTAACAATTTTAAGTGACTTTTGTCCATCTCTGTTATGCAAGCTGATTTTCTGACAGACATAATAATCTGAGTAATTAATTTTATGCCCAGTGAATTGTTAATCTCTTTATATTATGTATAGAATACCTTAAAGTCTACAAAGCAAAATTGTGAATATACACAGAGAAAGAGACCATACTCTTTTATTGTTCCACATACCTATAACTTTGGAAGGATCTATTTTACTGTAACCAAAATCCTTATATTCACTTCATGCCTAACTGGATAATTAAATACGTATAAGTTCTGAAATTTTGCTGAGGGAAAGGATAACATCTGTGTAAACTTTTTTATACTTTATTTTGAATGGATGAAACTATAAGAGCTACATCCCAATAAAAGGAAAGAAAAACAATCATGCTGTGCACTAAGCTTTCTCTGATTTATTATCAGTGTATACAGCCATTTTCATTTTCCTATATAATTATTCTATTATTAATTTTAATGAGACTAATAAAAACTCAATTTTTTTAATGTTTTCTTTTTAGCAATCTGACAATTAAAGTTCTTCTAATGTTTACTCACTTTTCTGCGTTTCTTCCTTAATTCACTCTTCAATTCTCCCTTAATTGCTTTCTTCATCCTTTTTGTCTACTACTTTACCTTCCTCCTTTTCTTTTCTCCACTCCCTTCCCCCTTTCTTCTCCTCCCTTTCTAGTCTTTTATTACCTTCTCTCCTGACATTTTTAAAAAATTGAGATATAATTGATATGTAATACTGTATTTTATTTTATTTTTTTTTTGCGGTACGCGGGCCTGTCACTGTTGTGGCCCCTTCCGTTGCGGAGCACAGGCCCCGGACACGCAGGCTTAGCGGCCATGGCTCACGGGCCCAGCCGCTCCGCGGCATGTGGGATCTTCCCGGACCGGGGCACGAACCCGTTTCCCCTGCATCGGCAGGCGGACTCTCAACCACTGCGCCACCAGGGAAGCCCTTTAATACTGTATTTGTTTTAGGTGTTGTGCACCATAATGATTTAATATATGTATATACTGTAAAATGATTACCACAGTAAGTTTAGTTAACACCCATCACCGTACATAGTTACATATTTCATGTGATAACTTTTAAGATGTATTCTCTTAGCAGCTTTCAGATATATAATACAGTATTATTAACTATAGTCATCATGCTGTACATTAGATCCTCAGGACTTATTTATCTTATAATTGGAAGTTTGTACCTTTTGACTACCTTCACCCATTACAACTCCCACCCACCCCTGTCTCTGGCAACAAACAATCTGTTCTCTGTATCTATGAGTATTAGTATCCTGATATTTAAAAAAGAATTTATGGTAATTTAGCATATTGTGTTTTATGTTGGTCCTAAAATGTAAAATAACTAGCTTCCAAATTTGACGTATAATATGATTACAAATTAATATTTGTTTGATCTCCAAAATTTAAATATATGAAGGTAGAAATATAGTTGACATACTTTTATATGTTTGTTTTAGAAATCTAAGAACTAACCATACAACTTACGCGGTAATTGTAATATAGCTTTTTATCTTTTTTTTAAATTGAAGTATAGTTGATTTACGATGTTGTGTTAGTTTCTGGTGTACAGCAAAGTGATTCAAATATATAGCTATGGCTATAGCTATAGCCATAGATATAGATTATTTTTATATTCTTTTCCATTATAGTTTATTATGAGATATTGAAGATAAGACCTTGTTTTTATACATTTTATATATAGTAGTTTGTATCTGCTGATCCCAAACTTCTAATTTATCCCTCCCTCTAGCCTTTCCCCTTTGGTAATTATAAGTTTGTTTCCTATGTCTGTGAATCTGTCTCTGTTAAGTTCATTTGTATCATATTTTAGATTCTATATAAAAGTGATATCATATAGTATTTATCTTTCTCTGACTTACTTCACTTAGTATAATAATCTCTAGGTCCATCCATCTTGCTGCAAATGGCATTATTTCATTTTTTTTAATGGCTGAGTAGTATTCCAGTGTGTGTGTGTATATATATATATATATATATATATATATATATACCACATCTTCTTTATCCATTGATCCATTGATGGACATTTAGGTTGCTTCCATTTCTTGACTGTTGTACATAGTGCTGCTAAGAATACTGGGGTGCATGCATCTGTTCAGATTAGAGTTTTCTCCAGATATATGCCCAGGAGTGGAATTGCTGAATCATAAGGTAACTCTATGTTAAGTTTTTTAAGGAACCTCCATATGGTTTTCCATAGTGACCGCACCAGTTTACATTCTCATCAACAGTGTAGGAGGGTTCCATTTTCTCCACACCCTCTGCAGCATTTATTATTTAATTCAAATAACTGCATATTATTCTGTATTTTATTCAGTAATCTTCTAAAAGTTTTTTTCAAGTTTGTAATTTTAGGATAATAACACACTAGCCTTAAAGATAACACATTTGTTTTCATGGGCATCCATTTTTAAGTAAGTAAAAAGATGCTCAAATTTTTAATTGTTGTTTAAAAATGCCAAATTCTGCTTGAAAAAAAGACTGATTTAATTCACTGCCATGTATACAAAATATAATTGTTTATGCCTTCAACAATGCTGAATATCATAAAATTTTGTTTTATTGACAATATGATGATTATAAGATTTTATTGACTTCCAGCAAGGTTAAGAATAATTTTATACATTTACTACTTCACTAAACTTCCTTTTCTGTGAAGTGCTTAGTTATATTTCTGCACCCTGATGTATTTTTCCTGATTTACTTGTCTTGCTCTTATGAATTATTAGGATCTCTGTGCATATTTTTATATTACATTTTGGTAATACATTCTCCAAGCCTGTAACCTATATTTTGAATTTGTTAATTCTTTTTGTATACTGTTGCCATACAGATTTTAAAAAATAAATTTCAACACTGCAAAATGTATTCATTTAATCATAGTGACTGGTATCCCCACCACTAATATATAGATATAGGTATAGATTAGATTTTACCTTCATCTTGATCCTTTTATTTTTCATATTTAGCAATAGTATGATTGTTAATGATGTGGATTTAGAATCTGAGTGCCTCAGTTCAGACCCAACTCTCCCTCTTAGCAACTCTGTAATATTGGGCAAGATACTAATCCCTTTGTGAAGATAATAACACTCCCTACGATCTGAAGTAGTTGTGAAGATAAAATATGTTGTTTAAAGAAGTGTAGGACAATGACTGGCATACAGTAAATTCTTTATATGCCTTAGCCATTATTTAACTTATCAATTATTATCTTAGATATTTTATCTTTATTTGCCAAAAATCAATACCAAAAACATATTACGTATTTAAATACTTTTAGCTTATCACTATTAAAATCATAGCTGTGATGGAAGTGTCTATCAAGGAAGTTTTTGTTTTGTTTTTGTTTTTGTTTTTGTTTTTGTTTTGCGGTACGCGGGCCTCTCACTGCTGTGGCCTCTCCCATTGTGGAGCACAGGCTCCAGACGCGCAGGCTCAGTGGCCATGGCCCACGGGCCCAGCCGCTCCGCGGCATGTGGGATCTTCCCGGACCGGGGCACGAACCCGTGTCCCCTGCATCGGCAGGCAGACTCTCAACCACTGCGCCACCAGGGAAGCCCTCACGGAAGTTTTATAAAATATTATTGGAAGTTTTGACTCAAAAATTTTAAATGTCATTAACATTAAAAATAATCGGCAAAATTATCTTTCTTCTACATCGATATAATTTATACTTTGAGAACTTATTTACCGTAAAATAAAAATGATCAAATATTACATATAAGGCAAATATTTTTTAAGTTTTAGTAATGTACATTTCATGTATATACAACTCATTTTTTATACTATCAAAAATTTATTTCATGAGAAAAGTCCAAATATATTGCTGCTTTCCTAAGATTTTATTCTGAATCATTGTTATAAGTATAGTTGATCTTTCTTTTCCTTCTATTTGAATATATACCTGTTTTTCAGCAATGAAGTTTTACTGACCTTACAGAATAAATCGGTGCCTTTGGTTTATTGGATTTCTGTTGATTTGTAATAAATTACCACCAAGTTATTGTTGGAAAACAATTCCCATTTATTATGTCATGGTTTCTGTGATTCAGGAGTCCAGGTTTGAGTTAGTTTGGTCACTCACCTGCCTAGAATTCTGCTGTTGGCCAAATCTGCAATGTCACCAGAGGTTTGAGTTCCTCTCCCAAGCTTATTAGAGCTCTTGGCAGAACTTAGTATCTTGGGGTTATAGAACTGAGTCGTAATATTTTGGATGGCTGTCAATCAGGGACTATTTTCAGCTGCTAGAAGCTGCCCACAGATCCCTGTCCTGCCTTCCTCTCCACAACACGGTAGTTTGTGTCTTCAAGGTCAACAGGTGATAGCTGCTGCAGCTTCAAATCCTGTGACTTCTGCTTCTAACCCATTAGACAATTTTTAAAAGGACTCACCTGATTAGGTCAAATTATAAGGCTTATCTAGGGCTTCTACAGCAAGGGATGTGGGGTCATCTTAAAATTCTGCCTGTGGCGTTCATCTGTTTCTATCACCTGGAATATTCTGAATAGTTTAAATCTTCTCTATCCCTTTTATTTATATTGTCAAAATTACTGACATAAATTATTTTTAGTTTCAATTACTCTTAGTTTTTTCTTAATTTTTGTTGAATTCTACTGATCTAATCTACTGATGTCCTCATTCCTAGCATCGTTTATTTCTTCTTTGCTTTTTCAAATTTTGTTCAGTTTTGCCAGTGGTATATTTATTTGCCTTTTCAAAGAGCCAGTGTTTCTTGTTGCTTATCACTCTAGTCCCCACTACTGAGACTCATTAGGTGCATTTTGCAGTTTTTTCATTTCATTCTTCCCATTCTTAACTTGTTTTTTGTCTTTCCCATTTTAATACATCATCCTGTCGCACCTTGCACCGCTGACTTTGTCAGGAGTTCAGCCAACCTGGAGACGACAGCTGAGCTGCCAGGTGTCAGAATCATAGATTAAAACAAGCCGCAAATGAAAGTAACAGTGAAGCCTGTACTTGCTTACTATGATAGTACAAGCAAGAGGCTAAACCAGAGAAAATGCCAGTTCCCTCTTGTCTACCTTCCCCACGGAATGGCATATCAGCCCAGTCCAAGATCAGGTGGATCAGTAAAGATGTGAGGGTCATCTCGCTGCCAAGGCAGCCCTGACAGACAGCTCCTGCAAGGGGATAAGAAGGGGGAAGGGGCCAAGAAAAATAGGGGGAGGGCTACGAGTGGAAAGGACTGAGCCCTAAGTCAGATTGGGGAAAAATGTCTTCAAGGTTTCCCCTCATTCCCCAACCCTCCACCCACAAGAAAGCCTTGGCCGAATCCCTGGAACAACACCTCGCAAAAGACCTCAGGTAAAGAGACCTAGGAACGAAGGTGTCCAGCTAGGAATGCAAATGTATGTAAAAGCATGGCCTTAGTCCTTGACTACAACTCCCCTCAGAGACAGTAATGCACTGGCTGTGCCCCAAGTCTGGTGTGGGGAGAGCAGCTGTCTCCTGTGAGGCCTGACAGGTACGGCTTTTGAAATTGCCTCTGGTTGGGCATGAAAAGTCAAACGTAAGTTTTGGCCAAGAGACAGAGGCCTCAGATTTACAGCTAACTTTTAATCCCCCGCTTCTTTTATTAGGCATATTAGTCAATTTTTGCCTATTTATTGAGTGCTTATTTTATTTTGATGATTTTTAAAAATTGTCTAGATTATCTATCTGGACGATTTCTAAGTATTCCTTTTCTACTTTTCATCACTATTAAAGATGTATTCTTATTTTATGCATTCTATTCGTTCCTTAAGAAAAAAAGTTTAGTTTTATGATCCCCTCTCTAGGTTTCTCTATTATTTGAATTTACTTTGGTACAACTCTCTTTTGTGATTTCTTCTACTGACTAAATCACATATTAGAGGATTTTTTAAGGTCTGTGTGTGAATGTGTGTGTTTAAGAGACCATCAGCCTGACTTGTAGGAGTCCTTCACAGAGATTTGTGGATGAAACGCTATGGAGTAATTTTGCATTTATTTCAGTCTGTGCTCTGTATTATTTGCTGATTCAAGACCATCTTTTGTGTCTATTTATTGACTGGAGTTTCAGTATACACGCACACTGCAAATTTTGTTACCCCACTTCTTCAGAATGGACTTCATAAATCTTGTGTGTTACTCAACCTATATCCTAAAATGGGCAACCTATTTCTAAAATTCATCTCAAGGCTAGTGAGTAGAAGTTTTCTAGTCTTAATTTATCAGTGATAGGGCTTTACCCTGACAGTTTTCTTTACTTTTTGTAGAGAATAACTTCCTGCTCCCCAGCCATTCACAGGCTTGCAATCTGAACATTTGCAACTATTCCTTATTCTGGATTCAGGCTACCGCCTTGTTTCGGACACCTGTGTCATTCTTCTTGCTCTTGAGCTCATCTGGGCTTTCTTCCTCCCAATTTATCTGCTATTTATGTGTTTGGGCTACTAGTGTTTTTGTTCTGCCTCCATTAAGTATAAAGTTTTGGCAGAATTTATTTAAATTTTCCTTATTTGAAGTAGTCATCATTGTGTTTAGGATGGCTTGGAACTAATGAGAGAAAGTTATAGAAAATTATTTCAGTTCTCTATAACCTACTCACATATTTTGAGTAAATTAAGCCCCCAAAATAAACTAAGCACTTAAAAATTGTGGTCAGATGAAACAAAGCTGTTGAGAAGTTCCCAATCTATAACTGCATCTACGTCTACATTTATACCTATATCATCAATATCTATATGCTTTTAGGAGTGGAAGGGTGGGAGCTTTTGGTACTATATAACTAAAGATAGACTAGATTTTGCTGCAGTTATAAACAACTCCAAAATCACTGTGTCATAAAATGAATAAAAGTTTATTTCTTATCCATGCGATGTGGCCAGTATGGATTTGGGAAGAATGCTTGTGGTTGTCCTTCAGAGATCTAGGGTGGTAGAGGCTCTGTCCCCCTGCATCCTAATATTACCACCTTGGCAGGGAGAAGGCATAACAGCAAATAGCGCAATGGCTTTTAAAGTTTTGCTCTGAACTAACAATCACCAATTCTGCAAGTTCCTCATTATCCAAAGATACCACATGCCTACACCTAACTTCAAAGTGGTAGGAAAATACAGTATTACCATGTATTCAGAAGTAGAACACGACTAACCTGATTTGGTTCATTTCTTTTTTTTTCCTGCTATAGTTCAACACCTCCTGGAATACCAACATGTTCCTTTCTGCTTAAGACAAATCTATTTTGTTTAGTCTTTTAACCAAAGCAGTAATGATGGAGGAAGTAACCTCCCACCCCTCCATCCCCCACCCCCAGTTAGAAAGACACATGCTTTGAACTCCTAGAACTTAGCCACTGCACTTTCTTGGTAAATAGCTTTCCTTCTGAGTCATGCTAGCCCTGCTGAGCACTACTATATTTGTACAGAGATCTAAAAACCTTGATAAGGGCAGGGTAATAAATGGAAAAGTTTGTAGTTAAGATCCCACAAGTCATAAGACTGTAATTCACAAGAATCTCCAATCTAACCTTTGTATAAGGTTAATGTGATGCCTTTTACATTTTGACAGGGGACTGAGGGTTCAATAATTCAGAGGCTCCATGGCTGGGTCAAACCAATGCGCTGTATCATCTTAACGTCTTATGTCACAACAATATCACTTTCCCTTTAACTTTGTGGCAGTGAAGGAAGCTGCTGGGTTTTGTTTTGTTTGATTGTATAAAATTTGGGCAGTTTCCAGTACCGATAGCAATGGCTTCTCTATATCCTGTTTAATAATTTAATGTACTATAGTTTTCTTTTCTTTTCTTTTTTTAAAACCAATTCTGACCCCAAATACTGGGAGAGATGATACAGAGACTTTCAGAGCTACATCTCTTTAGAGAGATGGAGCACACAGAATAAGAATAAAGTGGAAATGTTATTTTAAAAAAAAAAAGAAATAGAACACGAATGCTTGTGTACAATCCCTAAAGTCAAGTACAGGCTGAATAGGTTTTGTTTTTCCCTGAAATATTACTACCATGACTAGAACTTATCATAGACTTTATATGGTTGAGTTAAGCAAGGGGATGCATTTTAAGCAGCTCACTTATATAGACATATTGTCTGGCATTAAGTGTGTAATATGAGTTGTGTTCTTCCAAATACATTTAGAAATAATGTTTCACTCAAGTAAAAAATGATAAACACTATTATTAGAATAAAAACTGATGTAGTCCCTGGGGGCAAAAATGTTGTTTAAAGTAAGTGTTACTGCTTAAAGGGTAAAATGTAAATCTAATAGTTTGTAATCAAAAAGCAGCATTATTGTAATAAAGAGCAACAGTTTAATAAACACCATTTCTAGTATAATCAAGTTACTTTTTAGCCACTATTGCCTAAATTTAATGCTATATCACACAGACCAAATACCAAAGCAGAATCATTTATCTGCAGTACTACTATCATATCTGAGATATCCTGAATAAAAAATTACCCAATTGAGATATCTGCACTACTTCTTTGTCCGTGTGTTTGTAGAAAATATATTAGCTAGCCAGTGGTCTGGTTATTTCAAAGACAAATACAAGAAAGTCAATTCAGGAGTTAAGATTTAATATTAAAGAAGACATAATTATGAGTTTATATTCTCTTCACTGACATATGCATCTCTCAATATGACTGTTTTTGTTTCCTTGTTTTTATGTATTAGGGAAAGGTTATAAATTTTCCACCTGCAAATTTATTCTTAAAAGAAAAAACTTTACTGAGATATCATTGAGATACAGAAAGCTGTATACACTTAATATAAACAACATAATGAGCTCGGGAATAAGTGTACACCAATGAAACTGTCACCACAACCTATGCTATAAACATATCTATCACCTCCAAAAGTTTCTGCGCCCCCTCTTTATTACTACCATTATTTTTTGTAATAAGAACACTTTGTCATCAGATTTACCCTCTTAAAAAAAATTTAGTGTACAATACAGTATTGTTAACTGTAAGCTCTATGATGTACAATAGATTTCCAGAACTTATTCATCTTATGTAACTGAAATTTGTAGCCTTTGACTATAATACCTACCTGCTTTCTCCCCCCACCAACCCCTCAGAACCACCATTCTACTCTCTGTTTCTATAAGTTTGGCTAATTTAGACTTATCATATAAGTGGTATCATGTAGTATTTGTCCTTCTCTGTCTGGCTTATTTTATTTAGCATATTGTCCTCCAGACTAGTTAATCCATGTTGTCACAAATAACAGGATTTCCTTATTTTTAAAGGCTGAATAATATTACATTGTATGTAAATACCACATTTTCTTTATTCATTCATCTGTCAATGATCATTTAGTTCCATAGTCTATGTCTTGGCTATTGTGAATAATGCTGCAGTTAAGTTGGAATGCAGCTATCCTTTCCATACACAGATTTCAGTTCATTTGTATATATTATGAGAAATGAGGTTGTTGGATCATATTGTAGTTCTATTTTTTAATTTTTGAAGAACTTTCTTAGTGTTTTCCATAGTGACTGCACCAGTTTATATTCCCGCAAACAGTGTACAAGGGTCCCCCCTTTTCTCCACATCCTCACTAACACTTGTTAACTCTTATCTTCTTGATAGGCAGGTGTGAGGTGATATCTCATCATGGTTTTTATTCACTTTTCCCTGATGATTATTAGTACTGTTGAGCATCTTTTCATGTACCTGTTGGCCATTTGGATGTCTTCTTTGGAAAAATAGATGTCAATTTTTAAGCTGAATTGTTTTGTTGTTGCTGTAATTGAGTTGTATGAGTTCTTTATGTATTTTCTATATTAACCCCTTATCAGAGATATGATAAGGTATACAGACTGAGGAGGAGGAAATAAAACTCTTTGTCCACAGATGACATGATCATCTGTGCAGAAAATCCAAAAGAATCAACAAAAAATCTCTTGTAACTAATAAGCAACTATAGCAAGGTTGCAAGATACAAGGTTATTATACAAAAGTCAGTTGTTTTCCTATATACCAGCAAAGAACAAATGTAATTTGAAATTAAAAACACAACTTATGTTAGCACCCCAAAAATAAAATACTTAGGTATAAACCTAAAGATACATGTACAAGACCCATAGGAGGGAAACTACAAATGAGCAAAATCAAAGAACTAAATAAATGGAGAGTAATTCCATGTTTACAGATAGGAAGACTCAATATTGTCAAGATATCAGTTCTTTCCAACTTGATTTATAAGTATCATAAAATGCCAGTCAAAATCACAGCAAGTTATTTTGTGGGTATCAACAAACTTATTCTAAAGTTTATAGCAAGAGGCAAAGACCCAGAATAGCCACCACAATATTGAAGGATAAGGACAAAGTTGGATAACTTCCAGTACTCGACTTCAAGACTTACTATAAAGCTGTAGTAGCCAAGGTAGTGTGGTACTGGTGAAAGAGTAGACAAACAGAATAAGGGAACAGAATAGAGAGCCTAGAAATAGACTCACATAAATGAAGTCAACTGATCTTCAGAAAAACAGTAGAAACAATACAAAAGCCAAGAAAAGCTCTTCAATAGGTCATAATAGAGTTTACATGTATTTGTAGAATTGCCATACCACTGAACTGAAATTGTATTATAACAATGTGGAATTCATGACTTAGAAGTTAGTGTATAACATATCCAAAAAGCAGTATTTCTTATCACTGTCAGAGTTATTAATTACATAAATATTATCTCAAATCTACATACTCTGGTATCACAGTTTTTCTGAGATGTTTCTGTACTCTGAAAGCTAAATATTAAATATTATTTTCCCATTCAAATATTCATATAGAGTTTCTTGTAGATGATAATGAATGTCATAGTAACATGATTTAGTTTGTTCCAGTGTTTAGACCTGAAAATTATTTTCCTTTTTTCTTAACGACCTAAACATAAAATAAAAATTTTTTTAAAAGTTGCATAAACAACTGGACATCCACATGCAAAGAAAATAAATCTAGACACAGATTTTCCACCTTTCACAAAAATTAACTCAAAATGGATCACAGACCTAAATGAAAAATGCAAAACTATAAAACTCCTAGAACATAACCTAGGCGAAAATCTGGATGACCTTGGGTATAGTGATGGCTTTTTAGACACAGCGCCAAAGGCATGATTCATGAAAGAAATAATTGATGAGCTGGAATCTATTAAAATTAAAAGTTTCTTCTCTTAAACCCACACACATATGGTCACCTTATGTTTGATAAAGGAGGCAAGAGTATACAATGGAGAAAAGACAGCCTTTTCAATAAGTGGTGCTGGGAAAACTGGACAGCTACATGTAAAAGAATGAAATTAGAACACTCCCTAACACCATATACAAAGATAAACTCAAAATGGATTAAAGATCTAAATGTAAGGCCAGACACTATCAAACTCTTAGAGGAAAACATAGGCAGAACACTCTATGACATAAATCACAGCAAGATCCTTTTTGACCTACCTCCTAGAGAAATGGAAATAAAAACAAAAATAAACAAATGGGACCTAATGTAACTGCAAAGCTTTTGCACAGCAAAGGAAACCATAAACAAGATGAAAAGACAACCCTCAGAATGGGAGAAAATATTTGCAAATGAAGCAACTGACAAAGGATTAATCTCCAAAATTTACAAGCAGCTCATACAGCTCAATATCAAAAAAACAAACAAGCCAATCCAAAAATAGGCAGAAGACCTAAATTGACATTTCTCCAAAGAAGATATACAGATTGCCAACAAACACATGAAAGAATGGTCAACATCATTAATCATTAGAGAAATGCAAATCAAAACTACAATGAGGTATCACTTCACACAAGTCACAATGTCCATCATCAAAAAATCTACAAACAATAAATGCTGGAGAGGGTGTGGAGGAAAGGGAACCCTCTTGCACTATTGGTGGGAATGTAAATTGATACAGCCACTATGGAGAAAAGTATGTAGGTTCCTTAAAAAACTAAAAATAGAGCAACTGTATGACCCAGCAATCCCACTACTGGGCATATATCCTGAGAAAACCATAATCCATAAAGAGTCAGGTACCACAATGTTCATTGCAGCTCTATTTACAATAGCCAGGACATGGAAGCAACCTAAGTGTCCATTGACAGATGAATGGATAAAGAAGATGTGGCACATATATACAATGGAATATTACTCAGCCATAAAAAGAAATGAAATTGAGTTGTCTGTAGTGAAATGGTTGGACCTAGAGACTGTCATACAGAGTGAAGTAAGTCAGAAAGAGAAAAACAAATGCCGTATGCTAACACATATATATGGAATGTAAAAAAAAAAAAAAAAGAATGGTTCTGAAGAACTAGGGTCAGGACAGGAATAAAGACGCAGATGTAGAGAATGGACTTAAGGACAGGGGAGGGGGTAGGGTAAGCTGGGACGAAGTGAGAGAGTGGCATGGACATATATACACTACCAAATGTAAAATAGATAGCTAGTGGGAAGCAGCCGCATAGCACAGGGAGATCAGCTCGGTGCTTTGTGCCCACCTAAAGGGGTGGGATAGGGAAGGTGGGAGGGAGACGCAAGAGGGAGGAGATATGGGGATATATATATGTGTATAGCTGATTCACTTTGTTATAAAGCAGAAACCAACACACCATTGTAAAGCAATTATACTCCAATAAAGATGGGGAAAAAAAGTTTCTTCTCTGCAAAAGTTAATATCAAGAGAATAAGAACGCACAGAATGGAAGAAAATATTTGCAAAAGACACATTTGGTAAAGAACTATTATGCACAATTTATGAAAGCACTTAAAACTCAACAATAGGAAAATAAACAACCCGATTGAAAATGAGCCAAAGATCTTAACAGACACCTCACCAAAAAAGATATACAGATGGAAAATAAGCAAATAAAAAGACATTCCACATTATATGTCATTAGACAGATGAAAATTAAAACAACAATGAAATACCACTACACACCTATTAGAATGGCCAAAATCCAGAACACTGACAATAGCAAGTACTGGAGAGGATGTGGAGCAACAGGAACTCTTTCTTTTTTTATTTTTATTTTTATTGGAGTAAAAAGTCTTTACAATGTTGTGTTAGTTTCTACTGTACAGCAAAATTAATCAGTCATACATACACATATATGCTCTCTTTTTTGGATTTCCTTCCCATTTAGGTCACCATAGAGCTTTAAGCAGAGTTGCCTGTGCATTGCTGGTAGGAACGCAAGATGGTACGCTTCTTTGGCAGACAGTTTAGCAGTTTCTTACAAAACTGAAAATAGTCTTACAATGTAATTCAGTAATTGTGCTCCTTGGTATTTACCCAAAAGAGTTGAAAACTTTTGGAGACAGTAAAAAAGATCAGTGGTTGCAAAAGAGTTGAAGGAAGACAGGTTGAATTGGTGGAGCTCAGAAGATTTTTACGGCGGTGAAAATACTCTGTATGATACCATAATGATGGATACATATCATTATACATTTGTCCAAACACACAGAATGTGCAACACCAAGAATGAACCGCAATATAAACTGTAGACTTTGAGAAATTATGATATGTTAATATACGTTTATCAATTGTAACACATGTACCACTCTGGTTGGGGACGTTGATAATGGAGGAGGCTATGCATGTGTGGATGCAGGGGGTTCACAGGAAATCTTTGTAGTTTCTGCTCAATTTTGATGCAAACCTTAAAATGCTCTAAAAATAGTCTTAATAAATAAAAATTTTAAACTGTATATAATTTGTTGAAATGCTACGCAGCTTCTCAATTTGAATCCTAGGGTAAAATTGAATCCTAGGGGAAAATGGCCCAAATTCACCCACACATGCATACACACACACACACACACACACACACACACACACACACACACACACACTCTGTTTTTTGTTTTGCATTTTTTGCTAAACTCACAGTCCTGGTCTATTATTATTCATTCCCTCTGAGGCTTTCTGATGCGTTCCAGTTCTTTTCCAGCTTTTTCAGTTATTGTCAGCAGGAAAATTGGTACGAATTACCAACCTTAAGGAAACAGAATCACAGGATAAAATACTTTTGGTTCAGTACCAAAGGGTTGCTTTGTATATTGGATATTGTATATAGGAAGATTCAGAACTCAGTTAAAGTAATTTACAAACAGATTCAACTCTGCAGAATTAGTCCCGTAGAGAAAAAAGAATATACTTAGAGTAAAATTATTCAAACAAAAGGAAAATGGAGAAAGAGACATGGAGATCCAATGAAATGTTCTAACAAGTGGTGTAATTAGAATCTCAGAATGATAGGAGACAGAGAATGAGACAAAGCCATACTTAAAAGAGATAATGGATGAAAATAACATAATGATGCCAAAGTCCAATCCACTTGAAAAAAATAATTTGAATTCATGTGCTTCTAATATGATAGTCTCACAACATATAAATTTAAAAAGTTAAACTGAATAAAAGAAAACAGTAAGCAAGTCCAAAGTCATAGTGGGAGATTTTAACACGCTCCTCCCCTTCTCCATTATCCTCTGAAACTACTGCCAAGAAGAGACCTTAGAAGAATATGGTTTTCTTGGAGTTGCATAGATTACTGCTTTATTTTCAGGTGATCAGAGGCTGTTAGTAGCCCATGTTTGAAGTTTCTTTGTGATGCAGTCACTGTGTACTTGTAACAAACTCCATGTAGAATTTACAATTTCAAGAGTAAGATTTACCATGAAGTAATAAAGCTTAAGTTTCAAGATCCCACACTTGCATGGTCTCCATCCAAGGATCTGAACCTAATTTTGTACTGATCATTTTGTAAAAAACTGTCCTCCTAAAATTTATAATTCTTACTCCCTACAGAACTTATATCCACCTCTTACATAATGCAAGATCTGTGTAGACATATATTTTAATTCCCAAAACTCTTATATTGCATTTATGGCATTCTGTAATCTTCTCATCTGTCTTCTATTAGCTTAATGGGGACTATGTTGAGTATATTTTTTTAAAAAAAAAAAGAGTCTTAGTAATGACTGGAAGATCCTTAATCTGATCTTGATCTCAGGTATTTCACATTGTCTAGCATAAAACACTCAGAATTTCTTGAGTAAATTTTGCATCCACTGGCTCATCTTTGGTTAAGACCTGATTTTTACAGCCACATCTTAGAACTACTTCAGTTTGGGATGCAAACCTAGCTGACTTTTCAATCTTATAAAGTCTCAAATTAACATATTCGCTTGTAACTTAGATTACAGGATAAAGGAAGAAAAAGGTTCCCTTCACAGAAGTAAACTCAAATCTATTTCAGTTTGTAAAAAGGGAGCTCATTTGGGTTTTGTTAAAGGAGCAGGAGGAAACCATATACACCAAAGTTCTGAGCTCTCTCCAATAGTGCCCCAGAACTAAGCTCAGTTAGCATGTATACGCTTTTCAAAGTATTGCAGATAATAATTTTACCACATATTTAGCCAGAGCATGATGGGCATTTAACTAATATTTTTAAATGAATGCATTTGTTAATGACCAATCCAAAACTTGGATCTACCGTTGTAATAGCAAATGTCTTGTGTAGGTACAACTTAATCCTGAAAACTCTGGTCTTTCTTTACGATATTGTGATATTCTCATCTCTCATCTATTAGCGTAAAGGGACTATACCAAAGGAATTTTTTTAAAAGTGCTTTAGTTGTGAATGGACATACGAATATCTTTCCATGTCATAAATGTCATGAATGAATGAAACACAAAAGTAGTATTTGAAAATAGATCAGTCTGATTCCAAACTTTTCCATTTCTATTATAATGTATATCAGTGGTCCCCAACCTTTTTGGCACCAGGGACCAGTTTCCTGGAAGACAGTTTTTCCTCGGACCTGGTTGGGGGGAAGGTTTTGGGATGATTCAAGTGCATTACGTTTATTGTGCACTTTATTTTTATTATTACATTGTAACATATAATGAGATAATTATACAACTTACCATAATGCTGACAGGAGGCAGAGCTCAGGCGATAATGCGAGTGATGGGGAGTGGCTGTAAATACAGATGAAGCTTCGCTCACCCACCCGCCACTCACCTCCTGCTATGTGGCCCAGTTCCTAACAGGCCATAGACTGGTACTGGTCCATGGCCCAGAGTTAGGGGACCCCTGATGTATATGAACTGTTATCCGTTGTGACGGATAGTCTCACACTCTTCCAAAATGAGAAGTAAAGGATTCCTCAAGATTCTCTAGACAGAGTTATTTTAAAATATATATATGAATATATATTCCAATGTGTGTTTCATAAATAATGGAGAACATTTCAAGTACATTAATAAAAGTAGAAGTTAATATATTCAATACCCTTGTACCTACCATCAAACTTTTAAAATCTTAAAATTATGCCATATTTTTTTCTGAGAAATAAAATACCACTAATGTATTTGAGACCCACTGTGATCAGCTCCCTGGTCCATTCCATTCCAGAGGTAACCATTATCATTAAATCAAGGTATATCATTCCTTTACATTTTTTTGTACTTTCACTATATATGCATCCATGCACAGGTTTTAATTTTTTGTAAATGGTATCAACATATATGTATTATTCTGGAACTTACTTTTTTTGACAATTTTTTGAGATTTATCTATATCCATCTATATAGTTCTAGTTTTCACTGCTGAATAAATCTCTTATTTTAAATAAAACAACTTATTTATTCTATCATTACAATTTTAGATTGTTTAAACATTTTCATTAAGACATACAATATTCCCGTGTATCTTTTTGTATAAGCTTTATCATACACAGGAGTCTCTCTGAGGTGTATACTTAGGAATAGAATTTAGGGTTATAGAGCATTTCTAAATGATTTTTCAAAAGTCACATTGCAAATTCTGTTTGTAAAGTATTTGACAAATGCTTTTTTTAATTGAGTTATTACTGACATACAACATATTAGTTTCAGGTGTACAACATAATAGTTAAGTGTTTGACAAATATACTTCTCACTAAAATTGCATCTGATCCTTTTTTCTCCATATTCTGGCCAACATGCAAAATTACATCAGCATCAAAATATATGACATCTGACAGTTCTGCAATGTTATCTTCTTTTAACATGAATTTCCTTATTACAAGGCTGAACATCTTTTCATATATTTTATTTGCTATTGGGTTTATTCTTCTTAAAGTTTACAGTCATACTTTCTAAGCATTACTTTCCATTGGTTCTTTTACTTTATTTCATTTATTCAAATGTCCTTTATATATTCTAGATATTAATCATTTAAAATATTTATACATTTAAAATACTTTCTAATTTTATCTTGTCTATTTATCGTATAGGAAATTTTTTCAGTGGAAGTTTATAAGTAATGTAAAATGTGTTCAGTAAAATGTATTTGTATCTTCCTTTTTGATGTACAACTTGTTGTGTTGTATGTATTTTAAGACCTAATCTCGAAAGCTGAACATTAAGCAGTGTTTCTTCTTCTTCTAAACCTGCCCCACTCTCCAAATACATCCCACATGTGTCCTTGAGCAGTGAAAAATTTCTTTAATGCATATTGAAATGATTTGCAACTTCTGGATCAAGATAATATAAACTCTGAATTACTCTGCCTTAAACAGATACATGATATGATAGAAATAAGAAAGGAAAAAAAACAAGATTAAGCTCAAATACAAGATAATCATATTCGTGGACTAGAAATATGATAGAAAAACAAAATACTGAGCAGAGCTAAAGTGAACAAGGTAGTGGAGATTAAGGGATTGGTCCCTAAGAGAAAAGGGGGATTTAGCTTTAAACCCAAGCCTAACAACAAGGGCTGGGACTACCTCTACTATGGTTAACTAAACACTAAAGGGTGTTATAAACAGTTATTAATTTCAGATAATGTTTATACTCTCTCCTTGAGTTTAAGATAAAAGAATACAAGTAAACCTTCTAAAAGTCATCCCCTGGAATAATTTTGGATTTTTAAACGATGTTGTATATAGAAACCAGCTGCTGAGTTTCCATGTAAATGCAACTTTATTGTCCGATCCACTCCTGTCACGCCTGATCAGTAGGAATGGATGGGGCCTTCAAGCCTCGGACTATTTATTTCTAAGTATCAGCCTAATTTTCTGGCTTTTAAGTCCTCAGGAGGCACTTTTTTGAAAAAACGTTTAGCTCCCTAGTTTGACAAATGTTTTGTAATTTGGAACGCTAACCTCCTCAATGACTCCAACAGAGAGACTCCCTTCTTCATCCTTCCCAGTTCTAATCGCCACCACTTGTAATGAAAACCCCAATCAGTTTCATGTGATTGGTCTCGTTTTTAAATAACTCCCAATTCTTCATTTACTTTTTAAATTAAATGTGGCTTGTAACACATGCAAAAATACGAACACATTTTAAGGTGGACATGACTACTCTGTTGCATATACTTGATTATAATTCTTTAGTGAGATAAAGTCCGATGCTTTGATTTAGGGTGATGGGGAAAGCTTTATGGGGAATAGAAAAATAAAGTACAAATCATGTCAACCAATTCCTAAGGATTTTAAAAAATCTGAAAATTTTTCACTTAATTATTTCAAAAGTAAACTAATAAAAAAAACTATACATTTAATGTGCTTTAAAAAATGCAATTAAGTTGAATTTATAGTGATTTGTTCATATAAAATGTATAAAGGTCTTGAGTATAATATAATTTTATATTTCACTATGTACAGAACATAAAGTGTTTAAACCTGCTAAATACAAGTAATTTATTTCATATGGTTATATATTTTGATGTTTCCTTCCTCCTCATTCTTCTAAAGAAACTCAGTAGAAGATAAATTTCATTTACAGGAGGTTATTGGAGTAAACAGAAATATAATTTACACAGTTCAGCAGTCAAGTATTAAAAGCACACAATATCATAATAATAAATTTCTTATATTAACTTGCCACTAAAATCTGAAAAACATGTTACAAGAAAGTATTGTTTAAGAATTGAAATAATTCCATGTTCTTTGGAATATATAACTGTCATTATTTGCTATTTTGAACTTTTTTCAATACTGCAGCTTCTACTCACCCCACTGCAAATAAAGTAAAAATTGAAAGGCATAGAAAATTCAAATGCTGTCATAAGTCATAAAATAAAAACTTAGGAAAAATATGGCCAAGAATAAATAAGAAGTAGTCATTTTCCTTTTATTTGTTAATATTATATGTCAATGCTACTATTTCTGAGATTATTCCCTTCTCAAAGGAATCCATTTTGATAAAACCTAAATTCTAAAGATTATGCTTTCACATGATTGATAAAAAATTGTGGTAGACATAATAATATGCCCCCCTCCTGATGTCCATGTCCTAATTACCAGACCATGCTGAGATTTCTGTCATTATAGATTAGTTTGTGTTGTTAGAATTTTATATTCATGACATCTTACAACACAGACTCCTTTTTATATGGCTTCTTTCACTCAACAATATCATTTTGAGATTTATCTGTGTCATTACATGAATCAATAGTACTTTCATTTACATTGCTGAGCAGTATTCCAAAGTATGGGTATGCCACAATTTGTTCATCCATTCACCTCTTTATGGACATTTGATTTATGTCCATATTTTGGCTATAACAAGAAGTCAGTTGCAAATATTTATATACAGGTCTTTGCACGGACATATGCTTTCATTTCTGTTGTATAAATACCTAAGAAAGAAATGGCTGAACTATATGCTAGATGTATATATAATTTTTTTAATAATCTGTCAAAGTGATTTCTAAAGCATTGCACCATTATACATCCCCACAAGCAGTGTGTGAGTTCAGGTTTCTCACATCCTTGCCAACACTTGGTATGATCAGATTTTTTATTTTTAATTTTGAGCTATTTTAACAGTTATATAGTGATATCTTATTGTATTCCTAATTTGCATTAATTTAAATGATTTTGAATATATTTTTATGGTCTTGTTTATACACACAGATATACAGATATTAGATGATGTTTTATATATATATATATATATATATACACACACACACACACACACACACACTTTACTAAATTAGTAAAATATCTGTCCAAATTGTTTGCCTTTGCCAATTTATTTTTAAATGGTTTGGGTTTCTATTAATGACTTTTGCAATTTCTTTATAAATCTTTTTACAAAGCCTTTGTTACTTACATGATTTGTAAATACTTTCTCCCAATCTGTACCTTGTCTTTTCATTCTATTAATAGGTATCTAAAGAGCAAAAGTTTTCATTTTTATGAAGTCTAATTTATCAAAATTTTTCTCTTATGGATCATCATTTTGGTGGTATATGTTAAAATAAGAAGTATTTGCTTAAACAAATAACTTCAAGATTTTTTTTTCCTGTTTTCTTCTAGAAGTTTTATAAATTTTGGTTTTGCATTTAGCTCTATGATTCATTTGGCTTAAAAAGATGTAAACAGAGCTTTTCATTCAGGAGTTATTGATGATGTATATGAAGAAATTACCAGAAATCAGGGGAAGAGCAGCAAAAACAATTAGTGTAGACAATACCTGCAGATCACACAGGCCATGAGAATGCAGTTTCCATCAGACAAAATGGAAAACCCCATGATTCAGAGGGATTGGTTGTAGTACTCAGAGGAGCTTGCTTCAGTAGTGGGTGATAATTAGTCTTAGATTAAATGCTGCTCTAGTCACATCTCACAGATCTTAAAAGCAAGTTCTTAAAGCATAAAATGTATGTCCCAGTATTTTATCTGCATCCTAGAACAAAGTTAAAGGATATTCATAGGAACACAAAAATATTCAGCAGTCTAAAAGGTAAAAATCACAATGTATAGCATCCAGTTGAAAATTATCAGGCATATAAAGAAGTAGGAAAATATAACCCATGATGGGGAGAAAAATCAATCAAAACTATCTGACCTGAAATTAGTATAAAGTTGTATATCAATTATATCTCAATTTTAAAAAGAACTATCAAAGAACTGGCACAGATGTTAGAATTATCAAGTATAAAATTAAAAGTTATTATAAACATATTCCGTATGTTCAGAAAACTAGAGGTAAGATTGAACATGTTAAACGGAGACATGAAAAATATAAACACTCAAATTGGAAGCATGGAGGTTAAAAGCCATAATTTCAGAGGTGAAAAATATGCTATATAAGATTGAAAATAGATTATAGATTACAGAAGATATAATTAGTGAACTAGAAGACATAACAATATAAACTGTGCAAATAAATCAAAGACCTGATTACCAACATCTAGTATCCTTGTGTCCCAAAAACAGTGGTCAAAATATCATGTGATATGGATGGCTATCCAGGTCACCCCAGGAAATGAGCCACGCTATATTTTCTTTCACTCATGGGCTTTGGCAAATTATCTGGGCATTTGTTCGGGCCTTTGGTAAGCCTTAGACCGTATATAAAACAAGCTTCCGGGCTTCCCTGGTGGCGCAGTGGTTGAGAGTCCCACTGCCATGCAGGGCACACGAGTTTGTGCCCCGGTCTAGGAAGATCCCACATGCCGCGGAGCGGCTGGGCCCGTGAGCCATGGCCCCTGAGCCTGCGCGTCCGGAGCCTGTGCTCCGCAATGGGAGAGGCCACAACAGTGAGAGGCCCGTGTACAGCACAAAAAAAAAAAAACAAAAAAAACCAAGCTCCCCAATGGAGAGAGTTGTAAAAAATTGCCTTCTGGATCCATGATAAGATGGCCCATGGAATTTCAGGCAGTATTCTAAATTGAGGTTCCAGGCAAGCCTACCACTCATTCTGAGGAAACCAAAACATGATGACAAAGCTTCCCCACCAGCTAGATCCTGCTCAAGATGAAAACTACTGCCTAACAGGCCAGGGGGTTCTTGGCAAATAGATTATATTGGGCCTCTCATTTCATCCAGAAAGTTCCACCAGATTTTGACTGCAGTTGACCCTTTGGGTTTGGCTTAGTGATCTGAATATGTTCCATTTATTCAGGACATATTATTCAGGCCCTGCAAGACCATATCTGTTTCCTGTGTAGGTTTCCTGAGGGCATTGCATCTGACAATGGCCCCAGATTTTCAACCAGAGCTCTGTATCAATGGGCTCAATCATGGGCATATGACAGACTCTCCAGGTTCCATACACCATCTAAGCTCACCCCAGCTGATAAAAAATTAACAAGTTTGATTTAATAAAAATTTTGGGACATTGCATCACCAAACTGGAGAATACATTCCATTTTCATGAGCATTTGGGTCACTTATGAAAAATAATAATGATCTAGTCCCCCCCAAATTTTTAAAATGTTAAGTGTTATACATGCCACATTTTTATCACCATGCAATTAAATTAGAATAAATTATTTTAAAATAACTTGAAAATTATGTACACATAGATTTAAAATTATTTTTAAACAACTAACCACTTAAAAATCTCGTAGGATAGAAATATTTCGAACCAGTACAGTTTTACACACACACACACATATATATTTACACACATATACAAATATTTCAGCTGAAACAGTAGTTAAAAGGTGCATTTAAATTTGAAGTGGCATAAAAGAAAACAAAAATGGCTGTAACTAAAGGAGCCAAAATTTAATTTAGGAAGTTAGAAGAAAGAACAGCATAATAAAACCAAAAACAGTACAGTAGTGGAAATAATAACAGTAAGAGCTGAAAATCAAAGCAAAATAATTAAATAAGAGAGAGGAGCAAGCAAATTAAAAAGTGGTTCCCAAAAAATTAATTAAGTTGACAAATCTTTGTCAAGATTAATAAGGAATATAAAGATAGAAGGCTTAAATAACAATATTAGAATTGTGGAATAAAATATCCATGGAAGCTGCAGAGATTAAACTGCAATAAGATAATAATATTAAAAAAGAAACCTTTATGACAATAAACTTGAAATTTTAGAGGAAAAATATAATACAGTATATTTAATTTATCATTATATATATATTACCTACACATACTCTAAAATAGAGAATATGACTATTAAAATATCTTTAATGCAAATTAAAATCTTCACACTAAGAAAATATTAGGCTGAGATACTAGTAAGATTGTTTCAAATAAATCTTAATACCAATCATATATAAATTCCTGCAGGGGATAGCAGGTTAGCAATAGGAACAACCCCAAACAAAAATGATATGAGGAAAGAAAGTTACAGGATAATCTCATTCACAGATATAGATGCTAGAATCCTGAACTATTTAAAATACTAGCAAATTGAGTACAGAAATACATTTTTAAAAAAGATACTATATCATGATCAGTTTCCAGGAGCAATAGTGTTCCACAGCTTGTTCCCCACCACCACCATGAGAGGAATAATGTAAATATCTCGAAATCTAGCATTTTAGTATTGCTAAAGGGAAATCTACTTCTATATTCTAGCCCAAAAGTTATTGGTAGAACCACTCCAAGGCAAATGTCACACTTTTTTTTTTTTTTACTGATTATTTAATATCCTTAAAAAGATTCTTCAATTTAAATACACCCAAACTATACTCATCAAACAATCACCAAAATAATACCTTGGTTATTGTCTTGACTGGAATGTTCCTCTAATCTGAGTCATTGGAATATCTCCTTCAGGATAAACAAATTAAAATTTTCATTTGTAATAAATATTATCTAATTAAATTTATATGTTAAAGCAAATCAGTTTTACTATCATTGTTATATGCAATAATGACCTTAACATCATACACGTTAAACTAATTATATATTCCTCTTGTACTTCAATTTAAAACAAATATATTAAGTTATAATTTTGAACATGGTGTTCAGATAGCACCTATAATCACATTACATACTACCAGTGGTATGCATAATATTTTCTATGGTGACTGTGCTGAATCTTTACCTCTTGTTATTGTTTCCTTGGCTTTGACCCAGATCTCCTCTCTTCTCTGCAGAGTCACAGTCAATGGTACTGCGACCCTCAAGGTGCTGCACTACATTCATCGTATTTCCCTGTCACATCACAGTCTCTTTGGAATGTGCATATTTTACCCCTCAGCCTTAAACAAAGTTATTTTATGATTTTTTTCAATTTTCTCATACTCCACCATTCGTAGGGTTAGGTGATAGAATTGGTATCTTTCTTATTTTCTACTTCTTTTCCCAAACTATTAAATGCACCTCTCTTGGAGAAAAACAAAACGAAAGGAAAAACAAACTCAACCCCACTGATACATTTTTATTTGCACAATTGCCTTTGCCTTTCTAGTATCTAATCAGACTTTAAAGGTTTCTGAGTATGATTTATTTTATTGGTTGCTTTTCTGTCTCCTGCCAGCATCCTTGAGGAGTTCAACATCAGTGTGAGGAAAATATATATATTGGGTTAGCCAAAAAGTTCGTTCGGGTTTTCATGCCATCTTACAGAAAAACCCGAACATTTTGGCCAACCCAATATATTGGGTTTTAATCTCAAATGACCTTTTCTTCCCCTCACTCAGCCACTCACCCTAAACTTCTACTCTAAATCTTGTCAAAACAAAACGCTGATAAACTATTGGAAACTGACAAAAGCCTAATTATTCACAATTATTAGATGTCTTTTTGTAGTAACTCTTCAGTTGTAAGCAGTATGTGAAGGTTATTAGTCTCCCTACGACCAGATGGTACACTATAATAAGAGCAAGTCTCAGAATGAATTCTGCAATACCAGGAAATGTTATTACCATTTAGGCACAAAAATAATCATAAAAAGATTCTGGAGGCTCAACGAATTCCCAGTGCTGTGTCCTTCTATGCTCTCCGATAAAACGCTGAGGAGTTCTTTGAGTCACATGCAACAATATTCTAGCAGCAGAATTAGCGGCCCTTCTAATCAGTGCCAGACAGTACAGAATCTATAGGATTAAAGGCCTATGGACCTATTTCTATGAGATTTCTAGTTTCTCGTAATTTGTAAAAGCATGGAAGTGTCTTTATGACAGTTTTACTGATCTGCACATGTCAATTATTACTCATGTTACAAGTGAAAAATCCTTATGAATATCTATTACACTAATAAATCCCTGGTATAGATGGCAGTAAGTATAACTAAAGTATTTTCAATCATTATATCTTGAGAACAAACTTTTTATTTTAGGTTTAGAATGTTAAATAACCACAAAGGAAGGGCATATATAAAAATATGCAAATTCAAATAATATCTAAAAGAGGAAGCATAAGCCCAAGGATTAAGGCGTCAATAGATAGTGTGATTAAAATGCTGGATACTATTAATAGAGCTGTAACTGTGTTGCTATTTTTAGTATGGATTATTATTGTTTCTTAAGGCATAAGTGTTGATTGGTTTATCCCAGTGCAATTACTTTTGTATAAGTAGGGTTTCCCATAATTCATAATCTAAACCCAGGCACTTTTGAAGGTAAAAGGGGACAATAACAAGATAGTCTCTGGGGACAATGTACTTAATGTTATCCACAACAAACTGAGATGTATGGTCATCCTATTACCTATAGTGCACGATTTTACAAAACATGCAGTTTCTCAAGAACACAGTCTTTGTTCTAGTAGAAGTATTTGTACAAGCTATCACCAACACACTGACAAGCTAACCTGTTGGGGTGAAGTCTGGTTGTTGACCGTAAAAATCTCTCCTCTTCTCCCTGGAAACACAGACAAACCTATATTTCCCAGGTTTCAGTTAGTTGTGATAATATGACTGATTTTTAATCAATGGAATGTCAACAAAAATAATGTGTGTTCTCTCTAAGCCTGTCCTTTTTCCTCTTCTGGCTGATTTTGGCAATCCAGTAATTATCTGGTGATCCAAAGTGGCTTTATATTGAAGATGGCACAGTGGTCCACAACTTGGGACCCAGAATGACTGTGGAAATATGCTTCTTTCCTCCCACTACCTTGAGCTGTAATTCTCTTTTTAGTTTTCACTGTATCCCTTTACTTGTCTTTATTATTACCGCTGATATCATATTCTCTATATATGAGAAACTACTCTGCTGATTTTGAGATTTCTTTTATTACCAGCAATTGAATCCTGTGGAACGCTTACCTCAATATGTGACAGTATAAGAATTGTTAATCCTACAAACCTGGATAATTTTACCCCTAAGAGTGCAAAACAGTGGTAGAGTGAGTAAATGGAATTAGTGAAGTGAAGAGGTATTTTTGATGGAGCAGTTGCAGTAGTTCTCTTTGATGGGCTGATATTTGAGTAGATAGTTGAATCATATGAAATAACAAGCCGTGCAAAGCTGGCAGGAAGAGTTTTACATGACTTTGCTAATACCACAGAACTCAATTCCTTGCAACTTACGCAGGTTGCCAAGAACACTCAGGGAACAGATCCAACCATAAAGATTTAGAGGTGTGGGCGTAGCAAACCCCTATCAGCTGTACTGTTGGAGAGGGGCTATAAAGGCATTTTACTGGTATTTCATTTAAGTACTGTTATATACAAGTGTCTCTATTACTTCTTATCATCTGCAGTAATACATCTTTATAAGTATAATTGAATAAAGTGCCACTACCCATATATTCCCTGCCTAGTTAATGACTCTAATACTAATTGAAAAGCTTCTGTCATGTCATAACTCTATCAATAAATCTATGTATTTAGAGTATCTCATTGTTTTGACCTGGTGCCATTTTACCAACAGGCAATAAAAAAAGTGTAGGAATAATATCTTGCAGAGCAAACCTTCCTGCTGCTTATGCATACATATTTTCAGATCTAGGAAAGCAGTACTTTTAAAGCCTTTTCCTTTAACCTTGGAGAACTGGATTTTATTGCTCTTAATTAATATAATATTTCTTGATAAGTACATCGCAAGACCATCTGTAACTTGTCCATGTGAACATTTTATTTTCCTTTTGGTCATTGACCTTCTGTTATACAATATGATTTTAGTTACATTTGGAAGGTTTTTTTAAAAAATCCTTAATAGCAATTTTAGCAATTGCTAGTCTAAAGACCTTTATGCTATTCACTCCTTCCATCTCTAATATGATTTTCATAGTTTGTACCCTGCTCTCAACATTTAACTGCAAATCCAGGTAAGGGCAGAGAGAGTTCAGGTTTGAAAACTTAGTAGTTTTTATTCTGACATTTAAGCTGATTCCACTTATATGTAGCACGCATAAGCTTTCTTGCAGAGTGAGGCAAGTGTTGCATAGAATTCACAGAATTCTATTTTAAAGCTGGTTCTCTTATTATAGCCTAATACAAGATGGAAGTAACACTATGTCTAGCTTACTAAGTATGTATTTGCTGTCAAGGAGAGTGCTTTTAATGAGGATTGAGTAGTGACCATAATTGATATGTGACATCTGATCTCATGGAGATTAGCCAAGAAAGGAGTGGAAAGACAGGTAGCCATTAGATAATTAATTATACAATGATCATTTAGTAACTATTGTGTTTAAACTTAGTAACTAATTTGATAGGATCAATTTTTTTAAAAAAAAACATATTTTTGTGAGAGAAAGTAATAGGGAGTCTTCATATAGCCTGGAATATAACACATTATGTCTCTGGGAAAGTTACTGTATGTTGACGTCTGATAGGTGAGTGAGTATCAGTAGGAAAATGAGGTGAGCAGGGGAAACCAGTTAGTATCTCAGGTAAAGGAAGAGTATGGTCAATGATGCTAAATCAGAAAAGCATTTGATATTTGAAACATGGAGAAAAGGTGGATATGTCTGGGGCTTAAGGGGTGAAAAGGAGATTGGCAGGAAATCAGACTGGAGTCAGAGTCAATGGACAGATTATACAGAGTTTATAAAAGGGTGTAGGATACAGATTTTACTCTGCACAATGGAAAGAAACTGACAGTGTTCAAGCATGGTGTAGTGCGATAAGACTTGCTACTGAAGGTGATGATACTGGCTGCTGATGGAGAAGAGTTCAGAGAAGAGCAATAAGATTAGGTGCGTCGGTTGGGGTGAAAGGCATTAGAAAGCCGTGGCAGCATTTGAGACAAAAAGCTGATGGCTATAGTTTAGACGCATTAGCCAAAGTGCTGGTGGGAAAATTTTCCTGGATTAGAGATCTATTTAGTACTTAAAATCAGTAAGATTCTGATGGAAGGAGAAGGAGGCAGTGTTGTAAACTCTGAAGGTGCTGAGGACCAGATGGAAGGGATAGGCTAATACAGATCACCCTAACGTCTCTGCTTAAAATTCTTCTTTGGGTTTCCATTGCCACAATGGAGCCATGTTGATATAGTGATCAAAAGAACAAGTACTCTAGGGCTTCCCTGGTGGCGCAGTGGTTGGGAGTCCACCTATCGATGCAGGGGACACGGGTTCTTGCCCCGGTCCGGGAAGATCCCACATGCCACAGAGCGGCTGGGCCCGTGAGCCATGGCCGCTGAGCCTGCGCGTCCAGAGCCTGTGCTCCGCAACGGGAGAGGCCACAACAGTGAGAGGCCCGCGTACTGCAAAAAAAAAAAAAAAAAGAACAAGTACTCTAATTTGGACTCCTGTATTTTCAAATTGCAGCCCTCCTACTTAGAGGCCCTGCCATTTTAAACAATCCTAACTCCATTTGGTTTCTTATTCTTTAAATTGTGATAATATTTGTATGTGTCTTGGAGTAGTAGTATATGGATCAATGGCACAACGTAGAAACATAAACATTTATAAAATAATTGGCCCCTAGTAAGTGTACAGTGAATGTTAGCTATCAAATTCAACTTTATTACTAGAGCCTACCAGGCTCTGCTGATCCCTGCTTATCTCTCCAAGATCACCTAGTGGCACTCTCTCCCGTGCACCTGGCACTCCAGGGACGCTTTCATTTTCTTTGGCATTCTGTAATCAGTTCTGCCTCAGAGCCTGCTTTGCAGGATGCCAGGAATTAATTCTCTTCTGCTCCCACCCTTTACCTAGTTAATATTTACCCATCCTTCAGGTTTCAGTTCAAATGTCAAATTCCTCATAAGAATATTCCCTAATTCCAAATCTAGGAAAGTTCCCTCTCTTATAGCCCTCAGAACTTTACAACTATTAGAAATAGTGAAGTATTATTTATGAGTTGATGTGATCAATGCCCAGCATCTTCTACCAGACTGCAAATATGTGAAGGCACAGAGCATAGCGTTTAACAAAGAGTCTTTCCAGAGCACCTAGTTCATTGTTGGCAACAGAGTACAAACTAAACAGATATTTATTGGATGAATTAATTGCCACTGATTAAATAAATAAATGAAAAATAATCTTGTTCAGAGTTAAAGACTGTGAGTTCAGTTTTGGATACACTGAGTTTGAGAGCTCTGTGGACTAGTTCAGTGGATGTTTTATTTTTCCATTCTAAAATCACTTTGATAATGGAAAAAAAGGGGGGCCAAAGGATACTAGACTTTCTCTGAGTCGGTGGGCATAAATGCTGTCCAAGAAGGTAGGGTTTTTAGTATTATTGAATTCTTAAGAAATAAGGTAGAAACCCTCAAAGAGATAAGAGAGATATATGAGAGATAAAAACACCCCGGAGGTGATCACATTAACCAGAATGTTTGTCTCTATTAATAGAGTCTTTGTTTATTGGGATGGTGAGCATATATTAAATGAGCAGACATTGTTTCATTCAGAATAATTTAGAATTAAATTACCAAATGGCCTAAAAGTTTCAACTTTATAAACAATATTTTGTATTGAGAAAGATCCTGTGGCTATTTGATATTTGATACAGTTGCAATATTTAATAGAATGTGGAATACAAGGTGTTTCTATTTGAAAGTGATATGATGAATTCTTGAAAAAGTCCATGTTCTTCAAAATCAGGTACTGAAATTAGTGAGTTAAAACAATGAGTGAAATTAATGGGAAAACAGAGACATCGATGCAAAATCAATGTAGTTTTTAAACCAGAGCACTTAAAAAGTAATCACCAGAGAGTAACCTAGAGCTATGTTAAATCTCCACTGACACGAGTGCCCTGAACCACAGATTTTCGGTCACCTATAAGGGATTCCAGGTGAACTGCTAAGAGCAAATACCCACTCCAGACTCAGGGTGTAATTTTCTGGAAAGGAAATTCTAGTGCTCATGCTTGCTCTCTCTTTTTTTTTTTCTTCTTAAAATTGAACTGAAATGTTCCCTGATGTCAGTGCGGCAGCAAGGTTGATGAATCAGCTTTTTCTGCTGAAGTTTATAATTGTATCACGTGGATATCATTACCCTATTTATCAATCACTTATGAACTAATTTTCATTATAGAAATACCTATTGTTGCAGAACAGACTCTATTGGAAAATAGGTTCCAGCAATGGATAAGGCTTGGTTTCATAATCAAGATTTCAGTTTCCTTATTACATAAATAATGTTAGAGTCTTATAATATAAAAATGATGTGGCTACTGAAAAGAACATGGCATATCTATGTGTGCTAATGTGGAAAGATTCCCAAGTTAAAATAAAGGGGGAGCATCAGCTTTTCCTTCAAGTGAATACATAATGGACCAAGATAAAGATGAAGTTTAGAAATGGAGTGTGTGTGCTTTTTTTCTAACTGTAATAGGGTGAGAGGTCTCATTGCCTAATTGTTGGAAAGGTAGCCACCTGTACACTTCAGGAAGCCACTCGAGGTAGACTTCTCAAGTTCTGTCTATGCTCTTTTTCTTGTTCTTCCCCGTAGTTCTTTCCATTTTTATCTCATCCTCACCAAGTATACTTTTATTTCCCATTTCCAGCAACTTACCTTCTCTCCCCCATTAGATGTGTTCAACTCCCGTTGTATGGACAATACACCTGTTTGATTTTAGGAACACAAAAAGAACAGCCTCAGTCTTGAATAGAGACCTCATTATTTCTTCTTGCTTTTCCTCAATTCCCTGTCTCATCATAGGAGTAGATTTCACTCTATTCTCAAAATATATTTACCCCCTTTAAAAAAAATCTTTAATTCGGAAGCTACTAATTAAAAGATTACGGGTGATCTTGGTTTGTGTAACTGTCCTAGAATTCTGTAATGCATCTTAAAAAGCACCACGCCATCACAGCAGTGTGTTGTTTCCCAATATAAGAAAACAAACAGCTGTATCCCTGAGAATTCTCCTTGCCTAATCATGAGAGTAATGGAGTGGATAGCAATGGGAAGAGAAAATAAGGCTACACTGGCTTATCTCTCAGGATTATTGTGTAAATACATGGGAAAGTTTCTCCAAAATATTGTTCTTGCCTTGAAAATGCATGCTTGCATTTATTCAATTAGTCAATCAGTCAACAAGTGTTTATTTAGGGCCAACTGTTTGGCGGGTCCAATATCAAATGCTAGTTTTAGTGGTGAATGGAGCTGACAAAATCTTTGCCCTCAAGGAGCTAACATATTATTGGAGGAGTTTCATGCTGAATTTATTTCGTCTTTAATATGTATGTCTTAAGCCACTTTGCATACATTAATTTAAAATACCATTGTATAATAAAATGATAATGTCCATGAGACTGTTTTATTTTATTATCATGATCTCACCACTTTTTTAACTTTTTATGTGAAATAATTTTAGACTTAAGGAAAGTTGCAGGAAGTGGACAGAAAGTACTCTTTATTCAGCTTCCCTTAATGTTAACATCTTCCATAACCATATAAAGGTTATTGAAAGAAGGAAAATAACATTGATATAATACTATTAATTAGGCTACTGACTTTTTCCTGGTCTTCTATGACCTTGGCACTTTTGAAGAGTACTGATTAGTCTTTTTACCCCTCAATTTGGTTTTGTCTGATGCTTTCTCATGAGGAGATTGATGTTACTATTTTTTTGCAAGAATATTATGGAATATTGTGGAATTCTTGTAAAATATTCCATGGTATTCTTGCAAATTTCCATCATATTCTTGCCAAAAAAACAGTTTCTCAATTGAATGTCAGGGGTCCCGTTATGTCGTTATATTTTATTACTGGTTATATTGACTTTGAACATTTGTATAAAGTAGTGTCTCTCAAGTTTCTCCACTATAAAATTCCTATTTTTCTCTTTTAAATAAGTAACTATTTTACTTGGAGATAATTTGAGTGAATGTAAATGTCTTCTTTCTCCTGATATATTTACCCACTAATTTTAGCATTCATTGGTGGTCTTATCTGAAATAATTACTTTGAAACTGTGTTCAATAATTCCATTTTTAGGAACACTTTTTAGTCTGGTTTACTTAGGGTTTTTTTCTCATTCAGTCCTATGTTCTGGTATGCCTGGAATTTGGTGATTGGTTGCCAGACAATTAGATGAAAAACTGTAATATCTCTGAATGATATTAATTTTACTCAGAGAAAATTTAATTTTCTTCTGAAACAGGAAAAGTGTATGCAAATCTTGTGACCTCTCCAAACATTCCAATAATTCAAGACTACATTTTCAGTCCTTGTGAGAGGATACTTGTTTCTTTTATTCCCCTTTCTTCTACAGTTTGACTTTCATATGTGTCCACTGAATGCAGGGTTATTTACTAGGTCCCTTCTCCTTGTTAAATGTTAATGTCCGATTTTTGCCTATACTGTAACTTTCAAACTGCCAGACTCTGCTTAGCCTTTAGTCTTCTAGGAAATGCTTTATGTTTGAAATGTTCCACCTGTTACCCCATGCATTTGGGACTTAGGAAATCGGCAAATTTCTTCATAGAAAATTGCACAGACAATATTAGACTTAGTTCTGTGTGATTCTTTTTTTCTTCCTTATATTAAACTTTTATTTGCTACTTATTTAGTAGCTCTGAAAACAAATTATTGTCTCGTTTGGCCAGTGAGTCTTTTGCAAACACTACTGCAGAGCAGTCTACTATAATCCTGGAATCAGAATTGTAGAACTCATATTAAAAGGTTTTCCTTTACTTCAAAAACTTAATCCCTCAAGTCCTAGCTCTGTTGGTTGCTCTCTGATTCTTTTAGAGAGCTACTTGGTTTCTTTTGTCCAGCTTTTACAGGTGGTCTCAGCAGACAGTTTTGTCTGATACAATCTACTCCATTCTGGCCAGGGGTAGAACCCTAAGCATGTCATTCTGAATTGTTTGGGGGCTGATGGTTAAGATTCTGAAGTATTTAGCTATTATTATTGTTGCTGTCATCAATACTATTATCATCTTAACATACGTGAGTTCATCTGTATGTGTGAAATTTAGAGTAGAAGTTGACGTTTTATTAAATAAACTTTTTGTTTTGCTTTGTTTGTTTGTATTTTCTCAGTGTAACCTCTCTTGGTTTTTCCTGAGATCAATAAAATCATTTTGCAAATACAGAGGTTGCAGAGGCCTAATGGTACATAAATCATGTCAACAGAAACTGAAAGTATTGGCTTTAATCTTGCTATCTCAACACATTTTTTTCTACTTGATTTGGATTTTATCTTTACTTCAACCTTGATTCTTGCATTCGTCAAAGATCACCTGCTTTAGATCTCATCTAATTAGTTTAACAATGTCAGTTACTATGAACAAAAACTATCATTCAACTTGTACTCACTGTCATACATAGATGACAATTTTATATGTAATTTGTGGTGAAACTCTATATGGAAAATTCATCAGTCAGTTGAAGAGTAAAGGTTGTTATTGCAATAATAATATGAGTACAATAATTACTTTAAATTATGAAGTCCACTGATTGAATATTTAAAAAATAAAAGCAACTTAAATATAGTTAAGTATATAGTAAAAATTTTTGACAATTAATACAGTTATTAAAGATCCTATATTACCTAGATATATTTAGAAAGGGAACTTTCTTTATGCTAATTAAAGATAATTTATGTAGTAAGAAAAGACAGACTAATACATTACAATTGTTTTGGGGTAATAACATGCCCATTATTGTATAAAATAACTTCAAAATGATAATTAAATTGCTGGATATATTGGGATAATAAACCCTGAGGCTTTCAAGAAAAAGTTTATTTTGGAACAATTAAAAGTAGAATATTAAGACTTACAGACATAGAAAATAATCTTATGATTACCAAAGGAGAAAGCGGGGGCGAGGGATAAATTAGGAGTTTGGGAATAACATATACACACTACTATCTATAAAATAGATAAACAACAAGGACCTATTGTATAGCACAGGGAACTATATTCAGTATCTTGTAATAACCTATAAAGGAAAAGAATCTGATAAAGTATATATATCTTTATAAACATATAGATATATTTAAATCACTTTGCTGTATACCTGAAACTAGCACAACTTTGTAAATCAACTATACTTCAAATTAAAAAAAGTAGAATGTTAATTTTGCCATCTCAAATTTCAGGACCACCAAAAATTCCAAAATCATATAGAGCTTTTTTATAAGACAAATCTTCAGTTTAGATTTTAAAAAATAAAAAAGCAATATAATTTAACTATCATTGAATAAAAAGAATTAGGATTTACTGTCATCTATTAGAGATGCATTATTTAATGTTGATTTTTAAATTTAGAATTAGCTTTGCCTAAATATTTATTTATTTGTTTTAATTTTAAAAATTTATTTTGATATAATTATAGATCCATATGTGATTGTAAAATGTAATACAGAGAGATCCTGTATACTGTTGACCCTGCGTATGTAACAATATGTAACCTATTGAAAAACTATATAGTAAGACATCACAATCAGGATATTTACACTAATACAGTCAAGGTATAGAACATTTCCATCATTCCTCATTTGCTGTTTTATAGCCACGATCACTTTCAACCTCATCCCCATCCCGTTCTTAACTCCTGGCAACCACTAATCTGTTCTGCATTTCTACAGTTTCGTCATTTCAAGAATATTATATAAATTAAATCATATAATATGTAATCTTTTGGGATTGGCTTTATTCCGTCAGCATGATTCTCTGTAGATTCATCCAGGTTGTTGTGTATATCAATACTTTGTTCCTATTTATTGTTAAGTAGTATTCCATGGTATAGATGCATCATAGTTTGTTTAATCTTTCACCTGTAAAAAAGATATCTGGATTGTTTCTAGTTTCAGGTTGTTACAAATAAAGTAGCTATAAATATTTGTGTACAGGCTTTTATGTGAACGTAATTTTTTATTTCTCTGAGATAAATGTCCAGGAGTGCAACTGCCGGATTGTATGGTAATTACATGTTTAATTGTTTAAGAAACTGCTGAACCAATTTCCAGTGTGACTGTACCACTTTACATTCCTAACAGTGATGTATGAGTGATAAGATTTCTCCACATTTTTCCTGATATTTGGTGTTTTCACTGTTTTTATTTTAACCATTTCGATAGGTGCATAGTGATATCTAATTGTGATTTTAATTTGCACTTCCCTAATGACTAATGACCTAGAACATCATTCCTTGTGCTTATTTGCCATCTGTAAATCGTCTTTGCTGAAACGCCTCCATATGTCTTTCGCCTATTTTCTAATTGAATTATTTGTTTTTCCATTTGTTTATTTCTGCTGAGTTTTGAGTTTTTATACATACTAGAACATATAATTCTTATTTATTTTTTCCCTTCCAGATTTATTGAGATATTATTGACATACAACACTATATAAATTTAAAGTGTACAACATGATGATTTGATATACTTATATATTACAAAATAATTACCACAATAAGAATAGAACCATCATATGATCTAGCAATTTCATATATACAAAGGGTCTTGAAGAGATATCTACATTCTCATGTTCATTGCAGTGTTATTCACAATAGCTAAGATATGGAAACTACCTAAGTGTCCATCTGTTGATAAATGTTTAAAGAAGATGTGGTATACATACATATATATATATATATAGAGAGAGAGAGATATAGATGTATGTATATATATATAATGGAATATTATTCAGCCATGAAAAAGGAAATCCTGCCATTTGCGATGATGTGAATGGAACTCGAGGACATTATGTTAAGTGAATTAAGTCAGACAGAGAAAAACAAATACTATACAATATCACTTATCTATGGAATCTAAAAAAAGTGAAACTCCTAGAAACAATAGACTTGTGGTTTTCAGGGGCTGGGGAGTGAAGGTAATAGGGAAATGTTGTCAAAGGGTACAAGCTTCCAGTTATAAGATGAATAAATTCTGGAGCTCTAATACACAGATAATCTCTATGGTGATTATAGTTAACAACACTGTATTACATACTTGAAAGTTGCTAAGAGAGTAGATCTTAAATGTTCTCACACAAAAAAGCTAATTATGTTTGGTGATAGAGATGTTAACTAACCCTACTGGTATATTAATTTTGTAATATGTAAGTGAGCATTTATTTTTAATGCTTAGACTTTTGATATTTAACCAAAACGTGCTATTGCATCACCTCTAAAAAGATATGACTAACCCACCACAGGAACATTGTAAAACTATTGAGAAGGAGAATGATTACTGCTATCTGTCCACCAAGTCCTATCTTCTTTCTTATCAATCTATGTTATAATGCTGTATGCATAGCTATAGCACTTTCAAAATGCCATGCTTGGGGGCAAACATTTTCTATCCAAGAGTCACATTGCACTATGCTATATATATTTTTAATTCAATAAAATCATCAGAGTTCCTTGTATATACTTTTGTGAAGTGTTCTATGAGGTGCTTTTCAGAGAATAAGGCACATTACCAAAAAGTCGTTCAATATCTGTATATAACATGTGCTACTTTCCTCACAAGTAGAAAATCAGCCATAAAACCCTGCAGACTTGATCTGGCATACGTGCAGCAAGAATGTGTACATATACCCACAGCTTTAGCATTGTATTATTTAAATAAGAAATTTAACTTTTGATATTAAATCTAGGCAGTCCTCTGCTTGTGGATTTCCAATTTCAGTATTCAACAAAATGAAGAATAATGGAATATGTTAAAATATTTGGATTACATTATCACATGTTAATTTGAAAAGAATCCTTTAAAGCATGTGCCAGATTTTTGGTATATCTTAAGCAAGACTTTGAAACTCAGGAAAAGACTCAAGAAAAAATACAATGGCTTTGATTAGGTGTTTCATCTTTTAATATA
Source organism: Leucopleurus acutus (assembly GCF_964270905.1). Taxonomy (NCBI): domain Eukaryota; kingdom Metazoa; phylum Chordata; class Mammalia; order Artiodactyla; family Delphinidae; genus Leucopleurus; species Leucopleurus acutus. The sequence continues at coordinate 11,300,310 of NC_139146.1, forward strand.
TTCATTCCCTGTTACTTGAGTACATTTACATAGAACTCATTATACTCTACTGCAAGAGCAGACAAGAAATAGATGAAAAGAAATGAGTAGTACAGATAAATTTAGACTACTTTGTAGCAAGATATTTATTACTATATATTTTATCTCAGTCAATTTTTCAAAGTAAACCTTTGATGCACAACAGTTTATCACTAGTGTTGTATTGATTTCAAGGCAGAAATCCAACCTGTATGTTCCTGTCGAGAATCACATTAGACTTAACAAGTGGAGACAGTTATTTGTTTTTCCACCTGACAAATTATCTTCTAACCTATGGAGCTATTGGAAAATTCTGCCTTCCTTAAGATGATGATAAGGGTGATGTGAAAAAACAAACCAGCCAATAAAACAAAGTTACCCTGGAAACCTGGCCCAGAGAATACAGAATTTTGCCTGATCTTTTATTTTCCATGGCATTGCAGCATTTGTCTTACCCTTGAAATTGACCATCAGTGGAGTCTTTAGAAACACTGCTAGTGAACCATGAACCATTTTGTAAAGAAGAGTTTAAATTCAGAATGAAACTGAAAAAAAGTATTTGTGTCTAAGTGTGAGCAATGTTAAAATGAAATTAAGAAGTTTGCTGCTTCAAACATTCCTCAGTTTTTAAAATATTTTGAAAGTTAATATCTTTTCTTTTTATTTAATTCTTTCCCAGTCTCCACCTTCTTATCTGTCTCTTCTTTCAAAAAAAATATTTATTTCCAGCAAACTTTTCTTCTAAGCCTAATTTTAATAGTTTTATTGATGTATAATTGATACACAAAAAAACTGCACATATTTAATGTGTAAAATTTGATGAGTTTGGACATAATGCAAACAAACAGCCATGATACCATCACCACAATAGGCATATCCAACACCTTACAAAGTTTCCTTGTATTCCTCCCTTCCTTCCTTCTTCCCTTCCTTCCTTTAGAAGTAAGAACCTCTTAACAATTTTTTGCAATGCACAGTAACAGATCATTAACTATAAATACCATGTTGTACAGCAGGTCTTTAGAATTTATTCATCTAGCATAATTGAAACCTTATATCCATTGAAAAGCAGTTTCTCATTTCTCCCACCCCCATCTCCCCAATCCCTGGCAATTCCTATTTTATTCTCTGCTTCTAAGAGTTTGACTATTTTAGATACCTCATATATGTGAAATCATACAGTATTTGTTCTCTGATTGGCTTATTTCACTTAGTCCTCAGGTTCATCCATGTTGTCTCAAATAGTAGGATTTTCTTTTTAAGGATAAATAATATTACATTGTATGGTTATGTCCATATCTTGCCTATTGTGAATAATGTGCAGATAGTGCAGATACCTCTTCAGACCCTAATTTCAATTCTTTAGGAAATATACCCAGAAGTAGGATTTCTGGATCATATGGTAGTTCTATTTTTAATATTTTTCAGGAAACCCTAGGCTATTTTGTTCATAGTTGCTGAGCTTTTTACATTCCTACCAACAGTGCACAAGGCTTTCAATTCTTTACATCCTTGCCAACACTTGTGCACAGGAAACTACAAAATATGGATGAAAGAAATAAAGGAAGACACAAATAAGTGGAAAGAGATCCTGTATTCATGGATTGGAAGACTTAATATTGTTAAAATGTTCACAATACCCAAATCCATCTACAAATTCAATGATATCCCCATTAAAACCCAAGGGCCATTTTTTTCCAAAAATAGAAAACAATCCTAAACTTCATATGGAATCGCAAAAGGCACAGAATATTCAATGCAATCTCAAGAAAGAAGAACAAAACGTCCAGGCATCACACATCCAGATTTCAAAATATATTATAAAACTACAATAATTAAAACAGTATGGTACTGGCCTAAAGATACATACAGACCAAGTAAATAGAAAAGAGGGCCCAGAAATAAATACATGAGAATACAGTCAATTGATCTTCAACAAGGGTGCCAAAAATGCACAATGAGCGAAAGATAGCCTCTTAAACAAATGGTTGGGAAAACTAGATATCCACATGCAAAAGAATGAAATTTGATACGTATGTTATACCATACGCAAAATAAACTCAAAATGGATTAAAAACAATTATATGACATGGAACTGTGAAAACCTACAAGAATACATAGAAGTAAAGCTCCTTCACTTTAGTCTTAGAAATTACTTTTAAAATATGACACCAAAAACATAAGCGACAAAAGCAAAAATAGACAAGTGGCACTACATCAAACTAAAAAGCTTCTGCACAACATAGGAGGCAACCTACTGAATGAGAAAAAATATTTGTAAACCATATATGTGATAAGAGGTTAATTCCCCCTAAATATAAAATACTCACATGACTCAAAAGGAAATAAATAACCCAATTAAAAATGGGTACAGGACTTGAACAGGCATTTCTCACAGAATACATACAAATGGCCAACAGGTATAGTATCAGTGAAATGTGACTCAAAACTACAGTGAGAGGGGGGACCTTCAAGATGGCAGAGGAGTAAGATGTGGAGATCACCTTCCTCCCCACAAATACATAAAAAATACAGCTACATGTGGAACAACTCCTACAGAACCCTTACTGAATGCTGGCAGAAGACCACTGACGTCCCAAAAGTCAAGAAACTCCCCACATACCTGGGTAGGGCAAAGGGAAAAAGAAAAAACAGAGACAAAAGGATAGAGATGGGACCTGCCCCTCTGGGAGGGAGCTGTGAAGGAGGAAAGGTTTCCACACACTAGGAAGAGCCTTCACTGGTGAAAACTGGGGGTGGGTGGGGAGGAAGCTTCAGAGCCATGGAGGAGAGCACAGCAACAGGGGTGCAGAGGGCAAAGTGGAGAGATTCCCGCACAGAGGATCAGTGCCGACCAGCACTCACCAGGCTGAGAGGCTTGTCTGCTCACCCACCGGGGCGGGCAGGGCTGGGAGCTGAGGCTTGGGCTTCAGTTGGTTGCAGGGAGAGGACTGGGGTTGGTGGCGTGAACACAGCCTGAAGGGGCTTGTGCGCCACAGATAGCCAGGAGGGAGTCCGGGAAAAAGTCTGGACCTGCCGAAGAGGCAAGAGACAATTATTTTGGGGTGCGCGATGAGAGGAGAATCAGACCACCACTTATACGAGCTTCAGAGATGGGCGGGAGCCACGGTTATCAGCACAGACACCAAAGACAGGCATGAAACGCTAACGCTGTTGCTACAACCACCAAGAATCCTGTGTGCAAGCACAGGTCACTCTCCACATCTCCCCTCCCAGGAGCCTGTGCAGCCTGCCACTGCCAGGGTCCCGTGATCCAGGAACAACTTCCCTGGTAGAACGCACAGTGGGCCTCAGGCTGGTGCAACGTCACACTGGCCTCTGCCACCACAGGCTCACCCCGCATTCCATACCCCTCCCTCCCGCCGGCCTGAGTGAGCTAGAGCCCCCTAATCAGTCGCTTCTTTAACCCCCTCCTGTCTGAGTAAAGAACAAACACCCTCAGATACCTACACGCAGAGGCGGGGCCAAATCCAAAGCTGAGCCCCAGGAGCTATGCGAACAAAGAAGAGAAAGGGAAATCTCTCCCAACAGCCTCAGGAGCAGTGGATTAAATCTCCACAATCAATTTGATGTACCCTGTATCTGTGGAATACCTAAGTAGACAACAAATCATCCCAAAATTTAGCTGGTGGACTTTGGGAGCAACTGTAGACTTGGGGGTTGCTGTATGCGACTGACTAGTGTCTGATTTACATGCTTATCTTAGTTTAGCTTTTAGCGCTTGTTTTCATTGGTGGATTTCTTTATTGCTTTGATTGCTCTCCTTTCTTTTTTTTCTTTTTTTATTACTTTTTAATTTTTTATTTTAATAATTTAAAAAATTTTTCATTTTAATAACTTTAGTTTTTTTTCTTTCTTTCCTTCCTTCCTTCTTTCTTTCTTTCTTCTTTCTTTTCTTTTTCCTTTCCTTTCCTTTCCTTTCTTTTCCTTTCTTTTCCTTTCCTTTTCTTTTCTTTTCTGTTCTTTTCTTTTCTTTCCTCCCTTTTCTTCTGAGCTGTGTGGCTGACAGAGTCTTGGTGCTCTGGCCAGGTCTCTGGCCTGAGCCTCTGAGGTGGGAGAGCCAAATTCAGAACATGGGACCACCAGAGACTTCCTGGACCCTCGTAATATCAATCAGCAAGAACTCTCCCAGAGATACCCATCTCAACGCTAATACCCAGCTCCACTCAACAACCAGCAAGCTCCAGTGCTGGACACTCCATGCCAAACAACTAGCAAGACAGGAACACAACTCCATCCATTAGCAGAGAGGAAGCCTAAAATCATAAAACTTTCACAGACATCCCAAAACACACCACCAGACATGGTCCTGCCAAGAAAGACAAGATCCAGCCTCATCCACCAGAACATAGGCACCAGTCCCCTCCACCAGGAAGCCTACACAACCCACTGAACCAACCTTAACCACTGGGGGCAGACACTAAAAACAATGGGAACTACAAACCTGCAGCCTGGGAGAAGGGGACCACAAACACAGTAAGTTAAGCAAAATGAGAAGACAGAGAAATACACAGCAGATAAAGGAGCAAGGTAAAAACCCTCCAGACCAAACAAATTAAGAATAAAAGGCAGTCTACCTGCAAAAGAATTCAGAGAAATGATACTAAAGATGATCCAAAATCTTGGAAATAGAATGGAGAAAATACAAGACATGTTTAACAAGGACCTAGAAGGATTAAAGAAGAATCAAACAATGATGAACAACACAATAAATGGAATTTAAAACTCTCTACAAGGAACCGATAGGAGAATAACTGAGGGAGAAGAATGGGTAAGTGACCTGGAAGAGAATATAGTGGAAATAACTACCACAGAACAGAATAAAGAAAAAAGAATGAAAATAGAGGACAGGCCTTTTGGCTAAGATCAAGTGAAAATAGAGGACAGCCTCAGAGACCTCTGAGACAACATTGAATGCACCAACATTCGAATTATAGGGGTCCTAAAACAAGAAGAGAAAAAGAAAGGGACTGAGAAAACATTTGAGGAGATTGTAGTAGAAAACTTCCCTAATATGAGAAAGGAAATAGTCAATCAAGTCCAGGAAGCACAGAGAGTCCCATACAAGATAAATCGAAGGAGAAACACACCAAGACACATGTTAATTAAACTATCAAAAATTAAATACAAAGAAAAAATATTAAAAGTAGCAAGGGAAAATAAACAAATAACATACAATGGAATCCCCATAAGGTTAACAGCTGATCTTTCAGCAAAAACTCTGCAAGCCAGAAGGCTGTGGCAGGACATACTTAAAGTGATGAAGGGGAAAAAACCTACAACCAAGATTACTCTACCCAGCAAGGATCTCAATCATATTCAACAGAGAAGGTAAAACCTTTACAGACAAGCAAAGGCTAAGAGAATTCAGCACTACCAAACCAGCTTTACAACAAATGCTAAAGAAACTTCTCTGGCAGGAAACACAAGAGAATAAAAAGACCCACAAAAACAAACCCAAAACAATTAAGAAAATGGGAATAGGAACATACATATTGATAACTACCGTAAATGTAAATGAATTAAATGCTCCAACCAAAAGATATAGAGTGGATGAATGGATACATAAACAAGACCCATATATATGCTGTCTACAAGAGACCGACTTCAGACCTAGGGACACATACAGACTGAAAGTGAGGGGATGGAAAAAGATATTCCATGCAAATGGAAATCAAAAGAAATCTGGAGGAGCAATTCTCATATCAGGTAAAATAGACTTTAAAATAAAGACTATTATAAGAGGCAAAGAAGGACACTACATAATGATCAAGGGATCAATCCAAGAAGAAGGTATAACAATTGTTAATATTTATGCACCCAACATAGGAGCACCTCAATACATAAGGCAAATGCTAACAGCCATAAAAGGGGAAATCAACAGTAACGCAATACTATTAGGGGACTTTAACACCCCACTTTCACTAATGGACAGATTATCCAAAATGAGAGTAAATAAGGAAACACAACCTTTAAATGACACATTAAACAATAGGGTTTTAATTGATATTTATAGGACATTCCATCCAAAAATAACAGAATACACTTTCTTCTCAAGTGCTCAAGGAATATTCTCCAGGATAGATCATATCTTGGGTCAGAAATCAAGCCTTGGTAAATTTAAGAAAACTGAAATCATGTCAAGCAACTTTTCCGACAACAATGCTATGAGACTAAATATCAGTTACAGGAAAATATACGTAAAAAATACAAACATATGGAGGCTAAACAATACGCCACTAAATAACCAAGAGATCACTGAAGAAATCAAAGGGGAAATCAAAAAATACCTAGAAGCAAATGACAATGAAAATACGACAGCCCAAAACTTATGGGATACAGCAAAAGCTGTTCTAAGAGGGAAGTTTATAGCTATACAATCCTACCTCAAGAAACAAGAAATATCTCAAATAAACAACATAACCTTACAGCTAAAGCAATTAGAGAAAGAAGAACAAAAAGCCCCAAAGTTAGCAGAAGGAAAGAAATCATAAAGATCAGATCAGAAATAAATGAAAAAGAAATGAAGGAAATGATAGAAAAGATCAATAAAACTAAAAGCTGGTTCTTTGAGAAGGTAAACAAATTGATAAACCATTAGCCAGACTCATCAAGAAAAAAAGGGAGAAGACTCAAATCAACAGAATTAGAAATGAAAAAGGAGAAGTAACAACTGACACTGCAGAAATACAAAGGATCATGAGAGATTACTACAAGTAACTATATGCCAATAAAACGGACAACCTGGAAGAAATGGACAAATTCTTAGAAAAGCACAGCCTTCCGAGACTGAACCAGGAATAAATAGAAAATATAAACAGACCAACCACAAGTAATGAAATTAAAACTGTGGTTAAAAATCTTCCAACAAACAAAAGCCCAAGAGCAGATAGCTTCACAGGCAAATTCTATCAAACATTTAGAGAAGAGCTATCACCTGTCCTTCTCAAACTCTTCCAAAATATAGCAGAGGGAGGAACACTCCCAAACTCATTCTACAAGGCCACCATCACCCTGATACCAAAACAGACATAGATGTCACAAAAAAAAAGAAAACTGCAGGCCAATATCACTGATGAACATAGATGCAAAAACCCTGAACAAAATACTGGCAAACAGAATCCAACAGCACATTAAAAGGATCATACCATGATCAAGTAGGGTTTATCCCTGGAAAACAAGGATTCTTCAGTATATGCAAATCAATCAATGTGATACACCATATTAATAAATTGAAAGATAAAAACCATATGATAATCTCAATAGATTCAGAAAAAGCTTTTGACAAAATTCAACACCGATTTATGATAAAAACTCTCCAAAAGTAGGCATGGGGGAATTTACCTGAACATAATAAAGGCCATGTATGACAAATCCACAGCCAACATCTTTCTCAATGGTGAAAAACTGAAACCATTTCCTCTAAAATCAGGAACAAGACAAGGTTGCCCACTCTCACCCCTATTACTCAAACATAGTTTTGGAAGTTTTAGCCATGGCAATCAGAGAAGAAAAAGAAATAAAAGAAATCCAAATCAGAAAAGAAGTAAAGCTGTCACTTTTTGCAGATGACATGATACTGTACATAGAGAATCCTAAAGATGCTACCAGAAAATTACTAGATCTAATCAATGAATTTAGTAATGTAGCAAGATACAAAATTAATGCACAGAAATCTCTTGCATTCCTATACACTAATGATGAAAAATCTGAAAGAGAAATTAAGGAAACACTCCCATTTCACATTGCAACAAAAAGAATAAAACACCTGGTAATATACCTACCTAAGGAGACAAAACACCTGTATGCAGAAAACTATAAGACACTGATGAAAGAAATTAAAGATGATACAAACAGATGGAGAGATATACCATGTTCTTGGATTGGAAGAATCAACATTGTGAAAATGACTATACTACCCAAAGCAATCTACAAGTTCAGTGCAATCCCTATCACACTACCAATGGCATTTTTCACAGAACTAGAACAAAAAATATCACAATTTGTATGGAAACACAAAAGACCCCAGATGACCAAAGCAATCTTGAGAAAGAAAAACGGAGCTGGAGGAATCTAGCTCCCTGACTTCAGACTATACTACAAAGTTACAGTAATCAAGACAGTATGGTACTGGCACAAAAACAGAATTATAGCTCAATGGAACAGAATAGAAAGCCCAGAGATAAACCCACACACATATGGTCACCTTATGTTTGATAAAGTAGGTAAGAATATACAATGGAGAAAAGACAGCCTCTTCAATAAGTGGTGCTGGGAAAACTGGACAGCTACATGTAAAAGAATGAACTTAGAACACTGCCTAACACCATACACAAAAATAAACTCAAAATGGATTAAAGACCTAAATGCAAGACCAGACACTATAAAACTCTTAGAGGAAAACATAGGCTTAACACTCTGTGACATAAATCACAGCAAGATCCTTTTTGACCCACCTCCTAGAGAAAGGGAAGTAAAAACAAAAATAAACAAATGCTACCTAAAGAAACTTAAAAGGTTTTGCACAGCAAAGAAACCATAAACAAGACAAAAAACCAACCCTCAAAATGGGAGAAAATATTTGAAAAGGAAGCTACTGACAAAAGATTAATCTCCAAAATATACAAGCAGCTCATGCAGCTCAATATCAAAAAAACAAACAACCCAATCCAAAATTGGGCAGGAGACCTAAATAGACATTTGTCCAAAGAAGATATACAGTTTGCCAACAAACACATGAAAGGATGCTCTACATCACTAATCATTAGAGAAATTCAAGTCAAAACTACAATGATGTATAACCTCACACAAATCACAATAGCCATCATCAAAAAATCTACAGACAGTAAATGCTGGAGAGGGTGTGGAGGAAAGGGAACCCTCCTACACTGTTGGTGGGAATGTAAATTGATACAGCCACTATGGAGAATAGTATGGAGGTTCCTTAAAAAACTAAAAATAGAAATACCATACAACCCAGCAATCCCACTACTGGGCATATACCCTGAGAAAACCATAATTCAAAAAGAGTCAGGTACCATGATGTTCATTGCAGCTCTGTTTACAATAGCCAGGACATGGAAGCAACCTAAATGTCCATCAACAGATGAATGGATAAAGAAGATGTGGCACATATATACAATGGAATATTACTCAGCCATAAAAGGCAATGAAATTGAGTTATTTGTAGTGAGGTGGATGGACCTAGAGTCTGTCATACAGAGTGAAGTAAGTCAGAAAGAGAAAAATAAATACCGTATGCTAACACATATATATGGAATCTTGAAAAAAAAAAAAGTCATGAAGAACCTAGGGGCAGGACAGGAATAAAGACACAGACGTAGAGAATGGATTGAGGACATGGGGAGGGGGATGTGTAAACTGGGATGAAGTGAGAGAGTAGCACTGACATATATACACTACCAAATATAAAATAGTGGGAAGCAGCCACATAGCACAGGGAGATCAGCTCCATGCTCTGTGACCACCTAGAGGGGTGGGGTAGGGAGGGTGGGAGGGAGACGCAAGAGGGAGGGGATATGGGATATATGTATACGTATAGCTGATTCACTTTGTTATACAGCAGCAACCAACACAACAAGGTAAATCAATTATATTCCAATAAAGATGTTTAAAAAAAAGAAAAAAAAGAATATATATTCTGCTGCTATTAGGTGGAATGTTCTGTACATATCTGTGAGGTCTACTTGGTTTGTTGAATGCTATTTCTTCTATTTTATATTCAGTTTTTTTAGCCATTGTTAAATGATGTATACCAGAGTCTTAAACTATTATTGTTTGTCTATTTCTCTCTTCAATTCTGTCAGGTTTTGCTTCTTGTATTTTGGAGCCTTGTTGTTTTATGCATGTATGTTTATAATCAACATTTTTATCATTATCAAATGTCTCTAGTACCAAAAAACAGAAAACAAAAAAACTACAGTGAGGTACCACCTCACACCTGTTAGGATGGGTATTATCGAAAATGAAAAAGAGAACCTAATTTCTTGTCATTCAAACTTTTATTTATATCAGTATGAACTTATATATATTTATTTTTTATCTTGAATTGTGACTCAGTGGCACACTATTTTGCTACTCAAATTGTTCCAGCTCTAGTCATTGGGAACTTTTTTGGGTTAAGTGAACTCTGGATCCTGTTATTGGAGAAGGGTATTTAGAAAACAAGATCTGAGTGACAGGTGTGTTCTTTCCTAATTTAGTTACTGCTTCTAGATTTCCCAGTAGACAGATCTCAGAAATATATGTATATACCAACTTATTATATATATTATCTCTAATTATTTCTGTATCAATCAGTAAATTTGTATCTGTATATATTTTAAGCTAAACATGATGTTTGTTTGATTTACATGATTCTAATTTAGTACAACAGGGCTTTTTCTAGCTTTCCTCCTTACATAACAATGTCTTCCTCAGAAACCTCATTCCTACTATCATTTACCCTTTACTTATTTGTTCAATCCCAGCATACAAGTAAAGCAGATTCACTTTTTCTTTTTGGATTTTTATGTGAATATTTTTCTCATATCCATAATGTTGAATTAAAATATTTTTATTATGATGGTGCTTAAATATCCATAAACCTATTACTGGATATAAAGTGCCCATTATTATAACTTCTATCCAGTTATAAAACCAAAGTTTAAGTATCTACAAACTCTATTATAAAACCTCTGATATTTAAATAAAAATGATTGTTTAAACATAATAGATGATGTGTTTATCACTTAAAATAAATGACCTCTTTAAGGTGTGTATGATACTGATTGTTCTATGCTGTTTTTTTTTTTTAACTTGCCAAATACATGACCATATCCCTTATGTTACCTTATATTAACACTCCATCCTTTTTTAGCTAAATTCCTGTGAAAGTTTATATAGACTTTTAACAGGGATGTTATTGGGCCGTGAGATGTACTGAGTATACTTCTGATCTTTTTTCATTAGGTTGTTACAGTTAAGTAATACCATTTTGGGGCCAAGCTATTATAAACAGAAACACTTATTTAATCATTGAAGCCCCAGGGGTTTTTTTGTTTTTGTTTTGTCTTGGGTATAACAATAGCCTCTAGGTCTCTGCTACTCAAAGTGTGGTTCACAGACCCACAACACACACGTTAAGCATCATGAACATAATCTGGGGTTTCTTAGAAATGCAGAATTTTGCATCTCACTCCAGAATGACTGAATCATAATTTTCCAATTAACAACATCCCCAGGTGTTTCATATGCAGATCAAATTTTGAGAAGCACTGTTCTATAAGGCCCACATGGTAATGACAGTCCAGACTCTTTGTATAATTGACCTTGCTTTTCAAGTAAAAGTTCAAAATTTAAAAAAACACTTGCTCAAAAAGTCAAACATCAATGCGTGTTAAGAACCATGCCCCACAAATTCAGATTGATATGTTGCCTAGAGACTATAATAAAAGGCTCGTAACTGGGCCTCTTAGTAACTGCCTCAGAACATCATGGACCTTCATTTTTTCTAGATATTTTGAAGTTTCTTTTAGAATATTAATTTTTAGTTTCTGTATCTTAATTACCTTTTTTTCATATATAAATACATTCTAGCTACCATATGTAGGAGTTCACTGAAAATTGTTTACTTTACAAGTGCCCTTAATTATATGTTGCAACATTATGGTTTGAAATTTATTCTGTGAAAGAGCTTTTTAATTTTTTCCTAAATGCTTTTGTTTATAAGCCTTTATAGTGAATAATAGATTAATATGAGGAAAAAAGAACCTGGGAGAGGCTAAGCTGATCGACATAAACAAAAAAAGGAGATCAACTTTTTTTGGTAGAGAAAATATAAAGTGTGAAATTTGGTGGGAGGGAAAAGCAATAAGGGAAGGCAGAGATAGAAAGAGCCCTGGGAGCACATTTAGCAAAGAGGGAAGGGGTTTGATGATGAAGCTGCCGTGGAAAGTGTGACTTAGGAAGAGCAGTATCTAAAACAGGTTTTTAAGAAATATTGCTGTTGGTTGTGTGAAATAATTCACTTCCACCCCATCTCCTTTAGAGGCATTCCTTAGAAACCTTGATTCTTTTTTCAAAATTTTATTTAGATGTATATCATTGATATAATAATTAGTAAGAAAGAAAATCCAGCTCATGATGATACACAGAATTGGAAAGTATTGATAACTTCATCTTCAGAGAAATACTGCAAATTAAGGCTTAATAACCTCCTTTTACAGAGAAAAAATTCAAATGCTTTAAAAATACTGAAGGTTTAATAGCATGTCCCCACCCACATGTCTTTAATGAGAAAAAGCCTAGGTTTTTCAGACCCCGAAACTAACATCAATTCCACCATTGGATAGCAACCATTGGCAACATCCTAGACTCTCTTGGAAGCCGATAAGCAGGAATATCAGCGCCCTAACCAAGAAACTGAAGTACGGTCTCAGCACGGGATGCCAGGGTTAAGAATCTGTACACCACGCTGCTAAAAGCCATGTTTGGCATTAATCCCAACCAGTTAGAATTAAATTAATATTTTCTAACAGTAATATAGATTTCTTCTAGTAGCCACCTTTTCTGTGAGGGTCCCCAAACACAGAGACAACTGAGAGTCACTTATATTAATCTCAACCATACAGCAGTCAAAACAAACTCAGAACTGTGTCAATGTGGTCTTACGACAAAGTATTTAATGAGTTCAAAGAAAATGGGTTTTCTTTACTTTATAATTACCCCACTACCTCCTCCAACCCACCCAACACTCAACCTCACCGAAGATTTAAAAAGAGGAGGTAAATTAAGATCCTCAAATGACAGTAACCTGGCAAACCAAATTATAAAAAAAAAGAGATCCTTTGAGAAACAAATCTTCACCAACGTATATCTTGGATAGAAATTCAAAATAAACAAACATGTATTTTAGACCTGGGAGAAATAAAACAAAAATGTATGTCTTTCCTTGGGCATTTGAAAACAGAATAAAATATCTTGTAAAAGCAGTATAGTTTAAAAGTTTTGAAATATGTGTGTACAGTTTCTGGTTTTAATTTTACTACTCGTAGTAGAACAAAGGCCAAGTCACAGAACTTCTGAGCATCAGAGTGTCTTTTACTCTAAATTGGGAATAATAAAGTTTGTATGATCTATGTTATAGAGTGTTGAGAGAATAGAATATTTTTATACACAAACTATTTTCTAAACTGTAATATGTGATCTATTACATTTAATCCACCACTATAAGGAAAAAAAAGATGAATATCTGTTGTAATATATTCTACACTACAGTTTTTAGCATGACCTTAAAAACAGGCATAATTTCTGAGTTTTTTAAAAAATATTTTTGAAACTTTTTTGATTTGTGTCCATATCAAAAATATTAAATATGTGAATTACATCAGTAATTAGTTCTTTATATTACACTGCATATTTTAATAGATCAATGATGATCTAGAAAATTATAGAAAATAGAGACAGGAAAAATTGCATAATTTTAGGAACTAACAACATGTAATTTACACCACTTAATTAGAGTTTAGCCAATAACAATAGTCACACCTGGAGGCAAATTAAAATTTGGTGTCTTTAATTGTGCTCTTGCAAGTTTCTGCCACTTCTTTTTCTGTTTTCCACCTGGTTGGAATTCCATTGCCAAAAGACAATCTAACCTTTAACTTGTTACCAGGAGAATTTACTGAGCATATTTATGTAGAATTCAAATGCGACCAGAGAGAAGGGTAAATTATCTGAGGTGGGCTTGAAGGTAAACAGCTGTCGGTGAACTATGAATCATCTCAAAGGAACATTAGCTAAACTCATTTTAAAAGGGAAAATTGTTTTGCATGTTGAAAGGAATAACCGCAAGGACCTTGCACTCACTCTTAATTTGCCATCTAACTCATAGCTTCCTTGGGGAAGCAATATGATAAGCTGTTTTTGTTTATTTATTTATATATCTATTTTTAAATAAGTTTTCTATTTTCTGGATACTAAAATGAATATCTGAGGAAAACTGAAACGTCCTTCCTTACAGAAAGGTAGAAAAACATCAACACCCCTATTCTGTGGCTAAATACCGACCTAGGTTTAAGTGCTTAAAACTGCTCTGCTGGTTTGGTTTTGTTTGTTTTTTGTTTTTCAAAGTGAAATCTTCCTGAAAATTTAGGTTACTATGGATGACACATTATTTTATATTTTAAAAATCAATATTCTTTTATATTTTAAAAGTCAGTTGTATCCGTGCTAATGTAACCAGTGAATTGGCCTTCCCTTTCTTTTGTTCTTTTTTTGAATCCATGGAGTATGAGATAATCTGATTCACTCAGATGGATAGTTTGAACCAGAAATGTTTTCCTAACATTATGTCCTATACTTTTAAAACACAATTTATTTAAGCAGAAATGGCAGGAGAAATTTTATTCTGATGCCTGTAACAAAAACAAAACAACATCAGGCAGTTAATCCAGCTGCAGAACCTGAAGACTCCAGTGGGTTACACATTTATACATGATGTATTTAACTATGCGTGTTTGTTATTGATGCTTTAAAATATTTCAAATTAAGTTGAATTAGAATCAAACATTATGGCATTGAAGCATTTCTGAGGAAACCTAAGCTTTCACAAAACACATTTGCAAATTTGTGTCTTAATGATTTAAGAGTTAGCAATTTAAAGAGCTGTGAATAGAGGTTATTTAAATAATTCATTTATGAAAATGCAGTGTGAAATTATACTAAAACATAGAGTTTAATTAAGAAAAAGATATGTCAAGAGTAAGGTGTTTTGATAGTTTAGAACTTACTAATCACCTATTTGCCTCTCAGTTTTTGGTTGTTCTTTTACTTTCACTCCATTATTTGTAATACACTCTTTCATAATCTTCACTGTCCTTGTCACTATGTATTTCTACTATTGTACTCCTCTTTTAGTTTTTGTTTTTGTTTTTGTTTTGCGGTATGCGGGCCTCTCACTGTTGTGGCCTCTCCCGTTGCGGAGCACAGGCTCCGGACGCGCAGGCTCAGCGGCCATGGCTCACGGGCCCAGCCGCTCCGCGGCATGTGGGATCTTCCTGGACCGGGGCACGAACCCGTGTTCCCTGCATCAGCAGGCGAACTCTCAACCACTGCACCACCAGGGAAGCCCTATTGTACTCCTCTTTGTAATTCTTCTACATTCTACCCTTTACTTATTTTCTGAAGCTGTGTTTTCTTGTATAGCTTTTCTAATGCTCGTTACCACTCATCTTCTCTAATATTATTTTTCTTAAAATGTAGCAACGAATTATGAACATATTGTTCACATATTACCTGCACATAATGGAAGAAATTTTATCTTACTGAGGTATGGGGAAGTCATTCTGACTTATCCAGGATTTAGCTCTACTTTATGCTAACTTTATGCTAACTAACCCTGCCTTACGGCATGTGAAACATGCTTTGTACATCTGCTTTAGTCATTAAAAGAAATAATGCATTTAAAAATCAAAATGGAGTAACTGTAGATCAGGAATCTAAAATGAAGCCATATGGCCACTCTAGATGTGATTTCAGACACATTCCTTCTTCACTGAGAACGTCAATTTTCTGAACTGTATCAAACTCAAGGACACCACCAGCCGTTCTGAAAATAACATTGAGTGTGACTCAGTATTCTTCTCATTTGAGAAATGAACAACAAAATTGAAGGTTTGGCTCTCAGCTTTCAAAGTGAATCATTGTTTAACAGATGTATTTTATTTAAAAATCTTAGAATTCCACAATCTGTTTAATTTGTGGGAAATGCCATTAGCGGGTTGTGTTTGGTATGGAAGCAGGTGGATGTGGCCTAGGGAGAGCTGTATTGCTGCCAGGGAGCAAGCATCAGAAGCAAAGGCATGGGAGCCGTACAAGACTCATGGCCCTGTTTTCAGTGTTCCACACTGTAGGGAAAAGAAGCAAAAGTCTAGAGGTAAATACCCTTCAGTGAGCTTCTGTGACACTTGCATTAGCAAATATTGATACTAAGAAATGGGATGAAAACAGGTGGAACTGCACTCTAGACCTTCACTGGAGATTTTTAAGAAAAGAAACAGTCGAAGTTTCAGAGCGCGATTCAAATGTTCTTTACTTGTAAACTTGCGTGGTGGCATTATGCCTCCCTTAAATGGTTCAATTTATCTTTCTGATACAAATACTGATATTAATAGTAGTGAAAACAGTCAATACTCTGTACATGAGCTTTGCTTCACAGAGTGTATGGCCTTATACTTGTGGCAACTTGGTGTTAATGAATATTTCGTAGTAAAAAGTAATTATCAGTGAGGCTTTCTTTTCTTTCTGTGTTTTTTTTTTTTGTGGGGAGGGGGAGGTGGGTAAGAAGAGGAGGGTGGAGTAGAGCAGAATGTTCTATAATATCTTGTAGTGTATTCAGTTTTTAAATTTTTAAATTTTAAGCATAAAAATATAAAACTTTAGAGTATGTGCTTTGAGATTGTTTTGGTGTCCCTAAGTGATAACTCAAAAGTTTGGAGACATTTTTGTTTAAACAGAGGGATATCTTAACTAGGATTTGTTTGAAAACCACTGAATGCAAAGAGAGGAAGATAACTTAAGTTTCAAGACATGTGACAACTTCAATAACAACAACAGAAAAAATATTGTCTTTCAAAGTACTAACATGGATAGATTATGTCCTGACTCCAGTAGTTTAGAGAGTGAGGGAATCATTGATGGATTTTTCTTAAATATTATCATGAAAATCATTTTATAGGTGACACAAGAAAAATTCTAATGAAAATCCAGGGAGTCAATGGCAGTGATTTTTGTTCTTTTCCCAAATTAATTCTATCTTCAGAAGATCAAGGTATAGAACCAGCATTCAGGAGGTCCAAAGTCACCATTATTATATAGTTCACTTGTTTCTTATTTTTCTCTTTTATAGAAACTTTTGCAGTGAAAATCATTACTTATATGACTAATCATATGAATACATAAAACATGTCATAGGGCTTCCCTGGTGGCACAGTGGTTAAGAATCCACCTGCCAATGCAGGGGACGTGGGTTCGAGCCCTGTTCGAACATGTGGGAAGATCCCACGTGCTGTGGAGCAACTAAGTCCGTGCGCCACAACTACTGAGCCCACGAGCCACAACTACTGAGCCCATGTACCACAACTACTGAAGCCTGTGTGCCTAGAGCCCATGCTCCACAACAAGAGAAGCCACCGCAATAAGACCGCGCACCACAATGAAGAGTAGCCCCCGCTCACCACGACTTGCCCGCGTGGCAACAAAGACCCAATGTACCCAAAAATAAATAAATAAAATAAATAAATTTATTTAAGAAAAGAAAGAAAAAAACATTTCATTTATATATAATACTTTCTTCATTGATATAGAAAAAATATTTTTTTCTTAATATTTTTCTTTCTTTGTTGCTTTGGATGAAGCATCCAAGGAGGTAGATGTGATGCAGTAAGGAAATTGAATTTAGAATAATTTGGAGCTCTGATCCCTGTGGATAAGCTGTATTAGTAAATTATAAAATGAGAACATAAAACCTGAATTCATTTCACACAGTAAATTAGCTTTCCCAAAGTTCTGTGTGGTAGATTATTTTCCAAAAATGCCCATCTTCTCTGTATTCACAGCTGTATTAGTTATCTATTAGTTACCTTATTGCTGTGTAACAAATTACCCCAAAACTTAACAACCTAAAACAACACACATTATGTTACATATTTTCTCCAATTCAGGAACCTATGAGCAGTTTATCTGTACAGTTATAGCTCATGGTCTCTCCTAAGTCTGCAGTTGAGATGTTGGCTGGAGCTGCTATTTCTGAAGACTTGACTTGTTTGGGGGATATTTTCCCTAGAATTTCTGGCCAGACAAATCAGATCCACACCACACGGGCCCCTCCATAGATCTGCTCACACACAACAGCTGGCTTCCCCCAGAGCATATAAGAACAAGAGTAAGACAGTCACCACACTGTCTTTTCAGATTTAGTCTCAAAAGTAGCATACCACCATTTTTGCCATATTCTATTTGTCACACAGATCAACTCTGACACAATGTGAGAGGAGGATACACAAAGACACATACCAAGAGGCAGGAATCACTGAAGGATGATTACCATGATTTTTTTTGCAATAAGACTTTTCAGCTTTTTGCATCAAGAATTAGTTTATTTCCCTATCCCTCATGTCTGAGCTCTGCTTTTAATTTTCTTTGATGAAGAGAATGCAGCGTAAGAGATGCTTTATCAATTTCAAGCCTAGACATCGTGAAACCTTGTATGCTTTGATTCACTCTCTCAGAAATCAGCCATCACCATGTGAAGCCTGAGCTACCTTAATTAACATTAAGAGATGGTGTGGAAGAAAGTCCAGTTGTCCCAGTGGCCCCAGATATGAGACCCAGTCAATACCTTCAGAGCTACCTACCCAATCTGCAGCTCATCAAAGGCACATGAGTAAGCCCAGGCAAAACTCAAAGAACTAGAGAGTTTACCCATAGATCAGTACGCAATAGTAATTGATTGTTATTTTATGCCACTAAAGTTTGGGTGGTGTGTTACACAGCAGTTGATACCTGGATAATGTGGGCTGTATCTTGTACCAGAAAATTACTAGAATGCACATATAAATATCTAGAGAAAAGCTAAAATTTTCCAGTTACATAATTAACTTCTATGTTATCAATTTTCCAAATAACAGAGATGTCTATGTGCTTGACTTTGTTGCTTATTTATCAGTGATCACTCAGCCCCCTGCCTACCTATCTGTGCTCTGCTCTGTAATTCTGAGCACGGGAGTAGTGAACGATATTTGAAAGTGAGGCCTAGTCCTCCTTTGCCACCTGGACTAGCTAAATATTGCCAGTAGGGGGCAGTAGATGGAGATCAGAAGACAGAAGGAGAGGAGAAGCTATAGTTCTTCCTCTTTTCTCTCTCAATTTTCCTGCTTTGGGTGCTAAATGGTGGCATCCTCAGAGGTTGATGAATCTTGGATAGTGACCATAGATTGTGATAAACTTAGTCATTGGTGATTCCAGATGCAAATGCCAGTCATCATAACACCAAGTACCTGGTCATAGTTTTCGATATCTATTTAGAAGGCACCAGAAGTAACTTGCTTTTACTAACAGAGACAAAAGTCTAACTTCACTCTTTTGTGTAAGAGCTATGTCATCGCTATTGCTCCTTGCCATAGTGCCGTCTCCCTGATATCCAATAAACTATTATTGTGGTTCACTTCGTTGAGGACACAACGTGGAACTGATAATCAGGAATCAACAAAATCAAAGATCCCTTACTAAGACATATGCATGCAGTAAGCTGGAAAATAAACCCATGAAATGGGTAAAGCCTTCAATACCAATGAAGTGTTTAGGGGATCAGTTGTCTGTGGCATGTCAGAAAATCCACTCGAAAGTAAAAAACATGTTTCTGTAGTTTGAAATTCTTACATCCAAGAAATGGGCCCAATGCATGGTGAGCATATCGAATATGGGGACAGCACATGTAACATTTGGTGTATTTCTCTGACCTATTTACTGAGGAGCTGATAAGGCTCATTTTTCAGTGAAGCCTAAAGCAAAAGTATGCTGTGCAACATGTCCAGACTTTTCTTCCAATTAGCCTTATGACCAAGTAGATCCAGTGATACCTGGAGTGTCTGTTGTAAAACAGGATACTGTATAGAGTGATTCTCAAGCCCCATTCAAAGAATTATAGTGCGATCCCTTAGGGTTTGGGGTAAAGCAGTGCTTATTTTCTGGATAATTATTCTTCTCTGAGAGGAAGCTTCCCGTTCCTGTCCCTTTCCCAGTTGTCAGGAGTCTGGCTTCTGCCGAGAAACAACTCATTTGGGGTTACCATTGACTAGTGTAGAGTGTAGGTTACTGAGGCAGGAATGCTTTTACCGGGGGAAACACAGGCTCCGTTGAATTGGAACCAAAGACTGGAACCTTATAATTTGGGGCTTCTCATGCCACAGAGCCTATATGCAAAGAGGTAGATAACTGTATTAGATGGGATGACCGATTCCAACATCAAAGCGATCTTTTGGGGTTGCTGACACACAAGGGGAGCAGGGAGAACTATGTCTGAAACTCAGGAAGTTTTCTAGGGCACCTCTTAGTACTTTCATGGTCAGCAGTATGACAACAGGAAGAATACTGCAACCCAACAAAGGCAGAGCTGCTTTGAAACCCAAACCATTTGGAAATAAAATTTTGGCTACTTTATCTGATAAAGAACCCTGACCAGTTCAGGTGCTGGATGAGAACAAAGAAAATATGGGATTTTCTAGTGGAAGAAGGAGGAAGTTATGATAAACTCTAACTTCATGACCTTTCACACAAGGTCAGTATGTGTATTTTTTTCTTTCATGATTGATCAATCTCTATCTATCTACATTTTTAACTTCTTTTTTATTTCTTTATGATTCTAGACTAGTAGTAGTGGTTAATTCCAAAATTTAGTCCTCAATTTATGGAATATGCAAAAATGGGATTATGATTAAACTGAAAGAAGAATTAACAACACCTAAAAATGAATATGGTGGCCGTTGTTTCTCCCATTTTTGGAGAAAGAATAAGAGATTCTTTGCTTTCAGTAACATTCTGCTAGTCAGAAACAGCCCACCCTTCTGTCATATAATTTAGGATTCTGAATTCCAAAATTCCTTTGTCAGTTGTCTTATAGGAATCACAGGAGAAACAGTATTTTTTTCCTATTGCACTCTAGCTATATTCCTACTTCTGGATATTTCTCTAATGTGGTCTACCTCCAAGCTTCCAACTCAGGCCTAAATGGCCTCTTCTCCACACACTCACGGATAAAGTGGGAATTCCTCAGTGAACCCATCTCCTGAAGAGGAGGTGCTCCGTCCACTCTCCTAGATAATGGAACCCCACCTCCTCTGCTTTTTCCCCAGCCCTAGGAATGGTCACGCTTCCTGAATCTTTGATCTGAAGAATACCTCTCTCTTTCTTTGTTTGCCTTTTTACCCTATTGACACCTATATGTCAGTTCTTTTTATTAAATCATGTTATTGTAAATCACCTAATATGGTTTATGTTGAGTTTTTGTTGTCATTGTTTCTTTGTTCGTTTTGTACAGGTGACAAGATTGTTACAGTTTTAATTTCCATGGTAATGAATATTGCAATTTTTAGCAGAGCATATGGTTACCCAAAATAAAGTTCTCAAATCCCAGTCTTCCTTAAAGCTATGTTTAATCATATGACTAAATTATGGTCCATCAGAGCTGAGTATAGGTAATAAGATATCCTTAAGAGAAGGGAAAGCTTTCCTTTCCCTTTCTCTCCTTATTTTAGCTGGAATGTGAACATGAGGTAAAGCCATTCTGAGCCTTGTGGAAAAAGGGAAACATTTCAGGAATATAGAGATGCAAGTAAAAGATAGAAGGAGACTGAGCCTCTGATTCATCATGGGGTAGAGCTGCCTTGCATGCTTGGGTTTGCACAAGAGGGAGAAATATTACCTTGCTTAAGCCAATGTTATTGTAGGTGTCTGACACAAACATCCACATGAACAGCCAATAAATACATCTACATAGTATATTTTAGTTCTCCTAAACTATTAATAGCAATACAATGTTAAACTAAGTCATGTAATAATATGAATTACTCAACATCTTAGCTAAATTAAAACAATTAGTCAATTTCCATTCTCTCTCTCTATTCACCAAAATTTGGATTACTGCTGCTGAATGCAATATGGACCAAGTAGGATTTTCTCCTTTTCTACACGGTACTACTTGCAATAATCTTGTCTCAAGTAAGATAAAACAGTAAGTTGACCGCAATAAGCACAGGCACGTGTGTGTGTGTGTGTGTGTGTGTCTGTAAAAGAGAGGGAAAAAGAGAAATAGAAGGAAACTCCCTATTGTAAATTATTAATAAATAATGAACAAAGTAATGACCTGCTTATTTTCAGTATTATTACTAAAGATGAAGAAATCTTCCATTTGAATATCATAAAATTCATAAATGATTTTTTTACACATAAGACCATTTGTAAAACCTAAATGTGTAGAATTAGTTAGTGGTTCTCAGTGATAAATTCAAATTCTTTTACCATGTAGTCATTTATGTGTTTCAGTCTTTTTTCCTCAGTGTCATGGTAATTCTTTTCTATATAAGAAAGGCTTTGAAATGTGTTCTTATGAAGATCATGGTACAACATGTACTAACCAATTAAAAACAGGAAATGTTATTTTCAGTGGCATTAATGACCAGAATTAAAATAGAACAAAACAAAAATATTAACACTCTAGGTCAAGTCTCCATGATTAATGACAGGAGACAGAACTAATATAATGGTCACAATATGAAGATTTCTGGACATAAATTTACAATATATGAGAATGTTTTTAAGTATGAAAATATTTTAAAATACTACCTGCATGCTCTTTAAACATTGATTTTTAAAAACTGATTGTATATGTTTTTCCTAAATTATCAAGGGTTGAAACATTTGTTCATATGTCATCAGTATTAGTATTGCCTGGGAGATGTAATTTTTGTGTATCACAGGATTTAAAAGAAAGCTGAAAATGATGCTAACTTGTAAAGGATAAAATAAAAAGTACTCAGGAGAAATAAACTAAATGATTTATTAGCACATACAGAACTACACTGTTCTGTGGGTTTTTGGGGGGTTGTTTTTGGTATTTCACTTTTAAGTATAAGACATACTCAAACATGGTTTCCTCACTAGGCTCACCATTAATGGTGCTGATTCAGCTCTTGCTAATGAGAATTATAAGCCTGTTTATTAGGTTGTTGTATTAAGTCCAGCTAGTGTCATTGCATTTACTGCATGGAAAGTAATAAGAATGAGGGTTTTTATCTTTTTATTTCTATAGAAGTAGAGCTTCTACTTCAGAATGGAACTACATTGATTTCAAATACCTTTTTCTCAATTTTCTTCTCTTAACAGACTTCAGTGGCAAACAAACTAGTCAATTTCTAGAAAATAGATTCTGAAAAAAATATGCAGATGTGGGTTGTAGTATAATTCAATAAGAGTAGACAGAGCCTGGGATAAGTAGCTCTAGCTTCAGAAGATCAGCTTCAAGAGTGTGACCAAACAAGTGAATACAGCAGCAGGCAGACTGATTTATGTAACACAATAGTTCATCTCCACAAGTGTGAAAAAGAGACTAGATCCCAGTAATCAATCTGCATCAGCAGGTTAGGATTGAAAATTTAGAACCTGGTTATGAACTACTAGCTACAGCTAAAAGATTTGTAGATAAGCTACACTGCTATCAGAGGAGATGTCAGACATCAGAGTCATAATGAGAGCCCACTTGAACAAGTAAGCTCACGCAGGCAAAGCAGTGGCTGTCTGCTGGCAACCAGATCATATGTTCACATTTTTCCCTTCATTTAGAAATACTCTCACTAATGGCCCAGGTAACTTTCTATTATGAAAACCAGAGGAGACCCTAGAGTTTCCGAAAAGGAAAAGCATCACAAGGCAGAAATTCAGGAGGTGAAAAATACATTTGCAAACTCAACTTGAAACAGTAAAAGCCCCAACAGGTGGGGATTAAGTTAATATATCCCTAAATTAAAAATCATGCTTCTCAGAATTAAAATGCATGTTTGATTTTCTGACAATTCTTATGTTTTCCTAAGTCACTATTTTTTTTCCTATGATCCAAAAGCCTTGTTCAATGAGCCATTTGAGGAATCCATAGGAGATTTTTCTCTCTTAAATTCTCTTTTCAATTAAGTAACTTCTTAACTTGTAGAACCTCAAATAAAAAGCACCTATGCATTTAATAACTCATGATATTTACCAATACCTTTATTGTAGTGCCACTATATAATAGACAATCTAGTAATATACCTTTTTTCTTTTTTATTTAAATTATTTTTTAATTTGGAGTATAGTTGCTTTACAATGTTGTATTAGTTTCTACTATACAGCAAAGTGAATCAGTTATACATATATCCACTCTTTTGTAGATTTCCTTCTCATTTAGGTTGCCACAGAGCATTGAGTACAGTCCCCTGTGCTGTACAGTAGGTTCTCATTAGTTATCTATTTTATACATAGTATTGTATATAAGTCAATCCCAATCTCCCAGTTCATCCCACCCCCTCCCCCTTTGGTATCCATAAGTTTTTTGTCTACATCTGTGTCTCTATTTCTGCTTTGCAAATAAGTTCACCTGTACCATTTTTCTAGATTCCACATATAAACGACATTATACGATATTTGTTTTTCTCTTTCTGACTTACTTCACTCTGTATGACAGTCTCTAGGTCTATCCACATCTCTGCAACTGGCACTATTACTATATTTTCTAGTAATATACTTTTCTGTATCATTAAATATTCTGATGAATATTTCTTTAATATATAGGCATTTGCTATTTAATTTCCTGTGAATAAAAATATGACATGTAGTCTTCAGCTAAGTATAACAGGCTTGAGGGCTATCAGGTAAGCACTACTGCTTTTGTCTCTGTCTTAGCATAAGTTATTTGAAACAGACTTTAAGATGTAGATTTGATGCAGAAATGTACTAGGGTTTATCTCCAACCTTCGGAAGTGCATGCATTTTTTTAAAGGCTTCTAATGTCTTTCAACTTTTTGCCCATCTGGTCCTATTAACATGTGGTAATTTAGATAGTGGAAAATGTGATGTTCTGAAGAAAGCCTAGAGGACAAAAAAGGTAACATTGCCCTGCGGCAGGGCTATGAATGCATACATCCCATGAGAACCTAAGTTGCTTAACCTCCTCCTGATAGCAGTAGAAAACAATGCTCATTGGCCACAGATGGTATATGTGAAGCCATGTTAATGTGTTCTAGCAAAGATACTTTAAATTGCATGGTAGTTGCAAGGGGATTGCTTCTTTGTTGAGCTGTGGTTGTCCACTGTCATCTATCAGGATGATAGGAGTATTGCTAAAAGGAAAACAACAACAACCAAATCCCCAAAAATACAACCAAAATAACCAGGGTGAGATTATTAAAGGCATTGCACGAAATCAAGATTTAGAAAGGGATTGTAGACAGGGAAAACAATATGTACAAAGCATGGAGGTGAAGAATTAATATGATGTAGCTCAGAGTGGATCGAGTCTATGATTCTGGACATGAGAAGTGGTAAGTTCCCAAGTTCAAGGTGTATACAAGAGCATAAAGGGCTTCAAATGACACATAAAGGTCTTTATTCAGTTTTGTATAGTGAACAAGGAATGGTTGTATTTACCATTGGTTGTAATTACCAGCTGTGAGGTTGTGTTTAACCTCACCAAGAGGCTGGTATTATTAGAATGGCATTTTAGAAAGATTGATGTGGTAGCAGTGGAAATTGTGACAAGGAGAAGATGGCAAAATTTGATTAGAAAAAAAGTGTAATAGCCCAAGTGAAAGATGACTAAGGCCTGTCTTAAAGTAATACAATGTAGGATGTACTTGAAGATGTTTATTGAAAAGGTACAAATTTTCAGCTATAAAAGAATAAGTTCTGGGCTTCCCTGGTGGCGTGGTGGTTGAGGGTCCGCCTGCTGATGCAGGGGACACGGATTTGTGCCCCGGTCCGGGAAGATCCCACATGCTACGGAGCAGCTGGGCCTGTGAGCCATGGCCGCTGAGCCTGCGCGTCCGGAGCCTGTGCTCCGCAACGGGAGAGGCCACGGCAGTGAGAGGCAAGCATACAGCAAAGAAAAAAAAAAAAGAATAAGTTCTGAGGCTCTAATGTACAACATAGTGACTATAGTTAATAATATGATATTATATACATGAGAGTTGCTGAGAATATCTTTTAAGTATTTTCACCACACACGTGCCCACACAAAAAGAGTTAAGTATGTGAGGTGATAAATGTGTCAATTATCTTGATGTTGGAAATCATTCTATGACTTATATGCATACCAAATCATCACACGGTAACTTTAAATATACACAGTTATATTTGTCAATTACTCCTCAATAAAGTTAAAAAAATACCCTTAATAGAAGAGTTTTAGAAATTGATGAGATATTTAAGAGATGGGAAATGCTATGACTTGACTAAGAGATTAAGGGGAGGAATTAGCCATGATCAGAAGAAAAGGCAGCGTTTCTTTGGTGACAAAGGAAAAGAAGAATGGATGAGAATTGATATTAATTTTGTATTTTCAATAGTTTTAAGTATATATAGATGTATGTATACACATATGTACGTATGTTTTTATCAACACATGAGACCTGTTGCAGTGAGAACTAAGAATAGGAGCTAAAATATGAGACACTTTAAAAAAAATCTTGTCAATGGGCTTTGGAATGCAAAACTTACCATGCCTTTAAGAATTTTATAACTGATCTATATTAGTAACTTGCAGTTCCATAATTCTAAACAGCTATCATCCTGCAATACCATTAATAAAAATAAACTATAAGAATTTTTATAGTATTAAGGTGAGAAAATATCTTTTTTATTGAGGTATAGTTGACATATAACACTGTATTAGTTTCAAGTGTGCAACATAATGATTTGATATTTGTATATATTGTGAAATGATCACCATGATAAATCTAGTTAATGTCCATCACTATATGAGAAAAGAGATTTATAAGCAACAGTATTTTATGTTACTGTGTTGCAGCCACAATAGTTAGATGTGTCTTTTATAATAAAATTGTTCAGAAAAATTAGTGAAAACACATCAAGTGATCTTAGAACTGACCGATGTGTTGGCCACTAGCTACGTGTCCATTTAGCATTTGTAAGGTGGCTAGCTCAAACTGAGTTGTACTATTAAATATGAAATATGTGCTAGATTTTGAATATGTAATAGGAAAAATAGTAAAACAACTCAATAATTTTTATATTGATTAAATGTTGAAATAATATTCTGGATATAATTGGGTTAAGTATATTGTTAAAATTAACTTTGTTCTGTTTATGTTTGTCAATATGGCCACTAGAAAAGTTCATATTGCATATGTGGCTCACAGTATATTTTTATTAACCAGCACTACTCTAGAATATAATGAAAGTCATTTAAGGATTATTTAAATTACCAACTGTCTTCTAATTTTTTATGTGTTGAGAGTTTCACTTAAAGAATGTTAATAAGCCCTTTAGGAAATACACTGTGTTCTTAAGTCTATTTCTCTTCACTCTTTTCCCTATGATTAAACTCTTAAATCTTTCTAGTAACTTTTGTTTTCTGTTTTTACTTAAGTGGCACACTTGTTGAAAGTTTTTTTTTTTTTTTTGCAGTACGCGGGCCTCTCACTGTTGTGGCCTCTCCTGTTGTGGAGCACAGGCTCCGGACGCGAAGGCTCAGCGGCCATGGCTCACGGGCCATGGCTCACGGGCCCATGTGGGATCTTCCCAGACCGGGGCACGAACCCGTGTCCCCTGCATTGGCAGGCGGACTCTCAACCACTGTGCCACCAGGGAAGCCCGGGTTTTGTTTTTTTAATTGATCCAGATATTCTATGTCTTTTTTTTTTTTTTGATTGGATAATTCAATCCATTTACATTTAGAGTAATCATGGTTAGGAAAGGACTTACTAATGACATTTTATTCATTGTTTTCTGGATGTTTCTAGTATCTCTGCTCCTTTCTCTTTTGATCTCTTCTTTTGTGATTTGATGATCTTCTGGAGTGATATGCTTTGATTCCTTTCTTTATCTTTCATGTATCATGTATTCATGTAGTAGAGGTGTTTGTTTTGTTCTTATCATGAGGCTTATATAAGTCATCTTATAGTCTTTTTTAAGCTGATAACAACTTAACTTTGAGCACACACAAAAACCGTACATTTTTACACCTTCCTCATTTTATTGTTTTAATGTCACTATTTACATATTTTCATTCTGTGTATCCATTAACAATTCATTGTAGTTATAGTTTTTAGTACTCTGACCTTTTAACCTTTACGCTAGTGTTGTGACTTACCCACTACCATTGTAATATTAGAGCATTTTAACTTAACTATGTATTTTCTTTTAACAGTGTTTTATACTTTCATATGTTTTCAAGTTACCTATGAATGTACTTTCATTTCAGCTTGAAGAACTCTCTTTAATATTTCTTATATTTGACATTTAATAGCCGAGGTGCTAGATTTGTGGACAGGCTCCCTCCAGGGAGTAGCTAGAGACTTGATTTTACAACTGGAGCAAGCTGGGAGGAGACAGTTGGTGCTGTGCCTACCAGCTTTATCAGGCTCCTGGGAGGATCCCAGTCATCTCCCAGATGCAGGCTGATCAGAAGCTGGAACCTCAGGCTAGGAAAATACACAGTCAGATTCCTTCCAGGGAGAAGCTAGGAGATAGGCATTTTTGCCTGCTCCTTCTGCACTGAGCCAGTGGAATAATGCTGCAGGAAGTTTTCTCCTTGAACATGGGTTTGAAACTGCTTTCTTGACTTAATGATCCTATGGAACTCAAGAATGCTGAGTCCCGTTGCCTATCAGAGCTCGTGATTTGGGGTCCTGTCCCTTGGGTGGCAGCTGCAAAATCTGGGGTACTATATGTATGGTACAAACCTGTCACTCCTCAGGGAGGATCTAAAAGTTGAGGGTTCCCTCCCGATTGTAAGGTTCTCTGCCTGGGTGAAGTTTATGGAAAGAGTGTATCTCAGTCTTTCCTATCTGTTCCAATGCGGGTATGTTCACAGTTGCCCAATGTGTAGGAGTTACTTAAATATTTTCTGTATTTCTCTCAGAGGGAATTGAGCCATGTGTAGCTGTATATTTGGTACATCTGTGGGAGGAGGGAAATTCAGGAGCCTCCTTGGTGACTTCCTGAAGGCACCTGGTTTTAAGTTGAAAGAGGTGGAATAAGAATTGTTATCTCCTCTGTTCCTATCAGAGCATGGGATATATAGTGTGAGACATTGATAGTTTGCACTGGAAAGCATAAAACAAAGTCATATCTCTGACTGAGAATGAGCCTTTAATAAAGGTTCAGAAATACAAAATATATTCTATGCATAATTAGGGATACATTTTTTTTTTCCTTTTTAATTGGAAGGAAGGTTCCAGAGACCATAAAAGCATAAAATTCTTTGCTATTCAGAGACATTGAATGGAAGTTATTTTTCAGTGTCTTTTAGCCTAATGACCTGCTTCTTTTTTCACTTAGCACCGCTGAAGCTTGAGATATTTTAAATATATTTCCTGGCTGGCTTTAAATCGAGATATGCTGATGAGAAGCCTTGGTCCACTAGAAGGCTCTAGCAGTTTCTGATGTTACTAAGCCTCTTATGGTGTTCCAGCCCCGGGAGAAGGTGCTTCCTTGGAAGTTCCGACACTCTCAGTAAGAACACCTTCACTAGTCCATAGAACTGAAAACTCTGAATTTAATTCCCTACTACTCTTAATTCCCTACTACTACTTCTAATGCTGTATTAAGCACAGGAAAGATGTTGCCCTTTCTTCATACATGCTTACATTTCTAGATGAAAGATTAATGGTATGATGTAACTCTTTTTTTCTCCATTTTCTTTCATATATGAATTCTCTATATAAACATATATGATTCACATACATGTAGCTATCCACACACGTGTAAAATGTATTTTTAAATAACACATTATTTTTTAAATTAAAATGATGGATAATTCTAGGAAAGTGATTTTTGGGAGATGAGCATGCACTTCTTTTAAATACCATCTGTACATGCTAAGAAAATTAAGGAATGAGACCTTTGTAGAATAAGATTTCAGAAGATGGAGACTGAGGGACAAAGCTAAAAAACCCACTATATAGTGAGTTGTATGAACTGGCAGGAAACCGGAAGCTTTTTTTCTTTTCCAAACTCCACATTTCTCTTTTTGTTCTATCATTCGTAAGGTATTTTCTCATACTCTGTACTCAGCCTTACAAGCCATTCACAATCTTTCTAAATATCTATTTAAGGCCATGGACTTGGTGTGAAAGTGGTCACTTTCATCTGAGGACTTTTTTAGAGAACAGATTTTAAATAAAGGTGTGAGCTGTAGTTTCATCCCATGGAGCAGTCCATCATAGTGACATTAAGTTAAAATGATAAAGAAAAGCTTCTGTTTTTTTCTTCAAAGCAGTGGTCACAAATTTATGACACTGTGAAAATATTGTCTGTATCCACAAGTCACATACCTTGCTTCCACAGGGTAGAAATTTAGGACAAAGGACTACTATGCATGGTTGGTGATGTTAGTTATAATTTTTTTAAACAAGATATAAAATAAGAAATGAAGGAAAATGGTGGTAGCATCAATATTGAACATGCAAGTAGAAGAGAAAACTATGGTAAAAATGGTTATACAGAAGAAAACATTTAAATGTATTAAAAACTAAAGCATCTTTACACCAATAATTAAAATGATTCATTTTTATAAGAATTGTGAAAAATAAATATATACTAACTACTTTCATTGTTATTTCCTTGATTCATTTATAACTGATTTTTATGCTAAATATCACATAGTTCTGAGATAATATCCCTGTGATTCATGTTCAGTGAACAATTAAGGCTGACCTTTCAGGCATCAGGTCTTTTTTAGTCTTCTTTATTAATATTTTCAGATTCCATACCATCATTTTATATTTCACTAAAATTTTCCCCAGAAGGATTTTGAGCCTGGCTAAAAATAAAGAAAAAAATAACTAAGAGAAGGGGTGGAGAAGAGATATAGAGAAAGCATATTAAGAAGCATGAACAACAAAGAGTTAATTATAATACATGATGCCTTTGAGATCTGAGAATTATGAGCCCCACAAATCCAGGCACTTTAATACTATACCTACATATCTCTAATTACAGTTTTGCCTCCAGTTGGAGATTATCAGAAATCTCAGGTATTAGTTTTCTATAAAAATAACATTTCATTTTTGGTCAAGAATTAAAATATAGGAAATTTTCAATGAACAATAAATATAGTGATGGTTTCTTAACAAACCTTTGCAGAACATGAATGCAATGAAGCAATTTGTATGCAGTTATTAAATATGCCCTCATCTTCTGATCTTTCCTATTATAATTAGTAATTACATTTCTTTCAATAAAACCCCCTAGGAGATGCATTTTTAACATTCAATCAAGGAGTTAAGTAAACTAATTCCATTTAGTGGTGGATTTTTTTCTATATTCACTTACTCTTCACATCATCATGAGTTTCATGTGTATTAGTAATAAAATTATGATAAAATAACAAATTAACCCTCATTTTCTAGCAAATGTTTCTATTTTTAATTTTAAAAAAAGCCTCTAGGGTTTCCGCGGTGGCGCAGTGGTTGAGAGTCCGCCTGCCAATGCAGGGGACACGGGTTCGTGACCTGGTCCGTGAAGATCCCACATGCCACGGAGCGGCTGGGCCCGTGAGCCATGGCCGCTGTGCCTGCGCGTCCGGAGCCTGTGCTCCGCAACGGGAGAGGACACAGCAGTGAGAGGCCTGGGTACCGCAAAAAAACCAAAAACAAAACAAAAGCCCCTAACGCTAATTAATCAAGGGACATCATTTATCTTTTAAATTTAGCATACATTTACATACCTGTGTAACATACCTATGTTAAGCTTGCCTGGATCTTTGTCTTATTAATACCAAGTAGAATGTTCTCCCAGCCTCAAAGTTATTACTGTCTCGAATAAGGACTTATGCATGTGATTACTTAAAGGTTTTATTAACTGAAAATAGATGTATGCACGTGATGATTAGTAAATTAAAAAAAAAATAGTCCATTTTATTTAGAGAAAGTAGTGAAGGTCTTATTGAAGAGATTAAAATGGCATTGAGTTTTCAAAGATGAACAAGTGTTAATGGAAAAGAGAGTTTGGGATGATGTGGAAGATTGTAGATGTAGTTCAGGAAGAAGGGAAATTAAAATGTGAGATTCAGAAGTTTGCAATAGCTTGCTATTTTCCAGAACTGCATGCAATTTTATCATTCTTTACAATGAGACCTATCAGTGAGGATTAGGGAAGGGGTGACTACTGAGAATCCTTAAGAGATAAGCAGAGAATCAGATAAAGTGGAAGGAATTTTTATACAAGTTGAAGGAATGTTCACTTTATTTTATAGATAAAGAAATGTCAATGTTGGATATTATGCAAAGAAATTACATCACCCTAATTTTTTACTCATGATAATATTTGGAATATTAATGATATATTTAGTATTCAAAAAAATTTATTTTCATCTATAGGGGTTGTTTTTAATTTGTTCATTTTTAGTTTTCTGATCTTTAATATTGACCTTGAGTCTAAGTTTTATTGTCCCAACTAAGAGAAGACACAAATTAACCAGAGAAAATAAAGAAGCCAATTAAATAAATAGATTCTTTTCAAAAAGCATAAAAGAAATCATAGATTTAAAGTCAATGTGTTGCATTAAAAGAACCAGGCTTTCTGAAAGGGGATTTTTGAAATCTGAAATATTGCCAGATGTACTCTGCTTAGGGCTTCATATCACATGTGACTTGGTAAAGAAAATGAAGAATAATTTAAGAGATACTTTTATTTTTCTCCTGGCTATTTGGAGGGGAGATATCATAAAGACGTGACAGGAAAATCTTTAGAGTGGGAGAGATGTATGATGAAATACATCCTTGGTTGATGCTAAGAGTCAGAATGTTAAAAGAAGGTAGAATGTACAAATTCCATACATGTTTAGAGTGATCTCAGAGCACGAGAACACTTGTGATTCATTTCTCACAGTGTAGTCTTGGTATACTTTAAGCCTCCTGGAGAAGAAGTTGTGCATCCATTATGGTGCCTGAGAAAAGACGTAGCAACTGCTCAGTATACTGAAAGATTTGAGAAGGCCCCCAGATAGTCTTACAAATCCCTGTGTGGCAGAATGCAAGGAAAATAACCAAAATCTTAAAAATGGATTCATTAAAAAAAAAAAAAAAGGCAGATTGTTACCAAGTCCAAGCTTGTTCTGCTTACTGCATGACAGGCCAATAAATTGGGAGACAGGTGTTGAGGCAAGGAATAACGACTTTTTTGGAAAGCCAAGAGTCCGAGAAGATGGCAGACTAATGTCCTAGAGAACCATCTTATGGGGGTCTGGATGCTAGTTTCTTTAGTAGAACAAAGAAGGGGGATGTGAGGAGGTAAAATAAAACAGCCATAAGTTGTTACAAATGTAAGTTATTACAAATATCTACTGGTTTCTGCCACACAGGAGGAGATGTGTTAATTTCTTCTTTCCTGCAGCCATTCACAGGTGGGCTGGGTCAGAATGTTTCCTGTGAGCCGAACAAAGGTAGTTTAGTTTTACATGGGGGCGGGGGCAGTGTTCTTGGAGATGGGCCATTATATTTACTTTAAGCTCTAGGCAACATCCCTTTAGTGATTAACTTGTAGCAAAAGCAATAGAATACAAAGGTTAAAGTAAAGAAACAGATCTGATTTGGAGTCAGATTTGTTATTCCCTATTACAAGAAGTGTATGAACTACTTTTGTCATTATTTTTATTTCCTTGATAGACACATTACATATATATTTCTCTAATTCTCTGTTTATCTAAACGAACAAAATGAAAAAAAACTCTCCTGAGAAACGCTTTGTTAATTTATTGATTTCCTAGACTTCTATATTGTATCATTTATATTTTGATCTATTCCCGGGTTTCTCAGCGTGTGGGGGATGCCCATATCAGATTTAGAATCCAAACTCTAAAACTGGAGCATACCAAAACTGTGAGCACGCTAAATATGAGACTCCTGTATTATGCTTGTACCCTAGAGGGTGGCTTTACTTGGCCTAGATTGGTAGGATCTGAGTGATTTTTAGGAGGAATGGATTCCATTTGTCTATGGAGATAAGAATCCCCCAAGTTAAGTTCTTGGGATTTCCAAATATTAGATCAACTGCTATTAATAGTAAAACAAACAAACAAATGTCACAAAGTTCTACCCTATGGATGTCAACAGAAACAACAAATGTCAGATTAAATATCAACATTTGAGTTATGAGGTAGAGTACAAAATTTAAATATATATTTAATATTTAAAGAAACAAATCTCTGAGCAAAAAATGAGTAAATAGAGCTGTCTAAAAGGACAGGTTGATGTGAAAAAACATCCAAAACTGTATTTTAGAAATGATAAAATAGGCATATAGCAATTAAAAACTCAATAAGTGGATCAAACAGAAATTTTGGAAGTGGTAGAGAGAGAATAACTGAACTAAAAATTAGACCTGAAGAAATTACTAGAATATAAACAGCAGGTAGAAAATATAGAAAGTTAAGAGAAATAACAGGTAAAATAAGAAAACCCAGTATATGATAAGCAGAGACAGTGAGGGGAAAAAATAGAAAAAAAATTAGAAAAACAATATTCAATAGAAATGATTGCATTTTTTGCAAAGTTGCTAAAAAAATATATATCCACAGATATAGGGGGAAAAATACTGTGTAAAAGAAGGAGGTCAAAAATGAAAGGAAATCCAGAACTTGACTTATTGTAAAAAAAAAAAATACCAAAGAAAAAAAACGTTAAAATCAGCCAGAGGGAAAATTATTGAATTTATCAAAGATTTTTTAAACAGCAACAATGTAGGTCAGACAAGAGTAGAATAACATCTTCAAAATACTAAGAGAAAATAAACTAAATCATTTAACCAACAAAAGTTATGTTTTGAAAATAAAAGTTAAATACTTATTTAAATGAACATTAAGGGACTTCCCTGGTGGTCCAGCGGTTAAGACTCTGCACTCCCAATGCAGGGGAACCGGGGTTCAACCCTGGTCAGGGAACTAGATCCCACATGTGGCAACTAAGAGTTCACGTGCCGCAACTAAAGATCTTGCATGCAGCAATGACAATACTGCGTGTGGCAACGATGATCCCACATGCCACAACTAAAGACCCGGCACAGTCAAATAAATAAATAATTTTTTTTTTTTAATGAACATTACAATGCAAGTTGGGAGGTGTATGTTTAAATAAAAATATTATCATTTCTTTGTAAATTTGAAATGGGATATACTAATGAAGCAGTTTTGTGTGTGTGTGTGTGAAGTTTTAAAATATACAAAGTAAAATGTAAATGCTACCAATCTAAAACGTTGGGGAAAAAATATAATATCCAAACCATTAAAGAGAAATAATTGGGTTAAAATTAAGATAAAAGTAATGTGAAGAATAATAAAACAAATCATCAAAATCTTAATCAATCAAAAAAATCAACAAAGAAAATGAGGACATAATTGAAAATAGAAAATGTGTAAGAATCTAACAGAATACCATTCAATGTATAATAGGACATGTAGAAATACTGTGAAAATCACCTACTGAGGTAATTGAGAAATCGATTATCATAAGAATATACAGAGAATATATAAGGAATATATCTAGAAATTTAAAAAATCTGAAAGTTCAAAATATGTAAAAATATAGATTTGAATGTATAGGACACTGTGCCAATCTACAGACCTGACAATCTTCTCCAACACACATGGAATATTCACAAAAATTAAACATGGACGAGCCCATACATCAATTCTCAATGATTTCAAAATCTGTATAATATAGATAAAATCTCTGGAACTTTGGGCCAGCCCAACCTCTGGAAAAGGAGAGGAGGACTGGAGATTGTGTTCAATCATGTGGCCAATGATTTAATCAATTATACCTGTTTAATGACACCCTTAGGCTCAATGGAACTTCCTGGTTGGTGAACACACTGATGTGCTGGGATAGGGCATGCAAGCAGCGCACCCCACTTCCCTAAACTTTGTTCTGTGTGTCTCTTCATTTGGCTAGTCCTGATACTGACCAGGGTTCTTGGCCTTCCCCAATCAATAGAAATTGACTAGAGGCCAGACAAGAAATTCAGGCAAGGCTTTACTGGGGCCCCTGCAGTAACAGCAGGGGAGTGAGAACAAGCAGCAGGTTCCCTTGCTCACTCACTCCCTGGGGGTCTGGGGGAGCTTGTTCCTTATATGGGGTGAAGGTAGGGGTGTTTCCAGGGGTCGGGCCAGAGGCGTGGCTTAGGTGGTTTGTCCATCCCTTGGGTGGTGGTGTGTGCAGCAGGCATGCTCAGTACCTTGCTTTTGCTCCCAACACCCTGTTTTTGCCCTAGGCTCTTCAAAAGTGGCAGTTGGGTTTTTTGGTCTCCTTGTATCTTTTGCATCCAGAATTTGCCCCAACTGCACATGTGCACAATTATTTTTAGTCCCATATAGTTTCTTTGTATTTTGTTGCTCAAGGAGAGGTGTGTCCAGGTGCAAGCATTGCAGCATGGCAGCAAAGGGTCCCAAGTCCCAGCCTGTCTCAGAACGAGGCATCAAACGTTTTTTTCATAATTGGTTGGGGTAAGACAGTAATAACTTAGGACTACACCATGTTGAGATGACTATAAAAAAATTACAAAGAATTTTATTTCAGTAGAACACTGATAAGCAGCAGAAATGTATATTTTGATTATTTTTTTTATTTTTAAACTTAACATCTGTGTACTTCTTAAGCACCACTATTGATGTCCTTAAGAATTAAACAAGGGGCTTCCCTGTTGGTGCAGTGGTTGAGAATCTGCCTGCCAATGCAGGGGACACGGGTTCGAGCCCTGGTCTGGGAAGATCCCGCATGCCACAGAGCAACTGGACCCGTGAGCCACAACTACTGAGCCTGCGTGTCTGGAGCCTGTGTTCTGCAACGAGAGGCCGCGACAGTGCGCGCACCTCAATGAAGCGTGGCCCCCACTCGCCACAACTAGAGAAAGCCCTCGCACAGAAACGAAGACCCAACACAGCCAAAAATAAATAATTAATTAATTAATCAATTAAAATTTTAAAAAAAGAATTGAACAATAGTCTATTCTCTGCCACTGTATTTTATTATAAGAGAAAGTAGAAATGGAGTTGGATTCAAAAATAAAAGCCAGTGTAAAACTTACTTTCAAAAATAAAGCTTTTGATTTAAGTCTAGAATATTACTGATTATTTAATACGATATTGGAATAAATTGAAATGGAGAGTGAGAAGGGAAAAATGTGCATGCTGTTCATAATGAAAAAAAGTAAAAACAGGCTGAATGAATTATGGTCGCTGTTGTGATGGGACATGATATTCAATCTGTAATGGAGCACATAGATAATAGGACAGTGCACTTAAATAGAAGCTTTTTGCTCAAAACTGAATATGACATAATTGCGGTTTCAGTAAAGAAAAAAGACTGACCTTGATTTCTGGATGTGTTTATCTAAAATATTATCTGAAATATGGGTGGTAATTCAGTAAAAGAAAGATGATTTAGATCTTTAAAGTAAGGAAATGTATACATATATATAAAACAGAAAAACAGTTCATGGAAAAATAAATGTCTACATTTGAATAAATTTAGTCCATATGATATACTGTTGTGCTCTTGGTCAATTATCAGAGTCTAATTTGTGAGTAAAATTATTGTTGAAAACCTTAGGCATATTTTAGTTAGGATTTTCAGAGTGTCTGTGGTTTCCTATCACCCACATACTAGTTTTATGTCTAGCAAATTATTTTTATCAGTTCAATGCAATACAATCAATCTCTGGTAAATTGAGCCTTTTGAATAAGATAATCAACTGTACATTATAAATCACAATATGTCTAGATAGTTAGGGATCTATATTTACCCTAAAAGGCTGACTGATCTCAATGCCCTTTTAGGAATATATACAATTAGAGATAAAAAGTAAGATAATTATAAAATCTCTGTACAGCTAGACTCTACAAATAAATGAAATCTTTCATAGAAATAAATAAATAAATCTATGTATATACATTATATTTTAAAGATTGTTTACTCTGGGTATTAGAGTATACCCTTATATGTTTTCAGAAAAAAATCCAACTTAAAATTAAACCTCCAAAAAGTAATTAGAAAGTTTAAATTTCCATACTGTTTTAAAAGTACATATAAAAATATGTAATGCCAGTATTTTCCCTGTTTTCTAATTCTAAAGAAATACATTCATTTATTAATTCACTTAACATATTAAGGAGCCTGACCTATCTCCCAGGCTCTTTGTTAAAAGCTAGGGATAGAGAGAGATAGATTTAATTTAGTACCTACTGGGAAGTTCAGAGAAGAAAATCAAGAATTATAGCACAGTATATTAGTACTAAAATTAAATGTATCCATAGAATGCTATAGAAGCCTGGTGCAGGGTACACCTTCAGTCTGAAGAAGTAAGGACTCGACCTAATAGAACAAGTCCGTTTTAGACTAAGCAGGAAGAAAGTGATTTCCAGACTTGGAAAGACAAGAAAACATAAAATATTGTAAGTAATGAGTTAAGTAACCGAAGTAGCCAGACAAGGTAAATTATATAGGAGTATGGGTTAGTTAAGGCGTAGCTCAAAGTCACATGTGCCATACTAAGATTCAACATACAGTGAATAGCTACTAAAAGATTTTGAACTGAATAAAACACGCATGATTAATTTTTATTAAAAGTGCACTTTGTGAAGAGTGTGGATGATGAATTTAAGAGGACAAATGAGAAATTCTGGAGAGAGAGAGGAGAATGAGAGAGACAGAGAGAGAAACTTTAAGAGTCTGTATTATTTACCTATGTGAGAAAGCAAACTGAGGCTATAAAGTGGAGAGTGGAAACTAATGAATTAGAAAATATATGCCATAGAATGTATAGAATAATAAAAACTTAATTTTTAAAGCACCATTAAAATTGATAAAAGAAATACGTTTAGTAAAGTAAGAAAAGAGGGATTGAACACAGACCAATATCCTGAGTAAAAAGGAGGTCATCATTACAGATGCTTTATACAGTAAAAAGATTACAATACAACATTTCTGCTGATAAACTTCACATTTTTGATGAATTGGACATATTTATCAAATCCTGGACAAAAGAATTTATCACAACTGACAGAGGAAACTATAGGAAATTTGAAGTATTCTATAACTACTAAAGAAATTTAAAGTTAAAATCCACTCTCCCCACAAAGAAAATTTCATAATGAAGTTCAAATGGTACCACTGGACTAATGTCCTTCCCTAAAATGTTAAGAAAGAAATAACAGCAGTCTTATATGGTCATCCAGAAAAAAATAAAAAAATAAATAGAAATATTTCTTAAAATGTTTTAGGTGGAAAATATAGCATAGGTACCAAATGTGACAAACAGCGCAAAATAACATTTAAGACCATGAATATTAATGCAAAATTCTAAATAATATGGTAGCAAACCAATCTAGTTATATAAAAATAATAATGCATGCTCACAAACTTGGGTTTATTATAGGAATGCATGTTATTTACTATTAAAAATAATTCTATAACTTAGAAGAACAAAGAAGAAAGATCAAAATGATCATCTCAGCATGAGGAAAGTATTTTATTATATCCAACATCCATTTGATGAAGGAGACCTATAGAAAAACTTACACTAAGCAACGTATTAATGCCAAAAATTTGTGAAAGCTTTGCCTCTAGACTAGCATGGCCACTGTCAACACTTCTACTCAACTTTGATCTGGTAACTGTAGCTAGAGCAATGAGGCAAGAAATATATGTCTACACAGAAAGCCATATCATCAGTGTGAGAAATTAAAGGTCAAAATAAAAAGTTATTAGGTTGAACCATATAAAATACTACTTTAATAGGTCATAAAATATTTAATATAAGCAGTTTGGTTTTAATACTTGATATTGTAAACGTGTCAAATTTTTCCAAACTTATGTATCAATTGAGTAGAATTCCATAGAAATCCCAATGTTGTGTTCATAGAAATTGACAAGTCAATTTATATATATTTTTGGTAACTAGAAATAGGCAAGAACAATAAAGAGAAATATGAAGCAGAAGAATATTGATGCACTTATGTTGTTAGATGTCAAAACATATTTTAAGTTACTGTAATGGAACATTATGATAGCAACGTGAACATGAACAACTAAATAAGAGTCCAGAAATAAACATAATCCACATACGAACGCCTGTTTCATGACAACGATGGCATTGCATAGAAATAGAGAAAAGATGGTGCTTTCAATAATGGTCCTTGATTGTTTGAGTTTCAACACGGGGAAGAAGGAGAAACTAAACCCCAGCCTCGTATAGTATAAAAAACAAAAACCAATTCCCAGCAGCCCATAGATCTGAAAGTGGAAATTAAAATAATAAAGCTTCTAGCAGATAACATGTGAAAATATTTTAATGAACCTTGGAGGAGGAAATATATTTTTTTATTAATTTATTTATTTTTATTTATGGCTGTGTTGGGTCTTCGTTTCTGTGCGAGGGCTTTCTCTAGTTGTGGCAAGCGGGGTCCACTCTTCATCACGGTGCGCTGGCCTCTCACTATCACGGCGTCTCTTGTTGCGGAGCACAGGCTCCAGACACGCAGGCTCAGTAGTTGTGGCTCACGGGCCCAGTTGCTCTGTGGTATGTGGGATCTTCCCAGACCTGGGCTCGAACCCGTGTCCCCTGCATTGGCAGGCAGACTCTCAACCACTGTGCCACCAGGGAAGCCCGGAAATATTTTTTTAATGAGACAAAAAAGTAAGTTTTAAACAGAAAACAAATTGACCTACATTAAAATGAAGAATTTTTGATCATTCATAAATGTGAGAATGAAAATGTAAGCCATGGAGGGAAAGAACATAGTTTTAACACGTATATCCATCAAAGGACTAGATATTGAATATAGGAAGAGCTCCTAAATGATAAGAAAAAGACAGAATCCCAAGAAATGATTGACAGATTTGAAATGGTGCTTCACAAATGATATCCAATTGAATATAAAAATATGAAATGGTCCAATTGCATTAGTCATCAGGAGAATGCAAATTGAAACTAGAGATACCAATACCTACTTCCTGAGAATCGTTTAAATAAATAAAATTGTGAATATAAGGTGATATGGAGCAATAACAACCATCATCTTGTGCTCCTGTGAATGACAATTGATTAAAAATCTACTTGGGAAACTGGCATTTTCTGTTAAAGGTAATATGATGTTGGAAGTTTACTACTAGGTATACACCACAGACATTTATGTACATGTGCAACCCAAATGTACAGGAATGTGTTTGGCAAAATTATCTGTAATTACCCCAAATAAAAACAAACAACACATGCATCAATATTATAATGCAAGTAGATTTAACACATTCTAAAAATGAAATACTGTAAACTATATCTTCATATAACTGTATTGTTTTATAACATCTAAAGATTCTTTTGATGGTGAGACATAGCACACTGTCACTGGGACAAATGAAAGGCAGAATATTTTGTTCTTTACAGTTCTGAATGAGAGCAAGCTTCCAAGCAGGGCCACGTAGGGGCTGCAGTCAGGGTACCAGCAAGCTGTAGGAGGCAGCAGGTATGTGGCAGGTGGGTGTGCTTAGCTAGGTTTGGTGGCATTCCTGTGGATTGGTTATTTGAATAATTTCGGCAGGCTCCGATACTTTGTAAATGTCCCTGGTTGTCTGGTACCTAGCACTGGGGTGATTAGTGCTGATGCACAGCGGCTCAGAGTATGAGAGCCTGATAAGGGAAGTGTTTAAGACAGGGACTTAATCAGCTGCTTATAAAGAGGAACTAACCAACCTCTAGCCAGGGCCTCAAGACTGGATCAAGACAGCATGATTTATAAAACAAACTAAATGACGCATATGAATTGCAAAGACAATACTTAGTGAAAAAACCCAAAGTAAACCTTCTTTACAGTTTCATTTATATAAAGATAAATTTTAAGAGCAATGATAATATATCCATTGAGAAGTCAATTTAATAATTTCCTTGGAGGTCTAGGGAAGAGGCTCTGATTGGGAACGGGTATGAGCTGGAGCTTTGGGGATATGATAAAGTTCTTTTTCTTCTTTGTATAGTTGTTCGGGTTTTCACAGTTTATTTAGCTGTCTGTACATTTACACACTTCTTATGTTAGTTTTATTTCAACAGGAAAATTATACATATGTACATATATATAAACAATCTAATACAAATTATACTTTATACAGCCATTCATTTATAAAATCTAAATGGGGTGTTAAAAGTCTGAATTTGACTCAACTAAATACAAATTTTGCCATCAAATAAAGTATAGGAAAATTGAATATGTTCATTTTATAAGTGATTTTTTCAAGAAAGCTGCTAATTTATTATCTCCCAAAAGATAGAACTTATTATGAGTAATTAGGAAGAGAGCATAACAAAAAGGGCAGTCCACAAGAGAGTTTGTTTTTCCCATCAATCTTGTATTGGATAGAAAGCATTAAAGTTTCTTGTAAAATGGCCATGGTAATTATTACAGAAACTATGACTAGAAGAGAAAATTAGCTAGAAACTGGAAAT
Organism: Leucopleurus acutus; assembly: GCF_964270905.1. Taxonomy (NCBI): domain Eukaryota; kingdom Metazoa; phylum Chordata; class Mammalia; order Artiodactyla; family Delphinidae; genus Leucopleurus; species Leucopleurus acutus. Next base: position 11,342,607 of record NC_139146.1, read on the forward strand.
GGAGAGCAAATGTAAAATAATTAACTGAATAAGTCATAATGCTTGGGAAAAAAACATTTCCATGACACATAACAACTAAATGGCAATAATAAGCATCACTTCGTCTAACAGCTACATTAACAACTAACATTAATTTAATTTCACCCTGAAGGTGGCTCAGTAAAATAAAAAAAAAAAATTGGTATCAAGTTCTGAGGCTCTAATGTCCAGCATAGTGATTATAGTTAATAATACTGTCCTGTATTCTTAAGATTTGCTAAGAGAGTAGATCTTCAGCGTTCTCTCCCAGAAAAGGAACCAGGGGCAAATATATGAGGTGGTAGCTGCATTAACTTGATTGTGGTAATCATTTCACGATGTATACATATATCAAATCATCACTTTCTACACTTTAAATATATTAAAATTTTATTTGTCAATTATACCTCAATAAAGCAGAAAAAAGAGATTCTGTGAACCAAACAAAAAATCGCAGGCATACCTCATTTTATTGTGCTTCACAAATATTGTTTTGTTTGTTTGTTTTTTACAAATTGAAAGATTGTGTCAATCCTGCATCAAACAATTCTGTCAAGGCTACCTTTCCCACAGCATTTGCTCACTTCATGTCTGTCAGATTTTGTTAATTCTTACAATATATCAGATTTTTTAATTATTATATTTGTTATGGTGATCTGTGATCAGTGATCTTTGATATTACTATTGCAAAAAGATTTGACTCACCGAAGCCTCAGAAGATGGTTAGCATTTTTTAGCAATAAAAAATTTTACGTTAAAGTACGTACTTTTTTTTAGACATAAAGCTATTGCACATTTAATAGACTACAATATAGTGTAAACATAACTTTTAAATGCACTGGCAAACCAAAAAATTCATATGACTATCTTATTGCAATATTCACTTTATTATGGTCATCTGGAACCATATCTGCAATATCTCCGAGTATGACCACCCAAGGTAATTCTGTAAAATACAGAGAACTTTGTCTTATACGGCTTCTTGTGCAGCACTCCTCAAATAACATCCAAGTAAGAAAACATCGTATCCTGTTTGATGGAGGACAGTTCAAGCTATGCCTGTTGTCCACCATAATCAGTAATAGTAACCCTTTACCCTCTCAAAAGTGTCCCTATGTGGACTAAAATTATATGACTACTCAAAAACAACTAATTATCTACTGGCCTCTTTGTGCATCAAATTATTAAATCACTTTTTAATTTTGAAGAGGCTTAACCATTAACTTAATTGGAGTAACAACCCATAAGAATATAACTGATTGGAATACTTCTGACTTTATGACTTATCAGTATTACCAAAATTTTAAAGCACCATCTATGTCAGCTGACGTACTGAATATAATGATGGTGATTTTTAAATTTATTTTCCACTCAATGAATTTTCAGAGTTTATGCACAGTTAATAACTAATCATTTTTGGCCTGAAATTACATCAGATTATTTACAACTTGGTATTATTCAGCAAAGGAATACACATACATTTGATATTCTTTAGAACTCTTGAAACAAAAATCCATGCTTCTGAAATAATAATTTTGGGAGGCAGTTAGTATATTTCTATATATTCAGAATCTTATTTTTTAGTTTTTTAAAAAGTAACATGTATGTAATAATAAATTATCCAAGCAGGTACATGGCTGGATAAATGCAAGTCTGTGAATTTATAATTTGCCAAATGGTTTGGAACAAATATTAGTCTTAATTCCTAATGTAGATACTATAATTTTCAAAAGACATCTTAAAATATAATTTAAAAAGTAATTATTTTCTCATTTGCAGAAAAATCATAAAATATTTTAATGTATATATGATTGACTATCTAATTAGAGCTTTATATTAGAGAGATAAACTTCCTTTTTTGCAGCTTTCTATTTAGCTGCAATTTTTCAGCAATTTAAATATCTGTTATTAGTTTTAATGTGATAAAATTATTTTATATGGAAGTATTAAAATTTTTATCTTAATGTGTAAAATGTCTATATAACATGTAAAAAAAAAAAAACCTTGTACTTTAGATATAATGGGGGGAAAGCCGATACAAATATTTTAAAATTGGAGTGTAGACTAAACTAAAAAAATGCCATTTGATCACATTTGTGTACATGCTTTGTCATGTAGTTTAATATGCTTCATTCTTATGTCCTTAAATAAAAACTTTGTCTATATAGAGATATTCAGGAATAGGCTTTGCATTTCATACACAACAAATTATTGCAATAACCTATTTCATGAGGTAGAAATTAAAAGTCATACATTGTACGTATTTCTCTAGGAAAATTCACAATCCTATGATTTATATATAACATTCCAGCGAATTTCTCAAATAAATACAAGCAGTCATGGCTGTGAGAAGGTAAATGTGATGCTCAGCATGGAACCCAGAGAACCAAGATGGTTCTCTTGAGCCAGGGTTTTCAAAGGTCTAGTCTCTAATAAGCATACCAACAGATTCAGGTCTTTTAGCCTAAACAAAAAATGTCTTTATATTGTTTTCAGTGCAAAAGATAGCCTTATAAGGAAAGGCTTTAAGTCGAGCAAAATGTGGAAGTTTGTATTTTGACTAGTATTTTCTCTTTCTTTATTATAACCATTTCTTTATTATAACCATTTCTTTATTATAACCATTCTAATAGGTATACAGAGGTATCTCATTGTAGTTTTATTTTTCATTTTCTTAACGATTAATGATATTGAGCATCTATTCACGTGCTTATTAGCAGTCAATAAATTTTCATAAAATTCTACCTAATTCTACCCATTTCTTTCTCTCCTCACTTTTTGGGATTCCATTTGCAAGTATGTTAGAATATTTGATGTTTCATCACTGGCTTCTGAGGCTCTTTATTTTTCTCTTTAACCTTTTTTTTTTCCTCTCTGTTCATCAGATGGGCTAACTTTTATTGATTTATATTCAAGTTTACCAGTTATTGTTATAACATCACAAATTTGAAGTAGATTTAAAAATCTGAATCATAGTATTAAATTCCATAATTTCACTTTGGTTCTTTTAATACCCAACAAATCTCTATTTATTAATTTATTATTGCCATACTTTATTTCTTTAGACTTTATTTTCTATTTCTTTGAACATGTTTATAATAAGTGAAATAATTCTCTGTAGGAACAGGAATAATTTCTATAAATTGTTCTGATTTTTCTAAGTATGGATCAAAATTTCCTATATATTTCCATATCCCATAATATTTTTAAGTTGAAAATTGAGTATTTTGGTAATATATTTTATCTACTCTCAATTCTGGTATCTTCCCCCCAAAACGTTTTCATTGCTTTCTTTCCTTTCTTTTTTTTTTTTTTTTTGTTTATTGTTTGTTTCTTTTTAGTTCCTTTTTAAAAATGATCTTCCTGGACTAAGACTGAAAATTCTATTTTCTGTGCAGTGGACAGTTACTGATGTCTCTGCTCAGTTTCATTTAATTTTTTTTTTTTTAAAGAAGATGTTGGGGGTAGGAGTTTATTAATTAATTTATTTATTTTTGCTGTGTTGCGTCTTCATTTCTGTGTGAGGGCTTTCTCTAGTTGTGGCAAGTGGGGGCCACTCTTTATCGCAGTGCGCGGGCCTCTCACCACCGTGGCCTCTCTTGTTGCGGAGCACAGGTTCCAGACACGCAGGCTCAGTAGTTGTGGCTCACGGGCCTAGCTGCTCCGCGGCATGTGGGATCTTCCCAGACCGGGGCACGAACCCGCGTCCCCTGCATCAGTAGGCAAACTCTCAACCACTGCACCACCAGGGAAGCCCCAGTTTTATTTATTTTTAAATCATTCTTGCTTTTATATTTAAGGCTAACTTTAATCTGTTTTTTCCTTCTTTCCATATAATTTAGTGATTAGCCAATGACTACACAGAGGTTGTTTTTAAAGAGTCTAAGCAATAATCCTTCCAACTCTTGCCAATAGATCTGTGTTTGCATAGGGGAGCATGTTTAATGTTCAAACCATTTTTAAGTCATCACTGGCTATTTCTTCTTTCTGTGTTCTTTAGTGTCTTGTATGCCCATGTGGATAGCCACAGAGTATACCAGGAGTGTGTCAACAGGTTGGGTCCTCTCTCTTCTCCATTGCACAATGCAGAGCCACAGTCAGAGATATTCTTTCTCTAACCGTGACCACAATCTCAGGTTAAGAGAATGAGCTTATATCCCTGTTGCCTCTGAAGAGTCACATACACTGATCATGATGCTGGGTATTGGCAGTGCTGCTTGCTTCAAATCAAATGAGTCCCAAGCTGCCACTCCTCATGGTTTTTCCCACCTGGAAAAAGCCTCCTGCTAACCAAGTATAAGCATGAGTGTAAGGAAAAAAGTGTAAGCAGACCCAGGCCAATTGCCACAGATTCCCACTGTTCTTACTCATAGTTCAGCAATTTTCCACGTATAAATGCTTCTTAATTTGGTTTATCCCTTTGGTCAAATACTAGAACACTAAAATAGTTGCTATTTCATTTTTTTTTTTCTACTTTTATAGCTACTTGCTGGGGAGAGGACTTGTCAGACATCTCACTTGGCCACAGCTGGAAGTTCCACCTCCTTACAAAGACCAAAATAGGATGTGATGTTAAAATTAAAGTTTAGTTTGTAATCTTTTAGTGCTGTCCCACGGTACCCAATTTAGTGGCTGTAGGTATATTGGTGTGAAAAGTTTAATCCATCCATTCTACTTAAATGTTCTATTATATTCCATTTGAGAGCTAAGTACATTAATTAATGGGTGTACTATCAAGCCTCGTTGCCATATTTGCCTCAGTTATTAAATGGGATAGTTTTTCTCTCCCGGAATCTTCTTAATACAATGTTTCTCCTAGTTTTTTTCCTCCTGCTCACTATCCCAGTTTCTTTCATTATTTAGCCAAACACATATATAACCTACTGATTATGCAGTGTTGCAAGAGTAGCTGAATGAAATCACCAACGGGAGTAATTCCTCACTGTTATTTTCATACCTTTACTGGAAATAATTTCCTCCTCAGAGGATTTCTAAGGTACTTCCAGGAACCCAAATAACCTTATGTCTGCAAGCCAAACATTTTATAATATTGTCTCATACGGCTCCATTTGCCTACCTAGAGAATTATTCATAATTTTACTAGCCTGTCCTTTTAGTATTATTATGCCTTAATTCTCATATTATATTCATTCCTATACAGTTTGCCAGTTTGTAATTCTCAGATTCCTCATCATCACACCTATATTAAGCATGTAAGATAAGCAAACAATACCATGCTAATATATAAAAGAGCACCTTTCCTTTTAAGTGACTGATCGTTTGCTATATTTATAAAACAATTAACAGGTTCTAGCATTGAATTCAAAACCTAGGTACAGTAATGCCATAGAAGAAGACAAGGCCAAATCAATATGCAGCCTCATTTATTTTGGAATGTTTATATCCTATTTGGTAGGAGAGAGAAGGGTGAAAGACTAAAGCAGTAAATTAGACTGCTCAAATACTATTTACCAAGAGTTTACTGAGATGAAGAACTTAGTATTAGCCATATGCTCACTTCTCTTCCTGAGTCTCTAGTAAATTTTTTTCTAATTTAGTGGCATGGGGTGTATAAATAGCATTTCCAAAATTTGCCCTCCATTACACCACACTGTTTTCAGTGTGATATGCATATTTTAGTAAACTCCCTCACTCTTCCAGACTACTGGGATAGGCATGCAAATAATTACAGGGATTGCACTCATAAAGTTTACAGCATTTTCCTTCCAGTGGAAAGATATATAAAAACACCCAATAGGATCCATAACCTCTATTCCACAGTTACTAACAGGCACTTCAAAACACAAGCAGGACTTCCCTGGCAGTCCAGTGGTTTTAAGACTTCGCCTTCCAATGCAGGGGATGCGGGTTTGATCCCTGGTCGGGGAGCTAAGATCCAACATGCCTTGCGGCCAAAATACCAAAACATAAAACAGAAGCAATATTGTAGCAAATTCAATGAAAACTTTACAAAAAATAAAAATAAATAAAATTTAAAAAACAAAAAAACACACAAGCAAAGGGTGGAATAGCTTCAAAGTCACCAGTTATGGTGTCAAGGCACAGTCATGTCCCTTGTTCTTTGCTAAAAGGTTGTTTTTCTTTTAAGATTTTCTAGCCTGTAACTACAAATGAGTACAAACCAATTACATAACCTCAACTTGAATCATTTCACTTTCAAGTGAGAACTGGATTCTAAAAAGACTGATGAAACACTTGCAAAGGAGCCATGGAAAATTAAATGCAGTGACTACCGCCAGTGTGATTAAGAATTAAGTGTTATTTTTACAGCTATAAAGTATTTTTATTTCCCTGTAAGTAGGTAGATGGAGCAACTTTATATGCCACAAACATCTTTCTTTTCATATAATAATGGATGAATCTTGATGATATTATAACTTATACCTAGTGAAGATTTATTCTGAAATTCCTCCTAAATAATCCTTAATAAGAGTAGTGCTAACACTAATAGTAATAGCAAGCATTTATAGAGCATCAAAACAATCTTGGTACTATTGTAAGTACTTTATATATGTATTAAGCATTGTGATGTCATTTAAAATCATTTCTTAATTTTAAAATTGTAACTATTTTAAAGGATAAAAATAAAGAGGACAAATTCTAAGGTTCAGGTTGTATATTACTATAATACTTTGTAGTATTAAATCATTGGTTATAATATAAAAATCTACTTTTCGTAATCTTTGATATTGAGTTCTGAAAGAATATTTGTTTTCTCTTCAGTATGTATCACTTTCTCAACCACAGCTTTTTAAATGTTTCATCACATAGATCACAATTAATAGCAAACAAGTAATCTGTTTTGTGTTATATTTGATTCCAGGAGAGACAGACAGAATGACAAAAAATCTAATAAGATATGTATCTTTTGCACACGAAAATATTTTAACCAAATCACATTTTTAAGAAGTTATGCAGAAATAGTCTGAAATAATGTGCTATTGAAGTGTAAAGTATCAGACTATTTCTATTAAGCCTCTAATAGGCTATTTATAAATCACTGTGTCTCTTTAAGGCTTACAAATTCAGGAAACCCACAGAAACAATGAATTTCAAAGAAAACTAAAAGAGTAGAAATAATTACCCAAGGAAAAGTTTTTTGCACAAGGAAAACAAAAATAGTTAACAACTAACTTCATAAATGTTAGCACATATAATGCCACAGAAAAATCTATCCTATTTCTGTGTCAGACTCAAAGTCAACATCTTTCCATATAACCTGAGAATTTCACAAGAAATTATTCCCTATTAGTGAAAGCTACTACGTATTAGATTGTCTTGTTATTTACTGCTTATGGTGAGTGGTGCCTTAGCTTGACAGTTGTGGAAGAATATGAAAAATCTGGAGAAAGTCCTTGATTTCATGTAGTCTACAATTAAGACATGGCAGAGAAAATATCCCATAAACTGTACTATTTTTGGATGATATCGTCAGTAAATAATTTAACACTTGGGAGTAAAGAAAACAAATTTTCCAAGTCACAGCAGTATTATAACCATTTAAGAAAACCACTTAATCACAAAAATGTATAATTGCAGTGTCTGAACAAGAGGAGAGACATTCTGAATAATACATTAGAAGGTAACATGCTATTTAAAACTCCCATCTCATCATATGTTAGCATAACTTTCACCTATTGTTCTTTAAAGCTGCAAAACTATTTTTAAACTTAGATTTTCCTAAGCAGGAGAAATTTTACTGCTCCTTTAAAATATATATCTCAGCGACTACATCAAACTAAAATGCTTTTTACAATTAAGGAAATTGTCAACAAAATGAAAAGGCAAACTACTGAATGGGAGCAGATACTTGCAAATATCTAGTGAGGGGTTAATATCCAAATTATATAAAGAATCATACAACTCAATATCAGAAAAACAATCTGGTTAAAAAATGGGTAGCAAACCTGAACAGACATTTCTCCTAAGAAGACATAAAAATGGCCAACAGATGCATGAAAAGGTATTCAATATCACTAATCATCAAGGAAATATAAATCAAAACCCCAATGAGATATCACCTCATATCTGTCAGCATGGTTATCATCAAAAAGACAAGAAATTACATGCGTTAGAGAGGGCGTGGAGAAAAGTGAACCCTTGTGCACTGTTGGCGGGAATGCAAATTGGAGCAGACACTATGGAAAACAGTATGGAGATTCCTCAAAAAATTAAAAATAGAACTAACACACAATCAAGCAGTTCCACTTCTGGGAAATAAAAACATTAATTTGAAAAGATATGTGTACCCCTAAATTTATTGCAGCATTATTTACAATAGCCAAGAACAACTTAGCGACCTAAATGTTCATTGATAGATGAATGGTTAATGACAATGTGGTATGTATATTCAAAGGAATATTACTCAGCCATAATACAATAAAATCTTGACCTTTGTGACAACATGGATGGGCCCAGAGGATATTATGCTAAGAAAAATAAGTCAGAGAAAGACAAATACCATATGATCTCACTCATATGTTGAATCTAAAAAACAAAACAAAGCAGAAGAAGACTTATAGATACAGAGAGCAAACTGGTTTGCTGGTTTCCAGAGGGGAGGAGTTAAGGGGTTGTCTTGATAATATATATTTTTTTGTGCTGGTGGGAATAAATGAAGATCACGCAAATGAGAATAAGCGAAGGCTGTATATTCATGGAGTTTGCAAGAGAGTCAACCACCATCACTTTCATTTGACAAAAAACTCAAAGGCAGACAGGGGATTGTGAAAACTCTACAGTAGAAAAAAGGGAAAGCTTCAAGTGTGCCCTGATTGCAAGTTTTTGGCATGGAAAAGCTGGAGCTGGGCTAACTAGAAGCAGGTCATCCAATGTGGTTAGTTGGTGCAATATATAGTCTTTCTCTGGTTGGTCCTGAGTTGGAAGCAGAGAGGAAGGGAACAGGAGGACAAAGCTAAGAGAAACTGGCAGTTATTGACCAAGTACAGATTCTCTGGGGCTGATTGCTGCATACATAGGTAGTGGTTTGGCTTTCCGGACTGGCTGCTGTGAAGGTTGTGGTCAGAGTTTTATACATATATATATATATATATATATATATATATATATATATATATATTATATATATAGTCTGGTCATTGCCATTTGTATATTCATTCTCAAATCTTGATGCTTTTTTAAAAAGTTTTCTGCATTTTAAAACATATGTGCATTTTAAAACACCTAATTTGGGGTATGATGTTAACTGTGTCTGAAAAGAAAAAATGATATAACATATATTTTATGTACATATAACACAAATGTCAGAGGCAATCAGATATCCTAAGTCTACTGTTACTCCTCATCACCAATACTGTCTCTGTATTTTTTGTCCTTGAGAACAGTTCTTCTGTAGTCCAATTCAAACATGACACATTGGTCCTCTGTAAGCAAAGCTTCCATTTTCTCTGTCTGCCTTCATAGTACTTTTACTATAGTACTTTTACTCACTTCCAGGGAAAATGCCAGACAATTTTTCAGTGCTTTATGCCTTTGATGCCAGGATCAACCATGTGAATTGCTTTGGCCATGAGAACAAGGTGAAAGTGACTGTGCAAATTCCTAGCTTAGGCTGAAAGTCCAAATAATTTGGGTGATTTTGTGTGGCATTCTGTGATACTACATTTGCCATGAAAAGGACTTGCCTATGGTAACCTGCTGGTTCCAGGAGTTAGAGAACGTTTGAGAAACCAGCCAAAATGCAGATACATAAGTCCAACAAAGATTAGCCAAAACCAGCCTAGATCAGCCAAGCCCCCAGATACTGTATGCTAGTATGTTTTAGATGTATTTTTACAAAGCAAAGGTGTATATATACAGATTGCACTGAAGCTATATAAGTTTATATCAGTTTAGGAAAATAAAGTTCCCTGGATTTCTTAATGCTACTGTAAAAAGTCTTAGTCTTATAACAAATATAATAATAATGAAAAAGTTCGAAATATTGCAAGACAACGAAATGTAACACAGAGACGTGACGTGAGCAAATGCTATTGGAAAAATGGCGCCAATAGACTTGCTTGATGCAGGGTTACCACAGACCTTCAGTTTGTAAAAAGCATGATATCTGCGATAAAACAAAGCACCATCAATAAGATATGCCTGTATACAAAGTGAGATTATGACATGATCAAAGGGTTTTTTATATTCAATTCATGGAATTAGCACTAATTCCATGTGCTAATGGAATCTTCTTGATAAATAAAATTAAAGTTTCTGATTATGGGTGTTACAGAGACAATTAATATATTCTGAGAAAGGAATAACCAGATACGTATTGAATTTTCTAGTAAGGGACCTAATAACATATAGAGTACATCACTAATAAACCCCAGAAGATGTTGATTCTATGATTAAGGATCCCAGTGATTAAATTTTCTCTCTCTCCCTTTCTCCTGCTCTGCTTCTCTACGTTCTCTCCTCATTTTTTTCAAGATTATAAAGATATTTGAGAAAATTCATAGTAAATATAAACCCCAGGGATCACATACATTAAAATACCTAGTTACTTACCCTTGTTTGCTATAGATAGATGACTTGACTCTTACTTGATGTCCAGATTCAATCCCAGCATATTAATTTGTTTCAGTTTTTAGTATTAAAATTATGTCATTATTCTAAGTCACTTATCACAGAAATCACGAGGCAGTTCTTAGTTTGTAAAGAGCTCCTTAAATTTCAGTATTTATATAGCTTGAGAACATTAAAATTCACATTCTCAATGTTGTAGGTATAAAAAAATCAAATGGAAAATACATATTTGTCAGGTGTGATCACTGTTTATTGCAATGATTCAAAGTCCATAGAATATAACTCAAATTGTACTTCCTAATTGTGTGGTGCTAAAATTATAACTATATACAAGCTTTTGTTGTTCACTCAATTTTTCTATGCACTTATCAACTACCTTGATTTTGTTTCCTGAGTTACAGACTCAAGTATAATTGCAGAGGAGTGTGCTCATCTAAAACTATAAACGCATTCTTAAGAGAAGTTAGGAAGTCTCAATACGGCAGAGTCAAAAGTGCATAATAAAAAAACAGTGGATGAAAACTTTTGTTTGAAAAAATAAAATCTGCTACAAGTCTGTTGACTTGTTTAGGAGGTCGAATGAAAGTGTAAATCACACTTAAAGAATAAAAGACTAGTCATCACTATGCACACTAACATTTTCCCTCTTGGATCTTAAATAATTTGAGAAATATATTGAATGTCACTTGCATCCTGTTTAAGAAGAAAAACCTACTGCTGCTTTCAACCAATATTTTGGTGTATGATTTGTTTTTCTCTCTTCCCTATTTTTCTCACTTTAAATTTCTATTAACTTTAATTGATTTTACCTTATTTGCAAGTTTATTTGGAAAGTAGTAAAAGGAATACTAGCTTAGTAAATAGACTTTTCACAGTTATAGCATTAGTGTGTGTTTTGAAAGAGATTACTAAATAATTCTTTTCTATTTAAACAAAATGGTCTAACATATTTCCAGGTGTCTTTTGAACTATTGGGCTATTCATATTTAATCTATTAAAAAATCTACTTCACAAAATTCAGATTAAATTCTCCAAAACAAGAGAGTTTTAAAATACCTTAAAAAGTAGAAATTGTTCTTTTTACTGTAATTATATAAGTCTACTCTTTAAGTTCAGATTCTTAAACCGGTATATGGTCTATAATCTAGTCTGCAGGTTGCAATCAACACTCATTCATTCAACATATCTTGAGTGTTGTATATATGTCAGGGACCATACTAAGATAGAAATACAGATAAAAATACTCTGATAATAAATTAACTTATACCAATCAAAAGAGCTTTTATATTAAAATTAACTCTCTAGTGTAAACTTCCTGCTAGTGAAGTAATCATTAATTTAATGGTCAGTTTACAACAAACTACAATATATATTTTGAAATTATGTTAAAAAAATATTGCAGATGAAATCCTTTTTGCAAAAGTAAATGTATCTGAATGTATTTTAAAATTACATTTTTGGGAATTCCCTGTCGGTCCAGTGGTTAAGACTTGGTGCTTTCAGTGCTGTGGACCCATGTTCGATCCCTGGCCGGGGAACAAAAATCCTGCAAGACACGTGGTGCAGCCAAAACAAACAAAAAAAAAAACAAAAGAAAAAAAAATTACCTTTTTGATACATTCAGAACAATTATAAATCAAATTACTGAATCTATTGAGAAAAACTTTCAGAAATTTCTGGCATAGAAATTGTGTGAAATTTTGACTTCGATTTTCAAGTAACTTAATTACTAGGTTAAATGTGTCAATAACCCTTTCCTTAGTATGTGCTGAAATGAGGTGGTCAAGACTGAAATAAGTTATTTTATTTAAAACTCTTTTTTTTTTGCTGATTTCTGTAGAAACTTATTGAGGTAACTTGTATCTTGAATATTTATTAAATACTCCAGTAATCTCTACCACTTAATAATGAGAAGAGACACTGCTGAAAAATCATTATGAGATTACACAATGTATGTGTAGGTTTCCAATTTTTCCCCAGAAGTGGAATTACATTGTTCATAAATTGTTTAGAATTTAGATTAGGAGACAGTGGTGAGATAACAGTCTAGAAAATTTCATTTATTCATCAGTATAGCTTGGGGAAACACCTTCACTAGAAGCTCCAAATGATTATTAGAGTACATTGCCCGGCTCAAATCTTAACCTTCCACCTTACCATTTTCCTCAGTTTCTTGTACTACATAGATTATATCGCTTCTAATTCTTCTCATATTCTGTTATTGATATTCAAAACACTTTCCCACCTTCTGAAATAGAAGTTAATAAAACCTTTCCTAAGTTAAACTTTGTTGTTATATTTCCAATACCCCTCATCCAAAATTTTGAATTCTAAAAATTTCTGAAAAACAAGACCTTTTTTTTTTCTTTTTTCCTAGTACATCAGGCAGGGAGGGAAAGGTCCTTTCCTGAATCTAACTTGGTGGCAAAATGGAATCAGAAGGGTTGTGAGGCTATCAATAATCTTTAGTTCATAGTTTTAATGTGAACACCTATGCTTTACTAAAAAGCAGTTTGTTTACAGGGCGTTACCCACAATGCCCTGGAGATGCTAGGTAACAGACTTCAAAAGGACCACCGATATACTGACCAATATGTATGAAGAGAGAATGATATTTTCACCAGATAACTAAAGGAGGTAGGGATATTTATATCATAATCGAGAAAAAGATAATAACTTCAAATACAGAAACAATGGAAACATGTAGTCTAGAATTAACTACAGAGGATAGACATCTTATTAGAGAATAAGTATTCATAAATACTCATTTGCTTAAATCTTATTATGCTAATACATTCTTTATCCTTAATTTTTGAAGTTTGAATATGTCTTCAAAAGGAAGGATAGATATTTTGCCTAGACTTGAACCAAAAGCATTGGTGTCACATTTATGTTCCTTTACGCATCTTAATGAGTTGAAAGAAAATTTAAACGTTAAAATAAATATTCAGAATTTTAATCCTCTGGGTGTCTCCTTGCCATTTTTATGTGCATGTGTATATATCTCTCTCTGTGTGTATAACTTTAAGAATACATATGTATGTGTATATATATACTTTATATATTTACATATTTTTGAATATATGACAAATATGTTAGAAATGTGTGCATAGAGAAAACAATTTAAATGCAACAGAAGTTATTACTTATTCACTGTAATTAAACTATAAAGTATAATTTATTTCACAGCCTGTCAATTTTTAGGGCTGAAATTTATAAATGTTCTTTAACGCGAAAAGGGGAATAAAACCTTTACATCATATATTGCTAAACATCATTTTTCTGCTGCAGCTTATATGTAACATTAAGTGCACTGAAGTTTTAATTAATTTTAAGCTTTGTGACCATAGTATGCAACTTCCTTTAACAGAAATTGTTTCTGAATTATTTTGTATGATTGAATTTTAAAGAAAAACAACTCATTAAGAAACTCCTATTAAATGATGTACTTGCACTAATTAGGTAAGAATAAAAATTGATATCAATGTATTTTGATAGTTGGGATCATATCTGTTACATAAAATTATATATCCTAAGCAGTAAGATTTAATAAATGTATTTTTTACATATTGCTTCATTTTTCAAACATGTAGTAGTATGAACTAATTGAATCAAGTTGAAGAAAACAGAGATTGAAGAAGAAAATGTGTTCAACTTTAAATATTTGGGCAATCTGAGTGAATGGTATGTCAAAATTTTTTGTAGTATATTTGCTACTTTCCTCTAAGTCTGAAATTATATAAAATTGGATAGATAGATGATAGAGAGAGAGAGATGTTTATTTTTTGCTGAATTATACCCTTAGTGGCTAGCCTTCTTATATATTTGGTAATCTTGCTTTATGAAGCAATATTTCAGTCTTATTTATGGAACCCCTGCATGCCCATTTTGTATATGATTTATTCACAGAGAATTTATCTGTTTCTTCTGCTGTTGGCAGGTGGGGAGGTTCTTGCTTTTGTTTTAGGTTAGGATTAATCAGAGGCCCTAGCTAGGGCTACTCAAGTCTCTGCCCACTTCTTGCCTTATGCTCAGATTATTATTGCTTGTGTTTGTTTGTTTGTTTGTTTGTTTATCTCGGGGTGGGGGAGGAAAGTTCACTGGCAGGCTCTTTCTCTGAGACCAGCAACCTGACAGAGGGTGTCCTGTAAGGAGACGCGTCTTGGAGGAGGGGAGTCCCTCAGATCTCTTACTCACCTGTGATTCTGGAAGCAGAAGAATCATATTTATCAAGTGAATTTTGTTTATTTTATCAATAGGAAAGACAAGTTTAAAAGTTTGGTAACAGTCAATTTAATGTCTTGGCAAAACAGGCTTTCTAATACGCTATTTCTTGGAATATAAAGTTAGAAAGACATTGGAGGGAAAATGTTGGCAATGTATCAATATTCAAAATTCATATTATACGGGCTTCCCTGGTGGCGCAGTGGTTGAGAGTCCGCCTGCCGACGCAGGGGATGCGGGTTCGTGCCCCGGTCCGGGAGGATCCCAGGTGCCGCGGAGCAACTGGGCCCGTGAGCCATGGACGCTGAGCCTGCGCGTCCGGAGCCTGTGCTCCGCAACGGGAGAGGCCACAACAGTGAGAGGCCCGCGTACTGCAAAAAAAAAAAAAAAAAAAATTCATATTATACCACATAGACTTTATTCTTAAATTTAATTATTCATTTTTTAGAATTTATTAAATTTAATGTATTAAAATCTATCACTAAAAAAGTAAAATTATTTAACACTAAGTAGTTAAGATGAGGTCATTAGGATGGACCTTATCCAATAACTGATGTCCTATAAAGGGGGAACGTGGACATAAAGACACACACACTGGGAGAGTGCCATGCAAAGATCACGGCAGAGGTTGAGATGATGCTTCTACAAACCCAGGAATGCTAACGATTGCCAAGAAACCACCAAAAGTTAGGTGAGAAGCATGGAACAGATTAGCTCTCATATTCCTCGGAAGGAACCAGGCCTGCCAATGCCTTGATTCTGGACTTCTGGCCTTCTGAACTGTGAAACAATAAATTTCTGTTAAGCTATTTAGTTTGTGATACTTTTAGTATCCCTAGAGAAGTAATATCCTAGGAATTAAGGAAACATCAGTGTTCAATAGTTATTATAATGGAATTTTTTTTTTTGTCTTGGAGGTAGCCTAATATACTAGATGATTATTACTTGTTTATTTCTGATAAAATATTAATGATGTCACGTCTTTTTGGAAAGTCCAATAGACTATTTTTCATTTTTTTAACATATGAAGTAGCCCAAATAAGATATATTCATATGTATATTTTACATAGTGGGTTTCAAATTTTTAAAATTTATCTGATCAGATCCATCATGTTAATGAAGTATAGTTAATTATAAATGCTATTAAAGCTTCATTTTATAAAAATAGACAATTATAATTATGAAATGCATGCACCGTTTTATCTGATTGACAGCACTGAAGAAGTTTCACTGTGTAGATTATGTTAAAAGCATATCACATAGTTTCTATACCTCATAAATTACTTATATTTCTGAAGAATTATTTGCACAGATACTTAGGCAATATGGGGATATCAGCTCTTCTGAACTTTGGAAGTAAATTCGCCTATGTGTCACTTTGTCTTGTAGAAAGCATATGAAGAAGAATTTGAAAGATTTTCCATGCAGCTGGATAATACAAATTTTGCCAAAAAGTAGCAAAAAAGATTTTCTCTTTAAGTTCCTGGAAAGGCAGCTTTTAGGAGTACATTATTTCACCATTACCTGAAAAAAGTTAACTGTGTTCTTCATAGAATAGAACAAAGGGAAAAAGATTGTAATAATCTGAGGTATTAAATAGTTACTTCCTAATGGAATGAGCCTTTGAATTTTTTTTTTTTTAACTAGCTGAGTGTGTAGAAGACTCAATGGGAATATTTCTATGAGCTCTAACTGTGTCTATCAGAGTAGGATATGTGACCAGATGATAGTACTATGGGAGGAAAACTAACATTTATTCGTATACATTTTATCTAAAATAATAAATGATGCCTACTATGAAATCTTTACTGATATTTCATATGTGGATTGGCTCTGGAGTCCTCAGTAGGTCTGCCAGTCAGACAGGCATGTATCACATAGCACAGGCAAAATTTTGTAAGGGAAGCATGGCAGATTACCCAAAAAACAAGAGGGTACCAAAAAGCATCCTTATATTTTATTTGTGTAGTATGTGATGAAATAATATAATTTTTATGCAGCAGGTAAGTTTTACTAATAGCTTATCTTTAAAAAAAATTGGCTTAAAAAGAGTCTGCAAAGAATTCTGAGAAAGAAAATACTGGTAATACTAGAATTAATAAGCAAACACTCTCACTCACCTCCCCACAAAAAAGCAAAACATATTTTCCGCTAACTTACATGTGCTTTTCTCAGTAATGGTATAATATAAAAACAATGGTATATTTAACCACATTTGATTGAAAAATCATCTGAAAAACTCAAAATGATGATTTAAAGTATGATTTTTTTGGTCTACTAACACTAAAGATAAATAATCTTGGGCTTCTCTGGTGGCACAGTGGTTAAGAATCCGCCTGACAATGCAGGGGACACGGGTTCGAGCCCTGGTCCCGGAAGATCCCACATGCCGCGGAGCAACTAAGCCCGTGCACCACAACTACTGAACCTGCACTCTAGAGCCCACAAGCCACAACTACCGAGACCGTGTGCCACAACTACTGAAGCCCGCGCACCTAGAGCCCATGCTCCTCAACAAGAGAAACCACTGCAGTGAGAGGCCCGTGCACTGCAACAAAGAGTAGCCCCCTCTCGCTGCAACTAGAGAAAGCCCGTGCACAGCAATGAAGACCCAACGCAGCCAAAAATAAATAAATAAAATTTTAAAAAAATCTTACATTGAGAATTGAAATATTATTTGATAATAATAAATATAAGGCCCTTACAAAATAACATATTTTTAGAAAAATGTGTAAAAATATGTGCAACCCTTAGAAACTCAGTTTTGCAAAGATATAATATAATTGAAAATAATGGTCCAATTTAATATTGAAATTGTGAGTGACATTGAGTTCAAATCCATGCAGTGAACATCAAAATTCATTGTGTATCCTTGAACTTTTAAAATATCCTACCATGCCCATGTGAACGTTCTGTGCTGCCTAGGGTATTTTGATACACTCTTTGGACACATTAGCTCTGCATTATCAAGCTCTCATATCTCTGTGTTTCTACAAAGACATTGTTTTTTAAATTTTTATTGAAGTATAGTTGATTTACAAGTGTTAGTCTCAGGTCTACAGTGAAGTGATTCACTTATACACATATATTTTTTTCAGATTGTTTTTCATTGTAGATTATTACAAAATATTGAGTATAGTTCCCTGTGCTATACAGTAGGTCCTTGTTGGTTATCTACTTTATATATACTAGTGTGTACCTGTTAATTTCAAACTCCTCATTTATCCCTCCCCCCTTTTCCCCTTTGGTAACCGTAAGTTTCTTTTCTACATCTGTGAGTCTATTTCTCTTTTGTAAATAAGTGCATTTGTATCATTTTTTAGCTATTATATAAAGAGATATTATAATAGCTATTTTTCAATGAGTATCTACTATATAATGACTCTTTAGTACATTTATTTGAATCTCACACCAACAGTGCAGGATAGGAACTATCATCCCTATCAGGGACCCAAGATATCAAGGGTCCAGTGTTGTACAACTAGTTATTACAGGATCTGGGTATTTGACACAAAGAATATTTGACCTTATTTTTCCTGTTATACTGATCACCTTTCAGTAACACAGGGCTTCTCCAAGAGCGATATGAGAATCCATAAACAAGAAGTGCTAATTATCGATATAATTCTTAACCAGTAATAAGTGACTCATTAAAGCCCACACTTGAAAAATATTAAATTTCTGGCTAAGACTGTTGTGTGTAGAGCTACCAGTTCCTCACCACCATACCAATATGATATCCCTAAAGGAAGTCAGTGCCAAGTTCCAGTGTCTACCTAGAGTCTTGACGACAGTATAGAAAAGAGATAGGTACCTTTTCATGGTATTCTTCAACAAACTAAGAAAATAATTTTTCTCCAGAAAGCCTTCTACTTTTCAAAATATTTGAAAAGACCTGTGGCAAAATAAATGACTTTCTGATAGATCTGCTTACCATATTGCTACATAAGGAGACGAGCACTTTACAGAGAGACTGCACTAATTACAGTAATAATAGTGCCATTTTTATAGTACTTTGCTCAACACTCAATGCCTACCCTGAAAATAATAAACTTTACTGTTATTTTATAGGCAGACTGACATTGGAGCCCTCAGTAAGTCTTCCTATCAGATAGGCATGTATCACAAAGCAAGGCGAGGTTTACTAAGGAAAACAAGGCAGAACAGCCAAAATGTAAAAGAAGGTACCCCAAACGTCCTCATATCTTTATATCTGTGTCATGAAGTAAACTTGCATTGTATTATTCTAACCACACACAAAGAAAACGATTTAGGTCATATATGAGGCAAATAAACTCAGGACTCAGTAGACTCAGGACTCACAGCCATGGTTTCACACCAAACTGCAAGACATTACCATGCCACTGCTCCCATTCTGGCATTTTAACAGCTGCTTTAGTAAATAGATTGTTTTCTGAGTAGATTTTATATTGATTTTCATTGAATAAATTATATATAAGATGGCATAAATATTTTAATTTCTTTATGTACTTTAGGATAATCTCGGACACAAATATTTATATTCAAATGCATTCTTAGCACAGTCTATTTCTTCTCTTACTGCATGTAGGGGGATGCTAGTAAGACATGCCAAGTTTGTTACGTAAAAAGAAAAAAAGGGTTTCAGTATTTTGATGATCTGCAGACATAATCCAGATATGTACATATAGCCTAGGCCTATACATATAACTGATTAAGGGGTTACATTAGCCCAGTCAGTGAAAAAAAAAAAAAAATCAGTCCTATTTGTATCCAGGTAGAGAATGCTGTATAACTTCACAGCCATAGAATGCTTGATTAGCCCCTCTTTATCCCACTCTCTAGTTGGTCACTTATTTAATCTGTTTTATTCGCCAACTCTTGTCCAGAAACAACTCTTTTAAAGATCTTCAATAACTTCCTAACACAAAATTAATGAGATTTATTTAGCCTTTGACACCATTGACATAGTTCCAATTTTAGATTAGCCATTAGCCACTCCATAAATTTATTTTTTAACTTCTAACCTCAAACCCCAGCAACAAAAACTATGAGTAGTAACCTTCTTTCTTAAATGTTTTCCACAGGAATAATGAATATGTAGCCTATTTACATGTATATTTGTCTACCTTTATCTATTAGCTGTAAGCCCTTTGAGGCTAGAGAATCTTATTTTTCTTTGCAACCTGAAACAACACAATAAATATATGCTGAGCTAATTAGTTAACTGAGAAAATAATGAAATGTCTTTAGATTTTGACATTATTGTTCACATCTCCTCATAATTCTGCCCGTCATTTATCCCATGCCACCTCTTTCTTTTGGCTCAGTACCTAGAATATTTATTATTCCGTTGTCTTTTTCCATTCTGTTGACCATGTTCTCTTTAAAATTTTTGGTGTTCTCTTCCTCATTGTGTAGACTCTTCCCCATAGTATTCTTATTCTTATTTTTCCTACAGATTCTTTCCACATTAATTTAATATGCACAGGAGATGTTCTGGATCAGAAATGGATTTACTATTAATTACTTCACAGTAGAGAATTGTGTTGTATCCCTCGCCCCAGTGCTTACTTGTGGGTAACACAAAAAGAGCCGTACTAAATACCCCATATGACTTGTCAAGTATTCCATTTGTGAAGAGTAAGGGGAAAAATTTTTTTTTCCTTTGCTTCTGAAGAGGAAGGAAGCAGGCCTCCTTGAAAACATAAAAGGTCTGAGTCATTTACTGGTGTGTAAATAAAATATCTACAGCAGCCAAATAGTCCAGGTCTCTTGTTTGAGATCTAGAGATATCTCCAAGTTTGGGGACTTTATTCCTTTTCATTTGTAAATACCTAGGTAGCTGGCTCCCTGGTCATCCTAACCCCTTAGAGCTTAATTCTGAGACCTAGTCTGAGCTGTATCCATTTGTCTTTCTAAGGGATCAAAGTAATTCAGTAGACAAATGGCTACAGATACAATCTCATGTCACGTAGGAGTCTCAGGGGTCTAGGACTTTGCAGGAGCACTGAGAGATCTAGGAAGGTTTTATTTCTCTATGCTAAGGAGTTAAAAAGTCAGTAATCTTTCAGTCAAGGATTGCTAGGAAATCACACTATTGATATATTACAAGTGTACTTCAAAATATATCCATAAATATGACATCTTGAAGTTTGTGGTAATAGCGAAACTAGAATTATAATTTTCAAAATATAGAAGAGTTAAATACATTCTTCTATATGTGGCAGCTATGTTGCTAAGTACTAGTCTTCAAGGATGACACAAATTTTATTAGCCTCTAAGACAGTTTAGCAGATCTTCAGGCCACTCTTTCTCACCAAATAAGAATCATTCATCTTCTGAAATCTCATAAACTCTACCTCCTTTTCGGTTGTTATTTTTAAAGCATGCTCATCATGTGTGAATTGATTTATCTTTACTCTTGATTTCTGATATTGAGATGCTTCCTGACTTTTTATCATAAGTACACATTCTTCATATGCATACATCCAGTCTGGAATTTTAAAATATAACTAATGAGAGAACTGAACTGCTTCATCATCTTATCTCTTTAATCTTGTTCAATAACAGTTTTCACCCTTTCTAACAGCACTCCTATTTTATTCAATATCTTCAAAACTCAAATTAGTAAGAGAAAACTTTGATGTTAGCTTTCTTTTCACAGAAGATCACTGAGCATGATCTTGTCTGAATCCTTCCCACTGCATGCTGAACACCATTTCGTTTGCATTTTATTGTTATGTGACCTAAACAAGTTTTCATGCAAGGATAACAGCCCGAGGGTGGCATTGATCTTTTATTCAGTCTCAGCTTTTTGTTTGTTATTTTATTAATAATATTTTTTAGTCCAGGAATGTTCATTTGGTTCCATTTTGTTGTCTTTGTTTCTCTCCTGAGATTTGAGAGTGCTTTGTGAGATTTGCATTCTCTGAAACCATGTTCAGTTGAGAATAGTTACAAAAGATGCTTTAAGATGTTGTCTGTTAGTGCCAATATCTTGTTTATTTCATATCCGATAGCTCAATTAGAATTTTTGGACAGTTAGCTTTTGGACTCAATTAGCATTCTTTGCTCCTGAGAATGTGTCATATTTTTTATTTCTTCATTTTTCAGTTAATTTTGATTGTATCCTTGGTACTGAAAAGGTTAAGTTGTGGGGATTCTGGGTCCTGTTATTTTTTTTGTCAGCATTTTTTCCTTAATTTTAGCAAGAAATATTTGTCTAAATTGTGGACTGTTTCTTGAGCAGCATCTCTGGTCTCAATTCCCATCTAGTTCCTTCAGCTGGCTGGTTTGAATCTGCTTAACCCATGGTTCAAGGTTCAGTCTGTCGACTGAAAAAGAAAAACCAAAGCACAACACGAGAGCTTTGAGTTTTAGTTTTATTTGAGGACTTACCCTGAGGACTGTAGCCCGGGAGACAGCGTCTCGGATAGCTCCGAGGAACTGCTCCGAAGGGTCAGTATACGTGTGATTTTGGCGAAGGAGGTTTGTGCAACCAATCATATGTGTCCATAGAAGGTTACTGCGAGTCACAAGGAGCAGATGAATCCATTAATGATTTTAGTGCTTTTCTAGGTATGAAAAGATGCAAGAAATTGTGTTCATCAAATTTTTTTCCTGAAAGTATCTAACTGTCTACAGGCCTGTTCTGCCAGTTTTTCCCAGAGCACAGAGTGTTCATGCCTGATCTCTGTCCTGAGCTCCTCTCAGGGACTGTGAAAGGTCAGTGACTGCAGTAGCTGATTACTTCATTCTTGTAGAACCAGATGGTGAGCTACACTTTTTTAGTTGTCAAGTCAAACTACAGAGGGGCCTGGTTTGGATAACCCCTCTTTAGCATTTTTCCTTCTGAAATTCTTCTAATCTTTTCAATGTTCATAGTTACTCAGCTTCTCGTTCCAGTTTTCCAGGAGAGAAAGACTGGTCTTCCCGGTGTGTACCCAGCAGGTACTGTATACACCACACGGACTGCTCCTGGTTTTAGATTAAGACCCACAGAAACATTCAGGGTCTTGTTCACTTCCCCTTCTCTCCTCAAAGGGCATTGCATCCTCCATCAGAATCTTTCTGCTTCTGTCATTTCTGCATTATCTGCATATTTTTTGGTTTGTTCATTTGTTTTACCATAAATTTCATACCAGTTGATTTTTAGTCCATCATATCAGGAATCAGAATCAGTACCTGTTATTGAGAAACCCAACATATTAATCTTTTTTTCATGGGCAAAATATACTTTGAAATATATTCATAGCTTTTTTTAAATTTCTGAATTATTGCATTGGACTTAAAATTATAAGTGATGATTGCTTGCAGCTAAGAATGATTATTACAGCAGTATTTTTAACTTTGTTGAAACAATATTGTCCATTCTGAAATGCAATATAGTATGTGATCAAGTACTTATATATCTATGAGGAAGCACAGATCTAAGTCTAATACTAGGATAAGCTCAGTTTTATTGGAGAGATAACCTTTTACATATTCATTTTCTTCATCTATAAAATGAAAATAAAATTCTCTATCTAATAGATTCCCATTAAATTAGATAGCATATGTAAATTATGCAGTAAAGTTTCTGAAATAGAACCAATAGTAAAAAAATAAACATTATTACTCCTTACCCAGTAACTTCCATTCACTTCCAGGGAGCATAGTACTTTTAAAATATATATATGGGTTTAGTAAATAACTACCCCTGCAGCTACTGTACATATCACAAAAACAAAACAAAGCAAAACCTGTTGAATTTAAGCCTACAGTCTACATGTGAGAAATAAGGGGAGTATTAATTTTCACATACCCATTGTATATTTTGTATATATAGTACGCACACAGTGCCAAAAATCAAAATATTATCAATTTAAAATGGTATATAAATAGGGCCAATCAAAACAAAGAGGATTATTTAAGTCTATTTTCTAACCTGTGATATATTTATATTAGATTTAACGGTCTTTTTTTGGAAGGAGGTAGGCTGTTGAGAAAGAGATAGAATTAGTGGGAAGTGGCTTGAGGAATTTATATAATTTGGGAGCTTATATATTTTCATACACGTTGTTTTCATTACCTTCTCTCTGACCCGCAATGGTGAAACCTTTCTATTTACTTAACATTTATCTGTTGGAAGAGGAGGAAGATCTCCTCTCCTCTAGTAGCATCATCTTCTTGAAAACAAACAAAACAGTAAGCACATAATTTTCAACTTGACTACAAAGATGTAACATGCATTCGAAGTATCGCAGATTTTATGATTTCTTTAAAAAATGAGGATGAGAAGAGGATTGTATGTAAGGATCACTACTAAAAACTCTAGCTAATAGCTCTGTACAAATTCAGGGCCAATTAAGTATCACATCCTAAATACAAGGAAAATAATCTATTTATCTTATCAGGAATCCCTTAAGTGATAAAAAGGCTTTTCTGATGATAAAATGAAGTGTTTTGACTGGATGAGTTCAAGGACTCCTTTTAATCTACAAGGTCTGCTTTTTTTCTAACCCTAAATATGTCATCAATGTTGCCATCACCAGTCACAATATCTGATATGTAGTTGGTGCTCAGTCAGTATTTATTAGAAGAATGATAAGCAAATATATACATATGTGAATTTTTCTGTTTCAGATTTAAAAATATCAAGGTGAGAAAAACCATGTGAAGATCTTATTCAAAAACGTTACCTTTAAAATAAGGTAGAGTCAAATTTAACCAGAATGTGCTGTAACAAATTTAGAGAGAGGAAAAAACCCAGAAAATATGAAAATAGAGATTTGTAAAATAATTTAAGGTTTCCTCCAACTCAGTAATCTCAATAGTATTTCATTTTTAATAGATATTTCCAAAAGTCCTGATTGCTAGTAGCACATAACCTGTGATTTCCAGAAAATACAAGAAAGATTTCAATTCTTTATACTCTTGCCATGTAGAACACTGACTCCAGGGTACTGCTGGCCCAGAATGGGCAAGATTGAGGTCAGGGGTGAGGTTGCATAAAGGTAATTGCGATTTGAGTTAAAAGGTTTTGTGGTATTCTGGAATTAATGAGTCAACAAGTCTCTCTTCCCACCCCACCATCAAACTAGGAGCACCTAGTTTGTGTTAAGAGATACTCCGTTATTAGAGAAAAATGTGAATATATATTCAAAGCCAGAAACTGTAAGCAAGATGATAGATGAAGCGTTAGTGACAGCTTTTGCTTCGGAGTAAATGGTTCACTCGATATTCTGAGCTTACACATTTTTCACATGAACAAGTTTTGCCAAATGAATAGTTTTTACGTTAATATATTGGGTTCACATTTGCAACCTGCTCTTTAACAAAATGCATTAACAGCAGGGCTCAAAAATGAATAGTTTGCGATGGCAATACCACCTCCCTGTTTTCTTCTAAATCCTGTTATGAGAGCCAAGAGGAAATGTGGTCAGCCTTAAAAATAATTTTGTGGAGAAGAAAGTATAGAGCTTCAAATAATAGGAGAAGTGATGGTTGTAAAATCTGGGGAAAACTGGGATAGCTAAATTTTTGTCTCTATTTTTTGTATCTGTGATTTGATATCAGTGGACATTTTGTATAATTGGGAATAAAAGAAAATTAAATGTTTTGACATAATAAGAAAAATATCTTCTGAGAAAAGTATGCACAGGCATGAATACATAGTTCTTAGGCTCTGCCTTACTGAGGTTTCAGAGAATGCTGTTTTGGCTTGCTTTGTTTGTTTGTTTTTATTAGAATTAAGGAGTGCTGTGAGAGCACAGCTGTTCAGAGAGAAAGAAAAAACATAGTTGGTCAACTAATGTGAAGGAGCTAGTATATGACAAAGAAATCTAAACCTAAACTGAGAAGACAGCAGATATTATTCTTTTTTAGAAAATATAATATCCATCAATAGAGGACAATTATTATTACTGATAAAGAAGCGATGACATTTTCTTCTTTCCTCTACACCTTTTTCTTCTTGTTCTTGTACCTGTATTTTTATGTATAGGACTATTTTTTCTATATGAGGGACCTTGTACCTGTACCTTTTTATCACAGCAATGCTTGCTCACATCTACTTAAACCAACTGATTAGTTTTCCAAAAGATTCATTTATCACAACAGTAAAGGCAAAGGGTAACCTATGGACTGACTCACATAATTTGTTTACCAAGACTGTGATTGGTATAGAGAGAAAGAAACGTAAGGAGCTTCTTTTGAATATATTGAATATTTAAAAGATAGAAAAACTGAAAATGCAGAGGAAGCATTAAAAAAAAAAAAAAAAAAGCAGACCAGTAAGATAAATATTGTCTCATTTATCAGCCCATACCTACTAGCTTCTCTTTCCTACAAGGATAATTTTCTATGGTTAATTTCTAAGTGATGTGTTTGTCAGACCATTTAAATGTGCCTGTGTCTCGCAGCAATGATGAAGAACAGTAAAAACAAAAACAAACAAACAAAAAACCTCTTTGTTAAATACTTTGGAAAAGTCTATAAGAGTGTGAAAGCCACCATGACAAAAAGGAAATATCCAATATCACTGAAGTATTGACCTTCCAAAGACATTCATATCTCCCTCCCTTCCACATTCATTAGTCTCCTTCTTACCATGCAATGGACAAGAAGGAAGCAATGAAATTTATTTTTCCTTTTATTAAAAATTCACTTTTGTATCTCCTGGAGAAACTAATATAGACATTTGCACACAATAAATTCTCAATAAATATTATAAAATTCAACAAAATTAAATTGTATTGACTTTGTAGGTTATATGCATCTTACTTTTATTCAAATATTTATTTTTCAAAAACATAAAATGTTAAAGTGAAGACACTTTAAAATTTGATCAGGGTTCCCTGGTGGCGCAGTGGTTGGGAGTCCGCCTGCCAATGCAGGAGACGCGGGTTCATGCCCCGGTCCGGGAGGATCCCACATGCCGCAGAGCAGCTGGGCCCGTGAGCCATGGCCACTGGGCCTGTGCGTCCGGAGCCTGTGCTCCGCAGCAGGAGAGGCCACAGCGGTGAGAGGCCCACATATCGGGAAAAAAAAAAAAACAAAAACTTGATCATTTTAATGAAATAAGCATTACAGATTGTCAAATAATTTTGCCAGCATGCAGAAGATTTTGTGTTTGATAGTGAGAAGGAGGGGTACTGTGTGGAAACCCTTAACAATTATAAATGTCAAAGATAAATGTAATATAATTCAGTGTTCTATAATCTATCCAAGACTGTACCCAAATTATTGTTATTCTTTAATATAATTTTGATTATGTTATTGTTAAATGGCCATATATGAACTGATTTATCTTAGTCCTGTTGATTCATACAGCCATTGAACTAATGCAAACAAAACAGAATTGCATTGAATAAAATCACACCTACAAAATTAGTGCTGTTCAAATAACTCAGACATTTAGTGACTATATCTCAAACTCACATTGCAAAACACAAATTTCTATACAAAATTGACCTTGATCTACCACAAACATTAGATACACTTGATAATTAATTTTTCCTGATGTATTCGTGTGGCTTCGAGGAGATGTCACTTGTCTGGCTTTGCTTCCATCCCATTGATTTCATTGTCAGTCTCTTTTCATTACTGTACTCCCATATCAAAATGGTGGACTGTCTCAGATCTCAGAATTTGGTTCCCTTTTCCTCTACCTTCACATGTTCCCTGAGAGATCTCTTCCCGGCTATGTGACCTCTGGTTCTAGTGTATCCAAATTTACATGTTCATACTTCTTCCATGCCCAGATTGGTTTATCCAGTTACCTACTAAATTTGGGTATGCTTATAGGCATCTCAAACTCAACATGTTCATCAATGATCTTCTAATATTTCCCCCAATATCTCCTTTACCTGAGTCCCCCCTTATCTCTGTTGATGGCAACACCATCCTTCCAGTTGCTCAAGACAAAAAAATAAATAAATAAATCAGAGACAATCATGATTTTTCTTTTTCTCTCATAGACTGTAACACATATCCAGTTCACCCTGAAATCCACAAGCTTCACTTCAAAACATATCCAGGCTTTCATTACTTTCCCTACTTCAACTGTCTCACGCAGCCCTCATCACCATCATCTTTTACCTGTATTATTGTCGACACTTCCAACTGACCTCCTTGTTTTCACCTTTGCTACTTCAGGTTTATTCTCAACATAGTAAGGTGTTATTTAACTTGAGTTAGGTTATGTCTCTCATCTCAGAACTCCCCCACCGATCACCAGTTCAATCAAAGCCTAGAAGGCCCTAAGTTATCTTCCCTCTCTTCACATAACTACTGACAAAAACTGCCCCCCCCACCGCATCTCCTGGCTTTATCTCTTACTACTCTCCCCCTCACAGGTTTCCTTCCTGCTGCTTATATTTTTATTGAATGGATAAATAAGATCATCTCCCATGGTTGATCCAGAGAAATAAATTATACCAGTAAGCAAATATTATGTTATTTTTTACATACTCAGTTTGTGTGGCCATTATCTTCACTAAAGAATTTTATAAAAGGCATAGAGAATATTCTTAACTATGTAAAATATAAAGAAAAAAGTTTTAAGTTTTACTTTCTCAAAATAATTTTTTAAACCTGTTATTAAAAAATACATGAGTTATTATAAATTCCATGATTAGATTGCACAGCTATACAGTTTAAAAACATAGAGGATGATTCATTTTCTAAAATATGTTTGAGAGGTGTCATTAAGCGTAAATTAGACAGTCTTAATTTTCAAAGAAAGGTACAGTGTTCTGAATTTCCTTGAAATTGCAGTCAAGCATATTTAGTCACGTGTTAATGATGTATCTTTAGCATCAGTTATCAGTAAATCATTCTTCCAAGTTGAGAGTAGAAAACATGTGCTGCTTCTTATCACAGCAAGGCTCTGACTTACTTCACCGCAGGGCTAGAACGTTATAACCTACTAGAATTACCAGGCACATTTCATGTGAATGCACAGTAAAGACCACACTATGCTATACAGTGAAGTAAAAGAAAATGTTCTTTGGAAGCAGTCCAACATGCTGAGACTTGCCTATGATTTCCATATTAAACAGTACTGATGAGCTTGAAGAGATGAAATAGAAAATATATTCAAAGAGGATAAAGTAAAGGGCCACTAATCAGACAAAATTAATTATGTAGCTATTTAAAAAACTGTATTTTTGCAAAGTTTGTCTTGAATCAATGTAAAGCTCTTTTAAAATTTCAAATGCATGAAATAGGGTAGAAATAAGAGAAAACAGAAAACTTTTTGAATGTCTCCATTTGAGATTTGGAAAATAAGGATAACATTTAAATCAACTCATAGCTTTGAGATATTTTTGAAATGTTAGATTTTGATCCTAACTGGGAATTTTACAAAGCAGCTATCTTTAATTCTAAACTTAAATCTATTTAAGAATACTCTGTTTTTCAACACTGTGCTACCTGGATTATGAATTCTGTGGAACTAGTTTTTTCTTTTCACTCCTTAAAATTACTGTTATAAATTTCACATAGATATTAATATCTCATGTATATAGTAATGAGTAGCGCTGTAAGGAAAGCAGCTCTGGTAAGGACTCTAGTATAGTCTTGAAAATGTGTTTTCTTACCCAATTTAGAAGGCCCAATTCAGAAACCAAATATAATGGAGTTTAAGGAAAATAACATTAAAATTAAAGGGAATATATGGTACAATACTTAAATACTACCTTGAAGTAACAGATCTCAAAAAATTAAAGCTTTTTTAGACATAGAAAGTTTTTGCAAGAATCACTTCCAACCATGTAATACATAACCTCAGAAGTTTGTAGATACATAGGGAAATAAAGTTTATGGTGATGTTTCTCTAATTTTTTTTCCAAAGGAACCACATTTCTACTTTTCATTGCTTAGACATTTAGACAATCATAACCTTTGAATGTGACAAAATAAAAATGAAATAATTTTTACTTATACAGAATAGTATGTTCTCGACACAGCCAAATATTTAAGTAATTTCAGAGTTAATTCACTTCTAAGAGGTATACGTGGTAGAGAAAAAAAATTAGGAATACGATAACACAGGGTCTTATCCATATATAATATAATTCCTGTTTCTTCAAGACAAAGTTTGCTTTAAAAATATGTCTTACCAATATTTACTGTAAAAGCCTAGAATAACTTTTTTTCTTCTGGTTTTATTGAGATAGACTCAACACACAGCCCTGTGTAAGTTTAGGGTGTACAGAATAACAATTTGACTTGACTCACATATGCCATGAAATGATTATCACAGTAAGTTTACTTAATATCCATCATCTTGTGTGTCTGTCTCTCTCCATCAGTCTATCTACCTCTCTATCTGTCTATCTATCTATCTATCTATCTCTCTACCTCTCTACCTATCTACCTGTCTATCTATCTATCTGTCTGACTATTTGTCTGTCTATCCATCTGTCTGTCTATCTACCTATCTGTCTATCTATCTATCTGTCTGTCTCTGTCTATCTTGTTATCTCCCCTTGTGATGAAAACTCAGGATTTACACTCTTAATGACATATATACACATATATATGTTATAAGCTGGTGGTGAACTCTAGTTATCATGCTGTAAGTTATATTCTCAGTAGTTATTTATCTTATAACTTGAGGTTGTGCCTTTTGACTATGTTCATCCATTTCTCCCTATCGCACCCTTGCATCTGGCAACCACAATCTAATCTCTTTTCCTCTGAGTTTGTTTTTGTTTTGTTTTGTTTTAGGTTGCACATCTAAGTGAGATCATGTAGTATTTGTGTTTGTCTGACTTTTTTCACTTAGCAGAGTGCCCTCAAGGACCATCCATGTTATCAGAAGTAGCAGGATTAAATCATTTTTATGGCTGAAAAATAGCTCTCTCTCTCTGTCATCTACAACTCTTTTGTTCATTTGTCCATCAATGGCAACTTAGGTTGTTTCTATGTCTTGGCTACTGTAAATAATGCTGCTATGAACTATGAATATGGGGTGCAGATGTCTCTTCCATATAGTGTTTTCTTTCCTTCAAATATATTCCCAGAAGTGGAATTGCTGGATTGTATGGTAGTTCTATTTTTAATTTTTTGAGAAACCTCCATACTATTTTCCATAGTGACCGGACCAGTTTACATTCCAACCAATAGTGTACAGGGTTAACTTTTTTCCACATCCTTTCCAGCATTTTTTATCTTTTGTCTTTTTGATACTAGACATCCTAACATGTATGAGTTGATATATCATTGTGGTTTTGATTTCAATTTTCCTGATGATTAGTGATGTTAAGCAGTTTTTCATGTATCTGTTGGCCATTAGTATGTTAATTTTATGTGACGACTTAACTGGACTAAGGACTTAACTGGACTAATGTCCAAATAGTTGGTAAAATATTATTTCTGGTGTGTGTCTATGAGAGCGTTTCCAGAAGAGATTGGCATTTGAATTGGTAGACTGAGTAAAGATCACCCTCACCAATAAGGTTGGGCCTTGTCTAATCAGTTGAGGGCCTGAATAAAACCAAAAGGTAGAAGAAGAGCAAATATGATCTTTGCCTGAGCTGGGACATCCTTCTTCTGCCCTCAAACATTGACACTTCTTGTTCTCAACCTTCAGATTCACAGTGAATTACACCACAGCTTTCCTGGTTCTTCAGCTTGCAGATGGCAGTTAGTAGGACTTTCTGGTTTTCATTATCACATTAACCTATTTGTATAATACATAGATAAGTAAGTAAATACGTAAATATACACAGAGATAGATAGATATTCCCATTGGTTCTGTTTCTTTTGAGAACAGTGACTAATACATACATTAACCTCTATGTTCTTATATCTTGTTTCAATTTATAGCCTTTACAGTAGAGATCATCACTTTTTCTGTCTCTACCCATAAATTAAGAATAAAATGTAAATATTGGGACAATGTCTAATGCTATTTTAGTGCCTCTCAAACCTCCCCATTTCTCTCCGCTAGTATACTTGAAGGGACAAATTGAATGCTCAGAAAATGTTTCCTGACCAGTTGAATGAGTAAGTATATGGAGAAATGAAAAAGCATAGGCTTTGTCTCACAAGGCAAAACATCTGTAGAGAAATATTTTGTGATGGTTAATTTTATGCATCTACTTGGTTAGGCTGGTCCCCAGCTGTTTAGTCAAACACCAGTCTAGATGTTATCTTGGACAACATCTGTTGCTATGTATTTTGTAAACGTAATTAACATTTACAATCAGGTGACTTTAAGTAAAACAGATAACCTTGCATAACATGGATACACCTGATCCAATCAGTGAAGGGCTTAAGAGCAAAAACTGAAGTTTCACAGAGAAGGTTTCCACACTGTTGTCTTGTCCTATGGGTTTCACACTTGCCAAACTACAACTAGGTAAGACAATTCCTTAGAATAAATCACATATATACTTTTAGATATATTCTGTTATCCCATTGATTCTGTTTCTCTGGCGAATCCTGACTGATATAGATTTAATTTACATCTATGTCAGATCTTATTTTGTCATTTTATTGACTGCTTACAGTATTATAATTGAAATAAAGTTGAGTAATATGATGTTTAAATTAAATGCAATGTGAAATTTAAAAATCAAGACAGATAAAACTATGAAATTATGTTAGAATCATTTCTAAATGCTGTTTTATATTGAGTTAAATCATGTTTTGATAATCTTATGTAACTATCTGTCTTTCATACAAACCCTAATTATTTATATCCAAACAATAATTTGATCAGACTTAATGTGATTCACTCTCAGTATAGCAGATCCATAAAAACTTAATCTTGTTTGGAAAAATTTTGAATAAACAATTTTGTTTATCTGACGTGGGCTTCATATTATTTAATGAATATATAACCCGGAGAAAACTCACTTATATCTCCTTTGTAGTCATTTGCAGAGAATACATTAATTCATACATAATTATATATGATTGTTTTACTGCTTATAAAGTTTTTCTTTCAACTGATGGATTGAGCAAAAGTAAGTATTGTTATTTTTGTTTTAGTAAAAAAAAATTTAAGAATAACATGGTGCATGATAATTTGACCCATTGAAAAGTATATTTTTAGAGGTCATGATGTACATTTTTATAGGGCAGCAATGAAACATGCTCTATTATTTAGGTAAAATAATCGAGTACCAATTCCAGTGTGTGTGTTGCGGGGGGTGGTTCCCCACAGCACCAAGCCATTCTCTGACATCAGCTGAGTATCCTACAATTAAACTCAATTCTGACACTATCTATGGAGCTAGCATCAGATCCCACAAATTAAGGGCTCAGTCCTATAAGACTGCCCTCCCCCACCAACTTCAGATGCCAACTGCAAGTCCGGATTGTCACCTGGGCTTCTGATCATCCAACTATAGAGTACAAGTTCCAACAAAGCGCTCCTCAGGTTTGATTAATTAGCTAGAGTGTCTTACAGAACTCAGAGAAACTTACTAGATTACTGGTTTATAAGGACATAACTCAGGAACAGCTGGAGGGAAGCAATGCATTAGGCGAGGTATGGGGAAAGGGCCAGGAGCTTCCGTGCCCTCTCCTAGCATGCCAGCTCTCCCCAAACATCCACGTGTTCCGCAACCTGGAAACTCTCTGAACCTTGTGCTACTGACATATTATGGAGGCTTCCTTACATAGTCATAGTTGATTAAATCATTGCCACTGGGATTGATTTCAACCTTCAGCCTCTTCCTGGAGGTCAGGAGGTGGAACTAAAATTCCAACACTCTAATCACATGGTTGGTTCCCCCGGCAAACAGCCCCCATCTTTAGGTGTAATCCAAAAGTCACCTGATTAAACTCAACTGATATGGGATTGAAGTGGTTTGTTATGAATATTAAAATACCTTGTTTGCTCTTATCCCTTAGGGAATTCCAAGGGTTTTAGAATGTCTGCGCCAGAAGCCAAATGAAGACCAAATATTAATTTCTTATTATAAACCATAATGCCACATTAAGATATATGAAATTAGATGCTATCTAGTAAACATATCAATAGGTTACAACATTTGGAGCAAATAAGCCAAATGAAAATTTCATTAAATTTTATTTTTTAATATTCGAAGACATTCTATACACTTGTTAAAACTAGCAAATGGAAAAAAAATAAGATGTATAAACTTCTGATGTGTGATTTTGATATTTCCTTGACATTCATTACAAACAGGCAGCATATTATATACTACAAATTGACATTCACTAGAAAAATAAAGATTGAGCATTTCCATTACTGATTTGTTTGTTTATACTTAATTTTTCAGTTGAAATGTCCTGATTTTTTTTATCTTTTAAAAACTCCATTTTTCCTGGAGCTTGTGAACTGCACATATTTAAAACTCTTAAAATATGGATGTGAGCAATTTCACTCCATTAACATTTAAATATGAGTTGTGTATGGCAATTACAGCAGTATCTAACTGAAATTAGAGAACTGCAGATTACCATAGGGAGAAGATGAAACATCAAATAAGTTGTAGTGCCAAATGAAGTCTGAAAGATACTAATTTCATCATACTGTATACTAAATGATATCTGTACATCCTAGAAAAGCAAGTAAATCCATCCATATAGAGAAGCTGGACTAAAAATCAATAGTATAATAGCAATCAATCATCATATGAACATGACAATAATAATATGTATCAGTTATACAGTACTGTAAATGACTAATGTTCTCCAGATAATGCAAATAGAATAAAGGTATAAATTAATTGTCAAACCTTTTGCAATTTGAAAACCTTTTCATATACTTGCCAGTTAAACTCAGAAGTTTATTAGGCTTTGATTCTCTACGTACACAAAGTATATTTCAAAATCCTGTAATTTTGATTTTGAGTGACTAGAAAACAATTATCATAACGAAAAGCAATGGACAGGTCAAACAGATCACAGTGAAATAATTTTCTTGGAGGTGAAAATGAGTTTTCTTTTAGACATACAGAATTAAAAGAAATAGTGGGAAAAAAATTATTAGAGATAACCTAAAGAGTCAGGTAGATGGAAATCAAAATATTATCTTTTATATTAGTAAAGCTTTTTTGGAGAAAGCCACAAATGTGTGAATAAATGTGCTCAATTATTTCACCCTAAAATTAGACATACTAGCTCACCCAGGGAAGAATGAAGTTAAAGCAGCAGAGCTGTGATCCATTTCTGTCCTGATTATAAGAGTGATATCCCCAGGGGAAAGAAAGCCGCTGACCCAGTCTAATCCTGTTGATAATTGGATCACCCAGTAAATAGACTAGTGAAATTTGCTAGGCAGAATTTTTTATCTCTGGAAATCTCATAGCATGATGTACAAGGTTCAGTATTATTAACAGAACACAAACCACAATCTGGATTTATGGCACAACACTCTGGAATTTGCAAGCAACATAGCATTCTTTTTATAAAATGGAGATGTTAGATAAAGCTAAATGACCTCCATGACATGAGATGACACACAGACCTTACTTAGAATCTAAACTATTACTAAACTATTACTCTGGAACAGAGAACCTGAGGCTGTTGTGGGAACGAAGTACCTTGAGAAGTAGACAGGGTGTCCCAGTCGTCTCTCTGCTTCACTTATGCTACTGCATTGCTTGTGTTCTTGAAATTATTAGTAAAACTTGACTCTGGCAAGATCTGTGATTGAGTTGATTTGACGATCTAATGGGTGGTGGTATCTCTGATTTACACCATGAGCAGGATTGTCTTTCAGCCAGGATGTAGCCGCTTACCCATCTTTGGTATGAAGGGCCAAAATTTTTGAGGCAAATTATAGGAAATAAGTGTTACCAATGAATTTTTGAGTAAATTGAATTAGATCCAAGGGGATTGTCTAAATGAATGATAGGGAGTACATGGAGGAAGACATGCTCAAAAATATTCTATTCCTGGTCTATTTCTAGCTGCTTTGGAAAAATTCAGACCTTTGAGAGAGGACAATATTGTAGAAGTAAGTAAAAGTTGTTAATTTTTTTTAAAATCAATGTATGGCCTACTTATGCAATTTTGATTACCTGGAGAGATGCCCAGTTTTCTCACAAAAATAACTCAGTTAGGTCTTCAATTACCTAAAAGGCTGTATGTAGGTAATTGGAGACCTAGATCAGATGACTACTAAATCCCAAGGATATTGTGTTAAAAAACTCAAATATTTTACAGAGAAATTCTAACAGAAGTCTGATGATTCATTAATGGCATAGTCTTAGAATTAAAATTGGGAGACATATTGCTAATTTTAGATCTGCTAAAGAGAAAGGATGATTTAAACCCTCAATATTTATTAATCTTAGTTTTGGAAATTAAAAATATCTGTTTTTCATTTTATTACTATTTATGCACTTATGATCTAAGTCTGTTACGTAGAATACTTGTAATATTGAACTGGTCATGGTCCAGCTGCACTCTTCAGTTAACATAGGAGAAGAGGTGAGTTGGGTGTCCAGATATCCCTCTACTCAAAAAAGCAGAGAACCTGAAAAAATATTTTTATATATTTATATTACATTTATATTACACACAACACATGCCACACTCACAAATATATTGAAGTTAAAAGTCTGAAAACCTTTTGCATAAGGAACTGAAAGTTTCTTTGTCATCTTAAAAATGCTTTTTTATTTTAAAGCTATGGTGAAGCAAGTGTTTAAAAAAAAGTCCTTCAATACTGCATTCTTAAATGTTTTTCTAAAATACTATAAAAGCAACTGACTTTACAAGACTATCGATAATCTAAAAATAGTAAATGTGTTTTCTCAGTGGTTGCAGGATTTTCTATTATTTTTGCCTAAAAAATTAATAAGTATAATAAAAACAAAACTTAACAATTCTACTCCATGTGGATATTTTGAATGTAGAGACTTGTCTACATGAAAAAAAATTACTCTCTCAATTTCTTTGAGACGTTAATTTTTGTTTTAATATTGTTTGGCTTCAGTCCATGTAAACATACCATATTTATCATCAGGCTTCATGGGAAGAAAAATGAAAATTTAAAGTTCTAGCTTTGATTTTGTTAACAGCTGATTTAATGTTGTCTCTATAAAGCAACTTGACTTTATTTGGGAAATGCCTTTAAAATATATGCATGAATCTCACTGTTTTGCCATTCATTTAAAATGTGAAAATAATTGTTTCTTTTAAGATTACAAAAGAAAAGCATGCTCACTTAAAAAGATTCAGATGGTCATTTTAATATGATAGGAAAGTATAAATTTCCTAATATCCTAATTCCTAGTCATAAGTGCTATAAAAATTTAACATATATTCTGCAATATTTTGCAACACAGTTGCACATATACATGCATACACAAAAACACACATATACTGAAATGATCATATAAATTTTCTCTTAGGATATTTTCGCCTGAGAAAAGTTTTATGTAACTATGGTGTTGACTATGATGATTATGAATGTTTTTATTATTGCTATTTGACAGTATATTTTCATATAGCTTGTATATCTATTTGATCCCAGTGTAATAAATGGAGTTTTTTTAAGTTACTTTCTAATTCTATCATTTTTATTGTATTTTACTGTATTAAGATAATAATTTTTGAATTTTTTCTTTTTAGTCTAAAGACAAAACCTTGTTTTCTGCCTAATTTTTTCAAACTCTATTTCCTTCTAGAATTTTCTAATGTAAATTAATATCTGGACAGTTTTATTATTATTGTTATTAGTTCCCACCATTGTAGACGTATATAGAATTTGGTCTTACTTTTTGTTAGAGAATTTCCTTAATCTTGATCTTAAATAAATTTACCAAATTTCAACCAGGCTTTCATGGTTTTACATTTTTATCAATTTTCCCTGCTAGATGGTGAGTCCCTTAGATATTACATGTAACCTCTAAGATCTGTATTACACATTCCAAACTTCTGTTATACATCTGAAATATTTTTTCTTTTATTAAATTTTTTTCATTTCATCATGCTTAAATATTCATGTTTAAATTATTATATGATATCCAATTACATCATATTTTATATGATTATTTACAATTCTTTTTAGTTTTTCCCTTCTGGGTCATTTCTCTTCAAATCTCTTCATCATTTGATTGATTTGACCATTCTGCAAAAATATATTGAATGCTTAGGATGTGCTAAGATTCACAAAGTTGTTTCTGTAGAAAAAAAGCTACTGTATTCCAATTATTATAAAATTTACAGTCCACATGTGAGATAGGTATCATAAATAAATATATATATTTTAAAAAGAGTATAGTATTTCATATTTTGACAGTTCTTCTGAAGAAAAATTGTTCAAGCAAAATTACTATATGTTAAAATTAATATTTAGATTGAGGAATCAAAAAATAGCCTGCCTGAGAAAATGACATTTACAGAATTGAAAGATAAATAGGAGTTGGGTAGACATGAGTAGTGAAGACAGCCTTTCAAGAAGAGGGAGTGTCATGTGAGAAGAGGTTGGAAAAGATTATTATACGGTCCAAGTATTTGAAAAAAGCTACAGAATTGAAGTAAATTGAGAGTTTCAGGTTCAGGTTTTGTTCATGCTGCAAAAATATACTGCTTATTTACACTGTGCAGGCCTTTGTAATGAATGCTAGCATTACAATTTGCTAGATAACACTCTGAACTCTTCACACATTTATTCTT
Organism: Leucopleurus acutus; assembly: GCF_964270905.1. Taxonomy (NCBI): domain Eukaryota; kingdom Metazoa; phylum Chordata; class Mammalia; order Artiodactyla; family Delphinidae; genus Leucopleurus; species Leucopleurus acutus. The sequence goes on from NC_139146.1 coordinate 11,380,977, forward strand.
TTTTTTAAAACACCTTTATTGGAGTATAATTGCTTTACATTGTTGTGTTAGTTTCTGCTGTATAACAAAGTGAATCAGCTATACGTATACTTATATCCCCATATCCCCTCCCTCTTGTGTCACCCACCCACCCTCCCTATCCCACCCCTTTAGATGGTCACAAAGCACCCAGCTGATCTCCCTGTGCTATACAGCTGCTTCCCACTACTATCTATTTTACATCTGGTAGCGTATATATGTTAATGCTACTCTTTCACTTCGTCCCAGCTTACCCTTCCCCCTCCCCATGTCCTCAAGTCCATTCTCTATGTCTGCATCTTTATTCCTGTCCTGCCCCTAGGTTCTTCAGAGCTATTTTTTCTTTTTTAGATTCCATACATATGTGTTAGCATATGGTATTTGTTTTTCTCTTTCTGACTTACTTCACTCTGTATGGCAGACTCTAGGTCCATTTATCTCACTACAAATAACTCAATTTCATTTCTTTTTATGGCTGAGTAATATTCCATTGTATATATGTGTTACATCTTCTTTATCCATTCATCTGTCGATGGACACGTAGGTTGCTTCCATGTCCTGGCTATTGTAAATAGAGCTGCAATGAACACTGTGGTACATGACTCTTTTTGAACTATGGTTTTCTCAGGGTATATGCCCAGTAGTGGGATTGTTGGGTCGTATGGTAGTTCTATGTTTAGTTTTTTAAGGAACCTCCGTACTGTTCTCCATAGTGGCTGTATCAATTGACATTCCCACCAGCAGTGCAAGAGGGTTCCCTTTTCTCCACACCCTCTCCAGCATTTATAGTTTGTAGATTTTTTGATGATGGCCATTCTGACTGGTGCGAGGTGATATCCCATTGCTGTTTTGATTTGCATTTCTCTAATGATTAGTGATGTTGAGCATTCTTTCATGTGTTTGTTGGCAATCTGTATATCTTCTTTGGAGAAATGTCAATTTAGGTCTTCTGCCCATTTTTGGATTGGGTTGTTTGTTTTTTTGACATTGAGCTGCATGAGCTGCTTCACACATTTATTCTTTAATCTTCAAATAATCTTAAAGCATAGGTACTATAAAAATTAATCATCACAAACTTCAATTATAATAGACTTGAGGGTCAGAAAGGGGAGCTTTCACACCACATGATGATAGCAAAGCCCAAGAGGAAGAAGAAAGACTTCCTCTTCTTGCCTGGCAACAGCTCAGCCAATGAGAAACTGTCAATCAGCCAATGAAAAGCCGTTATACTTAGAACTCTCAATTCCTCCAATTGACTCTTTGTTTACCATAGCCCTCCCAAATTTCTTTTCCCCACTGTATCTCCTGTCCTTTTTGAGCTGGATTTGCACATGGCTTATCGTGGCTGCAGACTGTGAATCGCGATTCTTTGTTATCCCAAATAAACCCATTTTTTCCTGGAGAAAAAACTGGCAGTCTTTTTGTTTAAAATGAACATTTATTTAACAAATGAGAAAACTTAGTCATTGAGCAGTTGCGTGATGTGTTGAAGACCACACAACTGAGAGTGGTGGTGAAGATAGGTTTCAAAGCTTTCCATCTGCTATCCGGTCTGTTCTCTTTATTCGGTGTACTATACTGCCAGTCAAAGATTTTGTATTTAATCTATGGATAATAGAAAGACATGAAAAGACAAAGTATGGGAGTAATAAAATAACTTTATTCTTCAACATCACACACGGCTGCTTGTGCTGAATGAAGTGGGAATTTACAAGACTAAAAGTGAGGCGACACGTTAGTAAGCTATCGTTGTAGTTAAGGTCAAAAGTAATGTTGGCTATGTTTAGGGTAATGCCGGTGTGTGGCTGAACCACACTGACTCCATTTGTTCAGCTCCATCTTTGGCCCACAGTCCGAGCCCCTCCCCTTTCGACCTGACTGAACTTTAGCCTACTCACAAGGAATGTGCCCAAGCCAGATAAATTCCCTATCAACTTTTACCTTGCCTTCACCTGCTATGAAAACTGGAAGGATGCCTTTTGCTGACACAGATGGTCAGTGGTCATGAGACTCCCGTGGGGAGGAAAAAAATCTGGTTCCCATCAGTGTGGACGTGATTCGTTCTTCCTGGTAGTCAGATTCTGTTTTTAGCTTTGGTCCTTTTATTTTTATTTTTATTATAATTTTTTTTTTTTTTTTTTTTTGGCTGCGTTGGGTCTTCGTTGCTTCACGGAGGCTTTTTCTAGTTGCTGTGAGCAGGGGCTACTCTTTGTGGCAGTGCGCGGGCTCGTCATTGCGGTAGTTTCTCTTCTTGCGCAGCACGGGCACAGGCTCTAGGTGCACGGGCTTCAGCAGTTGTGGCACGCAGGCTCAGTAGTTGTGGTGCACAGGCTTAGTTGCTCCCCAGCACATGGGATCTTCCTGCACCAGGGATCGAACCGTGTCCCCTGCATTGGCAGGCGGATTCTTAACCACTGCGCCACCAGGGCAGTCCCTAGCTTTGGTCCTTTTAAATCTCCCTGTCCCCCTTTCTGTGGTGCGGAGCGCAGCTGTGAATGCGTCTGGATCCTTGGTATGCCGCATCCTTCCTGCCTATATGTAAATTACTTACAATAAACTTCGTGGCTGCACTTTATGGAGTTACCTGCTTCATTTTTCGGATTTAAAGTTCCTTATTAGCTTGGAGGATGTTATTCATCTCTCAGCCTCGCAACAGCCAGTTTTGATTGGAAAAAATGGTTGGATCAAATGTATACTAGAGAATGCATTGAAGGATTTGCCTTAACCTGAAAATGGGTAGTGCCAAAAAAGTGGGGGCAGAGGGGAAAGGGCCATTTTACTAAAATGGAGAGAAGTGGAAAAAGTACATAGTGGGAAAGAAACAAAAGGTCAGTTATGAAAATGTTAACTTGGAGATGCTCAGATTACCCAAATATTTACTGTTACATAAACTCAGCGTTCAGAAACTCTATTTATTAAGATGGAAATGGGTAAAATCAGGTATAGCGAGCCATGGTACTTTTAAGTGTGAAATGGTATGTAGAAATGTGGGTTCTGAGTATGTTCATTGGTACAAGAATCTCATTCCTTCCTTCTTGGCTTCCTTAGGGACAGAGCTGTCTGTCTGTCTGTCTGTTTATCTATCTATCCTATTTTCACACAGACACTTAAAATATAATACTTTATTATATTAGTAATATATATACAGACATGACAAAATATAGCTATTTTTATATCTCTACCTCTATCTGTATCTTTTTGAATATCTATATACTAAAAAACATAATTTTTTTCTGATACTGATTCTGATTGAATACCCAGGATTCAAACTAGCTTTCCCCCTTTTGATATATGTTTACAGTGTTCTTTTTTTAATTGTCTTTGGCCTGTTTGCATGTAGTAAAAATACTGCATTCCATATTTAGTTGGTTTTTATGTTGTTGCTTGTTTTGTTTTTACCTTTAGTGTGTTACGTTAATCACTTGGGATACACAGAGGTTCATTATTTCTGTTTGTATTCTTTGTTGATTTGATTTTTGAATATGTAAAGCATTTAACAGAGTTTTAGAAGGGAGAGCTATAAGGAAAGTTATGTTGAGAGAAGTATCCCACTCCATTTTTTTTCTATCCCATTCTAACCCCCATTCTTTTCATTCTATTTCCAATTTCTCTATATAATCATTCTCATTAATTTTTCTCTTATTTCAGGACTGACAAAGACAAAGAACAAAGTAAGCTGGAAATCTATTATGTCAGGAATTAAGATAGTCCATAGAATAAAATGAGAATTCATAAATTCCTACTGGCTTAAACAAACAAACACATAAAGAAAAAAAATCTTTTCTTCTATATAGAGTATAATTCTAATGAATAAAGTAGAAGAAATGATGGAAGAAAAAAATCACAATTTGGCAACTATAAAAATAATAAAAATTTAAATATTAAAAAGTTAATAGATGAAACTAGTGAGTGAAAGCTTGATGAGAAACAGAATGTATTGTGACTTACAAAAATATCCTTCATGCAGTACTTATTAATTACTCCAGGAAAAATCTTTTTTGATCTGTAAATTAAGTCATAGTATTGTATTAATGTTTATTTCCTAAGTTTGAAAATTGTACTGTAATATTTCTTAGGAAATACACTTGGAGTAAAGTAAAAAGGCATCATGCCTGCAACTTTCACACAAAGAATCAGAAGAAAAATCAATCTAGCTGTACGATTAAAAGATAAATCAATCTATTGATACAATCAGAAGATAAATCAATCTGTCTAACCCCTTGAACAATGTGGGTGTTAGGGGTTCCATCCCTCACAGTTAAAAAGCCATGTATAACTTTATAGCTGGCCCTCTGTATCCACGTTTTAACATCCACCGATTCAACCAATCACAGATCATGTAGTACTATAATATGCCCTTATTGAAGAATTAAAAAAACAAATCTATGTATAACTGAACCTTCACAGTCAAACCTGTGTTGTTCAAGGGTCAATTGTATATATTTATAGGTATAGGTATAGATATATCTGCATATACACACACACACAGAGACAAAATGTTAAATATTAACATTTTGGAGATATGAGTGAAGGATGTACAAGACTTTTTTTGTTTCCTTTCCACACTTTCTGGTAAGTCTGGAATTATTTTAAAGGAAAAGATTGTAAAAAGAAAAAAATAATCAGCAGCTGAGAGTGTACAGAGTGAATCTAGAACTTAAGAATGAGTCATAAGTCTCAGTATAAAATCCAATACTTAAAACATAATAAGTAAATAAATGAATTAACTAAGAGAAGCATGTAATTCTGAAATTTGCAGCTTCTAATTATGTATAATTTATGCAGTGTATTTATTTAGCTCTTTGAATTTGTCTTCAGCCCTCAAACTTTCTTTTCATCACAATGTGGTTTGTGTGTGTGTGTGTGTGTGTGTGTGTGTGTGTGTGTGTGTGTGTGTGATTTCAGCATTTGTGCCTTATTTTTCAGAGTCAGGTATACTTAATTTTTTGTTCTATGTAAATATATCAACTTTCTTTAATTCCTTGGGTAAAAATTCAGATGTACACCTCCATATAACTTGCATATATCCCTTGCTTTTCTCTTTTTATATTGAATAATTAAAGGTTTGATTTTATCTATATTCTCATCTCCAAATAGAGATAGATTTATCTCAAATCACTTTTGTCAAAATAAATGAACTACCTTAGCAACAATATCATGAACAATAATTAGACAATAGGATGAATAGCATCTCTTTTTTCTTGTTCACTAAACTCTATTTGATTTTTCACATAGAAATTAAGCTGTGCATTATACATTTATTTTATCACGTATTTTGTTTAGTTAACTGATGATGGTAAGGGTTAAGAAAGAGACAATGGGCTCAAAATGGAGTCACTTGTACTCATTGCAGGTCACCAAACCAAGATAATACCTACACTAATTGCAGTTTCAGCCTTTCCCAGGAATGTAATCTCAACTAGTCAATCTGGAATTTTCTGGTCAGCACTAGTGAGGCCCTAATAGACCCCTTTCATCCCCCCAAAGGAAGGTGGCCTTGCCTGAAATAACTGTTTCTTTTGTTTATGACTTCCTTGTCCCTCCCCTTTTTACCTTTAAAAACCTTTCCTTTTCTGCAGCTCTTTGGAGCTCCTTTCTATCTGCTAGCTGGGATGCTGCCTGATTCATGAATCATTTAATAAAGCCAATTAGATGCTCAAATTTGCTCAGCTGAATTTTGTTTTTTAACATAAGAAAGCAGAATATTTTCATTTAATAAGTGATCTTTAACTCTGTCTGCTTTCTCGTCATAAATATTAGCACCAAAAGTTACTCTGCCTGGTTAGAGAAGCTACTGCTAGCAGGAAGTGTGAGCACTGAACATTCAGGATTTTTGATTTGTTCTTTGTTCTTTTGCATATCAAGTGAAGATAATTTACAATAAAGATATTCACTGACTCTCACAAACTGCGTTGTTAACTGGGGGTATTCTCTTTTTTTTTTTTTTCTTTTTTTGTGGTACGCGGGCCTCTCACTGTTGTGGCCTCTCCCGTTGCGGAGCACAGGCTCCGGACGCGCAGACTCAGCGGCCATGGCTCACGGGCCCAGCCGCTCCGCAGCATGTGGGATCTTCCCGGACCGGGGCGCGAACCCGTGTCCCATGCATCGACAGGCAGACTCTCAACCACTGCGCCACCAGGGAAGCCCCTGGGGGTAGTCTCTTTAATTTAGTATTTTATTGCTGTTGCTGTTCTTTGTAGGAACGTGCTCTTAAGGTTTGAGATTCTGTCTGTGGTGTGTGTGTGTGTGTGTGTGTTAGGTCATAGATAACTTTTAAAAATAAAATAACAAGACAGAGTTATGAACTTTCTATTTTATTCTCAGTGCAATAATCCCTGCAGAACTTGGCCTATGGTAAAGACAAAGTCTCTGAATGCAATGGGGTGGAGTATCCTATGTCTCCTGCAATTTCCTCAGACCTCCAGACACTCTTCTGTTTTTGAAATTAAGCAATTAATTTTTCAGAATCTCACTGAATTCTTATTTCATAAAAGGAATTATATGGTGACTCTGTTCATTTTACTCCACTTGCAAATTAGGTGTTAATTGGAGGATGTCTCAGAATATTTTCTAGTGATTTTCTATAGCATTAAATTTCAAAGGTATTCAAGAAATTAGAGGGACTTCCCTGGTGGCACAGTGGTTAAGAATATGCCTGCCAATGCAGGGGACACAGGTTCAGTCCCTGGTCCTGGAAGATCCCATGTGCCACGGAGCAACTAAGCCCGTGCGCCACAACTACTTAAGCCCATGTGCCTAGAGCCCATGCTCCACAACAAGAGAAGCCACCGCAGTGAGAAGCCCATGCACCGCAACAAAGAGTAGCCCCGCTCACCACAACTAGAGAAAGCCCACGTGCAGCAACAAAGGCCCAGTGCAGCCAAAAATAAAAATAGATAAAAAATAAAAGAAGAAATTGGAGGTGTGAGAAATTAGAAATATAATAAAAGAACATTTAAAAAAAACTTGCCATAACATTATTGCCAAACTTTCCCTGAACTCCCAATATAATGGAGTTTTCTCATTACCCTGGATTATTAGTTTATACAGAGACTTCAAATGCTACAAATCTCTGAGTTGTTTTTATATCATTGGAAACATAATAGTTATTCAGGGCAATTTAGAAATAATCAGTGTTGCACCCTGTGACATTCCTGTTCACATTTACAAATTTAGATTTGCCATCTCAAAAGTGAAATATCTCATTTATTTCCAGTAAAAAATTCACTTTGTCTTTAAATATGGTACCACTGAATGAATGGCAACATTCTCCTATGGTCTTCTGGTGAAATATACTAAACATGACCACTATGTTATCATTTACTGTCTAAAATGTTAAAACCAATAATAAAAATATTAAAAAGAAATAAAAGAAAATGCATGCATTGAAACATATAATGCAAATAGCCAGCTTTCTGAAATTTTTCATAATATTTTACAAACATTCTTTTATTTATTCTTCTCAGGTTTAGGAAAAATTCATAATCTTTGATCCTGTTCTCTTAGAAATAGGCTCTGAGATAGAGACTTGCTTGTAGGAAGTTTATTGGTGTGTGTGTCTGGAAACAGCCCTTGCGAAGAAGTAAAGTAATCTGAATTGGGCATAAGGAGAAGTTGAACAGCAATGAAGTTGCCAAAACAAAAACAAAACAAAAAACCCTCAGTCTATCCAGTGCAGAACTCTGGAACTAGGATGGTGCTTCTGAATTGTCTGTAATCGTGTCATGGAGAATAACATTTGTATCATTCAACTGGATGAGTGCCCGCCATGGGGAAGGGCAAAACTTGGATGAGACAGCTCTGGCTTAAAGAAATGCATAAGAAGTTAACACAGTCACAAGCAGTTACCATCTGGGGCAATGCGTACCTTGGTCTTAAAGTTAGGACCTTGACAGCTGACCATACTATACCTAGCTTCATCTACTTTCTAATCAGAATTTAAAAGTCCAATTTTTGATCTCCTTTTAAATTGTATCATTCTAAGTATTAAAACGTCTTTTACGTTAAACGTAAGAAAACAATGTGACTTGTTGATATTTGTCTTAACAATTTTCTTTCAACTTTGAAACAGGTTCAGAATTAGAGCCATAAAGGAGGTAAAAAGCAAAGACAGAGTAGGAATTCAGTACAAGACTGATCTGTTTAGGTCCCATTCCTCAGTTCTTCTTATATCTCCAGTATCAGAGGTTTTGGTATGTAACACCCCATCTCAAGGATGCCAAACAAGGTAGACTTTCATGTCAATGATCTGTGGGCAAAAGCTGCTATTTCAATTTCCAACATTGGGTCTGAATAGATCTATTATAAACCTTAGAATGAAAGAAGTACTCATTCCACAACCGCCCACCTGTGCAGATGACATTATTCTTTCTCTTCTGTAAGACTTTGTCTTACCTCTAATAGTTTCTTTTGTCATTTGTTCTGCTGTTCTTTCAATATAGGTTCACAATTTCATAAAACTTTTCAGCTTTATTGCAACTTGACTGATTTTCTTCCTCCTTGAAAGCATCATCTGCATCTTCTTTCACCATTCCTTTTTGCCTCGGAAGAGTCATCGTTACTTTTCTCAAGAACTAAGGCAGTCATCCTTCCTTTCCATGCTCTCCTCTACTGTGTTCCCTTCTATTTTGCTTCAACAGTTATACCTGCTGTTTTACACCTCAAATAGATCAACCAGATACCATCTTTCCCTTTATATACAATCACGATTAAGTCTCCTTCATCCTACTACATGTTTTTAAAGTCATTTCTTAAGCTATCATCTTTTCAGGATACTGTTCCTTTAATTTTCTTACTTTGACTGTCAAGTTCCCAGAAAATATAATTTTCACTTGATACCTATTTTAACTCACCAAATAACTCTTCTACTTAATGCAATTATACATGGTAAATTGTATTTCACTTTCTTAAAACTACTATTTCAAGTTTAGTCAAAGGATCAATCCAATGGTCTCTTTCCAGACACTATGTGAAAGCTCTATTTGAAAACTTTTCCAGGGATGAGATACTCACTACATCAAGAAGAAGCCCCATGTCACCATTTATTAAGCCACAATATGCCATTCTCTGAGGCATATTGCCTCAGAGAAAGGCATATTGCCCTTCTCTGAGCATGAGTTACAATGCTCTGTGGAGATATATAAACCACAATTACTCCTTTGCCTTCTGTCCTTGATAAAGGATCACTCTCTTATGCCATCTTGATTGTTTAAAACAATATAAGCACCTTAAATAATTTTAGTGATTTTACGAGTCCCATCTCTTTCTAGGATTCTTCTATGAATCTACTCTACTGATTGTTTCGATTCAGTTTTAAGCATTGTACTAGACCAGAGTGTCTCAATCTTGGTACTATTAACATTTTAGGTTGCATAATTCTTTTTTAGGGGTGTCTGTCCTGGGTATAGCAGGATGTTTAGGCAGCATTTTTGGCCTCTGCCGACTAGATGACAGCAGCATCCTGTCTCCAACCAAGTTGTGAAGCCCAAAAATGTCTCCAGATATTGCAATATTTCCTCCTGGGTGCAAAATGTCCCTCTCTTAAGAACCACTATATAGACAAGTAAAGAGAGGCTATAGAAGTCAGAGAAGGATTTATATACAATAATATGAACAATTTTTAGGACATTTGCCATATGCCAATTACTATTGTAATACATTTATAATTTAACTGCCTTTATTTAATCTTTACACACACACACACACAAAAAAAAAAACACTATTAGGTAAATACTATGAAAATCCACATTTCACACATGAGGAAACTGAGGTGCAGACTGAGTATTTAACTTACTTAATATGTCATAGCTTATAAGGGGTAGAGCCTGGTTTTAAACCCATTTTGTCAGACCTCAGCACCCGTGCTGTTAAACAACATAACAACTTGCCTCTAACCCAAATTCCACATAAAGGCCAAAAAGAAAGAGAACCTAAAACAGAATATATAGGATTGCTAGAAGGACAGACTTTTTAAAACTCGAAGGCAATTTAAAGTAAAACAAGAAAGAGGACAGGAGAGAGAAAGAGACGATAAAATGTTTGGTTAAAAGGATAAGAAGTAAAAGAGGCATAGATACACATCTTTAAGGAGTTAGAGAAGGAAGGGAAGAAAATTGGGCCATATCCACATAAACATCAAAGTTAAAGCTACAATGTAGGCAGGTAATTTTTCTACTTTTTAAAAAATCATAGTTGTCTTTATTACAAATCCATTATTTCTGATCAATTATTATCTCAAGAATACTGCTTTTTTGTGAATACAGATTGCAATTAGTGGTATGGAGAATGATAAGGGAACCACAGAATTATGTAGCTATATTTACAATTAGGAATCTAGCAAATGCTACTGTATAAAGCATATATTTTTTGTGGTGTCATGGAGTTATGTTTTGCATAATTTTACTAATGTTATAAGTAAATTAGGTTCTCATGAACATAAACTGGAAAGCAACATTATTGTTTGGGGTTATACTAAGTTTACAGTATTTTTTATTGTAAGAATTATCACAAGTTCGTAGCTGCAAGATGCAAGAAAAAAATATACTAAGAGATCAGCAGTAGAACATCATACGGAAAGGTCCCACAGTCCAATTCCCAGAGAATACAACAAGCAGGAGTGGCAATATGCAACCAGTCAGATGCAGAAGGCAACAATGTGCTAGGATGAAGTAAGGTCTTAGAAAAACTCAGCTGATTGCACTAGACAAAAGACTGGTAAGTCTGTGTACAGTTGTTCAGAGTGTCGAGAATATTTTAAATTGGGTTTAGAAGGAGAATAAATGTAAATTCTGGCTCCGCTAAACCAGATGAAAGCTCACATCAGGCTGTCCCGTCCAGTGCACACTCTACACAGTTGCTGAGGATGATGACACACCTAACCAAGGGAGAAAAGGTTTGCAGATGGACTTAAAAATAATAGAAAGCATTGCTCTGCTGCTCATTACAGGGTAGAGTACAATAGTTAAAATAAGAACTGTCTTTCAAAGCCATGTCACAGTTTTATGCACCGAAATACTAATCTTCCAAGGTATGAATGAACATGTTTTATAAATATCCTTGTTCTAGTCTCAAAATACAGGCTACTGTATATTTCACTAGTAAGGAAAAAAATCGTCAAGAATCCCACTAATTTTTTTTAAAACTCTCTTTTGACCATCTAAATATTTTTTTGTGTGTCCTTCATATAGTAGCAGTGGGGACAGTGGTTTCTGAGATTGTATGAAGATAAGTGAGGAAAACAAAGCATGAAATATTGATGCTAGCTCATGAAATGGTTGAGAATAGTTTACTGTTAAATATCGTTGAGGTCATAGTTGGTAGCAAAGACCAAAATGGGTGATTTAGCTTATTTATGATAGTTGCTACCTATTTATAATAAAATATAAAGATTTTAATGATAGACACCTCAACATTAAACACTTATAACCACATAAAATAAGTCTTGGTATTCGATTTCTGTATTATTATACTCATATTAACATAATGACAAAAAATTATAGTTTGCAAGTATAAAATAGTAATTATATTTTGAAAAAAGCTAAACTTGATGTGTTCTAACAAATGCCTAAGAACATAGTTCTTTAAACTAACTAACTATATATTTGTCATTGCCGTAATCTCAGTGTACTTAATTTGAAAAATGTGCCATATCTTAGGGCTTCATTTCCAAATTGTGGTGATATTTTGATTCAAAATTATCTCCTTCCCTGTTTATTACAAGGTAGTTTTTAACAGATGACCTCTGGAAAGTTTTACAAAAACAATCTCAGTATACAATTTTCAATTGACCTCCAGGAATACATTCTCAAATGGAATTTGAGATTGGATTGTAGATTCTGTCACATAGCCAGGTGAATTATATGTGAAAAAAAAATGCCTCTGTGTGCCTATAAAATATGCATTTGTATCTGTAAATGGATTGTCAAGAGAATTTTACCCATTACCATTTCCTGTGATACTTTTTTTTTTTTAAGAATTAAGTCCAGACGCTTTATTTATTGATTTATTTTTGGCCGCGTGGCATGTGGGATCTTAGTTCCCCAACCAGGGATCAAACCCGCGCTCCTTGCAGTGGAAGCAAGGAGTCTTAACCACTGGACCGCCAGGGAAGCCCCTCTGTGATTTTTAACAAGAAAAAAAATATATACAAGATAAAGACAATGTCGGTTCAAGTTGGGTCAACTTTTTCAGTCAATGCAAAAACCTAGGGCATAATTTAACCCTACATTGTATGAATATTTCTTCTTTTTTAATTTGGAAGATATGATTCCACGTCACATTTTTCTGAAACTCAATTAAAAATTATATTCACATCTTCAAATTTCCTCCTTTTTTGAGACCATTTTAGTTGCAAAGTTTACAAAGTAACAGGCTGGATTAGAATTTGATGTTTGTCTTTCTCCTTCAGCATGACCTTTAAAATATCCTCTGAAAGGAAAGGAAGGACTCTTCCCTGCAAAATGGGTTGCCTTGTCTTATATGACCGCAAAGCAAAATCACTGTCATTGGTGAATTTAGAAGTTGTTCATTGATATTGCATTGAGAAGAGCCTATTGGTTTCTAAACACATTTCTATAGCTGTTTGAAGAGCCCTCATATGTCAGCAGAAACATGAAACCACTGTGACTTCTGAAAATATTGATAGTCTATGTTCTCAGTATGGAGCAAAGGAGTAACATTTAAAAAAAAAATCAGAACCAACATATATACTAAACTTTCAATCAAGCAAAAGTCATTTTTCAAGACCTCATTCTAGAATGTAAGTTCACAACAGCAGGGAAGGTATACCTTGTTCACTGCCGTATCTTCAGATTCTGGAAGATGTGCCTGTCAAAGGCTAAAAACACAAAAAACATGTGTTGCTTTATTTATAAGTGTTTATTTATAAAAACTAAGCTAAGCCACCAAATTAAAAGGTCTCTAAGGAAATTATCTTAAACACAGAAACTGCATAGGGATTAGTAAATAACTTTACCAGTGATATAATTGGAGTATTTTATAATTTTGTGGACTTATTTCTCAAAACTTAAATCCAGCTGCATGAGAAGAAAGATAAAATGTCCACTGGTTTTGAAGAAGGAAAACATGTAACAAACAAGAAAATATAAACTTCAAATCCAGCCCTGCACTTGCCAGTTTAAATCACTTCATTAATCGTCCCCTTTGAATGTATAACGGCTTTTAAGTTATTAAAAATATTTTGGGGAGATGTTACTCCTCCACCCTTTCTTCAGGCTTCTCCCCAACTTCCTCTTTTTATTCACATAACACAATCCAGCCATTTTAACATTCATCCTGTCCCCTGTCTAAGCATGGGGTTCTCTCTTGCCAGGATACTCTGTTGTCCACTCCTATCTAATTTGCATATATATATACTTTTGCTGGGCTTGAAGCCTCCAAACTTGGTTTAAGTCCTCCTCTAAGTGTGGCCGCCAGCCACCACTGTCCTATCACTTATTCACCATATTAAAATTACCTGGTTAGTCCTGTATTTTCTGACCTTGGCTATAAACTCCAGGAATATATATTTCATGGGAATGTCTCTTGGAAATATCTGGTGCCTAGCTGGTTTTTGGTACACAGCAGGTGTTCTGTAACTTTTCGTGTAATCCTTTCATTAATGTGTATATAATTACAGAATTGAACAAATTCCAAGCAAATGATTGCTTTGCCGAACTGTTGCTCTTATAGTGAAAAGAATGATCTCATATTTTCATTTATCGCCTAGCACATACTACATAATCACATACAATATACTTCAAAACCACATGTTTTTAGACAAGTGTGAGGGGAGCAACATCTGTATGATAAACTCCTTTATAGAAGGGGTTTTGGACAAGTTTAGTAGCAAACTTACCCAACAAATGTAATAATTGGAATGAACGATATAAGGCAGGGGTCCCCAATCCCCAGGCCGCGGACCGGTACCCATCTGTGGCCTGTTAGGAACCAGGCCACACAGCAGGAGGTGAGTGGTGGTCGAGCGAGCAAATCTTCAGCTCCCCATCGCCCCCCATCGCCCGCCATCGCCCCCCATCGCCCGCCAACGCTCGCCATCGCTTGCATTACCACCTGAACCATCCCCCACCCACCCCCCGTACGTGGAAAAATTGTCTTCCATGAAACTGGTCCCTGGTGCCAACAAGGTTGGGGACCGCTGATATAAGGTGTTTATCTCAACCTTACAAATATTTTTAAGTAATGAAAAATATATTTCCTCAATCCTGTTTAAATTCACAATGTTATCCTCCTGTTTTGAACGCATTGTTTAAAGGGACTATATTCATGTTACATAAAGAAGTGATTTGTGTCTACAATATATTTCTCAGTAACTCAGCTCCCAGAAAACTTTTGGAAGATGGAACATATCAAGTTAATAAAATCAGCTTTACTTGTGGTATAATGTACAGAAGATAAATGCACCCAATTTCATACACTGTTCAATGAGTTTTAACAAATGAATACACTTAAACACCAGGATACTAAAGGTTTAATATATTTTCATCACCACAACCATCTGTTGTGCCCCTCCTTGCTTGATCCTACTCTTTAGACAAATACAGATTTACTTTCTATTTACTATCAGTTAAATTACTATTCGAGTTTCATATAAATGGAATCACAAAATATGTATTATTTGTGTAGCATTTTTCATTCGGCATGATGCTTTTGAGATTCATGTATGTAGTTCTCTTTATCAGTATATTCCTTTATACTGCAAAGTGGCATTCCAATGCCATTCCAAAGTGCATATGGGTCATAGCCAATCTCGGACTATTATGAAAAAGCTGCTAAAAATATTTATATCTCTATGTAGACATTCCTGTTTATTGTTTAGTTGAGTAAATACCCAGGAATAAAATTGCTGGGCTACATGGTAAAGAGAAACTAACAGTTTACTGAAATGATTGTATTATCTATATTCCCACCAGCAGTGTTCGTCCGTATCCTGGCCAGCACTTGGTGCTGTGAGGCCTTTATAACACAGCTATTCTAATTGTTATGTCACGGGCATCTCAATGTGCTCTCAGGTGCGTGCCCCTGATTAACAGTAGTGTTCAGCATCTTTTCATGGGATTTGTGGCCATTTGAATATGTTCTTTTGTGAAGTTCTGCTCAAATATTTTTCCCACTTAAAAATTTTGATTGTCTTGTCTTCTTTGTGAGTTGTAAAAGCTCTTCACACGTTCTGGATAAAGTTTTTCTTCACACTTATGTATAATAAGTCTTTTTTCTCTTTTCATTTTCTTAATGGTGTTTTTAGGGGAGCAGACGTTTAATTTTCATAAAGTCCAATTAACCAGTTGTTTATGGTTTATGCATTTTGTGTCTTATTTAAGAACTACCTCAAGGTCACAAATGTTTTCTCACCTCTTCGTGACTGGAAGAGTTTTTATATTGATTTCTATGACCCATTGTAAGGTGATGTTCATGCGTGGTGTAGGTTAAGGTGTAGGGCTCAGAACAGGCCTCCACAAAATCTGCTAATTTGGCAAGAGGGTTATTTTGAGCTAAAGGCAATGGAGACCCTGTGGACTCAAGAGAAATGACTGTTCCTCCTTTAAATATCTAGAAGAATTTAAACTAGGGATTTATTTTTAGAAAAAGTGTTATTACCAGAGATAAATTTTATCTAAGTGGTCCCATCTATATGTCAGGGCAAACATCTAATTTCCAAACATCTGCTCTTCTTATTGTCCTGTGAATGAACCCCCTGCCCAGAGGACCCTAGAAGGATAGAGGAAAGTTTTCTTCCTTTTTAACAAGGGTCCAGATTCACTGTTTGTTTTTCTTAATTTCTTCATTGAATAACCTTGGAACATTTGTCAAATTTAATTATATATATTTGTTTGAGTTTTATTCTGGACTATTTTCTTCCACTAATCCATGTGTCTATCCTTATATCCATAGTACATTGTCTTGATTATTGTAGTTTTAGAGTAAATATTGATATTAGGTAGTAAAAGTTATTAAATCTTGTTATTATTTTGGCTGTTCTAAGACCTTTGAATGCCTATGTATATTTTAGAATCAGATTATCAATTTCTACCAAAAAAGTCTGTTCAAATTTTGACTGAGCTTGACTTATAGTCATATTAATTTGGAGAAAACTAGTACCATAAAATACTGAGTCTTCCAATCAGTTAACCTGGTTTATTTCTGTATTTATTTTGGTCATTTAATTTCAGTTTTTTCTGCAATTTGGGAGCGGTGGGGATTTCTAAGAGTAACACACAGACACACAAACACACACACCCTTATCACTGAGCTTTTAATGGTGCCTTTTTTTCTATTTTAAATAGCAATGTTTCTTTTAATTTCAATTTCTAACTTTTTTACTAGTGTATAAAGTTACAATTGATTTTGAAACTTGGCCCTGTATCCTGTACCATTGTTAAAGTCACATATTACTTTTAGTAGAATTTTCTATTTGGACATTCTATATGTACATGACCATGTTGCCTGTGAACAAGACAAATTTGCATCTCTTCAGTATGTAGGATTTTATTATTTGCCTTGCCATCTTGCACAATATAGAATCTCCTGTACGCCGTTGAATAGAATTAGTCAAAACAGCTTGTGCATTTCCTGATTTTAAGAGAAAAGAAAACAGTTAAAAAATTAGTCTTTAACTAATAAGTACAATGTTATTTATAATTTTTAATAGATGCCTTGTATCAGGATGAGAAAGCTACTTTCTATATCAAATTTTTGAGTGTTTTTCTTTTCTTTATTATTAGAAATGGTTTGTATATTTCATCAAATTATTTTTCTCCAGGTAGTACAGTGATTTTAAAATGTAAGTCTATGTTTATCCTATCATCATAGTGAGTTACATTTATTTTCAGATGTTGATCCAACATTTTTTGCATTCCACTTGGTGCATTTACCTTTTAACATTTTCTTAGATTTGATTTGCTAGTATTTACTAAGGATTATTTCATCTATATTGAGGAGGGATATTGGTTTATAGTTTTGTCTTATAATGTTTTTCTCTCTAGTTTTAATGTCAGGGTAAAGGCTTCATAAAACAAGGTGTTCCACTAAAGAATGTTCCCTCCATTCTATATTATAATGGAGTTTTACAGAATTGAAATTATTTATTTCAGTGAACAGTTTAGGCCTAGAATTTTCTTTGTGTGAAGGAGTTTTTTTTTTTAACAGTTCGGATTAAAATCGATATAAGGATATGGAGATTGTAATATTTTGTGAATCGGTTTTGATGACTTGTGCCTTCCAAGGAATCCATCCATTTCATCCGAATTATCAAATTTATATACATAAACTGACTCAACATTCTCTTACTTTCTTTTAATCTTTTTAAGCTTGTTACATATTTATCCAGATTAAGAAGCTGAGGTGGGGTTTGGCATTTCAGGATATTTATTAGAAGTGAACATCTATGGAAGGAAAGGGAAAGGGAATCAGGATTGAAAAGGGAGAAGTTGGCTTGTCAGCTCTATTCCGAGGTGGATGTTCTTTGGTGGGAATCAACGTGTGGTTCAAAGATCTTCACACTTTATTCCAAATTCCATACATCTATCTACTTGCCTCTACTTGGGATCTTCTTGTCTCCCATATTTCATTTTTCTGTTTCTGGGCCCCTGACCATCCAACCAAACCATTTAACTCAGCTCATGAATCCACATATCTTCTAATCTTGGTTCACTTCCTGTTCCACATAAAATGGATGACTAGATGTACCACAGGAAGCTTCACCCCTGAGGAGATTGTCCTACCCTGTACTTTTCAAAGGCACTGCCTGGTGGTGTCCGGGTACAGTTGCTTACACCTTCAGTCTGCATCCACATACTTGCCTACCTTTCTGTAAACCAAGCCTAGGCTTTTTCCTTCTCTATCAGCTGTCAGAAACGACGAACCATCTGGTCATTGTGGGAGAAGCAGCCATCCAGCGAGCTGTTGCCTTCTTAGAGGTTGACCAATTAGTGCCCGCAGTCCGGAACATTCTCCCATATCAGCAGTCCCCAACCTTTTTGGCACCCGGGACTGGTTTCATGGAAGACAATTTTTCCATGGACGGTGGGGAGAGATGGGATGGTTCAGGCAGTAATGCGAGCAATGGGGCAGATGAAGCTTTGCTCACTCACCGGCCCACGCTCACCTCCTGCTGTGCGGCCTGGTTCCTAACAGGCCGCAGACCGGTACCGGTCCACTTACTGGGGGTTGGCAACCCCTGTCCTTTATGGAAGCCAGTGCAGAGCTATAACTTGGCCCCAAATTCTTCTTCCTCACTAGAAAAAATCTTTTCTTCGGTCCTGGGTACCCAGTGAACTTTTCTTGTATTACTTGAGCATATGCGTCATATGGTAGCTGGTCAGCCCCACCAGTATATCTGCCCAGCAAACCCCCATCCAGAGCCATGAAACAGGGTCTCTGCCTGCAGCACCAGAGGGGTGCACACGGTCCATCACCCTCATCAGCTATTGAGAGAGACCTGCTGGCCAGGGAAACTGGTGCACGTTATAGATGCTGATCTTGCTGCGTCTTCGCCTTTCTGTGAGTAAGGCCATTATTCTAACCAGTGCCTTGCGTATTGAGTCCTTCTTGGTGACTCTGAACCCATACACATGCAGTGGGTGCAGCTTTTTAGGCTCCTAATTCCGGTGGTTGGTATTGGCGTGATCTTTGCTACTCTCCATACAGTGGGAAGTGTTTTCCTGCTCCACAGGCGTGGATGTGAGGGAGGATCTGGGTGATACTGAAACACTAGTGATGGCAAAGTTTCAGGGAGTCAAGCTCACACACCTTGATTTGTCACCTGCTGATTATAGATGTGCAATGGCCAACATGCTATGGATTTCTTCTGAGTCTGCCTGATCTTATGATTTGAGGCCAGGACAGAATTCAGTTTGTGACTGTCATTTCCAGATACATTGTCACTTGATGTCCAGGTTTAACTGCTTAATGTCTTCCAGATCAGCTGGGAGTTGTTTTTCAAGTAGTATTTAATCCTGTGCTACAGATGGTCTAGATGGACTTCAGATCCTCAAAAGCCAATGTTTTGATTCTCCTCCTGGGACTTGCCATAACCTACATGCAGCAGTTTTTCCAGTTACTGATACCTCTAATAATAAAGTCTACTGAGTCAGTATTTCCAAAGGGACAGAGCTGCTTATATCACACACTGAGCACTTTCCTGCTTCAGAACCCACCGGATAATGTATTTTATTGGGCTTATAATCTGGAGTGTGTCCAAGTGTGCAATAAGTATGTCCAAGTGTTCAATAAATTGCCTCTGGAACTCCAAAGGCCCAGCAGGTATTATGCTTTCTTCTTCATAGTGAGAGGGCAAGATTCAATCATGTTTGCCCCATCTGGGGTGATATCAACCCACCAAAAATATGCTTTACAAGATTAATAGTGTCAGCTCTAAAGATTAAGAAACTGATAATTTGGCCAAAAACTTCTGATGTCACTTTATACTTACAGTTAAGATTAAAATACACCTAAAATGTATCTTACAAAATAGCTATCTTTCATAAATATAAAATTATTTTACTTATACTTTTCTTATGTTTTTATTTTTTTATTTTTTATTTTTTTTATTTTTTATTTTTGCGGTACGCGGGCCTCTCACTGCCGTGGCCTCCCCCGTTGCGGAGCACAGGCTCCAGACGCACAGGCTCAGCAGCCATGGCACACGAGCCCAGCCACTCCGTGGCATGTGGCATCCCCCCGGACCGGGGCACGAACCCGTGTCCCTTGCATCGGCAGGCGGGCTCTCAACCACTGTGCCACCAGGGAAGCCCCCTTATGTTTTTATTTATGCAATAATATTTGACCCTATATGTTATGAGAAATAAATGGATATTATTCTGTAAGGGCAAACTATTTTCTGGTAGGCTACTTTTATAAGATAGTTGTTGACTCATGGATTTAAAATGCCTGTTGATGATACAATATATAAATTTTGAATATATTTTGTTAAATATAATCTGATATGATTAATAGTTTTGAGTAAACAGATACTAAAATTAGAGCTTTAAAATATAAATGAACATATTTCACATACGGTAAAGACCCAAAATGGTTTTACATAAGTTAAACTTAGTGTGAAAAGCTTCCGGATTTGATAGGTGACTTCTCCAATCAGAAGTTAGTTGAGAAAGAGGCTATCTCAGCTCTGGTGGAGCACTGTTGCTGACCATTCCCTTGTCCAGTGCCAGCTGCACTCTACATACTTCTAGGGAAACAAATGGGGATCATTCTTTCCCATCAGTGTACTAAACAATGTATCAGACGTACATTGTATGTATCAATGTACATGTATCAATGCAATTGGCATTGGACGCCATCTCTTAAAAAAATCATAACTCCCTGAGCAAGTTCCTCCCTGCCAAGAGATAACTGCAGACTTCGTTTTTGAAATAATTATAGCATTGTGTGGTCCGATGAACAAGCAACCAGAAAACATTTTCCAAAATCTTGCTTCAGGTCAGTTTTCCTTAAGATAGGAAAGAAAACAACACATAAATATCCAATAGGATTTTTGCTGTACAGAAGTAACCATTGATTTAGAAGAGCCACATTACGCTATTTAAGCAGAAACCTACTTTATTCTTTGTACTCATTATCTATTCAAACTCACTGCTTATTCTAGGATATTTAAAAGTTCTTAGCCTTCTCTAGTCCCTAGAACCCATTACAGATTGATAGTTATTTATTATATAAAATGTCCAATCATATGCAATCTTCCCAAATCATTTACAATAAAATCTTGCTTACTACCAGCTGGTGGCTTACACTGGGACATGGGGAGATAGTCATCTTCATCACTACCCCTTCCCTATCTTTCTAGCTGTGCGTCCTAACAATCACTCCTTAGGCAAGTATTCCATAGGAAGAAAAGAAAAAAAAAACAAAAACTATTAGTAAACTTTGGGAAATGTGGCATAAAATATTCCCCTTTTGAAAATTATTGATGAGTCTTCTAACAAGAGCATGGAGAAATGTTAATTTCATTTAACTATGTGCATTTCCATCCCTTTTAAGATATATCCAATGGTCAACATCTTATGGGAAAATACTCTTCTGCTTTGAGTTTGACTTCTCTGTGTTTCTTTATAAATTTTTCCAGTCACATTCAGTGACAGACAGATCTTTCTATAATTGTTCTTGCACTAATTATCTATACTTGTAGATAATTGATTCCTATTTAATTAGGAATCAATTTACTACAATATTGTATTGTTCTTTAATGGGCTTTTATTTTCTTTATTGCTCTTCAACTACTGGCCTATATACTTCTTTAAAAAGAGTTTCACTCAAAGAAATTGTCTCAAATTATTTCAAAATTTCTTTATTTCCTCTAATTTGCTTTTTTCTCACCATTTGTTTGTTTGAGTTTTTAATTTTTCTTGTTACAAGCTATTTCTGACAAATGTTATATTTCTTGTTATCTATCTATGATTAGGAATGAGGGATTGGGGACTTCCCTGGTGGTCCAGTGGTTAAGACTCTGCGCTTCCACTGCAGGGGGCGCGGGTTTGATCCCTGGTCCGGCAACTAAGATCCCGCATGCCATACAGAGTGGCCAGAAAAAAAAAAAAAAGAATGAGGGACTGATATATATATATACACACGCACACATATATATGTGTATATATATATGCGTATATATCAAAACTCAAAGGGTATGTATTGGACTTGTTGACTTTGAGTTTTCCTGGAGTGATTTCAATGGATTGCTTTGGGGTTACACCAAGATAAGAGGCCAGTATCTGTTTGCTCTTGAATTTTTCAGAAGAGTCTTTTAGCATCCTTCTCAAAGTGTTCTGGAGAGTAAATAGAGGAAGACTGTTCAGGTTTCTACATTCATAACATTAATTCACGTCTTCTCCCAATTTTTAGTAAATTACTCACGCCTTCAACTCTTTACATTTCACCAGTTCAAACACTGTCCATTTTACTCTTTCTGGAGAATAACTGTCCAGATCTCTTTCTAGGTGGAAGAAAGGTACCTGTCCAACGGTTTAGATTTAGAGAGGAAATCTAGGTATATAACCACTTCTCATGTTTTCATCCAGTCTTCCTCATTTTACCTTTATTCCTTTTACTTTGCATTGAAGCAGAACATGGTACACCGAGTTTGGGGGAATTTTTAAGAATTCTGTCATTAGAACTTGTTTGTTTCTCCATTGATGTATTATATCCAGGTTTCTTGAGTTTGGAAGTCAGATATCAGACTCTCATATAATTTCATGGTAAAAAAAAAATTCCTACAGTTTTCATGGATTTAGTGGGTATTTTGGAATATAAAATTAGATGCATTATTTAATCTGATAATTTCCCAGGGGAGCAGAATGTAATATTTTAATGTGCAAATATGTCATCCTCTATATAGCCAGTCCCATAGTATAGGACATTTTATTGTTATTATTATTAAAAATTGTACAAACATTTCTGTATGCATGTTTTGTCCTTCCTAGAATTAATTCCCTAAAAAAGATTACTGTGTTAAATATCATGATTATTTTAAAGATTGTTAATACATATCATCAGATGGCTTTTCAAATAATTTAGCCAATTAACATTTTTCCCTATAAATGTTAGTACAGAATCCGTTAGCCCTATTCAATTATTTTTTCAATACGTGTAAAGGATTGTGCTCTCTGACCTGCTGTTAAGTTAGACATAAACATGTGACTTACTTTGACCCAGTTAAATATATGTTTAAATGCCTTGCAGTAATTCTAGACTGTATCTTTGAGACCCAGTGTGTAATCCAGAATACTCTCTTCGTATTATCTAGGTGATTGTGAAAGCAGTTGTCAAATTAGAGCTCCCACTGACATTGTGCATGACTAGAATTCAATTAGCAAAGAGCCCTGCTAATGTAGTGTAAATGGCAAATAATCATTAATTAATTTGTTGAGATTGTTTTCTATAGCGACAAAACCTAGCCTATCCTGACTGATTCAGTATGAATATGTGTTTTCCAAATATTTGCCTAGAATTTAGTCTTATTTTGCAGTTTCTTAAAATCATCAAGACATTAAAATTGCCACATAACTTTTTAATAAAAAATAGTATATAACAGATATAGGCCATGTTTGATTTCGGGTTCCAATATAGCCTTTAAAAAGTATGCATATACTATTTCTCAGTAAAGCATAACTGCTATTTGGATGTTAAATATTTCCTGCCATTGTATGCTTTATCTACAAAATATAGCATTACACGAATTTTTGAGAGAATGTGACATTCAAAAGCACTGTAGTTTGTAAAAATTCTTCTAAAACAATGTTAACTAAGGTTAATGATAAAAGAACTGATTGGCAGAAAACTAGGGTAGGATAATACAGATGGAAGGTGATCCCTTTAACATCGGACCCTTTCTCCTTTCTACCACTTGGACATTAGGTGTGATCACAGGAGCTGCCATAGCCGTTTTGTGATCATGAAGAATACACAGGATTACAGAAACATAATAAGAAGTGTGGAGCAAGAGAGAGAAAGAGAGCCTAGGGCTCTCATGTACCAGAAGTTCCTATGGTAATCCTAGACATCTCACATTCAGTATACTTCTGAGAAAGCTAAAAGATAACCTCTACATTTTAAGTCACTATTTTATTTTTGTCTTTTTGTTATATGTGGCCAAAATTAATCCAAGTTGACGTACATATTTATTCATAATCAAAAACATGTTTTAAAGTAATCTTTTTTTTTTTTTTTTGCGGTACGCGGGCCTCTCACTGTTGTGGCCTCTCCCATTGCAGAGCACAGGCTCCGGACGTGCAGGCTCAGCGGCCATGGCTCACGGGCCCAGCCACTCTGCGGCATGAACCCGCGTCCCCTGCATCGGCAGGCAGACTCCCAACCACTGGGCCACCAGGGAAGCCCCTAAAGTAATCTTTTTAATTAAAATTTCTGTAATATAATTTAACTTATGTTTATGCATTTTTCATTCTCTTGTAAATCATGAGCAAATCACTTGTGTGTGTATATATATACACATACACATATATGTCACATTCTGTTAATTTCTAGATATATCAATTATAAATAGTTTAATATTTATTTTTTCCATTAATTCTTTTTTTTAAGATTTTTTTTTTTGATGTGGACCATTTTTAAGGTCTTTATTGAATTTGTTACAATAATCCTTCTGTTTTATGTTTTGGTTTTTTGGCCACGAGACATGTGGAATCTTAGCTCCCCGACCAGGGATCGAACCTGCACCCCCTGAACTGGAAGGTGAAGTCTTAACCACTGGACCACCAGGGAAGTTCCTCCATTAATTCTTTTATCAGGCTTAATTTCTTCCACCTGTTGAGTTTCTGTTATCTTATTTTCTAATACTTAGTGATTCTTGAATATGTGGTCAGCTTTGAAGCTGAATTCAATCGTCTGCTCTTCTGTTTCTTATCCTAATTGGGCATGCAAGAGGCATGCGAGTTTAAGAGGGATACTGTTTTAGTTTTCTATTTCTGCTATAACAAATCACTATAAATTTAACAGTGGCAAATAGCATAAATTTATTATCTCACAAATCTGTAAGTCTGAAATCCAGTGGGCTTGGGAGGTTTCTTTGCTCTGAGTCTCACAAATCAATGTGTAAGCAGTTCTGTGTTCTTTTCTGGAAGTCTAGGGGAGAATCTGTTTTAAGACCCTTCAGATTATTGCCAGAATTCAGTACTGATCTGTTGTAAGATTGAGGTCCCTGATATTTTGCTGGCTGTTGGCCAAGGGGCATTCTCAGCTTCTAGATACCACTTGCATTCTATGGCTTATAGAACTCTTTCTCCATCTTCAAAGTAGGCAATGGTGGATCCAGCCCTTCTCACTCACACCATGAATGTCTTTGACCCCTACTTCTGCTTCATCTCTCCTGTCTCTTCTGCTGCTGCATCTCTGAATAACTCTTCCACCTTTCTCTTCCCTTTTCAAGGTCCATGTGATTACATTGGGCTCACCTGGATATTACAGGATAATTTCCCTATTTTAAGATCAAGTGACTAGTAATCTTACCTCCATCTACGAAGTCCATTCGCACCACAGTACATTAATGTTTGATTGAATAACCAGGCTAGAGGAATCTTGGGGGACATCGTTATCATTCTGCCTACGACACAGACTATCCACTTACGGTTTGAAGGCACCTCAGCAGCTGCCCTTCTGATTATAATGCTTCTCTTTGCTCTGTGATCAGACACGTGGAGCACTGCTCTTACTCCCAGACCAAAGCTCTCCCTTTCTTGGCACACTTCCTGGAGGCAGATCCCTGCAAGTTGCTCTCTGACTCAAAGTGGTTGGATGCATAAACCTTTGGGCTGCTGCTGCCTCTGCACATCAATTAATCATCCTAAATTGTCCCTGGATCATCACCTGCTACTCACTCCACCAACTTAAGCATGTTATAAGTCAGTGCTTCTTCTCTTAAGCTGGAATTTTTTTTCTTTTTTTTTTTTTTTTTTGTGGTACGCGGGCCTCTCACTGCTGTGGCCTCTCCCGTTGCAGAGCACAGGCTCCAGATGTGCAGGCTCAGTGGCCATGGCTCACGGGCCCAGCCGCTCTGCGGCATGTGGGATCTTCCCGGACCGGGGCACGAACCCGTGTCCCCTTCATCGGCAGGCGGACTCTCAACCACTGCGCCACCAGGGAAGCCCCTAAGCTGCAATTTTTATTTCAAATATGAGTCAGCCGGTTTGCCTGCATAGTGGATTGCTCATGATTTTTTGATCCTCCATCAATCTCTTTTCTCATTTCTGGTGTGGCTGTAATTATATATGTATGGTTTCTGTAAGTTCCAAAATTTGGTGTAGAGTTGGATATAGCAGTAGGTACTGCATATACCATCTAGAAATTGAAGTTCAATCTATAAAAAGCGAATAAAAATTGTTATATTATGAATTATGGAAATCTCCCTCCTTATATATATTTAAAATATGTGTGTATGCATACAGGCATATATTCATAAGCAACATTTCCTAGTTTTATAGTACCTTAAAATAACAAACAAGCATTTATTTCATGAAATATGTCACGATTGCCAACTTATGTTTTTTTTTCAATGAATAATTTTTATTGACCTAGGTAGTTGAATTTCAACTGATTTCCTTTCCATTGTTGCCACCTTATGTTTTAAGTTATCTTTTTATTTATGTTTTATATAGAGTGATTAGCTCTAATTGCCATTTTACAAGACTGATATTCATTTACAAAACCCCAATCATTCATTCAGTGTTTGTGTACATATATATATATATATATATATATATATATATATCTTCATTTTTAGATAAAATATAAATAGAAGTTGAAAAATCTGGCCATGAAATAGAGTCATTGCTATTCATTCTCTGCTTTCAGTCCAACCTAGGTCAATGCAGACATCTGGCGTTTTAACGTTTGGCAGCGCTCAGTAGGCTATGACATATGAAATAGTTTGGTGGTCTGACTTCACTTTTCAATGAATCATTGTCAGGTAGTGATTAGCAGCCTATGAGGAACTTGGCAAACAGTAAGGGATGTTCCATATTGGAATTCTTTTCTATCCATACACACTCTGCTTTTCATATCAGCAGTAAAGTTTATTGGCAGGAATCTCTGTCTATGTCACCGTTTCCTACCATTCAATAAATTAAAAACTTTAACTGCCAGGGCAGATTATATATCTCAAGAGGTTCAAGTATTTGAAGTGTAAAAAAACTAATTATATAGTACTAAGAATATATAAAATTACAGTAGATGTTTTAGAAGTGATTAATAATGGCATTTCTCTATTTTCATAAAAAAGAAAAATATTTTCCTAGCTTAAACACTTACAATAATTAAGCATTAAGTAAATATTTATTGTTGGTTGATTGATTGTTAACTACTTTCACTGGATTCAAATAATTTTCTAGTTTAATAAAAATAATTATACCAGTTGTGCATATGGTCAGAACTTTAGCACTGCAGTGGAACACTTAGAATGCGTCCTCTTCCCCCAGCTTTACTGAGATACAATTGACATATAACATTGTTTAAGTCAAAGGTGTACAAAGGGATGATTTGATACACTTATATATTGCAAAATGATTACAAAACTAAGGTTAGTTAATACCTCATTATCTCATAATTACTATTCGTGTGTGTGTGGTAAGAACATTTAAAATCTACTGTCATAGCAACTTTTCCATGAGTTTGGCTTTTTAAAAATTCCACATATAAGTGATCATACAGTATCTGTCTCTGTCTGACTTACTTCACCTAGCATAATGTCCTCAAGGTCCATCCCTGTTGATGAAAATGGCAGGATTTCCTACCTTTTTATGGCTGAATAATATTCCATTGTATGTACGTATATATCATATTTTCTTTATCTATTCATCTGTTGATGGTCACTTAGATAGCTTCCATGTCTTGACTATTGTGAATAAGGTTGCTGTGTACATGGTGATGCAGAACAAAGATGATTGCAAATATACAGACAGGAGAGTATACTCGATACAACTGGAAATCTTGGTTCAAAGCATATCTTTGAAAAATAGTGCTTGATCTTGAGCAAACTAACTATATTATTTTTGAGTTTGAGTTTTCTTACTTTTTAAAAGAATTTATTAATTAAAAAGCTATATTATCATAAATACTTCAGTGAACTAATATTTTATGGTATCTGGTACATAAATGCTTAAATGCCTTTGTTCAGCAAATAATTATTAACTATTTACTACCATTGCAAGCCAGTTATTTTGTTCTGTTCTTTTGATCCAATAAATGGGGTATTGTGCATTTTCTCTCAGAAGCCTACAGTCATGAACATGGTCCCTGTAGTGGAAAATATTCTTTGCCAACTATTTTGTAAGAATTTTTCTTAGGACACGGGTGCAGAACGTTAAACTTTCTATCTACATTTTGATAAACAGATTAAATCCTATTTGATCTATATGTTATATGATCACCTCTAACATGCAATATACTAGTGATCCTAAGAAAGTTGTGGGTATTTAATGTATAAATTCATAAACAAACTCATTATGTTTTATAATATTGTAAGATAATACATCTTTTGTGAATTTGATTAAATGAATTCAAATTTATATTTTTTTTCATTATATTTATGGTAACACTCACAAAATGACAAAATATATTTACAAAGAAAAATCCATATAAAGACAATACTAAGTCAAGCAGAAGTAAGGGGTACATAAGAAAGGGGTAAAGTTGACTTTTTCTAATAAAAGTACATAATTTAAGAAGATAAAAATAGCAAAAGTCTAACAGAATTGAAAAAAAATTTAGAGTTTAGAATTATAATAGACTATTAAAAACAGGTCTTCATACAGTTTTATATTATTAATGATGGAAGCATCCCCTAAGTCCCAATGTGGCTTGAGATAATAGATAATGATTAAGTGTCATTATTAACAAGACACTTAAAAATTGTGTCCAACATATGAAGAGTAAATTCTATAATTATGATGCTTTTCAACAAGTCAGTCTATGTTTAACACAATTTTTTCTGTAAAAATACCCTTAATGGTAGAGATGGTTCTTCTGAAATTTCTTATTTAAAAGTGAAATTCTAATACCCCATACCATCAAAGTCACACTTGTTCTTCTTGCAATGGTAAAGTAGCTC
Source organism: Leucopleurus acutus (assembly GCF_964270905.1). Lineage (NCBI taxonomy): Eukaryota > Metazoa > Chordata > Mammalia > Artiodactyla > Delphinidae > Leucopleurus > Leucopleurus acutus. Next base: position 11,409,580 of record NC_139146.1, read on the forward strand.
AAATAAAACCTACAAAACAATGTGGGATTGAGATAGAGTTAATTCTGTTGTCAGAAATGTTGTCAGAGGATGCTTGGAAAACATTGCTGAAGACCTGAAAACAAACATGCTTTATAACATATTTCAACGTTCGGGAAGATTGCTGTAAAATCGTATGAAAGTACGCAGGTTTCTACTATGTCTTACATTGTGGTTTTCGCAATATTCTGTTTCAAAAATGAAATGTAAGAAAAAGTACTACTTTTTGAACCAGTGAAGAAAGATATACTAGTCAGATATAATGAAATTAATATGTCTTAAAAAGCATGTCTTATATTGAGAAAAACTACATAATTTTAACCACAAAAGGAATAGCCATTTTGTTAGTCTTTAAAAATTCTGAAAAAAGGTCACAGGGTTTTGGCTGAACTGTTAAAATAAACTGATTGATTCTTTAAACAAGAACTGATGTACTGCTCACCACCTTTCAAGGAACTGGAAGTCTGGGGGGTACAGCAGTGGACAAAGGAGACAGAAATTCCTGCCTTCATGGGACTTAACACCAGGTAGGGGAGACAGAAAATATGCCATTAAATAAACAACATATGGAGTATGTCAGAGATTAATGAGTGCCATAGAATAAAAGTAAGCAAGAACAAGGGATAGAGAGCACTAGTGGGGGTGAGGACAGATGTATACTCTTTCTTAAGTAGTGAGATAGATATATATATATTATTTATTTATTTATTTTTCCTTTCTTTTTTTTTTTTTTTTTTTTTTTGAGAATGTAACACTTGAACAAAGACCCAAAAGAAGTGAAAGAACTAATCCTGAGTACATGACTGTTTTCCAGGAAAAGGGAACACCAAATTCAAAGGCTGTGGCCGTGTTCTGTGCAGGGCATGTTTGAGTAATGGCACGAAGCCAGTGTAGCCTTAGAAAATCTGCTGGGGAAAGAGAGACCATAGGAGGGACTCTAGGGGTCAGAATGTGTAGTGCCTTTAGACCCTTCTACAAACTTTGATTTTATTTTGAGTGATACAGTCTTTTGAAGGGTTTTTTCTGTTGAACAGAAGAGAAGCGTCACCCTACTCAGTTTTTCAAGGGCTGTCAATGTGGTGATACAGTGTTGAGAATAGACTTTAGGAGGAAAGTTTGGGGAGTAGGGAGACTCAGAAGTAATCTACACAGGACATAAAGCTAGCTTGGCCCACAGCAGTAGTGGCAAAAATGGTAAGATTCTAGATTACAAATATGTTTTGGAAGACTTTTCTTACAGATTGTGGCTTATGAGACAGTAAAAGGAGTCAAGAATGAATCCTTTTGGTTTTGGGTTTTTTTTTTTGAAGAATAAGCTAGATAATCTACAGTAGCAAACAAACACCCAAATTGTTATAACTATGATGTGGTTAATTTTAAAAAGGAAAATTTTCAACATATAGTATATTCTCCACTTTTTTATGAAATGTGAAGTTTGTGAATATATCTTTTAACATAAATTTCACTGTTTATGATATGGAAAACATTTTAAGAGAGGAGGTATAATGTGAAGTTAAATTATACATTTATTGTGTACTGCTTTTGCACAAAGACAATAGATCCAAACTTACTAACTGCTGAAAATATGTCAGTGATTTGTATACTACCCATGGTTACTGTTTTTTTTTTTTTTTTTGGCCTCTCACTGTTGTGGCCTCTCCCGCTGCGGAGCACAGGCTCCGGACGCGCAGGCTCGGTAGTTGTGGCTCACGGGCCCAGCCGCTCCACCGCACATGGGATCCTCCCGGACCGGGGCACAAACCCGTGTCCCCTGCATCGGCAGGCAGACTCTCAACCACTGCGCCACCAGGGAAGCCCCCCGTGGTTACTTTGGAAAAAAAAAAAAATCTTTAACCTGTTTCTTCAAAGTCAAATGATGTTTTTACAATTAATGAAAAAGGTAACTGCTTTTGTCAAGTTCTCTTCATCCTATGGAAAACACCTTTTGAACATTAATATTTGGAATATTTCCATTGTTATGTAATTTTGCTGTTGGAACCAATGTTACTATATCACCTATTAAAACTCTTCCAACATTACAAAAAAAGGAAACAATTTCCTAACATACACATATACCTATATGTATATAAATGTGCATATATATATATTTATGTATGGAATACATTCTTTTCGGTGGACAGGCACAAGTGATTCATATTTGAGAATATAAAAATGTACTTGCTGAATTAGAAAAACAATCACCCAAATTGATTGATAAAATTGGAAAATAAAAATCATGTTTTTTTTTTTAAAAAAACAGAGGCAAGGACATACCTTTTAAATTTGGGGATATATATATATATGTATATATATATCTTGGTGAAGTACTTTTTTAGCTCTGATAGACACTAAAATCAAATACCAAAATACGGTGCTCTACTCCTACTTTACATGAAGATAAGAATCGGGTATGCCCCGTAGCTTGTACGCTTCCGGGTGGCCAGCAAGCCACGATCTCTAATCAGTCCTGTGTCCAGCTTTGAATTCAGGGGAATCTGGTTGTCTGAATGGTGCTTCTAGAATATTATTAAGTTGGCCTTAATGTCAAGTTCAAACAAGATGTGGTCAGAACACCTAAAAGAACAAAAGTTTGAGATTTTTGTACCCTTTTTGTGCCTGCTTGCTAATAATGTCATGTGTCAGAAAAAAAAAATGCAGCGCTATGTAACCAGACATTCAAAATATGGAATGTCACACATGTTAAAAGAAAAATGATTTGCAAAAGCAATAAATTATCTCATAAAATTATTATTGTTAATAAATCAGAAAAATTATTATTTAAAGAATTCCATATTTTTCTCATTCTTTTACTTTTTTTGGTTTTATTTTTTGCTCATAACAAATTATTACAGTAGCACATGAATATAATTTTTTCATAAATAGACATTGGAAATACAGAAAGGATTTTTAATGATGGAATGTATAATCAAACAGTTTGAAGAGCACTAATCTAGAGGACAATGTACACAGGTAAACACTTTGAAAATAGGGTATTTACTTACAAAGGACACTAGCACAGGTAAGTTGTGTGTGCTTGTGGTGTGTGTGTATGTGTCAGTATGTGGGAGATGTTCAACAGATGCTTTCTAAAAGTATTTGTTTAGATGTTCAGAGGAAACAAAACACAAATTATGTCTAGCGAAATTTAATTCTACAACTTCAATTCCTTGTGTACTGATTAAAATCCTCCTTTATAATTGGCACTGGCTTCATTGTTCTTCTTTTTCCTCATAAAGAAATGTTCTTAATTTAGGTACTAAAAACTTATGTAATCTGCCTTTGTCTGTAGGGTTGCCAGGATTTCCAAGCCAGTGTTACTGATAAATTCTTAGGACTTTTTAGTTTTGCTCACACTTCTTTTTTTTTTTTTTTTTTTTTTTTTTTTTTTTTTTTTTTTTTAACATCTTTATTGGAGTATAATTGCTTTACAATGGTATGTTAGTTTCAGCTTCACAACAAAATGAATCAGTTACATATATACATATATTCCCATATCTCTTCCCGCTTGCGTCTCCCTCCCTCCCACCCTCCCTATCCCACCCCTCCAGGCGGTCACAAAGCACCGAGCTGATCTCCCTGTGCTATGCGGCTGCTTCCCACTAGCTATCTACCTTACGTTTGGTAGTGTATATATGTCCATGCCTCTTTATCGCTTTGTCACCGTTTACCCTTCCCCCTCCCCATAGCCTCAAGTCCATTCTCTAGTAAGTCTGTGTCTTTATTCCTGTTTCACCCCTAGGTTTTTCATGACATTTTTTTTTTTAAATTCCATATATATGTGTTAGCATACGGTATTTGTCTCTCTCTTTCTGACTTACTTCACTCTGTATGACAGACTCTAGGTCTATCCACCTCATTACAAATAGCTCAATTTCGTCTCTTTTTATGGCTGAGTAATATTCCATTGTATATATGTGCCACATCTTCTTTATCCATTCATCCGATGATGGACACTTAGGTTGTTTCCATCTCTGGGCTATTGTAAATAGAGCTGCAATGAACATTTTGGTACATGACTCTTTTTGAATTATGGTTTTCTCAGGGTATATGCCCAGTAGTGGGATTGCTGGGTCATATGGTAGTTCTATTTGTAGCTTTTTAAGGAACCTCCATACTGTTCTCCACAGTGGCTGTATCAATTTACATTCCCACCAACAGTGTAAGAGGGTTCCCTTTTCTCCACACCCTCTCCAGCATTTATTGTTTCTAGATTTTTTGATGATGGCCATTCTGACTGGTGTGAGATGATATCTCATTGTAGTTTTGATTTGCATTTCTCTCATGATTAGTGATGTTGAGCATTCTTTCATGTGTTTGTTGGCACTCTGTATATCTTCTTTGGAGAAATGTCTATTTAGGTCTTCTGCCCATTTTTGGATTGGGTTGTTTGTTTTTTTGTTATTAAGCTGCATGAGCTGCTTATAAATTTTGGAGATCAATCCTTTGTCAGTTGCTTCATTTGCAAATATTTTCTCCCATTCTGAGGGTTGTCTTTTGGTCTTCTTTATGGTTTCCTTTGCTGCGCAAAAGCTTTTAAGTTTCATTAGGTCCCATTTGTTTACTCTTCTTTTTATTTCCATTTCTCTAGGAGGTGGGTCAAAAAGGACCTTGCTGTGATTTATGTCATAGAGTGTTCTGCCTATGTTTTCCTCTAAGAGTTTGATAGTTTCTGGCCTTACATTTAGGTCTTTAATCCATTTTGAGCTTATTTTTGTGTACGGTGTTAGGGAGTGATCTAATTTCATACTTTTACATGTAGCTGTCCAGTTTTCCCAGCACCACTTATTGAATAGGCTGTCCTTTCTCCACTGTACATTTCTGCCTCCTTTGTCAAAGATAAGGTGACCATATGTGCGTGGGTTTATCTCTGGGCTTTCTATCCTGTTCCATTGATCTATCTTTCTGTTTTTGTGCCAGTACCATACCGTCTTGATAACTGTAGCTTTGTAGTATAGTCTGAAGTCTGGGAGCCTGATTCCTCCAGTTCCTTCTTTCGTTCTCAAGATTGCTTTGGCTATTCGGGGTCTTTTGTGTTTCCATACAAATTGCAAAATTTTTTGTTCTAGTTCTGTGAAAAATGCCAGTGGTAGTTTGATAGGGATTGCATTGAATCTATAGATTGCTTTCGGTAGTAGAGTCATTTTCACAATGTTGATTCTTCCAATCCAAGAACATGGTATATCTCTCCATCTATTTGTATCATCTTTAATTTCTTTCATCAGTGTCTTATAATTTTCTGCATACAGATCTTTTGTCTCCTTAGGTAGGTTTATTCCTAGATATTTTATTCTTTTTGTTGCAATGGTAAATGGGAGTGTTTTCTTGATTTCACTTTCAGATTTTTCATCATTAGTATATAGGAATGCCAGAGATTTCTGTGCATTAATTTTGTATCCTGCCACTTTACCAAATTCATTGATTAGCTCTAGTAGTTTTCTGGTAGCATCTTTAGGGTTCTCTATGTATAGGATCATGTCATCTGCAAACAGTGACAGCTTTACTTCTTCTTTTCCGATTTGGATTCCTTTTATTTCCTTTTCTTCTCTGATTGCTGTGGCTAAAACTTCCAAAACTATGTTGAATAAGAGTGGTGAGAGTGGGCAACCTTGTCTTGTTCCTGATCTTAGTGGAAATGCTTTCAGTTTTTCACCATTGAGGATGATGTTTGCTGTGGGCTTGTCATATATGGCCTTTATTATGTTGAGGAAAGTTCCCTCTATGCCTACTTTCTGCAGGGTTTTTATCATAAATGGGTGTTGAATTTTGTCAAAAGCTTTCTCTGCATCTATTGAGATGATCATATGGTTTTTCTCCTTCAGTTTGTTAATATGGTTTATCACATTGATAGATTTGCGTATATTGAAGAATCCTTGCATTCCTGGAATAAACCCCACTTGATCATGGTGTATGATCTTTTTAATGTGCTGTTGGATTCTGTTTGCTAGTATTTTGTTGAGGATTTTTGCATCTATGTTCATCAGTGATATTGGCCTGTAGTTTTCTTTCTTTGTGACATCCTTGTCTGGTTTTGGTATCAAGGTGATGGTGGCCTCGTAGAAGGAGTTTGGGAGTGTTCCTCCCTCTGCTATATTTTGGAAGAGTTTGAGAAGGATAGGTGTTAGCTCTTCTCTAAATGTTTGATAGAATTCGCCTGTGAAGCCATCTGGTCCTGGGCTTTTCTTTGTTGGAAGATTTTTAATCACAGTTTCAATTTCAGTGCTTGTGATTGGTCTGTTCATATTTTCTATTTCTTCCTGATTCAGTCTTGGCAGGTTGTGCCTCTCTAAGAATTTGTCCATTTCTTCCAGATTGTCCATTTTATTGGCATAGAGTTGCTTGTAGTAATCTCTCATGATCTCTTTTATTTCTGCAGTGTCAGTTGTTACCTCTCCTTTTTCATTTCTAATTCTATTGATTTGGGTCTTCTCCCTTTTTTTCTTGATGAGTCTGGCTAGTGGTTTATCTATTTTGTTTATCTTCTCAAAGAACCAGCTTTTAGTTTTATTGATCTTTGCTATTGTTTCCTTCATTTCTTTTTCATTTATTTCTGATCTGATTTTTATGATTTCTTTCCTTCTGCTAGCTTTGGGGTTTTTTTGTTCTTCTTTCTCTAATTGCTTGAGGTGCAAGGTTAGGTTGTTTATTCGAGATGCTTCCTGCTTCTTAAGGTGGGCTTGTATTGCTATAAACTTCCCCCTTAGAACTGCTTTTGCTGCATCCCACAGGTTTTGGGTCGTTGTGTCTCCATTGTCATTTGTTTCTAGGTATTTTTTGATTTCCTCTTTGATTTCTTCAGTGATATCTTCATTATTAAGTAGTGTATTGTTTAGCCTCCATGTGTTTGTATTTTTTACAGATCTTTTCCTGTAATTGATATCTAGTCTCATGGCGTTGTGGTCAGAAAAGATACTTGATACAATTTCAATTTTCTTAAATTTACCAAGGCTTGATTTGTGACCCAAGATATGATCTATCCTGGAGAATGTTCCATGAGCACTTGAGAAAAATGTGTATTCTGTTGTTTTTGGATGGAATGTCCTATAAATATCAATTAACTCCATCTCGTTTAATGTATCATTTAAAGCTTGTGTTTCCTTATTTATTTTCATTTTGGATGATCTGTCCATTGGTGAAAGTGGGGTGTTAAAGTCCCCTACTATGAATGTGTTACTGTCGATTTCCCCTTTTATGGTTGTCAGTATTTGCCTTATGTATTGAGGTGCACCTATGTTGGGTGCATAAATATTTACAATTGTTATATCTTCCTCTTGGATTGATCCCTTGATCATTATGTAGTGTCCTTCTTTGTCTCTTCTAATAGTCTTTGTTTTAAAGTCTATTTTGTCTGATATGAGAATTGCTACTCCAGCTTTCTTTTGGTTTCCACTTGCATGAAATACCTTTTTCCATCCCCTTACTTTCAGTCTGTATGTGTCTCTAGGTCTGAAGTGGGTCTCTTGTAGACAGCAAATATATGGATCTTGTTTTTGTATCCATTCAGCCAATCTGTGTCTTTTGGTGGGAGCATTTAGTCCATTTACATTTAAGGTAATTATCGATATGTGTGTTCCTATTCCCATTTTCTTCATTGTTTTGGGTTTGTTATTGTAGGTCCTTTCCTTCTTTTGTGTTTCTTGCCTAGAGAAGTTCCTTTAGCAGTTGTTGTAGAGCTGGTTTGGTGGTGCTGAACTCTCTCAGCTTTTGCTTGTCTGTAAAGGTTTTAATTTCTCCATCAAATCTGAATGAGATCCTTGCTGGGTAGAGTAATCTTGGTTGCAGGTTTTTCTCCTTCAACACTTTCAATATGTCCTGCCACTCCCTTCTGGCTTGCAGAGTTTCTGCTGAAAGATCAGCTGTTAACCTTATGGGGATTCCCTTGTGTGTTATTTGTTGTTTTTCCCTTGCTGCTTTTAATATGTTTTCTTTGTATTTAATTTTTGACAGTTTGATTAATATGTGTCTTGGCGTATTTCTCCTTGGATTTATCCTGTATGGGACTCTCTGTGCTTCCTGGACTTGATTAACTATTTCCTTTCCCATATTAGGGAAGTTTTCAACTATAATCTCTTCAAATATTTTCTCAGTCCCTTTCTTTTTCTCTTCTTCTTCTGGAACCCCTATAATTCGAATGTTGGTGCGTTTAATGTTGTCCCAGAGGTCTCTGAGACTGTCCTCAGTTCTTTTCATTCTTTTTTCTTTATTCTGCTCTGCAGTAGTTATTTCCACTATTTTATCTTCCAGGTCACTTATCCGTTCTTCTGCCTCAGTTATTCTGCTATTGATCCCATCTAGAGTACTTTTAATTTCATTTATTGTGTTGTTCATCGTTGCTTGTTTCATCTTTAGTTCTTCTAGGTCCTTGTTAACTGATTCTTGCAATTTGTCCATTCTATTGTCCATTCTATCTCCAAGATTTCGGATCAACCTTACTATCATTATTCTGAATTCTTTTTCAGGTAGACTGCCTATTTCCTCTTCATTTGTTAGGTCTGGTGGGTTTTTATCTTGCTCCTTCATCTGCTGTGTGTTTTTCTGTCTTCTCATTTTGCTTATCTTACTGTGTTTGGGGTCTCCTTTTTTTTTTTTTTTGCAGGCTGAAGGTTCGTAGTTCCTGTTGTTTTTTGAGTCTGTCCCCAGTGGCTAAGGTTGGTTCAGTGGGTTGTGTAGGCTTCCTGGTGGAGGGTACTAGTGCCTGTGTTCTGGTGTATGAGGCTGGATCTTGTCTTTCTGGTGGGCAGGTCCACGTCTGGTGGTGTGTTTTGGGGTGTCTGTAGACTTATTATGATTTTGGGCAGCCTCTCTGCTAATGGGTGGGGTTGTGTTCCTGTCTTGCTAGTTGTTTGGCATAGGATGTCCAGCACTGTAGCTTGCTGGTCGTTGAGTGAAGCTGGGTGCTGGCGTTGAGATGGAGATCTCTCGGAGATTTTTGCTGTTTGATATTATGTGCAGCTGGGAGGCCTCTTGTGGACCAGTGTCCTGAAGTTGGCTCTCCCACCTCAGAGGCACAGCACTGACTCCTGGCTGCAGCACCAAGAGCCTTTCATCCACAGGGCTCCTTAATTTGGGATGATTCGTTGTCTATTCAGGTATTCCACAGATGCAGGGTATATCAAGTTGATTGTGGAGCTTTAATCCGCTGCTTCTGAGGCTGCTGGAAGAGATTTCCCTTTCTCTTCTTTGTTCTCACAGCTCCCAGGGGCTCAGCTTTGGATTTGGCCCCGCCTGTGCGTGTAGGTCGCCGGAGGGCATCTGTTCTTTGCTCAGACAGGACGGGGTTAAAGGAGCCGCTGATTCAGAGGCTCTGGCTCACCCAGGCCGGGGGGTAGGAAGGGTCACGGAGTGCAGGGCGGGCCTGCAGCGACAGAGGCCGGCGTGACGCTGCAGCCTGAGGCGCGCCGTGCGCTCTCCCGGGGGAGCCGTCCCCGGATCCCGGGACCCCGGCAGCGGCGGGCTGCACAGGCTCCCCGGAAGGGCGTGTGGCTAGTGACCTGCGCTCGCACACAGGCCTCCTGGCGGCGGCAGCAGCGGCCTTAGCGTCCCATGTCCGTCTCTGGGCTCCGCACTCTTAGCCGCGGCTCGCGCCCGTCTCCGGAGCTCTCCCAAGCAGCGTTCCCAATCCCCCCTCCTCGTGCACCAGGAAACAAAGAGGGACGTAAAAGTCTCTTGCCTCTTCGGCAGGTCCAGACCCCTCCCCAGACTCTCTCCCGGCCAGCCGCGGCGCACCAACGCCCTGCAGGCTGTGTTCACGCCGCCAACCTCAGTCCTCTCCCGGCGCTCCGACAAAAGCCGGAGCCTCAGCTCCCAGTCCCGCCCGCCCCGGCGGGCGAGCAGACAAGCCTCTCGGCTGGTGAGTGCCGGTCGGCCCGATCCTCTGCGCTGGAATCTCTCCGCTTTGCCCTCCGCACCCCTGTTGCTGTGCTCTCCTCCGCAGCTCCCAAGCTCCCCCACTCCGCCTCCCGAAGTCTCCACCCGCGAAGGGGCTCCTAGTGTGTGGACACTTTTCCTCCTTCACAGCTCTCTCCCGCTGGTGCAGGACCCGTCCCTATTCTTTTGTCTCTGTTTAGTTTTTTCTTTTGCCCTAACCAGGTACGTGGGGGGTTCCTTGCCTTTTGGGAGGTCTGAGGTCTTCTGCCAGCGTTCAGTAGGTGCTCCGTAGGAGTTGTTCCACGCGTAGATGTATTTCTGGTGTATCTGTGGAGAGGAAGGTCGCTCACACTTCTTAATGCTCATTTACATAACAGATCGTAGAGAACAGGCACTGACATTAGTATTAGTAATAGTAATAATAATAGCAATGAGATAGCACACATTGTGTGCCGCTATGTGCCAATCCCTTTTTCAATAGTTTTGTACCTATTGACTCACTTATTTCTATAATTCAACCCTACAACAAGTGAAGTAATTGTTATCCTATTTTATAGATGAAGAGACTGAAGCACAAAGAAGTTAAGTTACTTGACTAAAGTCACACTGCACTAAGGAGGGAGAGCCAATATTTGAATTCAGATACACTTTTGCTAAGGGTAGATTTGTGTGTGTGTGTATTTCACTTTGCAAAAATCCACATGAAACCTCTGCATTTTCATGCTTCCCATAGTCCGTTAAATATCCCTGAGACAAATATTTCTTTTCAATGCATCTTTGTTAAGTTTTAATAATTTTCTTTAAGTTTGTTGCTTGAATACTTTAAATTCTCGAGACCTGTTCAATTTCCACTTGAAATTTTGATGAAGTGTAACCATAGCCTTGAGGCATTCCTTTTTTTCCGTATTGTTTCCAAGTTTAACTACTCGGGAAGTACCAATGTTGGCTTTGAGATGTGCTTCTGTGGTGTTAATGACTGGTGTAATTGTTTGTTTGTTGGTTTTTACATCTTTATTGGACTATAATTGCTTTACAATGGTGTGTTAGTTTCCGCTTTATAACAAAGTGAATCAATTACACATATACATATGTTCCCATATCTCTTCCCTCTTGCGTCTCCCTCGCTCCCACCCTCCCTATCCCACCCCTCTAGGTGGTCACAAAGCACCGAGCTGATCTCCCTGTGCTATGCGGCTGCTTCCCACTAGCTAGCTATTTTACGTTTGGTAGTGTATATATGTCCAAAGAAACATCACTGCTTGGAATAATTGCAGAGGGTAACTTAGAGATAGAATTTGCAGAATGAGAAGGATGGTGACTGGCAATTATGCACAAACTCATTTCCCAATACCTCAAGCTTTGATCTAGTATTAGTCCCGAAGCTAACAGTCCTGATGGATATTTTTAGAAGAGGTTAAGGATTCCTTCAGTGACTTTTATTGGGAAGTAGGTAATATGCCTCTAGTCTTTTAGCTACATCCAGTTATTCAATTAAAATAATGGCATTCTGTGTTTTATCTGTAGTGTAACAAAAATAGATACACTTAAAAATTACTAAATTTTATTCTTAAAAGAATCAGAATCCATCCACATCCAAAGGTAATCTAAACCCTTGACAGTAGAGCTGGAGTTCTTTTCTCCATGATTCTCAAGAAAATCATTACAATAAGATTAACTTACATTGACGTGCAAGTTTCTATTAAGAAATGAAAATGTCTTCTTGTTTCCAAGAGTATTCCCTTTTTATTTTCTGAGCTATATAAACCTGGCTAGGAGGACGAGATTCATTAATAATATTTTGATTGTGCTGTAACGCATCATGTTTGTGCAGGTCCAGGTGTCTCTTGCAAAAAGTGATGTCCCAGGAATTGTGTCTAGATGACAACCAGACACTGTATTAATATAACAATATAATCAACTTATAAATATATTTTTCCCTAAATTCTAACACAAGTATGGCTAGCTCCATTATAGCATTGTTTTAACATTTTTTTTTTTTTTTTGCGGTACGCAGGCCTCTCACTGCTGTGGCCTCTCCCGTTGCAGAGCACAGGCTCTGGACGCGCAGGCTCAGCGGCCATGGCTCACGGGCCCAGCCGCTCCACAGCACGTGGGATCTTCCCGGACCGCGGCACGAACCCGTGTCCCCTGCATTGGCAGGCGGACTCTCAACCACTGCGCCACCAGGGAAGCCCCTTAACAGATTCTTAAAGTAGTATACAGTGAGAATGTTTTTTTCATGAGCAAGGCAATGGCAATAATGACTTCTGACATTCACGATACTGTTATATGGATTAATGGCTTTGAGTACATTTGTTTCTGTTATATTGTTAATGAATTCAAGGTTGCAGGACCCTATTTTATAATCATATTCTGTACTTCTTTTCAGTCCTGTAATTTTTTTTAATAATATGAAAAAATATATATTTAATAAATACCCAAATAGTACAAATGTATCTTCGGTGTCTACTATGGGAAAAAAAAATCTGTATAGATATAACTGTTTCTTCAAATTAAATGCACAGCCTTCCAAGTATTATAATGCATAATATTTGAATAATTTCTTATTCCCTGTGTGTTATTAAATGCTATTCTGGAAAAAATCTTATTTGTATATCTTTATACACCTCTGTAAGTATATTTATACAATAAAATGTTAGAAAGTTGCTAAAATTAAAATTTTTCACATTTTAATATTTGCCTATATGGCCAAGTCACCTTCCAAATTTTTCATCAATTCATAACCATATAGGGGAAAGTATTACATTTATTGATATTTTAGTTTTTTCTATAATGAGTATATAGCACATTTTCATATATTTCATGTATATTTTTCTATAATAAGTGCATAAGCTATTTGTATTTCTGACTCAGAAAGCTCATACGCTTTGCCTTTTTTTTTCTATTTGCTTTCTTGGATTTTCCTTTTAGTTTTTAGAACATGTATTAATTAAGACAATTATCCTTGTTTGTGATAATATAATCTTTCAAAATATATCATCTCCTTTTAACTTTGTGTAAGGTATAGCAATATTTATTGCTATGTATTCGTGAATTTGTGGCTGCCCTCGTAATGTTTCCTCACTTCCTATCTTTTAATTAAAATATCACACTTTCCAATAATGACCTTCCTTCTATATTTAAATTTAGTAGAAAATCAACTGTCCACCTCCCAACAAAATGGCTAGTGTTTTATATGTACAAAAATATATTGACTGTTTTATTTTATATTAATTTATTGTAAATGATAGCACCTATTTCTATATGTTCTATTATTCTAAATCCATAATATATTTCAGTGTCTTGTAATATGACTAATTCATCCTTCATCTTCTTTTCAGAAATTCCTGTCTACTCTTGAATGCTCAATTTCTATATGAATATTCATTCTTCATAACTATAAATGCATATTCTGTAAAATAAGCAATACATTTCTACAATCACATCTTTTTTCTGATTAAGATAACCTTCCACTTAACATGTTATATTCAACATTTAGTGAAAAAGGAGAGGAAAAAAGATGTAGTCAAGTTTACTATATTTGATTTTTTTTCCTAAGTAAGATAATTTCTTTTTTTCACTTCTTCAAGACTAGTTTTATACTTCTTAGAAGACGTATCACATATTTTTCTAGGTCAGACCATTCCTTTGTATATTTTACTTTTTCTCCATATTTTGTTTTGTAAGTGGCCAAAGGAGCCAGAACCTTCATCGCTGGTCCCAGGTAATTAGGGCACATTTACTAGGCTCCAGCTGAAACTTTGAAACATGGAGCAACAAAATGAATACTGCTAAGATGCTTGAAAAGGAATGACTTCAGTGTTGATGCCCGGCATGTTGGCTGGCATCGTGTAGCAGCAGCGGTGTCCTGAAGCAGTGTTTGTCTGCTTCTTGGCCCTCCAAAGTCACTGTAGTTCCTGTCTATTAACCAGGATTGGCAGTTCAGTCTCCTGTCAATACACTTATCACAATAACCTCTCTTTTTTTACTTGTGAGGGTCAATAACTGTTCCTGCAACAAACAATCTATCTATGTGCTGGAGATTCTTCTAGGCCTTGGGAATAGATAAGGGAAAGGGAATAATGAATGGTGTCCTCTTTTAGGTAGATCAGTCAAAAAAAATTACTCTCTGAGAGCCTATAGTTTATCAGAGACCTGAAAGAAGTGATTTAACCCTGACACATATGGAAGAAAGCTATCTGGCCAACGAGAGGTAAGCTTTTTGCAGGATGGGGTGCAGGACTTCAGACTATCACGTGGAATTGGAACCAGAATTAATATATGGAGCTGTTACTCCCATGAAGAAAATACTGTTGCCTATTAACCAAGTGGTAGAAGTAGAATGGCACCTTTCATAATGAATATTTGGATTGTCAAGGAAAACAATGTTTTTATCAGCGTAATTCTAGGCTCTACAGGTTTCGGATTCTTTCCATTTAAGAAAAGTAATGGTTCCAGAAAATTATAAGCTGGATCTGCTACCAGGCCACTTAAGGCTCTTTATTATAATTGGTGAACAGACAAAAATGAGATGTGTATATTGGTGGATATGAGTGTTCTGGATAATCAAGGAGATAACGCTGAGTACTACATGGTAGCCCTCCTATTATCAATACGTCCAATGACAAATATTAATGCAACACAAGGGCACCCCAAAGAGGCATCACCACCATGAACACACATCCTCAGAAATGAAGGTGTGGCTCACCCCAATGAATAAAGACCTCTTAACAGCTTATTGACAGAGTTGCAGGCTTAATGAATAGGTAGTGAAAAAGGACAATCATAAACATAAATTATTCCATTTACCATTTGCAGAAAAATAGATTTTACTTAGTGTGCTTCCACCTTTCTTTCCTCCTCATAACAAAATTAGAAGGGGAATAGATGCCCCCCAGAAATAATGGCACTGGGTCATATGCAGTAATGAAGGGATTTAGGGATGTATTCCTATCGGAAAGTACGGACTCCTTTGTTTTAATTGTAAGAAGAAGAGTTGCATTATTTAGGCAGAAAAAGTTTTGGAAGTCTAACTATGGAAAGATGAATGAGTGTCAGTGTTAGGAAACCAACAAGATTCTCAATATGTTTGGGCTCTTTATCACCCAACATCCACTTTTTAATTTTTGGAGATGACCAGTTGTGTGTAGCCTGGTGGGAGTCATTGTTCTACCTTTCGTATGGAAGATGAATATCCCAAATATTTCTCTCAGTTTCACAGAACATGGAGCACCTGTATCTTGTCCAAATATAAACTGCTGCCTTATATTTTAAACTTAGCGCTAGCAATGCAACCAGAAAAAAAAAAAAAAAAAGCACAGTGAAAATTTGTTTTTGCAGTTGCTGCAGTAAAGGTATTCAGTGGTAGCTACCACCTTATCCAGGTGAGGCAGCTGCAGTGTCTAGTGTTGGCCCTGACAGCCCTTTCTGACGATTTACACTAAAGATCCCAGGTGCATTTTATTCTCTGCAGCAGAGCAGTTTTACTCTCTGACTTTTTGTCTAGGCAAAAATGTCCAACCCTAAGTATAATCAGTAAGACCTTGGTATCTGTCCAATAATTTTCCCTTTTGTTTAAGCTAGATAGAATATACTTATCTCCCTTGAAGCCAAGATCCTGAGTACTCTGGTATTTAAGAAAGAAGACCCTGAATTTGAAGTTATAATTATGTGGTACTGTGTATTATATTTGAATTTATTTCTGGGTTTTTTTGGTGGTGTTTGTTTAACTTTTAGGTTCCTATAGTAAAGGGGGATATTATCTTCTGTTAAATGTTCTAACTTAAGTCCTAATTTTACATGTGGAATCTAATTACTTATTCATTTTGTCTATTCTGTCTATGCATTTTGTAACAAGCCACCATAAATAAAAAATTATCTCATTATTTCAAAATTTTAAGTGCATTTTCTGAAGTGTTTTAGGTGTACAGTATCATCTAAAACAATGATAATTATGCTTCTCTTTCTGTCTACAACTAATTGGATAGTACTTTTAGAGTGTTGTTAAATATTAATGTTTATAATGGACAATCTTATATTGTTCTTAAAACTGATGCTTCTTATGAGCCAACATTATGCATGATGCTGGCTTTTACCTTATGATATATATTTTCATTTATATCAAGAAGTAATATTTTCTTTCTATCTTATTCAGTTTTTATGAGAAATACATGTTGTATTTTATCAAATGACTTTTTGACACTTGAGGTGTTCATATTTTTTTCCCATTGACTTTCTAACACCATGAATTATGATAAAGATGTTCTGAAAATGAGTTACTATTGAATTCTTGGAATAAATTTCATTTGATTCCATTAATTATTAATCTTGTATGTAGCTGAAATTTATTTGATATTTTATCTCAAAATATATTGTAATCTCAATATGTGAGACCGAAGAGTGGTTTTCATTTTATTGGGTATTACTTTTATGAGTTGCTATCAAACTCACTTTCTATGATCATGAAAAATATAAATGGCATTAAATCCTTGAAAGCATAATTTACTTGTGGATTATTTTGGACATTATGGGGGTGTGTATGTGTATGTGTACGTGCATATGTTGGTAGAGGGCAGGAAATGGTTGAGGAAAAGCATATGACAGCTTTTTTACCTTTTCTTGATTCCTCCATATGCTATTATAATTCTTCTCTATGACATCTGGTTTGAATGACCAAAATTATATTTTTCCAGAAAATCATCATTTTAATCTAGATTTTTAAATCCATTTGAATACAACAACTACTCTGTTGTAATATTTTAAATGTCACATACGTATACAATTAACATTTTTCAATTTTTATTATTTTTACAAAGTAGTTTTGTACCAGTTTTTCTTAATTAATTTATCTCACTGCACCTGTTTTGTTGATTTCTTTTTAAAAACAGATTTTTTTTTCTGTTTTACTAAATTTGCTTTTTCTTTTTTTTTCTGCTTTCTTATTTCTTTGAGTTTTATAAGTTATTGGAAAATATTCACTAAAGCATTCGTTTTATTCCTCCTTGTTTTGCGCTATATGTGTTTAAATTAGTGTTATACTTATTCATTGTATCAGGGTTCTCCAGAGAAATATATACATTTTATATAATAGACAATTAACAAATTAGCTCATACAGCTATGGAACTGGCAAGTCCAGATTTGCAGGGTGGAGACCCACATAGATGGCTGAAAATCTTGCCCTATAATGCTGTAGTCTGGGGGGACAAAGAAAGAATTCTATATTAATATTCTATTACATGCATTTTATATGTAAATATTTAATATATATTAAAGAAGACTGAATACACAAAGAAATTTAAAGTTTTTTATAGTTACATTTATAAATTTATATATTATATTTCACCTTTACATCTTAACTTATCACTTTCTAATATTAATTATTACACGCTCATTATGGGATGGTAAGAAAATTATCACATTTACAATGCTTTCTACATATTCTTCCTCTAATTCTTCTTGTTGTTAATTATTTTGGTAACTACACATCTAGTAGTGGGTGAATAATTGGTTTGTCAGCATTAAGTATTATGTATTTGAAATCATGCTAACTAAAGATGAGGAAAACTGAAATTTCACTTCCTCACCCCTTCTCTCCCCAATTTTTTAACATTAGTAATTTTTGTTATTTCCACCCTGTTGAGGTCCATTTTATTGAAAATATGTTTCATGAAATCAACTATACTTCTCTTTCTATATACATATATGTGTGTTTGTATATATATGTACACACACAGAGAGGGCGAGATAGGTTAATATCTTTCTATATATATATCTCATGAAATGATTCCCAGATAATAGTGATGTTCAGCACTATTACTTTCCTAAATATCTTAATTTTTCTCTTGGTTTCTGGACTTGGTCACCATATTTTTTTAAGAAAAACAAAAACGTGAATTTTAAAAATATTTATCTACTGTGAGCATCACATACTTTGTAGAATTTTTTCTCTGTGACTTCAAAGAAAGAATTTCACTGTCATTGGACCTTCTAACACTGACTTCCCATCCTAATTTCCCCTCACCGTAAAACACACACACTTACGTTCACACACACCCCCCACACACAAACACACATACATATATTCATATGCACACCATGGTAAGAGGCTTGATTCTTTTTTCTGATGCCTCCATATATATTTATTCTCGTGATTCAGAATGCCTCACATAAACATGAGCTTTTTTTTTCTTTTTTTGGCTGCTTTGGGTCTTCGTTGCTGTGTGTGGGCTTCCTCTAGTTGCAGCAAGTGGGGGCTACTCTTCATTGCGGTGCACGGGCTTCTCATTGCGGTGGCTTCTCTTGTTGCGGAGCACGGGCTCTAGGCGCACAGGCTCTAGGTGCGCGGGCTTCAGTAATTGCAGCACGCGGGCTCAGTAGTTGTGGCGTGCGGGTCCTAGAGGGCGCGGCTTCAGTAGTTGTAGCACGTAGCCTCAGTAGTTGTGGCTTGCGGGCTCTAGGGCACGTCTTCACTAGTTGTGGCTCACACGCCCTAGAGTGCAGGCTCAGTAGTTGTGGCAAACAGGCTTAGTTGCTTCGCAGCATGTGGGATCTTCCCAGACCAGGGATCGAACCCGTGTCCCCTGCATTGGCAGGCGGATTCTTAACCATCGCGCCACCAGGGAAGTCCCTAACCATGTCTTTATGTCAGTTGTTTTGTTATTTTTTTCTCTGTCTACATAAATACAAATTACATGTGTTCAGGACTTTTCTGTCTTTAACAGAACTTTCTGTCTTTGTCAGAACTTTTTTCTAAGAAAAAGTTTTCTCAAAATTCTGTTTCTTACTGCCCTGACAGTACACCTGTGAGCATGACTCTCAGCATTTAGTATGTGCTCCATCAGGAAACAACAAAGCTCTGCATGTCCCATGTTTTCTGTTTTGTTTCTGGTTTTGCCTTTGAGTGGCAATTTATTTAGCTTGCTTTATTTCCCTTCTACAGCTGGCTATAAGTGGCAGCTCCACACTGTCACCAGCCACACTGAGAACCTACATGCTTCTTGTAAAGACGTTGTATAACATACTTCCTTATCTGGTTGAACCAAAGGCTTTCCCCAATTTCACCATTGAAAATAAAGGCCAACATTATTAAAGTGTAAAAATTCACGTCTGTCCAAAGACCATTAGAAGCTTGTTCCTTTGCTCAGCATTATCTCTTTTTTTTTTTTTTTTTTTTTTTTTTTTTGCGGTTCGCGGACCTCTCACTGTTGTGGCCTCCCCCGTTGCGGAGCACAGGCTCCGGACGCGCAGGCTCAGCAGCCACGGCTCACGGGCCCAGGCGCTCCGCGGCATGTGGGATCTTCCCAGACCAGGGCACGAACCCGTGTCCCCTGCATCGGCAGGCGGACTCTCAACCACTGTGCCACCAGGGAAGCCCAGCATCATCTCTTGACTGGATCCATACACCATTAAACTCATTCTGAATAATGATTCAGAGTTGCTGTAAATCCCAATTTCATGTACAGTTATTTTTCTCTGTTTTTTGTTCTTTGTGTTTTTAAAGAAATGCACCAAACAGTGTGTCAACGAGTGCAATTTTGTAATAAGGTAGAAGTTACAATCAGATCTCATTTGATTAAGGTTATTTTTGTAGTACAACATAGAAATGTTCAGAATGGGAGAAAATTTAAGCTCAAACATTTTGTAATAAAATATGAATCACCTTTTAAGAAGAGAGACATTCTTTATCTGTAAACATAAGTTCTGTAAGGACCGTGGTTTTATCTATGCTACTCACTGCTCTAACCTCCAGCACCAAAACGTAGAAGGACTTTGATAAACTTATGTTAAATGATTTAATGCATTTGTTTTAATTTTTCACATGTAAGTTGGAACCCCTTACTATTTTCAGAAAATAATCATTTAATCATTATGGAGTCTGGAATTCATTGCATAATAATGTCATGATTTCATATGACCTTCAAAGGGAGTTTCTAAAAAAGCTATACATGTAAATAATCAGAGGGTTCCTAATAGAGATAATACACTGACCCAACATCCGCTCTTCACTGGAGTTTTCAGCCCTGTTAGCACCCTCCTTAAGGCTTTCTTGGAATGACCAGAGGTTTGTTTTGGAGAGGGTGTTGTGCTCTTCATTTTATTGTCAGTTTTTTTGTTTTTAAATGCTATCTAGTTACTATTTTTACTTTTAATTGGCTTTTAAAATTCACTTTTTATTTTCCCCATTGGAAAAAAATGATTTGGGGTATACAAAGGCATCAGCTTCCAATAGTATCAGAGTCTGAATTAAGTTTTTGTTTTGTTCACCATACATCTTGCCCCAGTAACACACTACAACAAAATGCACATGAAAAATCCAGTTCATGTGTCTCTGTTCATCATTGTAATAATTTGGGGGGAGTAAGATATATTAAATACTACTTGCAAAGAGGTAGAAATATGTGTATTCAAACAAAGAAATTTCCCTCCCCCCCAGGGGCAGAGTAAAGGCTATTGCCCTCTATTAAAACAAACAAAAAATATTTTTAATTGAGAGAGAAATGCGTCAGTTTTCTGACCATGCATACAAATTTACCTGCAGGATTAGTTTCCTTTGAGGCCTCTCTCCTTGCCTTGTTGCTGGCCACTTTCTTGCTACCTCTTACATGTGCCACTAGTGTATCTCTGTTATGTCCTAATCTCCTGTTCTTATAAGTACACCAATCATACTGTATTAGGACACCCCCCCCCCAGTGGCCTCATTTGAACTTAATTACCTTTTTAAAGGCCTTATCTCCAAATACAATTACCTCTGAGGTACTGGGTGTCAGAGCTTCAGCATATGAATTTGGAGGGGTATGCAATTCAGCCCATAACAATGTATAAGATTATTTTTAGGGAATCTTCTTGAAATCAGCATCTGTGGAAGGGAGGGGAACGAGCAGGATTGGGCAGAGGGAATATGAGTTCTGCATTAAAGGCCTGAATGATAGCCTTGCACCACCCAGTGAGTGTCTTTGAAGCATCTTGCTTCACCCATTGGAGTTGTGTATTGAGTCAAAGTGACCAGGCTTTATAACCTGATTTGATTAGTCTTGAGATATTTTGACCTTAGCAATCGCATGACCATCTGCAGCTTAGACATTATCTGAAGGGTTAAGAGCTGGATTCTGTCTACTGACAGGACTGCCATCGAGGCAAGAAATCCCACCTTGAAGCAAAATATGTAAGTGGCGTGTCACCTTGCCCATCACAGTACTTGTTGCACTAGGCTCATTCGCATTTACGTTTAACCAGATTATACTTACAAGTAAAATTTTCCATGGAAAAATCAAACCTATGGAATTTTTTTTTCACAAATACTTAACATTCTTGCTAAATTTATAATATTTTAACTGGTGGGGAGAATGCATAAAACCTCGGGTTATTTCAGGTCATTAAAAAAATAATGGTGATGTAATTTATTAAGCTTTTTAGTCTAGAAAGGTTATTAAAATTGTTTACAGAGGTATCTTTAGCAAGTCAATAGTTTTGGTACTAGAGAGAATCAAAATCAAGATTTAGTTGAAATACCTGATATTTAATCATGTAATCAGCATAGTTAGAGCTAAAGAATTTTCTGCCAATACACGATACTCACACATTCTGAAATAGAGCCTCAAATAGCATGAAGAATTGTTTTCATATCCCCTTAAATCATTTCTTATTGTCTCTTGGCAGTGCTTGCAAGACCTGTCAGGATTGAGTTCTCAATTCTGAAAGCAGCAGGAACTTTGCTTGGAATTTCCAGCACATAATTAATGGGTCAGTTATAAACACAAAGCAGACTCCGTTTGTATTATCTAAAGACAGTTTGCAATGGCAGGTGTTTTACTACTTCCTAACATCTGTAATCATTCTTGGCTTGATGCTTTAATGCCTGAAACTACAAATAATGGCAATTCCTGTTGTGAAAATGCCACAGAGACATTAGAAGGCAAAGGCATATTTGCAAAGACAGCAGAAAATAGTGGGGAAAGTTAGTATATTTCTGAATGATTTGCCTGAAATATGATTTTGTAGCAAGATGAACAAACTGGGAAGTTCTAAAGAGAAATCTGTTTTCTTATCCTATAATTAATAGAGAAAAGGATTAAGTTGCCTGTTTCAACGTCAGATTTCTTTTTTTTTTTTTTTTTTTTGCGGTACACGGGCCTCTCACTGTTGTGACCTCTCCCGTTGCAGAGTACAGGCTCCGGACGCGCAGGCTCAGCGGCCATGGCTCACGAGGCTAGCCGCTCCGCGGCGCGTGGGATCTTCCCGGACCGGGGCACGAACCCGTGTCCCCCGCATCGGCAGGCGGACCCTCAACCACTGCGCCACCAGGGAAGCCCCAATGTCAGATTTCTAATGATGTACATTTTGAATTATGGAGGATAAGGCAACATGTTCCTTTTCATTGTAATAAATTGAATGCTCAATAGTGGTGAATTTGAATAGTGTAGTCATGAGTAGATGTGCTGTATACTGTCAGGCCTTCGATTCCTCAGGCTATTAATTCTCTCATATTATTTCTTTAGTTCCTCTCTTTTGAAACTTAATCCGTCAGTTTCTAAATGACATCTCCATTTCACTTTCTAAGGTACTTTTAATGTATTGCTGGAAGGATTGCTCTATTATATCCCCTTAAAATGCTAATTAAGTAAGATGAACAAAAGTTTATAGACACATGTATAAAAAAGAGTTATTCAGTCAGTAAAATTCAACATTTATTGTCATAACGATTTATATAATGCTTATCTGTAAAATATTTGGTTGCTTTTTCTATATGGTGAAAATTATTACAAACTTAGAGTTGAATTCTTTCAAAGTGAAGAACAGAAGACATTTGCTTCAGGTCAACATTCATAAACATAAATGTGGAATTTAACAATACTTGATACATTATTTAATAATGAGTTGTGGACATATTTACTAGGGTTGGCTTAGACCTAATAGTGATAAAGTCACACTGACTTCACAAACATAAAATAAAATAACCAATAATTTACAGAATAGCACTGCATGGCCCATTAGTTGTGATATAAAAGTAAATATATAAGATATAAAAGTAAATATAGAAATATATAAAAGTAAATATAGAAATTATAATTTCTATATTTAAAAGATATAAAAGTACGTATAGAAATTATAATTTGAAAGAGTTTATAAAAAGCACTAAAATATCCTTCCACTTTAAACTAGAGATAGTAAAATACACCATTTATGTAAAAGTGAAAAATGTTCTCCATATCAAGAAGAAACATGCATAGAACTTTGATCCTGATTATGTAAATTATCCTCTGCCAACATAACCTCCAAATAAAAACACAAACCCTGTATAAATATGTCCTTACTTGCTCCACTAAAAGTTCTTCTATACCCTATGATGTTTCTCTATGTATGGAACACTAATTTCCTTTAATGATATCTTGTCTAGAACTTTGAAAAAAATCCAAGTCTAATTTGATTCCATTCTTTTACTTCAAAAGTTTAATAAAGAATCATCTCATTTGCTTAATCTTTGCATGAAATTGCAAATGTTGAAAACTATACTATTTTGATTAAATGTTCTACACAGTGTCTTGGGAATTTACATTCTACTAACTGAGCAAGGATCAGTGAGAGAGAGAAAAATATAACCTTTACTAACATGTAACCAAATGATCAAAAGTATAGGTTTGAGCAATAATAAAGACCTATAGATTCAGGTGTATCTTAGGCATTAAACTTGACTGAGGGAATAACTCCCCTTTGGTTTCCCACTTGATTGCTTAAGACACTAATTCTCAGCTCTGAAGATTATCTCACACTCCAGTGGCCATCGTGCCGTAGTATAATCATCTGCTGTGAACTTTTCTGCACTTCACAGATCCGCTGTAAGGAATAGAGCAGTCATGAAGAATAAAAACCTATAAAAGACTACGGCTGGTTTCATCATAATAGCTTCTATTTAGATTTCAAAAAAAACTCTCAGAAATTTTCTTTTAAGTAGAATTCAAAAAGAATGCAGATTTGCAATCTAGGGATTCCTCATCCCTTCCCAACTCTGTTCTTTCAAGATAAGTTCAGTGGTTATTGTGCTGTCAGATGTTGTGAGTAAAGATGTCAAGTGCCTTCTTCTTTCTTCAATGTTGACAAATGTAATTTTAATTAAAATGTGATAAAGAGGCTTGAAATTTATATTAGAAAATAACATGCAAATATAATTCCCTACAAAATATTCTAAATTAATGCAGATGAAGATATTCAAACAAATATATCACTATTATTCTCAAATAAATTTATAGTTCACCAATAATCAAAATCTTAAACAAAACCGTGTTCTGAAGTATTACTTGATAGGTTTCTAAACTTAATTCATATCTGTGGGTAATAAAAATAGATGTTTAATTTCACTCTTTCTTGAGCACTTTAATGATTTTAAGCTATAGACCAACTATTTATATCAATAAGCGTGCAAATAATGTATACTACCAAATTATACAATTAGAGACATTTCAGGAGAATCAACCATAGAATTATTAAAAGTGATGAAACAGTGCAGTGATGTGCTATATATAGCAATTTGTATATACAGTACATATTTTAAACAACGAAAAAGAAAACAATAATAAGAAAAATATATTTTATTTTATCAATAATATGCATTAATATCTAAGGAATGTGTAAACCAATTGAAGTAAACTTTAAAATTGCACCAAAAGGAATAACAGAATACCTGAATGAATGAAGAGATCTACTGCTTCATTGGAAGGAAGTACTTAATACCGTAATACATGTCCCCCAAATTATATCTAATACCATCCTAATTAAAACTTCCAAATATGTTTCAATGAAAAATTAAAAGTTAATTCTAAAATCCATGTGAAATATAAATTCTCAATAATATATAAGAACATATTTTAAAAGAATACAATGAAAAATGACAATCTGTAAGACAAAAATATATTATTAAATCATAAGCATTAAAACATAATGAAATTACTTAATGCATATACAAATATACCTCCAATAAGAAATAGAAAATGCAAAAACAAACTTGTTCATCTTGATTTATCAGGTTTACATTAGTGGAGAAAGAATGCATCAATTTGTAATTCATAAGTTAGATCTCATCCTTTTATTATACACACAAAAATAAATTCAGGTGGATTAAAATGCTGATAATTTTTCCACAGAAAAATATAGGTGAAGTTTTCTAATTTTGAGTTAGGGAAAAACTTCTTGAACAAATAACGAAGAGCAAATTTTAAAACTATGAAAACTAGTAGGAGTTTGTGGTGACAAATTAAAGGACAAATGATAAACTTTGAGAGATATCTGAAAAGTATATGATACACAAGAATAACAATCCAAATTATGTAAAGAACTCTTGTCAAACAAATAGAAGACAAAGTAATGAAAATTGGGCAGAGGATATGAATAACATTCTACAGAAAAATAAAAAGAAGTGGCTAATCAATTTATTAAAAACCTAATGAATAACCCTACTAGCATTTGGGGAGATATCTATTAAAACAGTGAGGTATAATTATGTTTCTCAGAAGGTTGGCAACATTCTTAAAGACATAATATTCAGTGTTGGGAAGATTGCAAAGGCATAGGTATTCAAAGAAACTGTAAAAATAAGAATTATCGTTGCTTTTTGGAAGGATCACTTGGAAGTGTCTATCTAACTTTTTTAAGTAAATGTTTTTTCTTTAGAAGTTTTGGATTTACAGAAAAGTTGTGAAGATAGTAGAGTCCTGCTATTCCTTATTCAGTTTACCTTATTACTAACTTGTTATATTAGTACATTTCATCAGTCACAACTAATGAACCAATATCGACATTATCATTAACTAGAGTCTCTACTGTATTCGAAGTGTATTAGTTTTTACCTAAAATGTCTTTTTTTAATTTCTGGAAACCCATACATGATACCACATTACATGTAGTCATCATGTCTCCTTAGGTTTCTCTAGACTGTGACAGTTATTTAAATGTTACTATTTGTGATATTCTTGACAGTTTTGAGAAACACTTGTCAGGTGTTTTGTAAAAAGTCTTCAATTGGGGTTTGTCTGCTGTGTTTTATGATTAGACTAGGATTATAGTCTGGGGAGGACTACGGAGTTAAAGTGCCATTCTCATCACACTTCTCAGGGGTACATGCTAACAGCATGATTATTACTATTAATGATGACTTTTATCACCTGGGTTAAGTATTTTTGTCGATTTTCTCCATAAAGCTACTCCATTTTTACCTTTAGTTTTTAGAACAAAGTCATTGTGCGCAGTCCACACATAAGGGATGGAAAGTTTTGTTCCTTTTTCTTGAGAGGGCAGTATCTATATAAACTTTTAGGGTTTGTTTTCTGTGTGAAAGATTTTTCTATTCTACCCTATTTTTTCAATCATTTATTTATGTTAACATTATGTTATTTATATCATTTCTCAAATTCTTCCAATAATAGGAAAGTTTTTCATTTAGGGTTGCGTATCCCTTTGACATTCCCCCTTTACTGTAGATTTTGTTTTTAGTACTTTCTTTCCTCTGGCTCATCTTATATATTCCCTTTCCCAGCGCTAGAATCAATCATTTCTCCAAGAAATTCTTGTTCCTGTTATAGGAAGATACTATTAAAAAATAAGACCTGACCACAAGAGCTAGCTGCTAAGGCGGTGTCTTGTATCTAGACCCTCTTTGCTGACAAAGCAAGAAAACATACATTTATATACTAAATCATGTACGCACACATATCCAGAAATATTTTTGGATGTGTACATCTATATGTATATTAAGTTAAACACAAATTTGTACTTATGTTTTCACCTGCAAGCAAGTACTGCACTGATTATTCTACCTTCCCCCCAACTCGTCATGCACTAACAGTGAAAAATCTAGCCCCTTCACATGCCACATATTCCTTAATTATTTAAACCCAGTATATAGATGTAATGTTTGAGAATTGCTAACATTATGGGAAACAATTTTATCAACTACAGGATAATGTTTTTCTATAGCCTTTCTTTTTTGCCTTTAGTCTTACAATATTAACTCATTTTCAGAATTACTTAATTCACCATCATTTTCTCCCACCCATTTAGCTAGGCTATTTCATATATATGTAATGCAGTCAAATTATTTTTTGAACGTTTTTATTCCATCCCAAGATATCCTGATTTCCTAAAGAATTTTTATAAAAATTTGTATACCTTGAGGTTCACTCTTTGCGTTGTAAAGTTCTATGGGTTTGACAAATGTATAGGATCATGTACAGTAATCATACCGAATAGCTTAACCACCATAAAACATCACCTTCCACCTCTCCAAACTCCTAGCAATCACAGATCAACTTACCATCTCTATAGTTTTGCCATTTCAAAATTTTAATGGAATTATGTATATGTCATCTTTTCCCTACTGTCATCTTTAACTTACCAATATGCAATTAAGATTTATCTCTTTGAACAGGTTGGTAGCTCATTTCTTTTTATAAACAAATAATAGTCTATCGAATGGATGTACCAGTTTGTTTATCCATTCAACTATTGAAAGTCAGCTTGGTTCCATCCGTTTTCTGGCAATTATGAATAAAACTGCTATAAGCATTCAAGTGTAAGATTTTGTGTTTGAAAATCAGTTGGATATACCTAGGAGCATAATTGTTAGATCCTATGGTAAGACTATACTTAGTTATGAAAGAAAATGGCAAACTGTCTTCTATCTTTCACAATTTACATCCCCACCATCAATGAATGAAAGTTCTCTCAGCTACATGTCTTCACCAATAATATTGGTGTGGTGTTTTTTTGGTTTTTTTTTTTGGTGGGAAGAGGGCTTTTAGGCATTCTAATAGCTATGTAGTGGTATCTCATTATAGTTTTAATTTACATTTCCCTAATGCCAAATGATGAACATCTATTCATACGTTCATTTGCCATCTGTATATCCTCTTGGTGAAGTTTCTGTTCAGATTAACTGCCCATTTTTTATTGGCTTGTTTGTTTATGTTTGAGTTTGAAGTGTTTGTATATTTTTGTATACAAGTTCTCTATAAGAAAAATTATTTTTAAATATTTTCTACCAGCTTATGGCATGTATTTTTTTTCTTTTTTTTAATGGGGGTATAGTTGCTTTACAACGTTGTGTTAGTTTCTGCTGTATGGCGAAGTGAATCAGCTATGTGTATATATATATCCCTCTTTTTTCGATTTCCTTTCCATTTAGGTCACCACAGAGCATTAAGTAGAGTTCCCTGTGCTATACATCAGGTTCTCATTAGTTATCTATTTTATACTAATAGATATAAGTATATGTAGTAGTGTATATATATCAATCCCAATATCCAAATTCATCCCAACCCCCCTCCCCACCTTGGTGTCCATACATTTGTTCTGTACATCTGTGTCTCTATTTCTGCTTTACAAATAGGTTCATCTGTACCAGTTTTCTAGATTCCACATATATGTGCTAATATGTGATATTTGTTTACTCTCTTAACAGTATCTACATCAGAGCAAAGTTTTAATTTTAATAAATTCCAGCTTAGAAATATTTTTCTTTATAGATATTCTTGTGGTGTTGTATCTAAAAACTCATCGCCAAAGCCAAGGTTATATAGGCGTTATTCTATTTTCTTTCAGTAGTTTTATAATTTTTCACTTTACATTTAGATCCCTACTATAAGTTAATTTTTGTGTAAGATTGTCAGAATCCTTTTTTGAAAAGACTCTACTTTTTCACTGAGTTTCCTTTGTTCCTTTGTCAAAAATTAGTTGACTATACCTATGTGGGTTATTTCTGGAGAATTTTGTTCCATTAATATATGAGTCTATTCTTTCATCAATACCATACTTTCTTGAATGTTGTTGACTTACAGTAAACCTTGAAATTGTATGGTAAGTGTTCCAACTTTGTTCTTCCTCAGTATCATGTTGGTACTTTGTCCTTTGCCTTTTCTTATAAATTTTCAAGTCAGTTTGTCAATATGTAGAAAATACCTTGCTGGTATTTTGAATGGGATCATATTGAATTTGTACATCAAATTGGACAGAATTGACATTTAACATTATTGGTTCTTCCAATCTATGAGTACAAAATACTTCACCATTTTTTAATGTCTTCATTTCATCAAAGTTTTATAGTTGTTAACATACAGAGTCTGTAAATATTTTGTTACATTTGTATGTAAGCATTTTACTTTTGGTTGTGTTTTTAAATAGTATTGCTTTTCTTTTAATTTAAAATTCTATTTGTTTCTTTCATATGGGAAATTGACTAACTTTTATATATTGAGTTTTTATCCTGTGACTTTGCTATACTCTCTTACTAGATTCAGGATTTTTGGTTTTGGTTTTGGTTTGGGGTTTGTTTTTTTTTTGTAGATTCTTTGGGGATTTTATGCAGAAAATTGTATCATCTGTGAATAGTGTTTTAGTTCTTCATTTACACTGTGTATACTTTTTATATCATTTTAAATTTCTTTTGCACTAACTAGATATTCCAGTAAAATGTTGAGTAAGAGTGATAAGAGAGTACATCATTGCCTTGTTCTTGGTCTTAAGCAGAAGGAGTTTCATTTCTTAACATTAAATTTCATGTTATCTGTAAGCTTTTCATATATTTCTTTCATTAGGCTGAGGACATCCACTTCTACTGCTAACATTTCAAGAGTATTTAACACGAGAGCATGATGAATATTGAGGTTTTCTGCATTCTTGATATGAACATACTTTTTCTTATTCAGTCTATTGATATGATGAATAGTTTTAATTGTTTTATGAGTGTTGATCCAGCCCTGCATTGATGGAATGAACACCATTTGACGTTGATGTACTCTCCTTTATACCACTGGATTTATTTTCTAATATTTTGTTAAGAATGTGTTATGTGTGTTTTTATGAGGGTCTTTTTAATCCATTTTAATATTGTGTTTTAGTTGGTGTTTCTAGACAAGTTACATTTTAAGTGATTATTGATATAGTTAGATTAATATTTACCTCTTTGTAACTACATATTTCATATTCATTGTATTTTCCTTTTTTTCTCCCCCCCTTTCTTCTCATCTCTGATTTACATTATTTTATACAGTTCCATTTTATCTCCCTCCCCCTCCTTCATTTATAATCCATTCATGTTTAAATAGCACATTTTTATTGTGAAAAGTTATTTTAATATTCATATCATATCATAAAGCCAGTTGTTTACAGTGGTAAAAAGGCCTGTGTTTTGATCTTCTTTACCGTGTACAACAAGGATACTTTTAAGAGGTGACTTAAATTCTCTGAGCTTGCTTTATTTATTTATTTATTTATGGAAAGAGGTCATGGTCCTATGGGTTTTTTAAAAAAATTATTGAGTGTTACAAATATAAAAAGTGCCTGACACATCTCTGACATATAATATGAACAAAAAATAATATTTATTACCATCACAATCTCCATCAGAATATATATA
This sequence comes from Leucopleurus acutus, assembly GCF_964270905.1. Lineage (NCBI taxonomy): Eukaryota > Metazoa > Chordata > Mammalia > Artiodactyla > Delphinidae > Leucopleurus > Leucopleurus acutus. The sequence goes on from NC_139146.1 coordinate 11,439,861, forward strand.
TTTTTTAATATTGCAGGAAGGCAGGTCTTCTAGAAGTCAATGTAGAGAGTATATTGACAGTGCATTCCTGCTTTGAGTTAAGGTAAGTTACATATTTTTTATCAGTCACAACCTAGTAAAATAAAAAGTTTAAAATATCACTTCAATGGCCACCATCAGCAAACACATAGAAAATCTGCCAGAAAACGGTGTTTAAGTAAAGAGAGATAAGACTTCAGGTTTGTTCACACATAATACCACTCCAGCAGATAAAGCAAACAGACAGAACATGTATTTATTTGAATACAACTGGTAAATTTATCTACATAAATGAAGACATTAAAATTACTGAAAAGGGACCAAAAAACTGGCAGAAGACTCTATGAATAACTTATTTTGATAGCTAAACTATGACATTCATTAATAAAACTACTGGCTATATTTATTTTTAAGAACTAACTTTTTGCTTCAGTAACTATTCTAAAAAAAACAAACTTATCCAATACTCTTTAAGTTGAAATAAGAATATTTTTTAAATCGTAATGACATTACATTAATGGTTTATAGCATGTAATTTCCTTACATTATTCTATTGGTTTCTCAATCACTCAGTGTTGAGAATTCAATTTTAAGAATATTTACAAATAATATTTATTAATGATATTTATAAAAAGAGGAAACCAATGATTAAGAAGATTCCATAGTTTTGCAGTTAGTTTGAATTAGAGCCACTAATAATATCTAGGTCTTTGTTTATTTTTTAATTCAGGGCTCTTTGTCATAGAAATCCTGCTGACTTCTTACAAAATCAATGAATCAACAATCATTTGTTGAATTTCTCCAATGAATTAGATACAAATAAATTCCATAGCAGCTACAAAGTTGGGGAAGTGAATAATCTCTAATTTAGTTAGGAAAACAAAAAGGTGTACATGAAATGCTAAACAAAAGAGTGTCCATGAAGAGCCACGAATGATTACAAAGCAAATATTATAGAAGGAAAGTGCCTTAGCATTTGAAACTAATGAAAAATTTTATTGAATTGATATGTGATTGATAACCAGTGTGACTGAAGGAGACATTTTGTGTACTGTCTCTTAAGTGTTAGCTAAGACTACCTCCAGAAAATGCTTTAATGTGGAACTTAAAAATGTGATTCTCTTTAAAATAATTTTAAAACAGATACTGATTGTGAATTTACATGTCAACTAGAACAGGATAAAGAATGAAAACTGGCATATTGAATACTTATACAATATGCTCACAAATATAAAATGCTACCAGGTATTGGTCTTACTTTCAACACTGTAACATTTTTTCCTGGAGATAAAATCTAAAATTGAACAGTAGATGTCTATGCAAACTATAATAATAAAGACAGAGTATGCTAAATTTTATGAGAAGCACACGGTGTAAGAATTCAGTACATGGACAAGTGGCATCTGCACAGAGTTCAGAAAAGGCTTTGTGGTTACTAATTTTTTTTTAATTTAACTTGATTGGTGAACAGATATTGTATTTTATAAAGAGGAAGAGAACAGGAGTAAACTGAGTAATGCTTATTGTGCGATAACGTATGACTTTAATAATTTTAAAATACAAATGTGAAAAGCAGCAGACTGAACCAATGAGTCATAAACTCTGAGATTTAACTAAGTGAATTAAAATTCACTATTTGATAAAAAATATATTACAAACAAATTATAAAAGTTTCAAAATAGCCAACACTGATATCTTCTGTACTTGGAAAAGATTACAAAAAAGCTATTTTTGTAATTTATATGAACACCCCAAGAGGCCACACTTCATTTTATGTCTGATTGTAGTAATATCTGCATGTATAATTCTCCATTGGCAGTAACAGATTGGTTTCAGAAAGCAAGAAATTAACAGCAAACAAAGAAAATACATTCGAATCCCTTGACACTAAAATCAATAAACTGACCAATTTTAAAGCTGAGCTGTTTTATTATGTAGTAATGAAGTTTATTTAGATTTTTGGCAACCACATAATAGCTCAGGGATTTATCAACCACTCTAAAACAAGGACATTTACATACTTCTTTAACTAACCCAATTATTCTTCAGACAGAAATGTCGACTTTTTTCCTTTGAATATTTAGTTTTTTAAATCTTAAGTCTGCTCACTCTTCTCAGTCTTATTGAATAATTAGGGCTTTTATTTTAGTGTTTGATAGCATTAGAAAAACTGGCATAACTTTTTTTTTCTAGTATGCATTTTCTTAAGAAAAATTAACATCATTAAATTTCTGGATTCAGTGCTATTAAATTAGCACCATTAAATTTCACTTTATGATCATCAAAAGCATACATTACTGCCAACTGCTAGAAAACAGATAAAAAAAGAATTTTACAGTTTAAAACAAAACCAAGAGTTCCAATTCCAGCTTATATTGTAAGGATGTCATATACATTTAATACCCTATTCCATCATGATTTTATGGTAGATAATTAGGGGGTTGGGAGAATGCAAAATCTAAAATTATTTTTCAAGTAATATTATTAAAAGACAAATTTAATCATTCAAGCAGGATCACTAAATATGGATGTACTGCATAGTACAAAGTACATAGCTAAGCATGTAGCTACTGCAGAGGATCTGATTTCCATCAGTGAGTCTTTATGGACACTCCTCATTATCATACATTTGGAAAGAGGAAAGTTTTTTCTACTCTAGTCAACCATGCCAATAGTCCATAACTATTCTCTCATCTCTCCTTTTTCATTGTCATTGCCACATTTTAAACACTTAGCAACTCACAGGTTTGCTGTTGTCATGTATTTTACCTGTGTATTTTATCTACCTTTCCACCTGGTGGCCAGCCAGAGAATTTTGTGTTGCCAACTGAAATGGATTCTGGAGTCCAGCCTCTGCCAATTTTGGCCAAACAAGAATCTGTTGGGGTTTTTTTTAACATCTTTATTGGAGTATAATTGCTTTACAATGTTGTGTTAGTTTCTCCTGTATAACCAAGTGAATCAGCTATACATATACATATATCCCTATATGCACTCCCACTTGCATCTCCCTCCCACCCTCCCTATCCCACCCCTCTAAGTGTTCACAAAGCTCGGAGCTGATCTCCCTGTGCTATATGGCTGCTTCCTACTAGCTATCTATTTTACAATTGGTAGTGTATATATGTCCATGCCACTCTCTCACTTCATCCCAGCTTACCCTTCCGCCTCCCCATGTCCTCAAGTCCATTCTCTAAGTCTGCGTCTTTATTTCTCTCCTGCCTCTAGGTTCTTCAAAAACATTTTTTTTTTACATTCCATATATATCTGTTAGCATACGATATTTGATTTTTTGATTATTTTTTGTTTTGTTTTTTGTGCAGGCCTCTCACTGTTGTGGCCTCTCCCGTTGCGGAGCAAAGGCTCCGGAAGCGCAGGCTCAGCGGCCATGGCTCACAGGCCCAGCCGCTCCACGACATGTGGGATCTTTCCAGACCGGGGCATGAACCCGCATCCCCTGCATCAGCAGGCAGACTCTCAACCACTCTGCCACCAGGGAAGCCCCACGGTATTTGTTTTTCTCTTTCCGACTTCCTTCATTCTGTATGACAGACTCTAGGTCCATCCACATCACTACAAATAACTCAATTTCCTTTCTTTTTCTGGCTGAGTAATATTCCATTGTATATATGTGCCACATCTTCTTTATCCATTCATCCGATGATGGACACTTAGGTTGCTTCTATGTCCTGGCTATTGTAAAGAGAGCTGCAATAATCATTGTGGTACGTGACTTTTCTAGAATTATGGTTTTCTCAGGGCACATGCCCAGTAGTGGAATTGCTGGGTCATATGGTAGTTCTATTTTTAGTTTTTTAAGGAACCTCCATACTGTTCTCCGTAGTGCCTGTATCAACTGACATTCCCACCAAGAATGCAAGAGGGTTCCCTTTTCTCCACAACCTCTCCAGCATCTATTGTTTGTAGATTTTTGATGATGGCCATTCTGATTTGTGTGAGGTGAAACCTCACCGTAGTTTTCATTTGCATTTCTCTAATGATTAGTGATGTTGAACATCCTTTCATGTGTTTGTTGGCAATCTGTATATCTTCTTTGGACAAAAGTCTATTTAGGTCTTCTGCCCATTTTTAGATTGGGTTGCTTGTTTTTTTGATATTGAGCTGCATGAGCTGATTGTAAATTTTGGAGATTAATCCTTTGTCAGTTGCTTCGTTTGCAAATATTTTCTCCCATTCTGAGGGGTGTCTTTTCGTTTTGTTTAAATTTTCCTTTGCCGTGCAACAGCTTTTAAGTTGCGTTAGGTCCCATTTGTTTATTTCTGTTTTTATTTCCATTTCTCTAGGGTCTAAAAGGATCTTGCTGTGATTTATGTCAAAGAGTGTTCTACCTATGTTTTCCTCTGAGAGTTTTATAGTGTCTGACCTTACATTTAGGTCTTGAATCCATTTTGAGTTTATCTTTGTATATGGTGTTAGGGAGTGTTCTAATTTCATTCTTTTACATGTAGCTGTCCAGTTTTCCCAGCACCACTTATTGAAGAGGCTGTCTTTTTTCCATTGTATATTCTTGCCTCCTTTATCAAACGTAAAGTGACCATATGTGCATGGGTTTATCTCTGGGCTTTCTCTCCTGCCACTGATCTATATTTCTGTTTCTGTGCCAATACCATACTGTCTCGATTACTGTAGCTTTGTAGTATAGTCTGAATTCCGAGAGCCTGATTCCTCCAGCTCCTTTTTTCTTTCCCAGGGCTGCTTGGCTATAGGGATCTTTTATGTCTCCATGCAAAATGTGAAATTTTTTCTTCTAGTTCTGTGAAAAATGCCATTGGGAGTTTGACAGGGATTGCATGTAATCTGTAGATTGCTTTGGGTAGTAGAGTCATTTTCACAATGTTATTTCTTCCAATCCAAGAACATGGTATACCTCTCCATCTGTTTGGATCATCTTTAACTTCATCAATGTCTTATAGTTTTCTTCATACAGGTCTTTCGTCTCCTTAGGTAGGTTTATTCCTAGGTATTTTATTCTTTCTGTTGCAATGGTAAATGGGAGTGTTTCCTTAATTTCTCTTTCAGATTTTTCATCATTAGTGTATAGGAATGCAAGAGACTTCTGTGCATTAATTTTGTATCCTGCTACTTTACCAAATTCATTGATTAGCTGTAGTAGTTTTCTGGTAGCATCTTTAGGATTCTCTATATATACTATCATGTCATCTGCAAAGGGTGACAGTTTACTTCTTCTTTTCTGATTTAGATTCCTTTTATTTCTTTGTCTTCTCTGATTGCTGTGACTAAAACTTCCAAAACTGTGTTTGAATAATAGGAGTAAGAGTGGGCAACCTTGTCTTGTTCCTGATCTTCAAGGAAATGGTTTCAGTTTTTCACCATTGAGAATGATGTTGGCTGTGGGTTTGTCATATATGGCCTTTATTTTGTAGAGGTAAGTTCCCTCTGTGCTTGCTTTCTGGAGGGTTGAATATTGTCAAAAGCTTTTCTGCATCTCTTGAGTTGATCATATGGTTTTTCTGCCTCAATTTGTTAATATGGTTTATCACATTGATTGATATGTGTATATTGAAGAATACTTGCATTCCTGGGAGAAATCCCACTTGAGCATGGTGTATGACCTTTTAATGTGCTGTTGGATTCTGTTTGCTAGTATTCTGTTGAGGATTATTGGATCTATGTTCATCAGTGACATTGGCCTGTAGTTTTCTTTCTTTGTGACATCTTTGTCTGGTTTTGGTATCAAGGTGATGGTTGCCTCATAGAATGAGTATTGGAGTGTTCCTCCCTCTGCTAGATTTTGGAAGAGTTAGAGAAGGATAGGTGTTATTTCTTCTCTAAATGTTGGATAGAATTCAAGTGTGAAGCCATGTGGTACTGGGCTTTTGTTTGTTGGAAGATTTTTAATCACAATTTCAATTTCAGTGCTTGTGATTGGTCTGTTTATATTTTCTATTTCTTCCTGGTTCAGTCTTGGAAGGTTGTGCTTTTCTAAGAATTTGTCCATTTCTTCTAGGTTGTCCATTTTATTGGCATATAGTTGCTTGTAGTAATCTCTCATGATCCTTTGTATTTCTGCAGTGCCAGTTGTTACTTCTTTTTCATTACTAATTCTATTGATTCGAGCCTTCTCCCTTTTTGTCTTGAAAAGTCTGGTTAATGGTTTATCAACTTTGGTTATCTTCTCAAAGAACAAGCCTTTAGTTTTATTGAGTTTTGCTATTGTTTCCTTTATTTCTTTTTCATTTATTTCTGATCTGATCTTTATGATTTCTTTCCTCCTGCTAAATTTGGGGGTTTTTTTGGTTCTTCTTTCCCTAATTACTTTAGGTGAAAGTTTAGGTTGTTTGAGATGTTTCTTGAGGTACGAATGTATTGTTATAAACTTCCCTCTTAAAACTGCTTTTGCTGATTCCCATAGGTTTTGGGTCGTTGTGTTTTCATTGTCATTTGTCTCTAGGTATATTTGATATCCTCTTAGATTTCTTCATTTATCTCTTGGTCATTTAATAGTGTATTGTTTAGCCTCCATGTGTTTGTATTTTTTACAGATTTTTTCCTGTAATTGATATCTAGTCTCATAGCGCTATGTTCGGAAAAGATACTTGATACGATTTCAATTTTCTTAAATTTACCAAGGCTTGATTTGTGACCCAAGAAATGGTCTATCCTGGAAAATGTTCCATGTGCACTTGAGAAGAAAGTGTATTCTGTTGGTTTTGGATGGAATTTCCTATAAATATCAGTTAAGTCCATCTTCTTTAATGTGTCGTTTCAAGCTGTGTTTCTTTATTTATTTTCATTTTGGATGATCTGTCCATTGGTGAAAGTGAGGTGTTAAAGTCCCCAGTATGATTGTGTAACTGTCGATTTCCCCCTTTATGGCTGTTAGCATTTGCCTTATGTATTGAGGTGCTCCTATATGCACCTTATGTATTGAGGTGCATAAATATTTACAGTTGTTATATATTCTTCTTGGATTGATCCCTTGATCATTATGTAGTTTCCTTCTTTGTCTCTTGTAATAGTCTTTATTTTAAAGTCTATTTTGTCTGATATGAGAATTGCTACTCCAGCTTTCTTTTGATTTCCATTTGCATGGAATATCTTTTTCCATCCCCTCACTTTCAGTCTGTATGTGTCCCTAGGTATGTAGTGGATCCTTTGTACACAGCATATATATGGGCCTTGGGTTAGTATCCATTCAGCCAGTCTATGTCTCTTGGTTGGAGAATTTAATCCATTTACATTTAAGGTAGTTATCAATATGTATGTTCCTATTACCATTTTCTTAATGGTCATGGGTTTGTTATTGTAGGTCTTTTCCTTCTCTTGTGTTTCCTGCCTAGAGAAGTTCCTTTAGCTTTTCTTGTAAAGCTGGTTTGGTGGTGCTGAATTCTCTTAGCTTTTTCTTGTCTGCAAAGGTTTTAATTTCTCTATCGTATCTGAATGAGATCCTTGCTGGGTAGAGAAATGTTGGTTGTAGGTTTTTCCCTTTCATCACTTTAAATATATCCTGCCTCTCCCTTCTGGCTTGCAGAGTTTCTGCTGAAAGATCAGCTGTTAACCTATGGGGATTCCCTTCTATATTTTTTGTTGTTTTTCCCTTGCTACTTTTAATATTTTGTCTTTGTATTTAATTTTTGATAGTTTGATTAATATGTGTCTTGGCATGTTTCTCCTTGGATTTATCCTGTATGGGACTCTCGGTGCTTCCTGGACTTGATTGATTGTTTCCCTTCCCATATTAAGGAAGTTTTCAACTATAATCTCTTCAAATATTTTCTCAGTCCCTTTTTTTTTCTCTTCTTCTTCTCAGACCCCTATAATTCGAATGTTACTGCATTTAATTTTGTCCCAGTGATCTCTGAGATTGTCCTCAATTCATTTCATTCTTTTTTCTTTATTCTGCTCTGCAGTAGTTATTTCCACTATTTTATCTTCCAGGTCACTTATCCATTCTTCTGCCCCAGTTATTCTGCTATTGATCCCTTCTAGACAATTTTTAATTTCATTTATTGTTTTGTTCACCATTGTTTGTTTGCGCTTTAGTTCTTCTAGGTCTCTGTGAAACGTTTGTTGTATTTTCTCTATTCTATTTGCAAGATTTTGGATCATCTTTACTATCATTACTCTGAATTCTTTTTCAGGTAGACTGCCTATTTCCTCTTCATTTGTTTGGACTGGTTGGCTTTTACCTTGCTCCTTCATCTGCTGTGTGTTTCTCTGTCTTACCTTTTGCTTAACTTACTGTGTTTGGCATCTCCTTTTCACCTGCTGCTGCTTCGTAGTTCCCATTGTTTTTGGTGTCTGCCCTCAGTGGCTAAGGTTGGTTCAGTGGGTTGTGTAGGCTTCCTTGTGGAGAGGACTGGTGCCTGTGTTCTGGTGGATGAGGCTGGATCTTGTCTTTCTGGTGGGCAGGACCAGGTCCGGTGGTGTGTTTTGGGGTGTCTGTGACCTTATTATGATTTTAGGCAGCCTCTCTGCTAATGGGTGGGGTTGTGTTCCTGTCTTGCTACTTGTTTGGCATAGGGTGTCCAGCACTGTAGCTTGCTGGTCGTTGAGTTGAGCTGGGTCTTAGCTTTGAGGTGGAGATCTCTGGGAGAGCTTTCGCCATTTGATATTAGGTGGAGCCAGGAGGTGTCTGTTAGACCAATGTCCTGAACTCGGCTCTCCCACCTCAGAGACACAGGCCTGACATCTGGCCAGGGCACCAAAACCCTGTAAGCCACACGGCTCAGAAGAAAAGGGAGAAAGTAAATTAATAAATAAATAAAATTAATTTATTAAAATAAAAAATAAATTATTAAAAATAAAAAAATTAAGTAGTTAAAAAAGAAAGAAAAAAAAAAGGACAGACAGTAGTACCCTGAGATAAATGGTAAAGCAAAATTATACAGACTAAATCACACAAAGAAGCATACACATACACATTCACAAAAAGAGAAAAAGGAAAAATATATATAAATCTGTATATATATTAAGAAAAGGAAGAGAGCAACCAAATCAATAAACAAATCTACCAATGATAATAAACCCTAAACACTAAACTAAGATAAATGAAAGCAGAAACAAATTAGATGCAGAAAGCAAATCCCAGGTCTGCAGTTGCTCCCAAAGTCCACAGCCTCAATTTTGGGATGATTCGTTATCTATTCAAGTATTCCAGAGATGCAGGGAACATCAAGTTGATTGTGGAGATTTAATCCGCTGCTCCTGAGGCTGCTGGGGGAAATTTCCCTTTCTCTTCTTTGTTCGCACAGCTCCTGGGGTTCAATTTTGGATTTGGCTCCGCCTCTGCATGTAGGTAGCCAAGGGCCTCTGTTCTTTGCTCAGACAGAAAAGGGTTAAAGGAGCAGCTGATTAGGGGGCTCTGGCTCACTCAGGCCACAGGGGAGAGAGGGGTACAGAATGTGGGGCAAGCCTGTGGAGGCAGAGGCCAGCATGACGTTGCAACAGCCTGAGGTGCTCCATGTGTTCTCCCGGGGAAGTTGTCCCTGGATCACAGGACCCTGTGAGTGGCGTGCTGCACAGACTCCCAGGAGGGGAGGTGTGGATAGTGACCTGTGCTTGCACTTAGGCTTCTTGGTGGCTGCAGCAGCAGCCTTAGCGATTCATGCCCATCTTTGGTGTCCGCACTGATAGCCAAGGTTCACGCCCATCTCTGGAGCTCATTTAGGTGGTGCTCTGAATCCCGTCTCCTTGGGCACCCCAAAACAGTGATCTCTTGCCTCTTAGGCAGTTCCAGACATTTTCCCAGACTCCCTTCCAGCTAGCTGTCGTGCGCTAGCCCTCTTCAGGTTGTGTTCACACAGCCAACCCTAGTCCCCTCCCTGCGCTCTGACCGAAGTCTGAGCCTCAGCTCCCAGCCCCCGCCCACCCCAGCGGGTGAGCAGACAAGCCTCGGGCTGGTGAATGCCGGTCAGCATCACTCCTCTGTGCGGGAATCTCTCTGCTTTACCCTCTGTACCTCTGTTGCTGTGCTGTCCTCTGTGGTGTATATATATATATATATGCCTATGTATACAAATATAGATATACATATGTACATATATATATACATACATATATATGTAGATATTTCCTCCTGTATATATATATATATATATATATATATATGTTCTTATATGTATATGCCTGTATGTGTGTTTGTGTTCTTAAGGCTTCTCCTTCTACAACATGAGTGCCTAGAGTTGCTTTGAATTGAGTAACTTAATAAATGACACATTGGTGCCCAAGAGAAAGACATTTCTTCAGAAGGGTAAGCATTTTTATTGCAAGTTTTTAGTTAACATAATCTAGCTTATCACAAGATGAGGTAAATTAATATATTTATCCATTGCCACTTCTACCAAGAGCACACAATGCCTTATAAACTATAATTAACTAAACATACAGTCTTGCTGAACACAGCATTGTAAGTCAAGTGAAACTACATTTAAAGGTAACAAGGAATCACAATGAACCACAATTTCAAAATTGAAATGAAATACAACTTGGATACTAAACAACCTACTGATACACACAGTAGAAAGATGTCTATGGTTAATTAATTTTAAAAATTCTTACAAAAGCTATACATCAAAGTACAGTTTATCTATAACATCAATTAATATGAAATTAATTAGAAGCACATGAAGTTCTATTCAAATAACTAGAACTATTCACATGGATTGACTATATTTTATTCATTTACTTGGCTTTTAAAATGTGAACTTTCCCCCCCCAAAAATGGATTCAATTATTTCATATTTGAAAGTGAAAAACATTATGAGAAACATTATTATGTAAAAATCATAAGGCTTAATTTTATTGCTTGTTCATTTCCATATAATACCACCATTTTAATATATTCTCACAATTTTAATTTTTATTAAATCTTTTTCTTTATCAAATAGCAGATTTTTTCCAATCTCATTTTACAAGTAACATAAAAGACAGAAAAAATAAACTCTAGTGAATTTATTCAAGAGAACACTAATTTAAAAAACCAAAAGAAAAATAAAAACAAAATTATATATATACATGTATATCTTCCTATCTAACATTCCTGGTTATCTTCAGTTATTCCTGTGGATTCAAGAAGTTGCCATATAGTGTCATTTCCTTAATCTGATTTATTGGACAACTCATTTCTTATCTTCCTGTACAGTGTAGTATATCTCTATATTATAGGCCGAAAAATACAACTTTGTGGATGCAGTTTTTTGCAATATTTTATTGTTTTAAATTGGTTAAGAGAAGAAAAATTTTATTATACTGTCTTTTATAACTATCTACATAAATATACTATCTTTTATAACTATTTTAGATAAATGTCTTATTGCTCTCATTTAGTTTTTTCTGTTCTTTTTTTTTTTTTTTGGCCATTGCTCAATGTGAGATCTTAGTTCCTCAACCAGGGATCAAACCTGTGCCCTCTGAGCTGGAAGCATGGAATCTTAATCACTGGACTGCCAGGGAAGTTCCTGATTTAATTTTTAAATAATTGTAAACACAAAACTTCAACTCTCAAATATATTAGGTGACAATTTAAATATTAATTTGATAGGTAAGATTAATTTATGGTTCTCCTGACAATTTAAATATTTATACTTAATTTTTAATAATTCAGAAAATCACCATTTCTTATTACTAATCAGTATAAATAAAACTCACTAATTTAAATTAAATTTGCTTTCTTAATGCTTAGGTACAAATATAAGTGTTGGATATAAATTCTAAAGATCCTATCCAGCCATATTATTTAATGTATGTAACTGTAAATATAGAATCAAAGTTTTAATTTGCCAACTCTACCTAAAAAACAGACATTTTGCACATGTTTTATAGTAACTTTCACTCACCTAATCCCAAGATTGAATTTTAATTTATTTTGATTCTGAGAATTTTGAGCTATATATGGCTGTTTTATTCTTCTGGTTACAAATAAGTACCACTTTAAGTGGCACGTGAGCTTAAAATTTTGCTACAAGGCTCACAGCTTTACAAATATTTGCAAAGTTTGACAGTGACCTGTTTAAGTGCTGGTGAGGTATGAAAAATTCAAGTAGCTGTGAAAGTCTGAGATTGAAAGAATTTCCTATGAACTGCTGTGGGAAAATGGGGCAGTTTCACACACCTCAGATACAAATATGAATTGTAAGCCTTTGGTCACAGGCAGTATTATTCAGATGCAAAATTTCTTTTATTTTTCAGCTGAGAGAGCTGATTTTTCAAGTTGTTTGTTTTTTCATATTGCTATTATGAACTAAGTTCCTTTTTTATGAAATGTGAATACAGTGATTAATAAATATTACAACCAATAATACTTTTATAGTTGTATATAAATCTGTTAATGTATTTTTTAATGGTGTGTAGGAAAATATTGTTTTTCTTTCCATTTTCAATTTTTGGTAAAGCACTGAGATTCAGCTCTGAAATAAGCAGCATGTATTATCACTTATCTCTTTACATCTGTTCTGCAGCATGCCTGCACATGCAAAATGTATTTTCCGGGGCACTCTTTGATGCATGAAGCACATAGGAAACTGCTATTTAGCCATTAGAAATGTTCTTTATGTTTTCTCTGAAGAAAGCAATTTATAGCATTTCAATTTTAAATGTTTGAGAGTGGCATAATAGTATCCTTCCTATTAAAATAAAAACTATTACTAAATAAATTCTCCTTTAAAAAGAAAAGCTGACAAAAAAACCCATTTACCAGAGTTTGATGATTGTTTTTTGTACTCCTCATAGGCACAAATATGCTTATTTTATAGTTCTAATGCAAAATCTTACTCTACTTTCTACTCAGAATTTATATTACGAAGATGCTTGCATTTTAAGCAGTCTCTATACCTAGAAGCTAAAATGTGTTCTTTGTAACTCAGTCTAAAATAAAGTTGTCGAGCAGTCTTTGAATGACTTCAAAATTTAATTTGTAAAAGATTAACAAGGTGATGGACTGAACAACCAACCTGTAACGGCAGTGATCTGTAGTCCATGAAAACTTAAAAAAAATTTCTTGCAGCTTTTACATATATATTAACACAGTACATAATCATGTGAACATTGGTGAGATCTACAGGCAATTATTTATAATACATGCATTGGTAGATCCCAAGTTCAGCAAATACTATCAAAAGATACAAAAAATAATTTACAGCCAAACATAGTCTTGTGGTGGTTGTTGTCATTTGTCTTCAGTCATTAGAATTAGTAAAAGAGGAGCTACCAACTAGGAAAAAGTCTACAAAGATTTTATACTGGGTCATTTCTATCTATTCTATATGAAATAGTACCACAGTACGAGCTCTAAGTATGGAGATCCAGATGGTGTTTAAAGGGTTCAGTTTTTAGGGGATTGATTTGACATTATATACTTTTTTCTGGTGTTCTTTTTTCCTACCTGTGGATCTCGGCTTTCTTCTACCATCATTCTTATTCATCCTGAAGAACTTCTTGTAGCTTCTTTGTAATGTAGGTCTTCTTATATCTAGGATGAGAGTACATAAAACCCTGCAATACTTACCAGAACCCTTCTGCCTTAGATAGAAGGCCCTTAGATGGCCCAGAATTCTAATCCCTGTCCCCCTGTACAATCCAGTTGTTGAAATATCTACTCAAATATTTAAGATCTTTGTTATTTCTGTCTGCTCTTAGCCTTGGAAACTTGCCCTTTTCAACCCATTAGAATTCAGGGGGAAAATTTGTAGTTATTTACTGATTTTAAAATTATTTAAAGTAGTGCTCTCTAAAGGAAGGAGCATTTACCTCAAGGATTCTTCTAATCACCCATCCAACCCAAATGTTGAAGAAAATAACAGAACTTTATTATTTCATTGTCTTAAAATTTTCAACTCGGTGCTTATTTCAATGGATATAATATAATAGTTAGGTAAGACGTATATATTTTATTAAATTTTTTTCTATTTAATAAAATAAGCCAAGTGATATATATAATAAACTAAGAATTAAAAATTCAACATATATGATATTAACAGATTAGAGGACTAGTATTCAAGAAGAAAACTTAACAGAACATATCCACATAGGATCATGGAAAGGAAATTTGTATGGAAAACATAGAAATGAGTCTAAGAGTTCTGTATGACCCTAAAGACTACCTGTTATGTAGTTGGCGATGCAGAGGAGAGGATGAAAATAATAAGACATAAGCATCATTCAAAGAAATACTAAGAATTTTCCAAAATATAATAAAATATATCAAAATAGTGTTACAAGCAGTCCTACAAACTTCAAACAGAATTAATATTAAGAAAATAACGTCTACACACATCATAGTCAAACTGTTGAAAACTAAATTTAAAAAAATAATATTAAAGACAGCAATAGAACATAAATATTACCTTCAAAGTCACAGAATAAGATTGACAACATACTGTACAAAATAAGGGAAACCAGAATGGAAGTGAATGAAATGTTTAAAAGACTACGAAAAAAGAATCCAATGTAGAATTCTTTACCAATAGGAATGAAAATAAAGCTATCTTATAGAAGTAAAGAAGAGAAAGCCAAGTGAATTAATTGCCAGTATACCTACACTAAAAGAAGCAAATTTGTCAGGCAGACAGAAAACAGTGGCCATCTGTATGTCTTTGAAGAAATATCTATTTAGTTCTTCTGCCCATTTTTTCATTGGGTTGTTTGTTTTTCTGGCATTGACCTGCATGAGCTGTTTGTATATTTTGGAGGTTAATCCCTTGTTGGTTGCTTTGTTTGCAAATATTTTCTCCCATTCTGAGGGTTGTCTTCTTGTTTTGTTTATGGTTTCTTTTGCTGTGCAAAAGCTTTTAAGTTTAATTACGTCTCATTTGTTTGTTTTTGTTTTTATTTTCATTACTCTAGGAGGTGGGTCAAAAAAGATCTTGCTGCAATTTATGTCAAAGAGTGTTCTGCCTTTGCTTTCCTCTAAGAGTTTTATACTGTCTGGCCTTACATTTAGGTCTTTAATCCATTTTGAGTTTATTTTTGTGTGTGGTGTTAGGGAGTGTTCTGCATTCTTTTACATGTAGCTGTTCAGTTTTCCCAGCACCACTTATTGAAGAGACTGTTTTTTCTCCATTGTATATTCTTGCCTCCTTTTTCATAGATTAGGTGACCCCAGGTGCATGGGTTTATCTCTAGGCTTTCAATCTGTTCCATTGATCTATATTTCTGTTTTTGTGCCAGTATCATACTGTCTTGATGACTGTAGCTTTGTATACAGTATAGTCTGAAATTAAGGAGTCTGATCTCTCCAGCTCCTTTTTTCTTTCTCAATATTGCTTTGGCTATTTGGGGTCTTTTGTGTTTCCATACAAATTGTAATTTTTTTTGTTCTAATTCTGTGAAAAATGCCATTGGTAATTGGATAGGTATTGCATCGAATCTGTAGATTGCTTTGTGTAGTATGGTCATTTTGACAATACTGATTCTTCCAATCCAAGAACATGGTATGTCTCTCCATCTGTTTGTGTGGTCTTTGATTTCCTTCATCAGTATCCTATAGTTTTCTGAGTACAGGTTTTTGGTAGGTTTATTCCTAGGTATTTTATTATTTTTGTTGCAACAGTAAATGGGCTTGTTTCCTTAATTTCTCTTTCTGATCTTTCATTGTTAGTGTATAAGAATGCAAGAGATTTCTGTGTACTAATTTTGTATCATACAAGAAAATACTGTCTTTTTAAATTACCAGTTCTCCTCCACTATCATCTTTAAAACCACTTAAAGGAGTTGGGACTAAATCTGACAGATTATGCCAGTGCTGAAGGGGAAGCACTTACCTTGCCACAGTTCACGTGAAAATGAGGGGACAGTTGTACAAGGCTGGGACCTCAATGAATTGTCAGATACTATACTTTTCATTATAAAATCTCTAGAGAGTCATATTAGTGTTCAGTATCTTACAAGTTTTTCTGTTTCAGCCACAGATACATGATTTTCTAAAGAAGAGCTGTCTGAGCTTGGGAAACCCATGTTTAGTTAAACATTTTAAAAAATTAATTAGTAGGAAATTTATAACAATAAGAAATTGTCAAACTCCTTAGGTGTGGAGGTTGGCAGAGAAATGGGAAGTGAAGAACTCAAAACTGCCTTTGATTGTGCATGCACTAAGTTTTTATTAGTCATTTTATTCTGATAGCTATCCAGGAGGTTCAAATGCCTAACCACTGGAGACATCATAAATACGCAAAACAGCAAAATTTTCACATAATGAGCATAAATATCCTTTCACAGAAAAAAAATCATAATCTAGCTCATGCTAATCAAGTCTGTATTGTTGCATAAAGAATGCTAAGCAGCTGAGTATCAGGAAATGTTGAAAGAAAACCAGAGATAAATTATTTTGAAATATTTTTCAAAAAACATTTCAATCCCTTGTTATTCAGCTAAAAGTAATTATGTTATAATTTATAATTAGGACAGAGTCTGTATTCTTCCTAATAAAATTCTTAAATGAATTTTAAAATAACTAGAAATGTATCTTCTTTATAGTCAAATTTTTGTAAGATTTTTGTCTTCAAGTGTATTTATAACTCAATTTCCAAAAGTTTTAATAAGAATTGATGGGTATTCTTAAAATTTAGAATTTTAATATTAATTTATCATTAGTACAAAATTAAATATGGATATTTAATCTGAAGTAGACTTTTTTCTAAAATAAAATAAGCTTTGTAATCATGCTTCCTATTTTAAAATATTTAGTTGCACATGTTTTCAGGAACAGTGGAAACAATCCAAATAACATTTGAAAATGAGAAAGGACATTATCAAACTCCAGGAGACACTTAGTAGAATTTTATTTGTAAACCTGGCCATTAGATGGGGAAAAAAATCCTTCTTATAATAAAATTCTCTTTCTACTTACTTTGTTTTATGTAAATAAAAATGTGAATCCTATGGTATGTATTTAGATATATATCAACATGGGCTTTTTCAAATAAGATTGATGCCTTTTTAAAAGAAGAAATAAAATGGAAAGCCTTAGGTTTTGTACCTTGATTACATCCATATTCTTCTTGTCAAGCACTTTTCAAGGAAATAGGTATTGCTAACATTTATCCTGTTTGGTTGATAAGTTAAATGAGACACAGGAATATTTTATTTTGTCATACATATTTATTAATCCAATTAAGCATCTTTGACTTTAGGTCTCCAACTGTTTTCAATAAACTAAAAGAGAACAAAATTTAAGAGAAGGCAGAATCAAATATTACATATTTCAAATCAGTTTTTTTTTCTGGGACCTTGGTAATGATCATTCAAATATGCAATAATGTACCTTCTTTCAGTAAAAAGACTGTAAAAATACTGTCTTGGAGTTGTGCCTTATGTAAGATTTCATTGTCTTTCATAATATATTTAACTAATTAAGTTAACAATATCATGTTTCTTAAGATTATTTGCAGGAAATATTTAAAATAGAGGTGAGATTTTGCTATCACTTTGTAAAACTATATTGTAAAATCAGCCACAAACAATTATTTGTTCCTAGACATTGTAGTGACCTAAATAAAGTTGCATACCAAATGAAATGTACTCATGGGGTAATATATTTTTTTAAACATCTTTATTAGAGTATAATTGCTTTACAATGGTGTGTCAGTTTCTGCTTTAAAACAAAGTGAATCAGTTATACATATACATATGTCCCCATATCTCTTCCCTCTTGCATCTCCCTCCCTCCCACCCTCCCTATCCTCCCCCTGCCAAGGTGGTCACAAAGCACCGAGGTGATCTCCCTGTGCTGTGCAACTGCTTCCCATTAGCTATCTATTTTACGTTTCGTAGTGTATATATGTCCATGCCACTCTCTCACTTTGTCCCACCTTACCCTTCCCCCTACCCATATCCTCAAGTCCATTCTCTAGGAGGTCTGCATCTTTATTCCTGTCTTGTGCCTAGGTTCTTCTGAACATTTTATTTTTATTTATTTATTTATTTTTAGATTCCATATATATTTGTTGGCATATGGTATTTGTTTTTCTCTTTCTGACTTACTTCACTCTGTATGACAGTCTCTAGGTCCATCCACCTCACTACAAATAACTCAGTTTCGTTCCTTTTTATGGCTGAGTAATATTCCATTGTATATATGTGCCACATCTTCTTTATCCATTCATCTGTTGATGGACACATAGGTTGCTTCCATGTCCTGGCTATTGTAAATAGAGCTGCAATGAACATTTTGGTACATGACTCTTTTTGAATTATGGTTTTCTCCGGGTATATGCCCAATAGTGGCATTGCTGGGTCATATGGTAGTTCTAATTTTAATTTTTTAAGGAATATCCATACTGTCTCCATAGTGGCTATATCAATTTACATTCCCACCAACAGTGCAAGAGGGTTCCCTTTCCTCCACACCCTCTCCAGCATTTATTGTTTGTAGATTTTTTGAAGATGGCCTTTCTGACCGGTGTGAGATGATGTCTCATTGTAGTTTTGATTTGCATTTTGCTAATGATTAATGATGTTGAGCATTCTTTCATGTGTTTGTGGGCAATCTGTATATCTTCTTTGGAGAAATGTCAATTTAGGTCTTCTGCTTATTTTTAGATTGGATTGTTTGTTTTTTTCGATATTGAGCTGCATGAGTTGCTTGTATGTTTTGGAGATTAATCCTTCATCAGTTGCTTCATTTGCAAATATTTTCTCCCATTCTGAGGGTTGTCTTTTCATTTTGTTTATGGTTTCCTTTGCTGTGCAAAAGCTTTGAAGTTTCATTAGGTCCCATTTGTTTATTTTTGTTTTTATTTCCATTTCTCTAGGAGGTGGGTCAAAAAGGATCTTGCTGTGATTTATGTCAAAGAGTGTTCTACCTATGTTCTCCTCTAAGAGTTTGACGGTGTCTGGCCTTACATTTAGGTCTTTAATCCATTTTGAGTTTATTTTTGTGTATGGTGTTAAGGAGTGTTCTAATTTCATTCTTTTACATGTAGCTGTCCAGTTTTCCCAGCACCACTTATTGAGAGGCTGTCTTTTCTCCACTGTATATTCTTGCCTCCTTTATCAAAGATAAGGTGACAGTATGTGTGTGGGTTTATCTCTGGGCTTTCTATCCTGTTCCATTGATCTATATTTCTGTGTTTGTGCCAGTACCATACTGTCTTGATTACTGTAGCTTTGTATTATAGTCTGAAGTCAGGGAGCCTGATTCCTCCAGCTCCATTTATCTTTCTCAAGATTGCTTTGGCTATTCGGGGTCTTTTGTGTTTCCATACAAATTGTGAAATTTTTTGTTCTACTTCTGTTAAACATGCCAGGGGTATTTTGATAAGGATAGCATTGAATCTGTAGATTGCTTTGGGTAGTATATTCATTTTCACAATATTGATTCTTCCAATCCAAGAACATGATATATCTCTCCATCTATTTGTATCATCTTTAATTTCTTTCATCAGTGTATTATAATTTTCTGCATACAGGTCTTTTGTCTCCTTAGGTAGGTTTATTCCTAGGTATTTTATTCTTTTTGTTGCAATGGTAAATGGGAGTGTTTTCTTAATTTCAGTTTCAGATTTTTCATCATTAGTGTATAGGAATGCAAGAGATTTCTGTGTATTGATTTTGTATCCTGCTACTTTACCAAATTCATTGATTAGCTCTTGTAGTTTTCTGGTAGCTTCTTTAGGATTCTCTATGTATAGTATCATGTCATCTGCAAACAGTGACAGCTTTACTTCTTTTACAATTTGTATTCCTTTTATTGCTCTTTCTTCTCTGATTGCCGTGGCTAAAACTTTCAAAACTATGTTGAATAATAGTGGTGAGAGTGGGCAACCTTGTCTTTTTCCTGATCTTAGTGGAAATAGTTTGTTTTTCACCATTGAGGACGATGTTGGCTGTGGGTTTGTCATATATGGCCTTTATTATTTTGAGGAAAGTTCCTTCTATGCCTACTTTCTGGAAGGTTTTTATCATAAATGGGTGTTGAATTTTGTCAAAAGCTTTCTCTGCATCTATCGAGATGATCATATGGTTTTTCTGCTTCAGTTTTTTACTATGGCTTATTACATTGATTGATTTGTGTATATTGAAGAAGCCTTGCATTCCTGGGATACACCCCACTTGATCATAATGTATGATGCTTTTAATGTGCTGTTGGATTCTGTTTGCTAGTATTTTGTTGAGGATTTTTGCATCTATATTCATCAGTGCTATTGGCCTGTAGTTTTCTTTCTTTGTGACATCTTTGTCTGGTTTTGGTATCAGAGTGATGGTGGCCTCGTAGTATGAGTTTGGGAGTGTTTCTCCCTCTGCTATATTTTGGAAGAGTTTGAGAAGGATAGGTGTTAGCTGTTCTCTAACTGTTTGGTAGAATTTGCCTGTGAAGCCATCTGGTCCTGAGCTTTTGTTTGTTGGAAGATTTTTAATCACAGTTTCAATTTCAATGCTTGTGATTGGTCTGTTCATATTTTGTCTTTCTTCCTGGTTCAGTCTCGGAAGGTTGTGCTTTTCTAAGAATTTGTCTATTTTTTGCATGTTATCCATTTTATTGGCATATAGTTGCTTTTAGTAATCTCTCAAGATCCTTTGTATTTCGGCAGTGTCGGTTGTTACTTCTCCTTTTTCATTTCTAATTCTATTGATTTGAGTCTTCTCCCTTTTTTTCTTGATAAGTCTGGCTAATGTTTTATCAATTTTGTTTATCTTCTCAATGAACCAGCTTTTAGTTTTATTGATCTTTGCTATTGTTTCCTTTATTTCTTTTTCATTTATTTCTGATCTGATCTTTATGATTTCTCTTCTTCTGGTAACTTTGAGGTTTTTTGTTCTTCTTTCTCTAATTGCTTTAGGTGTAAGGTTATGTTGTTTATTTGAGATGTTTGTTGTTTCTTAAGGCAGGCTTGTATAGCCATAAACTTCCCTCTTAAAACTGCTTTTGCTGCATCCCATAGGTTTTGGGTCATTGTGCTTTCATTGTCTTTTCTTTCTAGGTATTTTTTGATTTCCTCTTTGATTTCTTCAGTGATCTCTTGGTTATTAAGTATTGTGTTGTTTAGCCTCCGTGTGTTTGTTTTAGCCTCCATGTGTTTGTATTTTTTACAGATCTTTTCCTGTATTTGATATCTAGTCTCATAGCATTGTGTTCAGAAAAGATACTTGATACAATTTCAATTTTCTTAAATTTACCAACGCTTGATTTGTGACCCAAGATATGATCTATCCTGGAGAATGTTTCTTGAGCACTTGAGAACAATGTGTATTCTGTTGTTTTTCAATGAAATGTCCTATAACTATCAATTAAGTCCATCTTGTTTAATGTATCATTTAAAGCTTGTGTTTCCTTATTTATTTTCGTTTTGGATTATCTGTCCATTGGTGAAAGTGGGGTGTTAACATCCCCTACTATGATTGTGTTCCTGTCGATTCCCCTTTTATGGCTGTCAGTATTTGCCTTATGTATTGAGGTGCTCCTATGTTGGGTGCATAAATATTTAGTTGTTATATATTCTTCTTGGATTGATCCCTTGATCATTATGTAGTTTCCTTCTTTGTAATAGTCTTTATTTTAAAGTCTATTTTGTCTGATATGAGAATTGCTACTCCAGCTTTCTTTTGATTTCCATTTGCATGGAATATCTTTTTCCATCCCCTCACTTTCAGTCTGTATATCCCCCTAGGTCTGAAATGGGTCTCTTGTAGACAGCATATATACAGGTCTTGTTTTTGTATCCATTCAGCCAGTGTATGTCTTTTGGTTGGAGCATTTAATCTATTTACATTTAAGTTAATTATCGATGTGTATGTTCCTATTACCATTTTCTTAATTGTTTTGGGTTTGTTATTGTAGGTCTTTTCCTTCTCTTGTGTTTCCTGCCTAGGGAAGTTCCTTTAGCATTTGTTGTAAAGCTGGTTTGGTGGTGCTGAATCATCTTAGCTTTTTCTTGTCTGTAAAGGTTGTAATTTCTCCATCAAATATGAATGAGATCCTTGCTGGGTAGAGTAATCTTGGTTGTAGGTTTTTCTCTTTCATCACTTTAAATATGTTCTACCACTCCCTTCTGGCTTGCAGAGTTTCTGCTGAAAGATCAGCTGTTAACCTTATGGGGATTCCCTTATGTGTTACTTGTTGTTTTTCCCTTGGTGCTTTTAATATTTGTTCTTTGTATTTAATTTTTGATAGTTTGATTAATATGTGTCTTGGCATGTTTCTCCTTGGATTCATCCTGTATGGGACTCTGTGCTTCCTGGACTTGATTAAGTATTTCCTTTCCCATATTAGGGAAGTTTTCCACTATAATCTCCTCAAATATTTTCTCAGTCCCTTTCTTTTTCTCTTCTTCTTCTGGGACCCCTATAATTTGAATGTTGGTGTGTTTAATGTTGTCCCAGAGGTCTCTGATACTGTTCTCAGTTCTTTTCATTCTTTTTTCTTTATTCTCCTCTGCAGTAGTTATTTCCACTATTTTATCTTCCAGGTCACTTATCCGTTCTTCTGCCTCAGTTATTCTGCTATTGATCCCTTCTAGAGAGTTTTTAATTTCAGTTATTCTGTTGTTCATCTCTGTTTGTTTGCTCTTTAGTTCTTCTAGGTCCTTGTTAAATGTTTGTTGTAGTCTCTCCATTCTATTTCCAAGATTTTGGATCATCTTTACTATCATTATTCTGAATTCTTTTTCATGTAGACTGCCTATTTCCTCTTCATTTGTTAGGTCTGGTGGGTTTTTGCCTTGCTCCTTCATCTCCCGTGTGTTTATCTATCTTCTCCTTTTGCTTAACTTACTGTGTTTGGGGGTCTCCTTTTCGCAGGCTGCAGGTTCATAGTTTCAGTTGTTTTTGGTTTCTGTCCCCGGTGGCTAAGGTTGGTTCAGTGGGTTGTGTAGGCTTCCTGATGGAGGGGACTGGTGCCTGTGTTCTGGTGGATGAGGCTGGATCTTGTCTTTCTGGTGGGCAGGTCCACATCTGGTGGTGTGTTTTGGCGTGTCCATGGCCTTATTATGATTTTAGGCAGCCTCTCTGCTAATGGATGGGGTTGTGTTCCTGTCTTGCTAGTTGTTTGGCATAGGGTGTCTAGCACTGTAACTTGCTGGTCATAGAGTGGACCTGGGTCTTGGCGTTGAGATGGAGATCTCTGGGAGATTTTCGCCATTTGATATTACATGGAGCTGGGAGGTCTCTTGTGGACCAGTGTCCTGAACTTCGCTCTCCCACCTCAGTGGCACAGCATTGACGCCTGGCTGGAGCACCAAGAGCCTTTCCTCCACTCGACTCAGAATAAAAGGGAGGAAAAAAAAGAAAGAAAGAAATAAGAAGATAAAATAAGATAAAGATAAAATAAAGTTATTAAAAAATAACAAGAAAAAAAATTTTTAACTAATAATAAAAATAAAAAGGACAGACAGAACCCTTGGACAATTGGTAAAAGCAAAGCTATACAGACAAAAATCACACACAGAAGCATATACATACACAGTCACAAAAAGAGAAAAAGGGGGGAAAATATATATCGTTGCTTCCAAATTCCACCTCCTCTGTTTGGGATGATTCATGGTCTATTCAGGTATTCCACAGATGCACGTACATCAAGTTGATGGTGGAGATTTAATCTGCTGCTTCTGAGGCTACTGGGAGAGATTTCCCTTTCTCTTCTTTGTTCGCACAGCTCCTGGGGTTCAGCTTTGGATTTGGACCCGCCTCTGCGTGTAGGCTGGTATTCGCTCAGACAGGACGGGGTTAAAGGAGCCGCTGATTCGAGGACTCTGGCTCACTCAGGCCGGGGGGAGGGAGGGGCCCAGAGTGCAGGGCGAGCCTGTGGCGGCAGAGGCCGGCGTGACGTTGCACCAGCCTGAGGCACGCCGTGCGTTTTCCCGGGGAAGTTGTCCCTGGATCACAGGACCCTGGCAGTGGCGGGCTACACAGGCTCCCCGGAAGGGAGGTGTGGATAGTGACCTGTGCTCACACACAGGCTTCTTGGTGGCGGCAGCAGCAGCCTTAGCGTCTCATGCCCGTCTCTGGGGTCCGTCCTGTTAGCCGCAGCTCGCGCCCGTCTCTGGAGCTCCTTTAAGCAGCGCTCTTAATCCCCTCTCTTCACGCATCAGGAAACAAAGAGGGAAGAAAAAGTCTCTTGTCTCTTCGGCAGCTCCAGACTTTTTCCCGGACTCTCTCCTGGCTAGCCCTGGTGCACTAACCCCTTCAGGCTGTGTTCACACCGCCAGTCCTCTCCCTGTGATCCAACCGAAGCCCGAGCCTCAGATCCCAGCCCCGCCCGTCCCGGCGGGTGAGCAGACAAGCCTGTCGGGCTGGTGAGTGCTGGTCGGCACCGATCCTCTGTGCAGGAATCTGTCCACTTTGCCCTCCACACCCCTGTTGCTGCACTCTCCACCGCGGCTCCGAAGCTTTCCGCCTCCGCCATCCACAGTCTCTGCCCACGAAAGGGCTTCTAGTGTGTGGAAACCTTTTCTCCTTCACAGCTCCCTCCCACTGGTGCAGGTCCCGTCCCTATCCTTTTGTCTCTGTTTATTCTTTTTTCTTTTGCTCTACCCAGGTACGTGGGGAGTTTCTTGCCTTTTGGGAGGTCTGAGGTCTTCTGCCAGTGTTCAGTAGGTGTTCCGTAGGAGTTGTTCCACATGTAGATGTATTTCTGATGTATCTGTGGGGAGGAAGGTGATCTTGCCTCTTACTCTTCCACCATCTTGAAGCTCCTCCCCATGGGGTAATATTAAAGTTGAAAACTATCCTGGTTTTTTTCTCCAGACGTAAATAATCAAAACAGTTAGTCATTTTTTTTCCATTTTCTATAAAACCAAACCCTGAAGTAAAAGAATATTATAATCAATTACAGGTTTATACATTTTATTTATATACAAAACAATATATATTATAAAATAAAGCTTAAAGAAATAGCAATGTATTTATTTTAATTTTTATTTTATATTGGAGTATAGTTGATTAACAATGTTGTGTTAGTTTCAGGCGTACAGTAGAGTGATTCAGTTGTACATATACATGTATCTATTCTTTTTCAAATTATTTTCTCATTTAGGTTATTACAGAGTATTGAGCAGAGTTCCCTGTGCTATACAGTACGTCCATGTTGGTTATCCATTTTAAATATAGCAGTGTGTACACGTCAATCCCAAACTCCCAATCTATCCTTCCCCACCGTCCTTTCTTCCTTGTAACCATAAGTTTGTTCTCTAAGTCTGTGAGTCTGTTTCTATTTTGTAAATAAGCTCGTTTGTATCATTTTTTTTTAGATTCCGCATATAAGCAATATCATATGATATTTGTCTTTCTCTGTCTGACTTCACTTAGTATTGTTAGAATTTCTAGGACGGAGGGAGAAGGTGAGCATCAGAGAGGCTCTACAACTTTCTTCATCCATCCTGATTATCACTTATGTTGCTTTTTTCCCACAATGTTTCCTTGAGTTATTAGCACAAACTTTAAGAGCTATTTCATAATAAGGATATTAAGTGATTTCTTTTCTGTTCATCTACTTCTGAATGCTTCTCCTCTAAAATGTCTGCTTTCCCTTTTTTGTTTCCAGATATATAAAGTTGTTTCTTCACACAGCATTCATGACACCAAAGAACACATATACAATGTATTACTGAGAATCTTTGTCATTTATATTATGTATAAAATTTGATTGTGTCTTTCAAGACCAAGAAACTCATTGTGTAAATATTCAATAGCCTGAGTAAAGCTGTAAGTGCTACTGAATAAATGAAAATATATTTAACTGCCTTAAGCAGTTAAATAAATAAGCTAAATAAATAAATATATTTAACTTATTTGTTAAAGAAGTGTTTATTTAACAAATATGTATATACATAGCATACAATATATATCAGAGACAGTACTGGGCAAAAGGCAAATAAGAACTATTTAATACTCCTGGAGGTTTCTGTAAGGGACTTTACTCTTCTGGATAAAGATAGACATATAAGCAATAAGTGTAATATAAAGGTGCATTGGTAAATATCAGAAAAACACACAAAAGAATCTTCAAAATGGGTTGGTATGTTTCTCCTTAATGAGTCAGAAAATTTTTCACCCTGGGTAACCTAGTGTTTGTTTTGAAAGATGATAGTCAGCAGATAATCAGGGAGGTGGTAGATCAAGGACCAGGTCCTGGACTAAGAAAGAATATATGAGAGCTAGAGCAGTGTTTCAGCCTGAGGGATCAGCTTCAGAAAAGGTCAAGTGATGTGAAGAAGTCAGAGAAGTTCAAGATAATGAGAGCAGTTTAGAGCTAGCACCTCAGTATATATTGCGGAAAGAAATAAGGTTGAAGTTATAGGCAGGGAGCAGATATAGAGCTTTGCATGCTGTGCTGGGGACTGTGTATTTAATATGTAAACTCAAACAAAAACAAAGTTTTCTCAGTAGTGTAGGTCAACAACTCATTAAATTTTAGGAAAAAAATACATAGTTTTACTAAAATTACACATATATTCTGGCAGTTGTATAGAAGACAGGGAGACCTCTTTGGAGAATAACACAGCCGTCTGTGTGAGAAATTACAGCAGACAGTCATAGTAGAAATATAGAGGAAAGGATAGAATCAATTCATATTTAGTAGCTAAAATTGAGAAGATACAGTAATTTATTAGATATAAGCAATAAGGACATATGATAGTTTATGGCATTCAGCATTGGGACTTGGGCAATTGGGTTTTCCATGGTGTCATTAGCAAGAGAAAAAAGAAATAAAACATGGAAAACATGGTTTTATTATTAATTCAAAGGCTAAGTGAAGAGAGCCAGTGTTCTGTGTCTGCCTGGATGACTTGATGAATTTTAGTGCTGTGGGAGCAGCAGGTAACAAGATTATGCCCAAATGTGAGGTTGCCTTTGGCACTAGTTCACATCCATAGGGGCTGGGAATTGAAGGATTAGGAGTCTTAGGGTAAATTATGAAAATGTTGACTTTGAGATGCTAGTGAAGGAATTTAGTGAAAGGAATTAGGGGAACACTGGTGTCATTTGCCAATGGATTGCTTTGAATGGAGAGCAGTTTGCTCTATGTTCAGGAGAGAATGGATAAAAAAATAATGGGTAATGAGTGGAGTTCCTTTTATGAAAGAACTTGGATGTAAAAGGAAGAAAAGAAATAAGGTGATGACTAGAGAAGGCACAGAACTTAGACATGTTCTTTGTGTGTGTTCACAAGGATGACATGAGGGACAGGTGGAAGATACAAGAATGTGGGATGATGGTCCTAAGCAAAAAAGAGTAAATTAGAGGAAGGTTATGGAGGTGGTAAACATGAAACTAACAGAAAGAAGAACTGCTAGATTCACCTATGATATGTTTATAATCATGAGTAGATCAGTGGTATTAACCTCGATGTTTTCCGTTTGAGGTAAATCATCTGCTAAGACGTGGGTTAGGAGGACAAAAGGCTTAAAAGAATTGGATAAACTCATTGTAGCTCTGCCAGTCTCAACTTAAGTAAACTTATTTTCATATATTTAAACTAACTTATTTTACTATTAAATGTATACAGAGTAACTACGATATCTGTACATTACTTATTTTGAAGATTAGTTCCTATTTGGAACTTTGTCCCTAAGAAAAAGGGATCAGTGATATAAATCAATTTACTGTAATTTAAAACCATTTAGGGATTTTTTTCCAGCTTTATACACTAGTAGACTCTATTATTTAACATTCATTGTTACTAAATTATGAAATAAACTGTATATATTCTGGAGTTCTAAACTTAACTTTAATAAAACAATAATACTTATTTTATGAAAATATATCAGTTGATTGATGATGAATGTCAATGTTTTCCTTGGTACATATTTTATAATTGTGAATATATTTTTGTGTTTATTTACTTAGAATATTTAATAATATATTCTAGTCATATCATGTTGACTGAATTAACACCTCATATTGAAAATAAAAATAGAAGGGAGATATCTTATGCTGGACATCATATATTTATTAATACTTCCAAAGTTATATCAGCTTAAAGTGACCATTGTAATATTGAAACACACCAGATCAGAGACTTTTCCCATTGCAACCTAAGTAAGTAAAATCATAAAATGTGTTTATCTACTTAAGCAAAAATTAATCATATTATCCAGAAAAAACTTAGGGAAGGCATAAAATAAGTTAGAATGGTCACCAATGGGAAAAGTAGGCTTTTGAACTTCTGGTTATAGCCTTTGATTTCTGTGAAATCCTAATTCTATCAGCAAATCCATTTATTGAAATATACTTCACCTATGCCAGGACATGCCTAGAAACCTAGCATGGTTCTAATCCTCTTTCTAGCAATGGCAATAGATATGTTTTTGGAAGGAGTTTAAATGTCAACCTAAACTCCTTTGTAAACCAACCAGTTCAAAATTAAACTTGAGTTAGAATAGTTATTGCATTGGTCAGTTTTTAGCTTTAAGGAAAAACAACAACAACAACAAAAACCTCCATTCTTATATCTACCTGTATGTAATTCTCTAAATATTTTCTGTATATCATTTTATGTGTGTCACACTCAGGGAATTATTTTTGTCTGCTATATTTATATGTTTTAGAAATACATTTTACCATTCATTGACAATAATAAATACGAGAATTGCAAAGAAACTAAAAAGTATTCTTTCTTTGAGGAGTTCAGAATTTATCAAGATTTATATATATATATATATATATGTTTATATTTTATGTATATATAAAACATACATACCTGTAGAGCCAATGACGTATATATATACAAACACATAGAATATATTATAATAGAGCTTTTAAACAAATAAATATAGCTATATTAGGCCAAATAATTAGTAAAGTATAAATTTAAAAAGACAAAAGTTATCAGTATTAAAAATAATCTGCTTGCACAATGAGGTGATTGGTGATAAAGTTGGAGAGACTTAATTCCATCTTGATAAAGTAATGAGATATAAATTATCAGGTCAGTTGCATCTGTGATGTCCCTGGTTGTCCTCATTTTTAGCGATGACTGAGAAAGACGTGTGGAATGGATCATATTTAGAACATGGTAAATACATCTGGCTTCTAGTGACAAAAGTCATGATGATTCTTCTTGTGCCA
The DNA here is from genome assembly GCF_964270905.1 of Leucopleurus acutus. NCBI lineage: Eukaryota > Metazoa > Chordata > Mammalia > Artiodactyla > Delphinidae > Leucopleurus > Leucopleurus acutus. The sequence continues at coordinate 11,468,859 of NC_139146.1, forward strand.
TGGTATTGCAATTCACTCTGTACAGTTGGACATTAAATGGAGATGGAAATTCGTATCGCCTTCAGATTTGCATTATTGCTCATTCATGGCACAATAATGAAAAAATATTTTACAACAATTCATGTTGTTTGTTTTGATAGATGCTCTATCTTAATAAAGTATTAAAAAAGAGAAATTGTTAGGTGAGGAGAACGAAATTTGGTAGTTGAACCTTATTTACTTTGGGCTGGAATATTTTAACCACAAATGAGAACGTTCCCTGGTCTGAAAATCCAAGCTCCACGTAATCAGGATGTAAGAACTTGATCTGACTCACCCCACCCCATCCCCAGTTCCATTAACTAACCTCTTAAATGACTGAATTAGTTTTTAAAAATCTAAACTCTATTCATGCTTAAAAACTCTCTTTCCAAACTATCATTTCTCATCTAGAGCTTGGATTTCCCTAATACATTATGTGACTTCATTAAATCAATTTTTAGTCTTATAATATTTTCATATGCCAAATAGGAATAATATGTTTTCTTTTATTCCTGTTTTATAAATGTTTTGAATTATATTGAGGCCTATGAGACTTTAACATTGTGATAAATTCACTTCAGCTGCCACTGTGTGGCTTTTCTGCAGCTCAGCTCTCCTCTGCTAAGCTTCTTCTGAAGTCCACTGGCAAAAAAGATCTCCAAATTCTGGGCCCATATCTGAGTTTCCTTCCATCTGGAATTTTGACTTCTCAGTTCATTACTGCATTGGAAATCCTCTATGTCTTAAAAATACATATTTCTAAAATATTTTCCAAGTTTCCTAGTTGTGCTCTCATTGAGATGTTTTTTGATGTGACACTGATGTACAGCCGGCATACAACTAGCATTCACTATTCCAGACACAAATACAATTAACTGCAAATTGTGGCCATATTTTATAAAATGTTGGTGATGTTTTGTATGTGAAAATGAAGCTGTGCAAATCAATAGAAAGGTAATTCTGTTGTCTGGAGATATGAAATAAGTTTTAAATGTTTTAAGATTGTAGCAGAGCCATCGTTAGACATTTCAGAAGAGATAATAATCACCATTTAGAATCATTCCGTTTTTGAGATGAAGGAACTGATATCTGTAAGAGTTAATTTTTCACAAGAACTCACGAAGACCTACTGCCAATTTCTAAGCTAAAATTTTAGTTTTTATATCATTTATTATTTTCTTTATATAATAGCATGGCCAAACAGAAATCTACAATATCATAGAGCTTAACAACCTTCCAAAATAACTGTTTAGTTTTACAGACAAGGAAACCAAGACTCTATGAGGTATATTTCAGCAAACAAAGCTAGAACTTACATTGCCAATTTCCCACATCAGAGCTTGTTCTTTTGAATCCATGGTATAGAAGAGCACATTTAAATTAGGTTCTTTTTTTTCTTTTCAAGAATAACTTCATAAAAAGTGTGTTAATGCTAATAAAAGTGTCACTTAAAATAATTAAAGAAATTTTGTGCGGGCCAATTGCAATAAATAAATAACTTGAAAGAGGAAAAAAAAGAACACAAAGACAACTTGATAATGAGATAATAATACACGCTGCATGAAAGCCAGTTAATTGAAGGTTTGTCATGACCAGTGAATGCTACTTGTGAATCCTCTTGAGAAAATAATAGCCTGCTAAAAGAAGAAAAATAATCAAGAGGAAAAGATGGCAGAAGAGTATAAATTAGCATCTTTTTTAATCTATGCATTGTCAAAATATAATGGTCACTCTTAGCTCAAAACAGAAGAGAACATATCTAAATGGAGTTGTTAATCAAATTTACTGCTCCAAAAACATTTTAGCAACCCCAATTATTTTTTCCTATGTTTATCAGCTCATACCTTATGAGAAACACCTCGTAAGGAGTTTCTTTTCAAAATTATACCCCTTTAAAGAATGCCCCCTCTTCACTTTTCTTCAGAATCCCCCTGAGTGGACTTACTTCAGCAACACTGCTGTGTGTTAGGAGATGTATTGGAATTCTGAAATATCTACCTAGGTATGTTTCTTTCATTTTTAGTTCATGCTGATCGCACTTCTGAATATACCATTTTCACTGGATAATAGATTTCTGCTAGGCATGTCCAACATTGTGGAGGGATGAATCAGATTCACTTGCTTTGTATTGAACAAAGTAAAACAAGCATTCATTTTCAACCTTAATCTTCTCTCTGTTATTCAGAGGAGAATAGGTGATTGCTGTCAGTGACCAGGGACGACTCTGCTTGCTACAAATGTCTGAGATTTTCCTACTAGGATTTGTCATAGAAACCTTGTGCCCTACTGGATCTGGCAGGTCAGAGTGTACCACATTGTAGAGCATTTTGAAGCATAACCTGGATTCAAGGACTAGCTCCTAGCTCTGGACCATACTTATAATGAGGATTCTTCTGGTATTGAAGTTATCTATTCCAACTGCAAACATAGGAATTAGAACAATAAGTAGCTCCTGTGAGATGTACTCTGGTCAAACTCCATTTATCACCTGTCTCACTGGTGCAGCACAATGGCATCTAGCATCTTCAAGAATTAGGTTAGTTCAGAACAATAGCCAAACATCTAAAAAGTCATTATCCGTAACCTTCAGTTTGGACTTTTCATCTTCCTCAGTTCAAAAAATACCCTTTTGAATGTCCTCAGGTCACCTAAAATTGAAATAGAAGGCAGGGTACTGTACACATTTGTGGTTTTAGATCAGTGTACCAGGGTGCCTCTTCAGGCTAATCAAACTGCTGTTTTTTTAAGGATCCTGAATCTAAGAATTGACTCAGATCTGAGAAATGGGTCACAGACTCAGACTTGGTGATTCATTCTTAGCCCTTAAAGGGTTTACATTTCTTCATCTGTTTATGCTAAATGATAACTGACTTTTCAGTGTCCTTATTGCATCTTAAAATTTACATTTTCCCACACATATACACACACGCACACACTATTAGAAACACACACGATTCCTTAAGCTAGCGTCTTGAAGGCTATGTACCCTCACATCAACACTGAATTAATAGGTTAAACGTATTGTATTAGAAAACACACACACAATCCCATCTCTAATCATATGCTTCAATATTTTTAAGTGATATAAATTAGCAATTTTCCAAAATTTTATCTGCTTAAAAGCCTTTATTACTCTAGTTGTTGATAAGCTGTAGGAACAAGATAGGGCAGCTCCCTGGAGTCCAGGCAGCCTAAAATGCTCCATTTTATTGTATATACTACTGGTAATAAATAAGATCAAACTCTTTTCTGTTTTCATTATCAAGACTCCAAATCTGAGGAATGTCTAATTAGTTTAGCTGCAGTCAGAACTCAGATGGGAAAATATAAATACCTTGATTCACAGCCTGCATACATTCATGCACAAAATGGGAAGGAATAATTCCACATAGGTTTCTCTTGTCTAAGAACAGGTTGCATGATGCTAAAGTGAAGAAAGTTAACGAAGGCTCAGATAATTATGTTAGCAAAAATGCCCATTCCCAACTGAAAAAAGTTACTTGAATTCATACCAATATTTCCTCTAGTGTTCTGATTACTATAGTAGAGCTTTGTCTCCTGTTGAAGGCCAGTATTTCCCTCTTCCTGTGCTCATGATCATGGTCACATCACTTCTTATCTCTCAAAATTTACATCACTCACTCTCCTTTTCTTTCCTGTATATTCAAGTCCTTGATCAAATTGAATCTTTCCCATGCTTTTAAAAAGTACTCAAGTTTCATCACCTTTAAAAATTCTGTTTTGGATCAAGTTCTATGAGAGCTATCTATAAAATTCACACCTCTTACACAGGGGAGCTTTTGAAAGTTTCTTTTTATACTTGCCGCTCCATTTGTTCACCTCCAACTTATCCTTTATCTACTCTTATATGACTTTCACCCGTATCACTATACCTAAAAATCTTGGTAAAATTGTATCTAGTAATCTTGATTACTCACTCCTTTTTTTTGGGGGGGGGTGTGTTTTTGTTTGTTTTTTGTTTTCTTTTTGCTGTACACAGGCCTCTCACTGTTGTGGCCTCTCCCGTTGCGGAGCACAGGCTCCGGATGTGCAGGCTCAGCGGCCATGGCTCACGGGCCCAGCCGCTCCGCGGCATGTGGGATCCTCCCGGACCGGGGCACGAACCCATGTCCCCTGCATCGGCAGGCGGACTCTCAACCACTGCGCCACCAGAGAAGCCCCTTGTTTTGGTTTTTAATTTTAGAAAGTGATTTGTAGAGCTGAATATTGAAAGTGAGAAAAGAGGTGAGGAGAAACAAATTACTCTAAATAATAAACTAATATGAAAATTTATTTTTCTAAGGATAGATAGCCCTAAAAAGCTGAGGGTAAGGGGATTGCAGGGGTTGCAAAAACACTCCATAGAGTGAAACCCTGAGACTCGGAGGAACACAGGTGAGCAAATGTTCCTGAAGTGTATTGCTCTGACATGTTTGAAAACAGCTGTATTTGTATCATCTGTTATTTTGCATTTACAGTATAAACCACCAATACTCACTCCAACATACAAACATAAACAAGTTCCAAACCTTCACTCTAATTCTGCTGAACACAATATCTTCTATCAGGATTATGGAAGGAATGAAGAAAATACATCTCTTGCCCAGCTTGTTATTATACCATGAAGAAAAGATACAGTAGGGCCATGAGGCAAGAAATACAGAATGGAGATTATATAGATTTTCAGAAAATATAACCAGTGGTAGGAAAATGGAGGTGGACTTAAAAAGTTTGAGAAAATTTTGCCTTTGAACAACATGAATGAATTGGACATTTCAATAATTTTCACTTATACATCGTAAGATAGGTTAGCCCCAGAAAGCTAGTGAAATTTAGGAAAACTGTGTCACAGATATCTGATAATACATAAGGTTTTCCAGACTGTGGATATAAACCATTTGTCACATATCTGACATTATTAATGATTTTTCATGTTTGATATGGTGTAATTGTAAAGGTAGATTTGAATATGCTTAGTACGCAGATCTCTGTTTTCTTTTTCTCTTTTTGTTAGTTTGCATTTTACAGTCGTTGTTTTGGCTTCTGTTATTTTTTCGGGGGGTTGGGCATTGTAGTAAAGCTTGTAAGAGACAAAAATAGTAGTTTAATTAAAAATCTAGTTAAAAAGACAGAAATAATCAAATGGAACAATAAAAACGGAAGTTTCTTATTCTACTCAGTGCCTAAGTGGAGGTTTATTGAGTCTTCTGAATTGTTGATTTAACTAATTAGGGTTTACTTAAGTAACAAGACTCTGGCACTCTAGAGTCACTTCATGGGCACTGGTATATAGAAACAGGGTATTTAGGAACAGTTTAAGTGTACTCAACAGTTCTCCCAACTGGTCCCATCATGACTCAAAAAAATAGAAACTACGTTGGAATGAACACCTGCTATAAGAAAAAAGCCTGACTGTTTCTAAGATAAGCCTTCATGGGCTTATTGTGTTAATATGCAACCCCACCCCCACCCCCCACCCCACCCCGCCCCGCCTTTAACTGAGAAGATAAGTAATTTGCCCAATGTTGTACTGTTGGTAATTGACAAAGTTAAAATTATAAGTTAACAATCTGGTTCCAGAGCCTTACATCTTTACCCATGACACTAAGTTTGCTAGTATGGGGTTTAAATGAATTTTACTGGGAAATTTTTAAAGAAAGGTAGGTAAAATGCCAATAGAGATAATTGAGCCAATATTTTAGCAGAGTAGCTTGGCAATATCTATCGAAATTTTAAAAGTTTATTCCCTTCAACCCAGAAATCCAATTAATGAATTTATCCTGTTGATGGATGGCAAAGGTACATATGTACAGAGATGTACACAGCAGCACTGTTTATAATAGCGATAAAAAATGTTAAAAGAGATTTACATGACCATCACTAATAATGAGGCTGGCAAATCCATATGTGGAATATTATGCAGACATTTAAAAAGTAAAGGCCGTTAAAAGACCCAAAAGGTGCTGGATATCTTTAAATATGATAGTCAATATTCTTTATTTTATATTTATTAATTTATATGAACTATGTATATATAAGTATGTAGGATACACTAATGCTATTAACTATATTTGAGAGCAGTAATATTAGGAATTGAAGGTTGCAGGTTGAAAGGTAATGTTTCTTTTTATTTTATAGACACAGTTTTTTCAAATGCTTACCATGACCATGTGTTATTTTAATAATTATTAGTTTATATAAAATAACATTTTCTAATCTGAATTTAAATTCATATTGGAAAATGTTTACACCAAGTTTGAACTATATCCATAATGAACTGTGAAACTCTTATTTAAAAGAAGTCATCTTGAATTACCATAGAACTTACTCTCTCCAGAAGAAACTAAGCCTGGCATAAACTCCTTATAAATGTTAGTGTATGTTTAGCCCCCGACTATCTGATAAGATAATTTCTTCAAAGAAGCGTTGTCATTTCTGCTCTGACATATAAAGAGCTTGGAAATCATCACTCCACACCACTCCTCACAAGAAGAAAAAGCTGAACAAAGTACAAGTAGATATTTCTTCTTAGATTCATCAGAGAATTGAGGTCAAAAGGCAAATTACTATCTAGAAAACTGGAGAGGCAAGTGAGTACAGCAACTTACTAGGAGCAGAAGCCACTGGAGACAGTAACTAGTAGGAATACTTAAATGGTAATTGAGGACTTGCTGGAGACAGAGGGTGGTCTAACTTGAGAGTTAAAAACTACAGGGGGCCAGTTTTAGTGAAAGTCTCTACACTCCAGAATCATTCTTCTTTTTTCTTGGTGAAAGTTGGTGAAAAATATCCCTTATCCTTTGGGCAGGTAGATGAGATAAGTAACTTTTTAATTATGCCTGAGAGAAAAGTTACTCTCTTGAAATATGCCAGCCTTGAAGGGTCTGTGCTCTGTAACAAAGGCCTGCCTCAGGAAATCTACTTTACTTTTACTGGAGCTTTTTATTTTTTTAAAAATATTTATTTATTTGGCTGCACTGTGTCTTCGTTGTGGCATGTGGGCTTCTTAGTTGCAGCATGCAGACTCTTAGTTGTGGCATGCGGGCTTCTTAGTTGTGGCATGAGTGCGGGATCTATTTGCCCGACCAGGGATCAAACCTGGGCCCCCCTGCCTTGGGAGCTCAGAGTCTTACCCACTGGACCACCAGGGAAGTCCCTACTTTTACTGGAGCTTTATCTGACCGAGGGGAAGGGTAATTTTGAAAATAGGAGCTCCTTCTAGCCTTGTTTTCACACATAAGGGTTCAAAAAAGGCTTAAAAACTCTTCTGAAGGTCACAGACAAGGGGCTCAGGCCAAATTGTGCCTGGTTTTATCACCTGTTCAGATGAGAAGATTTTTGTCTTTTTGTAGCACTGAGAGCCAGGAGAAGTCATTAAAAGCCACTGGTTATTTTATTTTTCATGCGGCAATTTTTTTTTTATGCTGTGGTACATATAAGCAACTTTATTTATTTATTTTTTTTAACATCTTTATTGGAGTATAATTGCTTTACAATGTGTGTTAGTTTCTGCTTTACAACAAAATGAATCAGTTATATATATACATATGTTCCCATATCTCTTCCCGCTTGTGTCTCCCTCCCTCCCACCCTCCCTATCCCACCCCTCCAGGCGGTCACAAAGCACCGAGCTGATCTCCTTGTGCTATGCGGCTGCTTCCCACTAACTATCTACCTTATGTTTGGTAGTGTATATATGTCCATGCCTCTCTCTTGCTTTGTCACAGCTCACCCTTCCCCCTCCCCATATCCTCAAGTCCATTCTCTAGTAGGTCTGTGTCTTTATTCCTGTCTTACCCCTAGGTTCTTCATGACATTTTTTTTCTTAAATTCCATATATATGTGTTAGCATACAGTATTTGTCTCTCTCTTTCTGACTTACTTCACTCTGTATGACAGACTGTAGGTCTATCCACCTCATTACAAATAGCTCAATTTCGTTTCTTTTTATGGCTGAGTAATATTCCATTGTATATATGTGCCACATCTTCTTTATCCATTCATCCGATGATGGACACTTAGGTTGTTTCCATCTCTGGGCTATTGTAAATAGAGCTGCAATGAACATTTTGGTACATGACTCTTTTTGAATTATGGTTTTCTCAGGGTATATGCCCAGTAGTGGGATTGCTGAGTCATATGGTAGTTCTATTTGTAGTTTTTTAAGGAACCTCCATACTGTTCTCCACAGTGGCTATATCAATTGACATTCCCACCAACAGTGCAAGAGGGTTCCCTTTTCTCCACACCCTCTCCAGCATTTCTTGTTTCTAGATTTTTCGATGATGGCCATTCTGACTGGTGTGAGATGATATCTCATTGTAGTTTTGATTTGCATTTCTCTAATGATTAGTGATGTTGAGCATTCTTTCATGTGTTTGTTGGCAGTCTGTATATCTTCTTTGGAGAAATGTCTATTTAGGTCTTCTGCCCATTTTTGGATTGGGTTGTTTGTTTTTTTGTTATTAAGCTTCATGAACTGCTTATAAATTTTGGAGATTAATCCTTTGTCAGTTGCTTCATTTGCAAATATTTTCTCCCATTCTGAGGGTTGTCTTTTTGTCTTGTTTATGGTTTCCTTTGCTGTGCAAAAGCTTTTAAGTTTCATTAGGTCCCATTTGTTTATTTTTATTTCCATTTCTCTAGGAGGTGGGTCAAAAAGGACCTTGCTGTGATTTATGTCATAGAATGTCCTGCCTATGTTTTCCTCTAAGAGTTTGATAGCTTCTGGCCTTACATTTAGGTCTCTAATCCATTTTGAGCTTGTTTTTGTGTATGGTGTTAGGGAGTGATCTAATCTCATACTTTTACATGTAGCTGTCCAGTTTTCCCAGCACCACTTATTGAAGAGGCTGTCCTTTCTCCACTGTACATTCCTGCCTCCTTTATCAAAGATAAGGTGTCCATATGTGTGTGGGTTTATCTCTGGGCTTTCTATCCTGTTCCATTGATCTATATTTCTGTTTTTGTGCCAGTACCATACTGTCTTGATTACTGTAGCTTTGTAGTATAGTCGGAAGTCAGGGAGCCTGATTCCTCCAGCTCCATTTTTCATTCTCAAGAGTGCTTTGGCAATCAGGGTTTTTTGTGTTTCCATACAAATTGTGAAATTTTTTGTTCTAGTTCTGTGAAAAATGCCAGTGGTAATTTGATAGGGATTGCATTGAATCTGTAGATTGCTTTGTGTAGTAGAGTCATTTTCACAATGTTGATTCTTCCAATCCAAGGACATGGTATATCTCTCCATCTATTTCTATCACCTTTAATTTCTTTAATCAGTGTCTTATAATTTTCTTATAAGCAACTTTAATAGGTGATAAATGTACAGTAGTTAGACTTCACCTACATAGACATTTTTCCATTTTATGCTCTATGATCTGAAAAGAAACGCTTTTTGAATTGTATAAGATTTATGTTTCTGTAAACATTGCTTAATTTTTTTGCTCTTGATTAAAAAAAGTTGTGTTGAAATCACTATTGAATATTGCAATCTATATAGTGTAATGGATGGCTTCTTTTGTCAACCTGATCTCCTATGTTAGCAATGTGTATCGTCTCCTTCCCCCTAAAGTGGCCTTAATCTTTGCTTTCTTTGCACAATGTCTTTGGTTGCAAGTCATAAGCCTGAGGCAAATAAAATTACAGTAATTTCCAAATAAATAAATAAATTAATTAAAAAATTAAAAATGAGATATAATCATAGGATAATTGAAGACATTCCCTCCGCATCAATAATGCTACATTATAATAACAGTGGGTTACAACTGAGACAGCTGCAAGACACAAACTTTATTTAAGAAGAAGTTTCAAGGGGAACCCGAAGACTAGAGTAGACAAAAACAAGCACACTAGAGGAAGTTGAAGTCTCTGGTGCCTACAGCTACAGCAAACGTTAAGCATAGCCTAACCCTTAGAGAGATAAACATAAAACCTCATGCTAAAGGCCTGTTTACCTCCATTCCTATTACCTAATATGTAATATCTGTATTTCAAATGAAGTTACCAGGTATGCTAAAAGGCAAGAAAGAACAGTCTGAAGAGAAAAAAGCAAGGACCAAAACCAGACTCAGATATGGCAAAGATTTTGGAATCATCAAACCTGGAATTTAAAACAACTACAATTAACATTCTAAGGACTCTAAGGGGAAAAAAAATAGACAACATGGAAGAACATATGCTTAATGTAAGGAGAGAGATAAAAACTCTAAGAATCAAAAGAAAATGCTAGAAATAAATTTTAAAGTGTAATTGAAATAAAGAATGCCTTTGATGGGCTCATGAGCAGACTGGAAATAGCTAAGGAAAGAGTCAGTGAACTTGAAAATACGTCAAATAGAAATTTTCCAAAATGAAGTCTAAAGAGAGGAAAAAAAGATGAAAAAAAAAGAATATGCAGCTCTTCTTTATGACATTGGACAAGTGGATACATGGCATTATGCATTTGTCAAAACTCTTTAACGACTGAACAAGACAAAGAATGAAACCTAGTGTAAACTGTGAGCTTTAGTTAATAATTATATATCAATATTGATTCATCAATTGTAACAAATACACCACACTAATGCAAGATGTTAATAATAGGGGAAACTGTGGTGGGGTGTGGGGAAAGATGTATGAGAATTGATATACTTTCTGTTCAATGTTTCTGTAAACCTAAAACTTCTAAAAAGTAAAGTCCATTCATTTAAATTTGAAAAAGCTTTGCCAATTTACACAATTAAAAATAATTGATTACATTATTGCCTCTCCCTTCCTCTTGCTTTTTTGCTCATTTTTCTTTCCTTCTTTTTCTTCTTATCCTTCATCGTAATATGGACATTATATCTAATTATAATGCAGTTTGAAAAATCAATATTTATTCTTATATGAGGTATGTTAATTATATGTTCTCCTAAGTTTAATTGTAATTGTACCCAAATGTTTTATAAGTATCTTAACATTTCAAATATTTATACAAACTAGCTATATTATATAAGAGTGTTTATTGTTTAAAAAATTAAAGTGTCTTTCAAAATCTTACATTATATTAATGAAAGAAAGTTTAAATCAGTTACTGTGGAAATATTTAGGTTTATGTAAATTACAGGACACTTAATATAAGGCACTTAATGCTATTTTCAATGACCTGTCACAGTCAGAGGCCTAGGAAGATTTCTTTCATGGCTAAACATGCAAATTTAAAGTTAATGCCTCCAAAGTGATCCCAAAGGCCATATATATATATATATATATAGTCTTTAGAATATATAGATATGAAATCTATATATATATAGACTTGGATTATATATATGGAAACTACATATATATATATATATATAGTCTTTTTCAGATTCTTTTCCCTTATAGGTTATTGCAAAATATTTAGTATAGATCCCTGTGCTATACAGTAGGCCCTTATTGGTTACCTATTTTATATATAGGAGTGTGTATATGTTAATCCCAAACTCCTAATTTATCCTCCCACCCTTTCCCCTTTGGTAACCATAAGTTTGTTTTCTATGTCTGTGGGTCTATTTCTGTTTTTTATATAAGTTCATTTGTATCTTTTTTTTTCTTTTAGATTTCACATATAAGCGATATATTATGATATTTGTCTTTCACTGTCTGGCTTACTTCAGTTAGTATAATACCTGAAACCAACACAACATTGTAAATCAACTGTACTTCAATAAAAATAAATAAACAAGTGAATAAAATAAAGTTAATGCCACCATAGAATAGCTTTAAGAAAGCTGTGCACTTCTATCATTTCTCCCTCATTATTTGTTATCATAGCTATAACAAGACTCAGACATCCTAAAATCAAATTACATAATTCAAAATACCTTGAATTCCCAAATTAATTGTAAGTAGATAGTTAACTATACACTTGAACCAACTTCATGGCAATTTTGAAATTATAGTTTATTTGCAATTATTTGTTTACTCCTTTATCTCCCTCTGTAGCCTATAAGTGTTATGACTATTCATAGTATATTTTGTTCACCGAATAAATATTTATTCATTAATGATTAAATGAATTTTCTGTATATTTTTACTAATTGCTGCTTTGTAAGACGGCATTATCGTTACATTGACATAGTTACAGACCTACAGATAAACAAAGTATATTCAACTAAACAAATAATCAAACAGACTTAAAAATGAAACATGCCAATTATGGACATCAGACATAATTCCACTTATCTTTCTACACTCCAGAACTCCAAATGTCTGTTGCTTTAAGCCACCCAGTTTTTGGTAATTTGTTATAGTTGCCCTAGGAAACTAATACAGTATTTTATCAACTACTTGGAAAATTGTTCTTAATAACTGAAAAATTATAAATTTCATTCAGTTACAAATTCTTATTTGTATATTTCAATCTTTGACATAGGCCAAGGCATTTACTTTGCATGTGGGTCAGCTTCTTGGAGTTTAGCACCAGCTTGGCCGCATAAAATACCAAAAATATATATTCTAAACACAGTTTCAGTTTCTTTAAAGTATAGTAAGAACAAAGTTTAAACAAATGAATGCATATTGAAAAATGTTTCTTGTTTCTTTTTCTTTTCCAAATCTTTATATATTTCTTTCATTTAAAGAGATTTTATTGTTGGCATGATGATTTCTAATAAGACAAATATTTTTTTAACTAACTTATTCTAGTCTCTTGAAAAATTTAGTTTTTAACTTAGTATTCAAACAACCAGCAATTATTTTTACACTTACATTTTTTCAGCAATCAAATTATACAATTACAGCATTAGGTGTGAGTGACATAAATAGGATTTGGAAGACGTGCAACTGATGCTTAGTAAACATACGAATAAGCTGGTGGGAGTGTACTTGAGAGCAGCACGTTCAGTGTGGCCCTGACATCAGTCAGTCTGACGTACAAAGGAAGCACAGAGTCTTGATGTTTTGGGGAGAAGGTTATGTGGAGGTCAGAAGAGTGACTCCAGTATCTTGTGCATATGTCTCCATGGCAATAACAACATCTCTTCATGTGTCTTTATTTCCTACTGGGTAGGAAGAAAAGGGGACTTCTACCCTATCCATGAAAATGTCCTGTCTAGCATAGTGCCTGAAATATAGTAAACGTTCATCTAATCTGTTAAATGAATAAATCAATAATCAATGAACGAATAAATAAAGTGGTTTACTTAGAGAAACCTTCTAAAGATAGTGGTAGTTATTTGAAAACAGTTGTAAAGGAGAGATTTTTGATTAGAAAAACAGCTAACCCTGTGGCTATAATAAAGGACACCAGTGTCCATAATCAAACTATCTTTTCTTTCTCTGTATAGGTTATTTAGAATTAAAACCCTTTCTACAGATGAGAATATATGTCATAGAAAGATCTCTGTCATAGACTTAGTAAAACAGAATAGATCTCATAGAAATTGAGGTTTTTCTGTATGTGGAAATTAATGAAAATGTAAGAAAATAATTCAAGAATCTCTTTTCAAAATTGATAAAGATTACTACAGTAATATTAACAAAGCAATGATACATTTTAAGCAATGATACAATTTTGATTGCGCGGGATTATTGAAACTAATTACAGAGCTATAACCTTTCGTTTGCACTGTGATTGATACCCTTTTATATCTTATAGTGATAGATATTCAGCGCAGAATGCTTGTCTATTCAACAAATCACTGTCTCCTGTTTTCCTTCTCCTTTGTGTTAACACATTATATCTTTGTGGCCGGCATTTATTTCCGTAAGAGTAGTGTAACCTTAACAACCTCAACTTGAGAGGCACCCTGAGCCTCCTGAATACAATTCAAATAGTTCATAAAGAACTTTATTTTTCTTCAGAAGTTACCAGGTCCATGTATAATTTTACGGAACAGATTTGAAAAGTTCAGCTTGCTTCCCTCCCCTTAAAGCAGATCCACTGACGTGTTTAAAGAAGAGATTCTACTCTCATAAATTAAATCCTTATCTTTCTAGGGAAGAGAGATTGATGATCAAATATTTTTCCGTAATTATTTGAAAAATTTGTTTAAAAGTGCCCTTCATATTGAGAGATTATTGATAATTTAATAAAAGTTCACATGCTTGATGTCAAACTAAAATTTCAAGGTCTAATAGTGCAGTGAAAGATTCATACATTAATGTGTCAGCAGGGATATCTTTTCCTTCACCCCACAGTCCTAACCTCAAATTTATACACACTTTAAAAAAAAAAAAAGGAAAACTGGACCATAAAGTGTTTATGGTTTACATATTTTTCATTTTCCTTTTTGGAAATATGTAACATCAGTTCAATGAAGTATTAAAAGAAAATGCAATGAGAAAGCTTCGCTGACATTACCATTTTTAGTGTGGTAATAGTTGTGATCTCAAACTGTAAAGCAGTTTCCCAGGAACTCCTGAAGAGTTATGCTGCCATCTATTGACAATGCAGATGTCTTTTAATGGTCATATGGTGCAAGAAAATATGTTTTCCGAATATTCGATGTTTCTGAAAATACCTACTTTGTATGATAAATATATGACATCCAAAATTATTTATAATACATCATTAACTTTTTTCTTTAACTATAGAAAAGGCTTATTAATGAATGATCTTGTGCTACCAAATTTACTGAATGTTGTAGATCTTTAGAATACAAGTCAGTAATCTGCAAGTGCTAATGTAGTAACTGAACCTGTGTTTATGCATCACAATATTATTATCCTGTATTTACTACCTTCAATAGAATGGGATTAACACGCGTTATTAGGAATGTAAAACATTTTAAACAGTCAAATAAGACTTCAGCAAATTGGCTGTTTAGAGCAAGAAAATGGATAACTAATATAGATAAAAAACATGTTTACCCTTTTCTTTTCATTATTTCATGACATACTACCTTAAGATGAAAAGCACCTGTATTTCATGCCTTCTGACGCAGAGGCTTCCCAAAGAGCGCAAGACAGAACTGTGATGGGACAATTAGAATTTAAATTACTATTTTGAATCTAGGCCATTTATTGTTGGAAAAACCCCTTCTGAGAACTTTTCTCTCCACTTTTCGTATTCAGATATTTAATGTGTCAAATATTTAGTATAACAGGAGGCCAGATGAAGTAAAAATAAACAGATATGCCAGCTGCTTTACTTCCATAGTTGGAGAGAGCAGGTATTTGCTCATCCTAGAGGATAAATACCTTCCCATTGACTGGGAAAAGTGCTTAATAGAATGTTGTGGTTTGAAGGTTTTCTTGGTTTTAGATCCTTTTTAAAAAGATGTATAGTGTGAGAGTGCACTGATGTGGATACGGATTCCTGAATATTTTTGGAGGGAATGACCAGTATTCTCCACCTTCTATTTGGGATAAGTTTACTCTAACCAAGGTTTTGAATACAGAATTCAAAAAAAAGAGGGGAACTGGTGAATTAGTGACAACACAAAGACTTAAGTGCTGATGATGGAGAGCTAGTAGCTAGACTTGAAGCCTTCTGGTCTGCTACTCTGACTTAGGGTCATGTGAATTGAATGAGCTATGACCTTGCACTCTAACAGGGACAACTCTATAGCAGCAAACAAGCATCCAATAGACTGGGCAGAGCAGTGTCCACAGCTCCACCTAGTGACAGTGGTAGAGAGCTAGCACTCAAGTGCTCTAAGGCTTGAGTACATTTCTGTTGTCTTTTCATCCTAGCATTTTCAAGTGAGACTGCCTCATCACCTCTCACAACATGAAATGAGCAAATTCTCAAGATTATTTTTTAAATGTTGGTTAATGTAAACCTAAGATGGGGGATATTGGACTTTCTGAAGATAAAGGTATGTTGGGGGGACTTCCTTGGTGGTCCGGTGGTTAAGACTTCACGCTCCCAATGCAGGGGGCCCAGATTCGATCCCTGGTCGGGGAACTAGATCCCGCATGCCGCCACTAAGAGCCCACATGCTGCAACTAAAGACCCCGCATGCCACAACTAAGACCCAGTGCAGCCAAATAAACAAATAAATAAATATTTTTTTAAAAAGGTATGTTGGGGCTTAAATGGAAGTTTGAGGGGGGCGAGGGAAGATGTGCCTGTATTTATATTTCACACTAGTAAAGCAACTCATTTTGGTTATGTTCTGTAATGATGGAAAAATACAAAGAATTAAACATGAATAATGCATGGTGTGTAAAATATAAATCAAGGACAAATGGAATCCATGATTTCTGTGTAGCGCTGGTGATTATAAAAGGTCACTGGAAATTTTTTCTGCACTATTAACTATTTTTACCATGTAAAGGGTGTTTGGGGCAACTTCACCTGCTCTAAGCACTCTGCCCCTTAAAATAAAAAATAATATGTATTTTACTCTATTCTCCACATTCTTTCCCCCCCACCCCCGCCCCGAGTCTTTAGTTTCCTACTTGTGTTTTTCATCTTGACTTCTTCATAAACTCACTATATTATATATTTAATGTCTATTTTCTGTTGAGTTGACACCACTTAAACATCCTTTCTGACAAAATATAATAATAAAATCATTATTTTATCAATATTTACATCTACATCAAAGATGGCCTCTGATACAACTTGCAAGGGAATTTAAAAAAAAATTTTATTTGAGTACAGTCAATTTACAGTGTTGTGTTAGTTTCAGGTATACAGCAAAGTGAATCAGTTATACATATATCCACTCTTTTTTAGGTTCTTTTCCCATATAGGCCATTACAGAGTATTGAGTAGAGTTCCCTGTGCTATACAGTAGGTTTTTATTCGTTATCTATTTTATATATAGTAGTGTGTATATGTCAATCCCAATCTCCCAATTTATCCCTCCCCCCACCTTACCCCCTGGTAACCATAAGCTTGTTTTATACATCTGTGACTCTATTTCTGTTTTGTAGATAAATTCATTTGTACCCTTTTTTTTTAGATTCCACATATAAGTGATATCATATATTTGCCTTTCTGTGTCTGACTTACTTCACTCAGTATGACAATCTCTAGGTCCATCCATGTTGCTGCAAATGGCATTATTTCATTCTTTTTATGGCTGAGTAATATTCCATTGTATATATATGTACCACATCTTCTTTATCCATTCCTCTGTTGATCAACATTTATGTTGCTTCCATGTCCTGGCTACTGTAAATAGTGCTGCAATGAACATTGGGGTGCATGTATCTTTTCAAATTATGGTTTTCTCTAGGTATATGCCCAGGAGTAGGATTGCTGGGTCATCTGGTAGCTCTATTTTTAGTTTTTCATGGAACCTCCATACAGTTCTCCATAGTGGCTGCACCAAGTGAATCAATTTCACAGCTTGGAGCCCTTCACTTTTTGAGCCCTTCATTCAATTGCCTTTACAATCCACTAAATGCATAGATGGAATAAAACTCCAGTAGTTAACTATTAGTTGAAACTATTTTATTCCTAATAAAAAGAAGTGTCTCAGAATATCTAAACTTTCAAATAAGCTAAATGATATTCTCATGACTTCTTTGTAGTCAGTCTGTTTCAAACAATATAACTCAATAATCAGCCCAGCGGGAGAGGAAGTAATTGTAATTGTAGCTCCTTGAGAAGACTTCGTAGAGTGCTATCAGAATAAAAATAAAGATGATAGATAGACAGATGATAGATAGATAGATGATAGATAGATAGGTAGATATTCTTTCTTCCCATCGCCTGTTCAATCTTAACTGTAGGTGACAAAAACTTTTGCCAAGTTGAAATCTCTGATAGGCCCTTTAGTTCAGCTACAAACTCTATAATAGAAGTAAATTTCTCCAACTTACAAAAATATCCCTTTTTTTTTGCAAACTAATTTGTCTGGTTTGGAATTACACAAAACTGTAAAGTTCTTTCAAAGTTAAAAACTTTTCCCTCCCAGCTTACCCCTGTCACAAGCTATTCAAGCACTGAAGGAAAGGAAGCATTGGTGACTTTTTATCATTCTTACATTTCTATCCTTTCTTCCCCATTTAGTAGACTGCCCATGTCTATTTTCAGGGTAAAGTTGGAGTAGGAGGAATGGTAAGCAGCAAGAAGTATCTCATTCGGCACTTTAATAATTCAGTGTTGTTTTCCTCTGGAAAATCCTAATGATTAAAGCTCATTTTCTCTCTTGGGTTGTCTTGGGGATTTCTCAGAATTCCTTACAGGGTCCCAGCAAGTGGCTCTTTTGCCTTGAGCAGTACTTCTTGAGTTGGCTTCTCAACCTCGTTCCTCAACTTCCACAGCCATTGCTGTACTCCGGCCCCTTTGGGTGTGGGTTGCTTCACCCTCTGAACACCATCCAGAGCACGGTTGTTCCTTTTAAAGCAACCATTAACCAACCACTTCCTGCTAATTATGCAACTTTGACCTTCTATCATAAGAAAAGCAGTAATTTACAAATGCAACCATCTACCTTGCTACTACCAACTCATTCAGCCAGCAGCTCCCCTTTCACATTTTTTTCAGTCAACTCTGACACTAGCTCATAGTTTCCTATATATTCTAGAAAACACATAACAGTTTCCTCCGAGTAGTGTCTTCACAAGACTTGAAATGAGGAGTGATTATCCACCAACCCTCTCACACTTCTTCACCACACGGCACCTACTCTACTCAAATAAGTCCTCCAGTTTCCACAATCTAAATTCTTTTTAATATCACCAGATTGGTGACAGATTAAGTATTGCAAACTGATTTTAAATACCTCCTTTATAATTCTCTATAGGTCATCTAATGCCTTGCTTTGGAATGTAGGACTACTAATCCACTTATTTGTGTTTTATTTCTTAGCACCTGAGCAAAACACAGAAATGCCACCAACAGCCAAACACACACACACACACACACACACACACACACACACACAAATTCAAACTGGAGTCCAATTTCAAGAAGCGGCACCAGGGTGTAAGGATGTCAAACTAAATATACTATGAGGTTCCACACTAAAAATACAAACAAAGAAGCCTGAAGCATATCAGGTGTCAAATCATAATGTTCAGATTATCACAGGGACACTCACTAAATTCTTGCATTTTATAGTCTGCTTTGAGGAAAACACTTCAGTCTTTAAAAATCAAAATTTAGGCTGAATTTTAGAGCCACAGGGTGCCCTGGTAGAGCTCAGGAAGAGCTGTCACTTGCTGTGTACTTATTCCAATCAAACTTCCATTAGGTAATGATTGTTATTCCCACTTAGTATGGGGAAAAAAAAAAAGCATGAAGCTTAAATAAACTAAGTATTCTTACTATGCCCATTCATACACAGTTGTTAGGTGGTGAAGATGGGATTTAACAACAAAACCTAGACTTCTGCTGTTTTCTTAATGCTCTGACTTCAAGAGTTGTTAGAGGAGATACTCATAAATTCCAATGGTATTGGATACAAAATTGGATTACATATGTATTTGATAAAGTGTAATAAATTTATGTTAGATCATTGAAAGGAACTAGAATGATTTCATTTCTTATTTACCCTTTGAAGTTGTTATCTAAAAGATTAATCAAGCTTTCCCATGACACAATCTGTAATTAGACTCTGGGTCCTGGGTTCCAATAGACATGAAATCTGGGAAAACAAGGCTATGCTTGTGCGCTAATCACTACCCTACTCTTGTTAGGGATACATTTGACACCACATGGCTTCATATGGAAAACAAGTAGCCAGAATATAGGAATATCTCAGCTTCTGAATAGCCAGACGATGGGAACTTTATACTTATCATATTTACAAATCAGATATTTTGAACTGAAAAGCAATATTTACCCACATGGTATTCTGAGACTCGTTTAAGTTCAAGTCAGCTGTGATTATATTTTTCTTGGTTATACATAAGTTAAGCTTAATGATTGTGGTGTTTATGTATTATTAAAAGTATATTTTAGTTAAGCTGATGCTTAAATAATAACGGGAAGATCAGTTGTAAAGACTACAGGTGATTTTGATTAATATTGTACAGTTTCTATTGTTTTTATTTTATCATCATCAATTTCTTGTGGAAAGAAAGTGACTGCTACCAGTGAAGTTGGCAGCACTTTTAAAAATACCAAAGCCTTCAAGGTGTCTGTTCTATTTTTCCAGTTGCACTTACACATCAGAGGAATAATTATATTCAATTTTTTATATTGAATTTATTCTGGAAAGAGATATCTGAGTAAGACATGCCTGGACATTTCTTTATTTGTTTCAAAGGCATGATGCGGTTATAAACTTCGAATTGATTGAGAGGTTCCAACCAAAAACTACATTAATCTATTTTCTCTCCCCACCAATAGTTATTATTATCAGTATGATTTAATACTACTACCAAGCCAAATTTTCTAGCTATAACTTAGGTGAAATTAACATACGTTGAGAAGTTTTGCCAGTTTAATAGGTCTGTCTTTAAGATACTGTCAAAAACAAATTTGATCTTGTAGAAAAATCACGAACTTTGGAATCAACCCAAGATTGATCCAAATCCCAGCTTATCCATTTACTAGTTGAATGAGCTTTGTCAAGTTCAAAATCCCTGAACCTCAACTTTCTCACCTCTATAAGTCTTCTGAGAGTAAAAGATATTTGTGACCTGATGGGTGGTAGAGGGTCAAAAATTGGAAGCTGTGATGATTTTGAGTGCCGAGTGACTCATTTTTAATCTTTATTCCAAATCATCATTTTGGAGCTTCAGACCTTAGTGATGACAGTTATTTTTCTGGCAAAGGGAGGTGATAAGCAGGACTGATTCAAAGGCTTCTCTTTGCACAGGATGAGAAAGGGCGTTCTGGTGGGATTAGAGACCCTTCAATGCAGTTCTAAGAAGAAACAATCACAAGTGACCTGCCTTTCCTCTGGGCTGGAGCAACATTTCCATTATCTTAACATAAAAAGAAAAATTTAAATGCTAATAAAGGCCTTGCTTCTCTAAAGTAATACTTTTTTGAGAATCAGCATAGCCTAAAAGTTAAGTGCTCAAGGTCTGACTTTTATATTAGAGTACTCCAGAGAAACAGGATCAATATATATATATAAAGAGATTTATGATAAGTTATTAACTCGCACGATTATAGTCTGGGAAGTCCCCAAATCTGCCTTCTGCAAGCTGGACACTTACGAAGGCATGTGGTGTAGTTCGAAGGCTTGAGAGCTGGAGAGCCAATAACATAGATTCCAGTCCAAGTTATGAAGCCCTGAGTACAGGCACATCAAGGGCAAGAGGATATTGATGAGTCAGCTCAGGCAAGCAGAGAGAGGGTGAACCTCTCCTTCCTCCAACTTTTTGTTCTGCTCAGGTCCTCACTGGGTGGGATGCTGGCCCCCTCATTGAGGAGGGCCATCCACTTTGCTCAGTCTGTCCATTCCAATCCTAATCTCCTCCAGAAACACTCTCACAACACGCTCAGATAGGATGTTTAACCAGACGTCTGGCTATCCATGGTCCAGTCAAGTTGACCCATAAAATTAACTATCAACACCTTCTAAGTCTGACACTTCCTAGCTTTGTGTTCTGCAACTTTAAGCCATTCACATAACGGTTCCGTGCCTCAGTTTTCCTGTCTGTGAAACAGACACGATAAAAGAGTGTGAAGAATATATCAGTTACTATTATAAATTGTTACACTAATATTTTATTCTATACTTGTTAACAGTAAATACTCAATAAATGTCAGCCATCATCAGATTTTATACGTTATTTTTCTCCCATGTTTCAGTCAGTTTCCTCACCGTATCCTCTGTCTTCCAGCCAGCAGTCAAGAAAATGCAGAAAAACTAAAATGTTGGTAACCATAAAAACACAGCTTCTGGTGTGTTAATTAGTCATGTTCCTATAATTTAGACACAGAAATGACCATTTATGAATTTATTCACTATGTATATGGAGTACTGCTAATTTTTTCTTTTGTTAACAAAAAGATTATTTAGAATTATTTAAAAACCAGATTAACGCTTTATTTAATCCTATTGTAAGCCTGCAGAGTAGTTATATATTTACTTCTTAAATTTACCAAATTTGAGAGTGAGGGGAAGACACTGAAGAAAGTAGCCATAAAGAGAGAAGAAGGGTAGTGGGTGCTGAGAGAGAGACATCACCTCCTCCCTCGGATGGCACTTGTGGCTGTCTTCACTAGTGTCCATGTGTTATCAAATCACTGGGACAACTTTCCCTAAGTCCCATTGCTTACTGATTAATGCTCCATTCTCATTAAAATGTAATCTTGTATATATAATGAATTTAACATCAGGATCCTTCTAACATTAAAGATTATGAGTGCAGTATGCTTAATCACTATTAAGATATGTCCTGCCCAAAGATATGTCCGGGTCCTAATCTCTGGACCCTGGGAATACCACCTTATGGTAAAATATGTGATTAAGTAAGGATCTCGTGAGGAGATACTTATCCTGGTCAGCCCTAAATTCCTAATAAGTGTCCTTATAAGAGTGAGGCCAAGGGACACCGGTTTGAGCCCTGGTCTGGGAAGATCCCACATGCCGCGGAGCAACTAAGCCTGTGCGCCACAACTACTGAGCCTGTGCTCTAGAGCCCGTGAGCCACAACTACTGAGCCCGCGTGCCTAGAGCCCATGCTCTGCAACAAGAGAAGCCACTGCAATGAGAAGCCCACCCCACACACCACAACAAAGAGTAGGCCCCGCTCGAGGGAAATAGAGAAAGCCCACGTGCAGCAATGAAGACCCAAGTCAGCCAAAATAAATAAATAATAAATAAATAAATAATTTTTTTAAAAGCACCTACTGTATGCCAGGTTCTAAAAAAAAAAGAAAAGAAAGAGTGAGGCCAAGGGAGATTTGACAGAGAGAAGAGGAAGTAAAGTGACCATGGAGGCAGAGATTGAAGTTACATGGCCACAGGTCAGTGAATGCCAACAGCTCCTAGAAGTTGAAGACAAAGAACAGATTCCTCACTAGAGTCTGTACACGAGAGAGTACAGCCCTGTTGACACCTTGATTTCAGACTGCAGGCCTGTCCAGAACTTTGAGAAAGTGAATCTCTGTTGTTTTAGGCAAACATTGTAGTGATTTGTTATACAGCCTCAGGAAACTAACACAAGTGATTGAATAATGGAAGAAATTTGCTAAGACAACAATGAGAAAAGACAAGTTGATTAATCTACCCACTTCTTTCACAATAAGCCATTATTAAAATAACTTTTATTGGGACAATAATCTTGAATTCATTGCCTCTGTGGTGTATTTACAAAGCTGACATAAAAAGACATATAGAAAAGGCATATGTATCATGGAATATTGAATGCATGAAGTATGTCTGTATATGTGTGCATGTGTCTGTTTTAGGGAGGAAGAAAGATGACATGGATGTAGGAATTCTGTAATCCTGAATTCACGCTAGTCAGAGGACTACTGCTTCACTTACGTAGCTAGTGTCTCAAGTGCAGTTGTGGCAACAGTATTTCCGGGTTATTTTTGAAAGGACATCATGGTTTAACTGCTGTAAGTGTTCATGAAATGTTGAGACTATAAATATAACTGAAGTTGAAATTAAGGGAGCATTTCAATGACCACAGGATTATTGATATTTTTTATCACTTTCCAAACATTGTGGAACTGTCATGAATAAACAAACAGTATATAAACACCCACTTGCATTAGTGGCAAATATCTCCAGAACTCTCAGGGATATGTACAAAGCTAGGTAAACAGAGTGCAGTGCTTTTACTTGCTTAGAATCTAAACAGAACATGTTTAGAGGAAAAAGTGTAAAGACACGTTTTAAGAAATACCAGCTACAATAGAGTATGTATCAGTGGAACACAAGCTTAATTGAAATATTCTATGGCTTACAGAGAAGCAATATGTTCAGGAAACATCAAACAGGGTTAAACCAGTATCCATCTACTATTATTTTTTAAAGTTTAATGAAGAATTTAGAAAGATTTAGCAGTTGAGGAAAAAGTAAGCATGTTGATCTCAGAACAGTATTTTAGGCAAATAATTAAGGCAAAATATATACATATGTGCATATATATGGATATATGTATAAACATATTTCAAAAATAATTCAAATATTAATTTGAATAAATTCTGTGAAAATTTCTATTTACCATATGAAGAGCCACCATAGAGAAAATTGTGCTGAATATGTTTTTTAATCTTACAGATTTTTCCTCATTTCTAGAATGAATATAATCTTGGCAGCAATGGAAATGAAATCTTTAATAAGGGAAAATGTTCATATGACTATCAAGAATTTAAACCTTGCTTAATTCAACAACATATCCCAAATGGCACATTAAGACTCCTAGGCAGTACTATGACTCTTCCCCTGCATATGAGTCCCTTACTTCCCAAAGAAATATTTGTCATGCTTTCTTTTTATTTTTTCTTCTCATACTTCTTGTTTGTTTTTTCCTCCATTTTTATTTTTCATTATGAACTTGCTCATGCTTCATTGAGAAAATAGCAAAAAGAAACCTAGAATTCCTTCATTTTCCCATTACCATGCCTATACTATTTCTTTAAACATTTCTGTACCCATGCCCTTAGTCTTGTGTTTAATGGATGAAGTAGCCTTTGTCCTATCAAAGTTCAACACTCCCGTTTGTGCTCCAGATCCTGTATTTTTGACATCTCTTCTGCAATTTCTTTGCCTTTCATTTGCATCATTTATTTATCCCTTTCTATTAGATAATTTCCATAAGATTTCCATATACTTTAGTGTCTTCTATTTTAAAGAAAAAAATCTTTGCTCTTATCTCTAGTCAATAAACAGCCAGCCATTTCTTCGCTTTCTGGCATGACGAAAATTCCTAGAAAGAATTTTCAATTAAGTACATCCATCAAAACATCTCAGGCCACTAAATAAGACTTTTCTCCCCATAACTCCACAGTGAGTTAAATATCTCTCTTTAAAATCGCCAATGGACTACATGTGACCAAATCCAATAGTATTTCTTTGAATTTATCTTACTTATATGTTTGGAAATATTCAACACAGGTGTTTATCCCACTTCTTAAAACATCCTTCTTTCTTGGCCTTGTCACAATGTGCACCTAGTTTTCCATGTCACTTAAATGACCCCATCTTCTCAGTCTTTGCTAGTTCCACCTCTTTTGGTTGATGTCTAATTCACCCTGTAACTCTTCTCATATCATTTCTTTCATGAACTTTTAAACATGAATAATCTTATGTAAAACATTTATATTTTAGCCCCAATCTATTCTCTGAACTCTAAACTATTTACATAGTAACCCAACTTAGTATGTTCCAATTATGAGTATGTCAAAATTAACATATACAAAATAACTTCTTGCTATAAGACTGTACCTTAGCAGTGCCTCACTTCTCAGTATACAGCACTTGATTTCACAGGTTATTCCAAGGAATAACTAAAGACCTAGAAGTTACCCTTGATCCCTCTCTTTTGCTCAATCCTCAAATCCCAGGCAAAGATTCGAGAGGCTTGGAGATTTTTGAACGGACTCACAAGAATTCACGGAGATACTCCTGTAAGACTTCTAATGATGACAGACATTGGAGGGACACCCAGGCACAAATTCCCCAGCGTTCTTATGTGCACAAGGATACATTTTTTTTTTCTCTGAATTTAAGTGTCAAGATTTGTTTGACAAATTATGGTTTCAGGACAGTTCAGGGCAGGAGTTCACAGCAGGGTCATTTATGCCTCTTTGGTCATAGAGCTAAACTAGGCTGTCTAACCAATCCGTCAAGGGAAAGCCACTAATAAAAAAAACAGCCATGTGTGCTCCCAGGGAATTTCAGACTATAAAAAAGACATCATAAATCATTTGTTAGTTATTTAGTTGCTGCCCTTATTTTTGCACAAGTATCAAACCAGACATTCAGGTGTCCCTGGAGATAAGAATAGACCTGTCCCATTTTATCCATAAAACAACTCTCTCATATCTACCTATCCTACAGGAAATTCTGTTGACTTCTATATGTAAGATATATCCCCATTTTCCCTGCTAATAACTTGGTCCAAAATACCAACTTTTAAAATTTAGGTAATGTCAGTTGCCACTTAACTTATCCCAGTGTACACCCTTTTCTCCCACCCCATAATGCATTCTTCACAAAGCAGCAATTGGAAATATTGAAAAGTAAAAATCAAATCATGTCTCTCCCCCATTAAAATATTCTAATGTTCCTCCACTTTACCAAGTGAACATTTCTCTAAGTTTCTTATAAAGTTTAAAATACTTTATGATTATAACAACCCTATAAAGAAGGTGCCCTTATTCTTCCTGTACTAATACTGAGGAAACTGAGCCACAGAGAGATTTAACTTACTCAAAGTCACACAGGTTGTAAGCATTGGAGCTAGGAGTTGAATTCAGGAAGTCTGTGTCTGAAGGCCATGCTATTAAGCAGTAGGCTATGTTTTCTCTTGATTATTTGATTATATTCATAGAAAATAAAACCTCTGTGCATGCTTCATACACAGTAGTGTAATACGGAACACTAGTTTAAATCCTTTAAAGAAAAGTAAGGATACTCCGCCTTCTTTTCTTACTGCTTAAAGCTGTCTAGTAAAATTTTATGTCTTAATCAAGTTAGGTCTCACAGACACAATAATATATGAATTTCACAATAATATATGAATTTCACAATAATATATGAATTTTATTAGGGAAACTGGAGCTTCATCTCAGGTTGAATTCCCTTCAGAAGCAAATGATAGGCTATGGTTTTGTATTTTTAAAAGCTTAGGCTATTTGAGTGCCACTACTGTTCATCACTATGAACAGGGCGTGGTTAAGCAGACACCCGGTCACAGTTAAAATACATAGTTGTCCTTTTTTTTTTTTTTTTTTTAACATACTTCTGCATCTTTAGTTTCATCGCATCCAATTAACAGAGTATATCTTGCCATAGACTCATTCACCATTCTGGTCTTTGGTTCTCTAGGGGAGGTGACAACCAAGACACTAATATTGTCAAAGTCAGTCATGGAAGAAAGTGTAGAAAAGTTCAATAAGATTTTGAAATAAAATGAGATATTCTTGAAACTTAGTGAGGCAAAGGTTTTTTAAAGCCATTTTTTGCCCTTTAAAGTGTTCACATTGTGATTTAACCACATTATTACTAGGCGAGATAGGGGAATCTCATTTGATACACTTCATTGTATTTTATATTAAAATTCAGGGATTCAGAGGCTTTTAATGCATAGAAATGTAGCAGAATTTACATCTTCTACTTTAGTAATCAGCCATGTTATTGTCTGTTACCCTTTGCTGATTCCAGTGTCAGAAACAATACTTCTATCTATGTCTCAAACTGAATTCATATATGACTTTAGGGTACAAATGAAATGTTGCACAATCTTGCTTTAGCAAGTATAAAATAAATAGAACTCAAACAAGAAAGCAATTAATTGAATATAATTTAATAACACAGGTAACTTTTCTCACAAAATTTTGACACTTCATTATGGCAAAATATTTATATATATATATATAAAGATATTTGAAGTATATGTCAACATATATCTCTCTATATATACATCTATATATAGATAGATTTCTATATCTATTTCATTCCTGAAAAACTATTAGGATAACTTTTATTAAAAAAAATTCACTGTAGTTTATAGTTAAAATGTTCATTCCTGGGAACAAGGTAAACAATTTTAGTAATAGTTTTTATTGAATTTGAATAATGAAAACCATAAAATGACAGTGTAGGTCCAGAAAGCTGTTCTTGCAAGTAAACTCAGTTCTGATTTGTCACTATTAAAGCATCTCTCCGAGTAGGATGAGGCTCTTCAAATAGGTTCTTTGTGGGGAAAGGAAATACAAACATCATTAATCTTTATATTTTTGTTTACTTTTAAGGAGTAAACATTTTAAGCACGATGCTATGATTTTTATGTGATTTTAAAAGTTGATTTGAAAATTCTGCTGTAAAAATACCATTGGCAAACTGCTTTGAAAATAGCAACCGTGTTAAGTGCCCTATGTGATATCGAAACTCTATAAATCAGTCACAATTAAAACACTCTCGTATTGGTCAGGACACACAAATACATCGATAAACAAAATAGATAATCCAGGGATAGACTCAAAGAGTGAAGTTGGCTTACGAATATTTGGTAGTTCAAATACAGAGAAAGATGGACACTTTAGTAAATACTCATAAGCTATTTTGGTATCCATTTTGGGAAAAATCAAAGTGCTTACCTAACATTATACCCAAACTGAACTAATGGCACTTCCAATGTAAATGTTTAAAAACACTTTTTACTTATTTTTTAATTTATTTATTTTTTTTTTTTGCAGTACGCAGGCCTCTCACTGTTGTGGCCTCTCCCGTTGCAGAGCACAGGCTCCGGACGCGCAGGCTCAGCGGCCATGGCTCACGGGCCCAGGCGCTCTGCGGCATGTGGGATCTTCCCAGACCGGGGCACGAACCCGTGTCCCCTGCATCGGCAGGCGGACTCTCAAACACTGCGCCAGCAGGGAAGCCCTAAAAACACTTTTAAATAACTATAGAAAAATCAGGAGACTATTTTTAAAATCATTTTGGGTATTGCAGACCTTGGGAAAATTTCCCAAGATCAGGGAAAACGCCAGGATTCATAAAGAAGACATATTTAAGTACATATAACATGAAACTCAAGTAAAACAAAAGATGCTGTAAATCAAGTAAAAAAATTAAGTGACAGACTGGCTACATAGTATTTTCAACACATGTAATCAAAGAGTTCTTAAAATTAAGATTAATAAAATTAGTAACAGAAAAATAAGTAAAAAGTTATGAACAAAATCTGACACACATACACAAGAAATACAAATTGTTAGTTAACATATAAAATGATTAGCTTTACTAGTAATTAGGGATATAAAACTTGGAAAAATAAAACTCCATTCCTCCCATTTGGCAAGCATTTAAAAGACTTAAAAATCTAGAACTGGAGAAAGTGTCGGGTAAAGACACTGTCTTCCAGTAGTAGTGGAATTGTGAATTGATGCCTACATTTTTTTTCTTGGACGCAGGTTTGTTTGTCTTTACCAATAATTTTAAAAATCTATAAACTCAACTAAGCAGTTCTCTTCTGGAAAACTAGCATATGTGCATAAATGAGAATATGAAAGAGTGATTATTGTAAGAACAAAATTTTCAAACAACCTTAATGTCTGTCAAAAGTGAGAAATGTATTTAAACATTGGTACATCCATGATATGGAAGTTCATGCATCCATTTAATGTGTGTATATTTAGAAGCAGCAATATGGGGAGATCTTAACTACCCACTGATGAATGGGAGTAGATTTAGTACATGTACAATGTTATTTCATTAAAAATATCTCAGCATGTGTGTCTCTGAATAAATCTGTATGTGTAATAAATGCATAGAAAATTATGTCAAGAGCAAAATGCAAGTGAAGAAATTTTTGCATTGCTATTGCTTAAATTGTGATTAATTTCCATAATCACTCCCTACATGTGCAGTTATACATTTTTGGTCTATCGAAGAAAACCTATAAATTATAATTTATGCACTTGTGTAAGAACTAAGTTTCTGGACATTTTGTAATAATTTCTAAACATTGAGCCTTTACTCTGTGACAGGCATTATACTGAGAATTGAATTTTAATCCTCATCATTTCCTATGAAATATATTTCACTATTAGGATTATACAAATCAGAAACTGAAGTTGATGAAATAACAGGTCTAAGGCCATACTACCAACAAGTGATATTCAGCATGAAGCCTTCTCTGGTTTTGAAGGGCACCTGACAAATGCACTTGATATTACCTCTTATAACACCTGTGCCCAACTTTCTTTACTCTGTTCCACCTCTGTCCTCTAATATTTTTTGAAAACAGCAAACCTAAAAATATGTAATTCAATTAATAAATTGTAAAAAAAACTAAAAAAGTGAGTGAATAGTTTCAGAATAATGTCTTAGAGGCTGTTCACTTTTATTTTGAATAAACAACTTATTAGGGAACCTGTAAGGCATAATATCCATTATAGAGTTTCACATAGACACACAAGCATCACCATCACCACTTCCACCAACTGGATGCATTTCAAGTGTCAGTATTTATAGTGTTTTTCATCATTTTTCTTGCATTGCATGTGAAATATAAATTAGTAAATACATAAATATAACTACTTAATTGTTACATTTAATCTCCCTTGAATCAGTGTTAGTACTTCATAGAATTTTTAAGTCTAGTTGACTTTATGTCTAAATATAAATTTCACTTTTTTTGTAAAATTACATACATCTTTAGTGTAAATAGTACTTTTTGTTAAGGAAAATGCCCTAAAGTTTAAGAATTTTAAAGGCACTGGCTAATGTATTTATATTGCAGTGCATTTGAATTTGTTATTATCTGCATTATCTCTTAGGAATAGAACTTGAAGTATGCAAAGATTAGAACAGAAGGGAGAAATACCGTTCTAAAAATATTTTAATTCTCTTCTCTCTGGCCCTTCTGTATTTTCCTTCCTGGCCTGTTCTCACTCTTTTCACTCACTCAAACACACTTAAAAACACATCTAGAGACTCACACACAGGCACAGCAAAGCAATATGCTTTAATGAGAATACATATACATATATGTATACATATATAAATATATTTATGTGTGTCTTGTTAACTCTCTAAAGATCTAGACATTTAAATTGTAGCTAATTATGCTAGAATAACAAAATATATCAAATTACAGGAAGCCAATTGAGTTATTGAGAAAGCTGGTTTTCATTTAACATGATTTTGTAAATGATTTTGTAATTGCACTGTAAGAACAACGTTTAGGCTTTGCATTCCATCAGTGTTTTTTTTTTTTTTTTGTCTGTGTCTCCCATTCACACACACTTCAGCTCTTCTCACCTTAGAATGGTGTAATGAATGGACCTTCGACTATGAAGTTAACATAGATCAAGTTTGTGGTTCAGCTCTGACCCTGCTAGCTGTGTGATACTATGTAAGTTATTTAAGTTGGCAGATCCTCAGTTACTCCTTTTTCTAACAACAAAAACATTGTATTACATAACAAAATACAAGATTTTAGCATATGGTAGAATAAACGCTTATTTTCTTTCCCTAATTATGTATTCATTTAGCTTTCTACAGAGAGTAATATATGACATTTCTTCCATATATGTGGATTGGTTGAAGAAAAGCATGAAGGAGAGCTGAGAATTTTAGAGGATTATACAACATTTATATAAACTCGTATACTTATGTACTTATTCGTCCATTCATCCATTCAAAAACGTATTGAGTATGGATTACACACTGTTCTAATAACCGTAAATACAAGATAGGCACAGTTCTTGTCCTCTTTCATCTGCCATGAAAGTAGACACTGAGTTCAAGTCTTTGAAGATAACTAAGTTACTTCAAAGTTTGTGATGAACAATATGTTATAGTTTAAATGATCATTTTATACCGTATAAGGTATCAGAAATGGAGTAAATCTGTATTATCCTTTGACATTATTAAAATTATATGGTTATATTAAAATATAACTATATCACATTAAATTTTCATTTGCAACAGTTTTAGAAAACAAAGTGATTCAATTTTAAAACAACACCAAAAATCAGTATCTATTATTTTTGATAGAGAAATTGATAAGTAGACATTTACCAAACTGATTGATACAGATAAGGTTTTCATGTAACTTTATGAATCTGTAATCTCTAGGCCTGTATTAGGTCTTTTTACAAATGCCTAATCAAGAGTAAATGTTACATTCATGTAGCATCTGATGTCTGAGAAGCCCTTCAAATGGCGTGTGTGTGCAATAATAGAATATCAGTTGCATGCTTTCAACATTTCCTTGATCACAATGACATAATACTACACACACACACACACACACACACACACACACACACTCACTCACACACACATACCCTAATTCTGTTTTTAAAAATTAAAAGCAATAAATTCTATCAAGCTTATTTCCCATAAATTTTTAAGGTGAAATTGAAAACAAATTTTATTGTCGGAGTAAGGGGTTAAAGGGTTAAAGACTAACTTATCATTTGTAGCATTTAAAGTTTTTATAATATCTTTAACATGATAACTGAATACCTGAATCCAGGAGACACACACACACACACACACACATTGCATCTGCAAATTTCTAGCTACGTGTCTTCAATCAAGACTGGAAATATTCCTGCTCCAAGCATAACTTATGTTGATATTGACCAATTTTTTAATTGATTATCCAAACAGTCTTTGGTTTGTTTTTTAGTAGCCATGCACAAAGATAGCCCTGATTACTGAAAAATGGAGTCATTATTCATCCTTGAAACAGACTTCTTCTGAGGACATACATACATTCCCTACCTCAACAACCTATTATTTGCATTAGCAGAATTAATGTGTGGACTAATGTCTCTGGATCAATAATAATCTTTTGTATTATTATAATATTGAATTACATTGTGAAACACATATCAGAGACTAAGTGCACTCATTCACCATCAGGTATGAGAAAGTTAGAAGGTTGAAGAGTGGAGATTGAGAGGTGGATGAAGAGAGGGGGGTTAAGATCTTACAGATGTTTCAAAGTCATGATTTCAGAACAACTGAAACCAAGGTATTGTAATTTAATAAAATCTAGGCCTTCCTTCCCATTATTGATTTAAAACACACAGATATATACACATACAATACTGAGGCAACTTTCACTTCTTTGATCTAATTGAATCAATTAGATTGATTGACAATTGACAATTTCTTCTTCTATGATACCATAACTTTTGTTTTAATTGCAACAAACAAACCAATATAAAGCTGCCATTCAGTACTCATAATACAGCTTTAGAAGAATCAATTTTTCTATTACTCCAAGTTAGCAAGTAAAGATAGTAAAAACTAATCAATTACTGTTGTTAACTGTGCCTACCCAATTCTGCTGCCATATTATCTATGGTAGGAATCTTATCCGCACTTCAATATGTGGAAAGATTTTCAACAGGATTTGCTTAAATTATGCTTAATAATTGGATAAGTTTAACACCAAAAACAAGTTGTATATCTAGATGGTGAATTTGGTGGCAGGAAGGTACAAAAGACAAAATGCCTGGGACAATAAAGGAGGTGACTTTATTCAGACTATTGCAATATGGAAAATGTTCATTATTAAAAGTATCTACAAGAAAAGAAGAGTAACCTGGGGTTTTATAGATGCAGGTAAACAAGAGAGTCATCGTTGAGTCTTAAGGAAGGACTGAAACTGGTCTTAACTGAGTCACTGAGGGAAGGTGAAGTCAGGTGTTCTCCTGGGATATGAGAGAGCAACAGGATGGCCTTTTTGAAATTAGCTGTTTCTGGGATCACACTGGGATGAGATTTTCCAACCATCACTGCTTTTAGGGAGTATAAGACTCAGATGAAATGCAACATTGTCAGTTTTCTTTATTATCGAGAGAATAAATATGATTTGTCACTGAACAGGTCAGAGGCAAAATTAAATCTCTAAAGTAGAGTGAGGCAGGATTTAAGACAGTTTCTGGAGAATTCTCGTTGGAGTTTGTTCCATAACACTAGTTGAACCATCTGTTGAATGGTGGTTGTAAAGACCAGAGTTTTATTTATTTATTTGTTTGTTTGTTTGTTGTTTGTTTTAGGGTCTTGGGGATTAGGCATCTAAAAGAAAGATGACCAAAATGAAAAAAGAGAAATGTTAACATAAGAGGTGTATTAGAGTCCCAGGGTTAACCGTGAAGATACCAGTACTGTGGATTTCAAGAGGTCTATAAAGGAAAATCTTTCAGTTAGTTATGTAGCACCAGTGCTTGAGTTTCTTGAAAGTTTCAAGCTAGAATGTCAAGCTCTTGGTCATGTTGTCCAAAGTCTTATTTACCTCTTATATAAGGACCTACATGATCCGAACATCTCATCCGACTTCCATAATGGCCCGGTCACGGCTTGTCCATAACAAAGTTGGCCCATCCATGGTTTGCTTTGGGGGCGGTCATGTGGTGGAAGTCATTGAGTTTCATTCAGTTCACAGAGCTTGTTCAGATTCACAGGATAAGAGGGCCAGCTGCAAGGAAACCTGGAGTCCAAATGTGGATCTGAGAAGCCAGTTTTTTGTTCTCAGTGATGCTGAGTCAGGCAGGAGGAAGGAAAATTGGAAAAGTTAGATTGGAGAGATGTAGCCAAAGAACTGAAAATTTGCTAAGGATGAACAATTTGGGCAAGTAACAGGATCCAGTACTGTTGTCTTGCAGTAAGGTAACAAAATTGTTTGTTTGTTTTTTCCAGGGAAGGAGGGAATGAGTCAATTAAATTTTATCCAGATAAGACAGAATTTGTGTATCCATCAGTTACTTGTCATTTACAAAAAGGTACAACATTGTTGAAAGACTATGCATAGGGTTTCAAACTGCTAACTGGGAAGGACGTGCTATAGAAGATGCGTAGTTTTCCACTTAAACACAGAATTTCACTCTACAATTACTCCTCTTTTGACCAAAAATAATCTCAAAGAGAGATTGTTCTTTATTATAAAATATGATTGGTGTCATTAGATTAGGCCTAAACATTTATGTAGGACAGCCAAGAATGGTAATTTACTATATAGACATTCATAAGTTTGTTTTGCTGGAAGATTTCAGAAGGAATCTCAGATTGGACTTTTAAAAGCATCTTGAGGCTAAGAAACCATGCCATAAACTCTCCATCAGAGTTTACCTGTGGCTCCTGTAAGTGTGGGCAAATTTCTCTCTCCTTGGTGACTCTAAAGTATGCTAGGATTCTTGAGCTTGCCAACAAATAAAAATAAAAAATCATCTTTACTCACTTGAAAGACTGAAAACTCTGTAAGCCAGATACCAGGCCAGTTTTCCCAAAAGGACTTTGTAAGCATTGGCTCCATAAATTTAAGCTTACTTTCCTAAGTGTTTGCTCATATCTGATTATATTAGCATTATTCTCAGATATGGCATTCCAGGGAAGGACTTGGTTACTGAAGCAATATTTCCAATTATATCCTGGTACAAAGGAGGACAGATTCTTATTGAATTTAATGTAAGTAATTATATTGCCATGAAAATAATAATACTGAATAAGGGTTTCCAAATTCTGGAGAGCCATAGAGGGAAAAATATATATATAACTTACAAATACTTCATTTCTGTTTTACAAAGTATATTCTACTTAAATATTATGTTATAGATTGTTTAAGAGAAAGGGAGGGATTTTTTATATGTCCAGAAAATAAAACATGAAAACATCAACAGTATACCAAACAAAAACTACAATCGTATGTCATTAGTTTACTCAAAATTACTGCAGATGTGAATAAAATAGTCAGTTTGCATTTTGGGGTCTGTTTTTTGCTTCCTTTTGGTTTAACATATTGTGATTTCAGATACTGAATACTACAAAAGGTATTTTACTAATGCCTGGGTAATCCATTAGCTCAAATTATATTACTTTAATGTTCAGGAGTAAAATAAATGGAATCATTAGCATGATCAGCATGTTGGTATTGTTTAGAGACTAGAGTACAAATTTGCGTAGGAAAATAAGAACTACAGGAAAAAATGCTATCCATTCTGGTTTTAATTGACAGCTCCTGGTTATTTGAATGCCAGAACCTGTTTTTAAGTGCTTCAATTTACATATCTTCATGTGAACTCAGTGCTCATAAAAGGCAAGAAATTGACAGCCTCAGAGAACCCATCTCCAGCTTGACCCCCTGAGCCATTACAATAGAAGCCAAGCAGTCTCCTCAAGCTTGCATAAAGTGTGGTCCATGCGTGTCCACCATCAGGAAGAGAACCCTCACCCAATCATGATGGCCCCCAAATCTCAGGCTTCCAGGCTCAGAAGCTTGAGAAATAAATTTCTGTTGTTTATAAGCTACCTAGTTTGTGGTGTTTTGTTATAGAAGTTCAAAGGGACTAAGACAGATAGATACATTATTACTTGAATATAACGCATATATGTGTATATATATATATATATTTTTTTTTTTTTTTTTTTTTTTTTTTTGCGGTACACGGGTCTCTCACTGTCGTGGTCTCTCCCGTTGCGGAGCACAGGCTCCGGACGCGCAGGCTCAGCGGCCATGGCTCACAGGCCCAGCCGCTCCGCGGCATGTGGGATCTTCCCAGACTGGGGCACGAACCCGTGTCCCCTGCATCGGCAGGCGGACTCTCAACCACTGCGCCACCAGGGAAACCCCTAAGGCATATCTTTAAACATGTTACAGTTATCCTATCACGGAACAAGATAGTTAAGAAGAGAATGTCTTGCCAATGAAACTCTTGAAGCAACTCTTTCAGCACAAGATATTCAGTGATATCTTAAAAACATTTTCTGCATGTCATGGGAAATTAAACTAGATAGGTAAACTCTAGGTCCATTTTCAAAATGAATTAATAATTTGGTAAATTAATTAATTTAACAAAGATAATTTGGTAAGTTAAACCATTAATTCAAAATATTACTCAAGCCTTTATTAAGTAAATACCTGAAGATATGAAATAATGATGATATATTTCCTTTCAAACCAGTAAGGTTTTCTATCTGGTGTTTGTATGTGAATCTAATTTAGAATTTCTTAACAAATTTCATTCTATCAAAGGAAGAAAAAAAAAACCTTTTTACTCCATTCTTTACTTCTTCATTGAACTTTTTTTCTTTTGACAACGTTAAAATGTATTTGAGCCCTGTGATGGTTGACAAATCCACCATCTTTTTGCAATCCAAGAAAGGGCAACACTGCTCTTGAAATAAGTAGTTTTATTTGATATGTTTCATGGAAGATTTTTCACTGTGGAAATCTATAACCCTCTTTCCATACTGTGGGATTGTTACCAGTTAGCTGGCTCCTTTTTCTCTTGCATTATGATTTGTCCATAACCTTGAATCCTCCAATAGAATGTCAAAAGAATTGCTGTGTGTGGTTTCCAGACCAGGAATTTAAAGATGTAATCATGCCTTCTCTTCCCTTCCCCACCCCCCACCCCCGCCTTTTTTTTTCTGCCTGGATGCGGATGATGATAGACATGGGCAGAACCAATGAGAGAAGAGTCCCTGAATCACTTCTTGGAGGAGAGCCAGCCACTCGGCAACTAACTAACTGACAAACTAACACCCATTTGGATCATTACATGAATACAAAATAAACTTGTCTTGTTGGTCCGCTGAAAATTGTTACATCTTAACTGAAACATTTCTTACAGATACTAATGATGAGAATGTTCATTCTAGGATACTGCGAATCCCCCCTTCTCTCTGAACCTGACTTACATCCCTGGATCAGACATGTAAATCTGACAACGTAAGATGTATTCTTTTCTCTCAAATTGCATTCAATTGCAGTAGATTTCTTTACCATTCTTTACCACACATGCAAATTGATTCATCTTTTGGTTAACTCTGAGGGCTAGCATAGATTAGGTAGAATATTATATTTGACTTTTCCAGGTTGTAGAGAACAAAGCTATGGCATATACCTTCAAGTGATAAGAATTTTGATTTATAAGAATAAATGGAGGACTTGCCTTGTGGTGCAGTGGTTAAGAATCCACTTGCCAATGCAGTGGACATGGCTTCGTGCCCCTGTCCAGGAAGATCTCACATGCTGCAGAGCAACTAAGCCTGTTAGCCGCAACTACTGAGCCTGTGTGCTGCAACTACTGAAGCCTGCGAGCCTTCTTGTTGTTGTCCGTGCTCTGCAACAAGAGAAGCTACCACAATGAGAAGCCCACGCACTGCAACAAAGAGTAGCCCCCGCTGGCTGCAACTAAAGAAAGCCTGTGCCCAGAAACGAAGACCCAACGCACAAAAAATTAATTAATTAATTATTAATTTAAAAAAGAATAAATGGAGACATAAGGAAGCATGAAAAACGAATTAGCAGTTGTATAATTAAACTTCCTGGTAATTGGACTGTCATTAGAATTTCACTAGCACATCATAATTTTATTCTCTGAGAACGGCTCATAATTGCTCTACTCTAGTGCACTGGTACCCACCTGGTCACATTCCACACCTTCTAAAAGATTTCCTCTGTTGGAAGACCTAAAGGTATTAAATCCTGTCAAAGAGATGCTGATAACCAGAGATATAGGACATCGCTGTATATGTTTTTTTTTGTTTTTTTGTTTTTTTTTTGTAGCTTGTGCTCTTCTATCCTACAAATCTTTGAGGTATCATTATTTCTATCTCAGTATACTGCTATACTGTCAATTCTCACCCCTTTGTAACACCTTTGTGCCTATGACTCATTAAAAGTCTGATTTGATTCATTAGTCACTAAGCAATATCAAATGCTTATTATATATTATTAGTGGTTTTAAATTTTTAGAGATAATCTCTAATTTAGGCAAGTTAATAATATTTTCCTTATTTTAGAGATGATAAAAGTGAAATGCAGAGAAGTTAAATAACTTGCCCAAGATCACATAGCGAGTAAGTAATGAAGACCGCCTAGAGCTTAAACACTACTCGATATTATTTTTCACAATCTACCCCATTGACCCCTGGGCAAATGAGAAATGGCGGTCTGGCTTAGGTGTTAATTTCCGACTCCATTAGTGCATCATCCTATGCATAGCATGGAAACTTCTTATGAAGTAAAGACAGGATATTTGTCTCAGAAGATTTACTATACTAGAATGATCCAGTTACTGTATGTTGTCCAGGTTCAACATCAGACGTATCAACTGTTTCTCTGTCTCTGTATCTTTGTCTCTCCCCCTCTCTTCTTCCTTCCCTCCCTCCCTTCCGGATCCGTAACTTTGTCTCTTATTTTAACGCTCTTTGCAGCTACATCCCCACTATAAATACGCATATATTATTTAAGTAAATGCATATTTTATAGTATAATAAAGACAGATAATGACAATTACCTGCCCTTTTAAGTTTGAAGAATATTGACACCAAAGGAAATAATTTAAATTTGTGAACTTGCCATTATAATATAATGATGGTACCAATATAGAGTCCAGTACTACACTATAATTGAGAATCATAAAACTCTATAGGAATATTATACTGCAAACAGCTCTAAATTAAAAAAAAAAAGTAAATTAGAAGAATTTTTGGATTTTTAGAAGACAGACAAAAAATAACTTGTTCACACTTTGTGTGAACATATATTACTTAGGTTATTTTCCATTTGCCACTTTTTAAAAATCCAAACCATTGCTGTACAAATGTGTGAATTGATAGCTAGTATTTAATATTAAAAAGATCTGTAATTTGTCACATTGGGCTATTATTTATACATATATTTGTGTTGCACCATGTCATAAACCAACAAGATTTTCTCCAGTTTGACACATCAGAAATGCAATTTAATTCTGTCAGAAGAAGTACAGGGAAGGAATAGCTATTTTTTGTTTCACAGCATGAACAATACAGAAGTTGCTTTTTTAGTTAAGTCAAATAATTTTATTAACTGACAGCATGAAATGCTGGGAAAAAAATAACAGTGACAAATTACTTTACTCTTCCAATATTCTGTGCTATATGCTTGGAATCTTCAATGAGATATTTTTTCAGAGTAAAACAGTTTATGCTTTTAGAGAGAAAACAAAATTAGCAGATTTACAAGTGTCAATACTGTCTCAAATGTTCTATCACATCACTGAATTAAGACATTAATAATTATGTAGTAAGTAGCATTATTATGATTATTATTTTTTAAAAATACTAAAATATGTATCATAAATTCCAGTTTCTGGGTTTTGAGGTCAAAACAGTTTTTACTGAAGTCTTGCCATTACTTCTGTACTAGTCAAGCTGATCTTGGTAAGCCATTTGCTGGAGCTTTTAGAGGTAGAGGTGAAACATCAGAGGAAACCCCTTCTGTGCATAATCACAGTTTACACTTTGATTCCAACACTGGGACAGATATTTTGAGAGGTCTTTATTTCTTCCAAGTCACCGACCTTTGATATCGGTTTAGGTGGACTAAATATGTGCTATCATGATATAGCAGTTTCCCTGTTTCACTTCTGTATCTGCACAGAATGCCTTCTTTTTTAACAGTTTAAAATTTAACATAGTTCCTGGCATATAGTTGGCATTCAATATATACTTGTAAATAAGTACTTTAAATATTTTGTTGATCTAACTAAATTATAACTCTGCAATGGCTGGTCATCTGCTCATATTGATTTATTATTAATATGATTTATTATTAAAAGTTTAAGGGGAAACTTTTACAAGATGAGACTTGAATTAACCCATTGATTCTATAACGGAAATCTTTCTCAAATTTTTTTTTTTTGTTTTGCTTTATTCTAGGAGGATGGAAAGATGAAAAGGGATGCAAATTTACTAACTGGTTTATGGGGTTCCAGAGAGTAGTCATTACTTTATATATGCTATTTCATTTATCTCATATGGTTCTAAAAGAACCTGAAGAATTAAATTATTTGTCCTTTTCTGAAAAATTAAACTAACCAACATAGCTTAAACAGAGAGGCAGTCTATTGCATGCTAAATGCACAGAGACTTTGGAATCAGCAATTATTATTTAAGATTCCAGCCCCCAAATCTACAAACCGACCGTGCGTAAGTTATCTGTCTGAACTTGATTTTCATTTCTATGAAATGAGAATAATAGTAATCAAGGTTTAAGGTTGTTGTGAGAATTAAATGAGATTAGTCATAGGAAAAGTTTATCACAGTGCTTGTTACATATCTGTTCAACATTTGGTAAGAGAAAGAGAGATTAAATAATTTGTGAAGACCAGAAAGTCTGCAGTGAGAGAAGGAAATTTCATAATTGGATGAATCTTTCAATTAATTCTATGAAATCTACACTGGCTTTACATTCCATAGAAAGTAAGAACTTTTAAGTAATCCCAGGTTTGCTAATTATCTATTGCTTTTTATTATTTTCCAAATAAATCTCTAGTTGTTTTCATTAATCATAAAAAAAAATAGTAACCAAGTTTGTGAGAGTGTTATCTCAGTATATAAATGGAAATTTAAAAGACTTACAACTCTTTGTGTACCTTTTGAGACATGGTAGTTCACAAAGAAGATCTTTAAGAGTATACTAAAAGGTTATTTGGACAAGTAACTATATAACAGTTAGTAGAGTAGTTGTAAAGAGATACAAGTAGGTGTAGTTCAGCTGGAGAGATGGTGGTTTTAAGGGTGTATTGAGACAGGCCAACAGTTTTCACTAGCTGAGTTGATGTCTCTAAGTATGCTTTATGTCTTAACTGTTATGTCTGCCTGCCATTCCTATTAAAGTTCTCAAAACTGATTTCTCTTTCAACAATATTTGTACAAAAAACAGCCAAATACACTGA
Organism: Leucopleurus acutus; assembly: GCF_964270905.1. Taxonomy (NCBI): domain Eukaryota; kingdom Metazoa; phylum Chordata; class Mammalia; order Artiodactyla; family Delphinidae; genus Leucopleurus; species Leucopleurus acutus. The sequence continues at coordinate 11,510,056 of NC_139146.1, forward strand.
TGATTGTTTGTGACCCACTACAGTGCAAATGCAAAATGAACTCACTAAAGGACCCAAAATCAGATATCTAAGGACTAGGGAAAAAAAAGTCTACAGTGTGTTTCAATAGAACACAAAGTTTACATTGTGAATACAGTGTCCCAGATACCAACAATACTTCAAGCAAACATAAAAGCAAAAGTTTCTTGGATTCTAGACATAGGAGTTGGGGCTGTCATTTTTCATGTAACATGCCATTCCAGTTATTTATACATCGAGCTCCCAGCCTGACACCCACCTTTCTAAATCCTGCTGTGTATCGCTAGGTCGGGGGTGTGCAAACTCTATTTTTCCGGTTCATTTGCCGAGTGACTTCCTGTTGGGTGCCTCCAATGGGTAGGCACTGTTTGAAGATAAGATTATGGAGAAACAAGAGAAATCCCTACCTCTGAACGCAACAGCTAGCATTTTCTGGGAGTGATTGTGCGAGTGACTGAAATAGCAGTGGGGCAAGATGATTCCTGAATTGAGCAGTCCAGGGAGAAGTAGTATTTGCTGTTCTTGTTGTGAATCCAGAAGGGAGTGCAAGAGCATTTCCAATCATGTTTTAGGAAGTGTGAGTGCATGAGCTCCAGCCTGGGGTATTAATATCGTGTGTACGCTGGTATCACCTTTTTTTTTTCTTCATGTTTCTAACGTGGATTCTTTTTGTGTTTGCACCTCTCACATTTCTAGCCCATCTACGTCTTTGAAGGCAATTTCCTATAGTAAATGTCCAGTGTTTGAAATATTTGGAATGCTTTCAATTTTCTTTATCTGACTGGTATACATGATTCAGATTCTCAAAATTCACATGGAAGAGATAGTTTCTAATTTCTAATTTATTTTGGATTTTAATAATTCTGATCCTAAAATACATATTTTCTTCAAAGTGATTTCAGTGACATGCACTTTTTTGCTGCTTCTAATGACTGTTATCCATACATACCTACTATTATAATATATGTAAACCAATTATTAGATCATGGTGCTAATGAGACTTATTTAAACTCTAACCCTTCATTTTACAAGATGAAATACTGGGTCTTCATGCCAAACATAATTTCCCAAGATTGATATGTAATCTAACAGTCACCTAAGTAGAGAAATAGAACATTTGGCATTTTCATTTTGAATCATGAATATACATTTGCTTAAGGATCGCTAACAAGTGTGCCTTTTTTCCCCATGGAATTTATGATTACGTGCATCTCCAAGCTGGATGATAAATAGTATGTCTTACCTAATCGGTTAAGAACAAAAGTTCTGGCACCTAAATGGTTATTTTGCAACCTGGATCCACCAGTCATTGCCACTGTGACTGAATCTAATGAACTCCTCCGTATGTCAGTTCCCAATCTGTGAGACAGGGATGTCTCACAGGGATCCAGCCTCAATGGATGGTTGTAATGATTAAATGAGAAAATATGTGGCACCTGGAACAGGGCTTGACCCCTATTAAGCCCTTTATCATTATTAGTTGATATTATTATTATTTTCTCTAAAAATGGCAGAGAACTGTTTCAAATAAACACCATGGGAGGAAATTTTTCATGGATTTTCCTTCTCAAATAGCATATAATTTACTGAAAATAATTTGAAGATTCAAAGTATAGATTAATATTTCTGCAATTTAAAATGTCACTAAAAGTGCATTTACAGTAATTGTTTAAAACATAATTGACAAATGCTACCATATATAATTTATTTTTGATTGCATAAGTATTGAGTGCTCTTCTGATTATTTGATGCACAATATATCAGGTTGAAAGTTTACTAAAATAATTCAAAGCTTTCTGTAATATTAATTTACTGAGCTTCATCTATGCAACATCATAGGCTAGGACCTATGATTAAAAAAATGAATAGGAATTGGGGATACGGTCCATTTCTTCTCTGAAATCACTATATGCATGGGCTGGACAGAAATACAGAGAAATAATTAAAACACTGTATGATAAACACTATACCAGAAATGTGCTAAAAACCCCATGTAAATGTAAAACAAGAAAAAAACAAACTTGACGATAACAATTATATCTGAGATGAAAAAGGGAGGCTTCAATAAAGTGGTAAATCTGAGTCCATAAGTGTGAAAGAGAAATAGAATTTTAGGTAAGGATTGATGTAGGAAATGTACAAAAGTATTCAAAAAATGGCACTTTTTAAATAGTTCTTAAGCAATGCATTAGGATGCAGAGGTAAAAATGATGAGACCTTAGGTATGACTTTTAAAAAAGTGAAAGAGAGAAGAAAGAAGTGAGGGAGAAAGAGGTAATTGTGTTCCATTTTGTCAAATTTTAACAATTTTTTTACCTCATCCTACGCTCTAAAACTTTTCTTTGATGAATATTCTTTATTAATCTGTCAGAAAAAAATGAATACTTAAAGGCTTGGTAAATAAAATCATATTATTTTTTCATTCATATCTCTAGATTTTAGTCATCATGTAAGTTTATTTAAAATTCATGTATTAAATAAATGTGCATTGTATTATTATATATTCTGTGAGTTAGTCTGTAAATTCACATCTAACGTAATTATGAGAGCTCCAGTTACATGCATTCAATTACCCTCAAGTGAGAAGCCATTTGGTAACATTTTTTTTTTTTTTTTCGGTACGCGGGCCTCTCACTGCTGTGGCCTCTCCCGTCGCGGAGCACAAGCTCCGGACGCGCAGGCCCAGCGGCCATGGCTCACCGGCCCAGCCGCTCCGTGGCATGTGGGATCCCCCAGGACGGGGGCACGAACCCGCGTCCCCTGAATCGGCAGGCGGACTCTCAACCACTGCGCCACCAGGGAAGCCCTTGGTAACATTTTATATGGTCTTTACCTTTAATTTTGTATGTGGAACTTAGAAAGCAGAACTCTTGGACTTTGAACTTAGTTGAGTTAAAAGCAACGGCTTCCTGCTTCAGAATTTGTTATTAGTCTTGCACAGGCATGCTATTAGTGAACAACTCCAAACTACTCTTAAACAGAGATCCCTCCCAGAGCCTACTCTGAAGTATATGATCACTACTCACCCTCCTGACAAAGTTAACTTATAGTTAACTTATAGCTGTGTAACTCCCTGCCTTGTCTTTTTGAGATGAGAGTTCCATGGTGTGATGAAAACACTCTTGTCTCTCCTAACCAATGAGAAGCAAATCTATTGCCTGGACAAGAATAGTGCAGAGAATGTGCCTCAGAGGGATCACTGAAACTATCCAGAAAACGATATTCAGGATCATTACAGATCTCAGTAAGCATTTTTCATATCTTTACTTGAAAGGAGCATAAAATAGAATTTGAAAGCACATGGTGGGGACTGAAATCATTTACTCTAATGCAGATCATTATTTACCTAAAAAGAAATACTTCACATAGTTATTTAATTTCAAATCTCATAAAACATCTGTGTTACTTGCATCATTTGCTTATCCAAGCACCAACTCCAGATTGGATCCCCAATCAGCTAGCTCTCTGCAGAAAGGAACCTACTAACAATTCATCAGGCCAGAATTCCAAGTTGGAAAGCAATGGTAAAAAAAATGCATACTTTTCTAATACAGAGCCCTGGAGTATAGGTAGAATTTGCCCTTTGACTGATTCACTAACTGCTGAAAACATTAAATGGTGTTTCTTCATCTTCTTGTTCCCCTCCAGTTCACTCCCTATATTTTATTCAAAAAGATTTTTCTAGGAGTCAATTCTAAGAACTTTTCATGAAAATTGCTAGAATAGTCATTGTCAGAAATCTGACCTCCCTGAAAACCACCTCCTCCCTTATAACCAACTATAATGAACCAAAGCAAACCTAAAATACCTCAAACTATAATACAAATGACCTATACAGTATGATTTTGAACAGTTGGGAAGAGAAGAACCGGAGTTAGCATATAAACCCTGTTTGAGAGCACAGCATGTGAGCTGGCAAGTAGGTGGAACAATTTCTGAAAGCATCACTATAATATAGTCCAATATTTACAGGTCCACATTCTGAAAACTTTTGATACATCTGTCTTTTAAAATTCAGAATATCTCCAATTTAAATAAGCAAAAACTTAATATACAGTCTGTTCTATAACATTCCCAGCAGGATTTAGGGTAACAACTGTAGGAAAGATGCAGACAATATAAATAGCCTCATGTAAATTCAAGTTTATATCAGATATGTAAATGAATTACCCCCAAGAAATCATTCTTAAGATATTGGTGGATTTCAGAAATGCAAATAAGGGACTGTGGACCCACAATAAAAAGAAGTGAAGTTCTGGAAAGAGTATTGGAACAATTGAGAATATCCATTTCCAAGCCTTTCCACCTCAGTAGATGAGCAATAACATCAAAACTGAAGAAAACACCTTGCCCTTGCATCCACATATTGAATATTTTTGCATAAACATCTCATTCTACCAGGAAGTCTAAAGGGCCAGAGATAAGAGTAGTAATTGAAAGCCACTAGACAGTCAGGGAAAACAGAACCTTTGTAGGAAAAATTAACCATATTAACTGTAACTTAACCAACTGTAACTTGACCATCAGAGGTAATACAAACTGAGGGTTTCATTCTAATGCAGTGTTTCCTCTTTGAGACTCGGCTCGCTCAGAACTGTGGGAGCAAACGAATCTGAAATCTGAGCAGTACACATGCATCAGGAAGGGTATATTCCTCAGGGCTCATGAACACTTGTTCTTCATGACATTTAGATGCTCCATTCTTTCACAAAAATAAATTCAAGTGGTTACATTCAACTATTTAAATTTAAAAGCAGATTTGACAAATGTGTTGGAAAAACGATAGGTTGATGGTTTTCTTTTCTTTCCTGGCCATAGTAAGGGTAAATTTTTGTTCACAAAGTCAGATATGCAACTATTGAATTATTTATGAATCAGTTTTGCTATCATTTCGAGCTCCTGATCTGCAGTTTTGCTGGACATATAACCCCAGTCAAATTGAGGCCTCCCTCCCATGAGGTAGGTTTGCATCGAAGTTTGGAGTGGGGGATGGTGTTTGAGTGGTGTCATGGTTTCAAAGGAGCTCAGGTCTTTTCCTTGCTGTCAGATGATGACAGAGGCTCCTACTGGGCACCCGTCACTCACCTGGTCCTAAGTTAGTGGTCCTCAAAGTTGACTGCATACTTGCTCTTCATTCTTGTTTCATGGATCCTACAGGTCTGAGAACTATTATATTTTTGTGTTACGTTCTGGTACACTACAGTAGTCCGACTGTAGCCCCTGTGAATTTTGAGAATAAAACTTCCCAGAGGCTTTCTGAGGCCTTTGCTGCTTATATATACCAAGCATCATTTCATTTTTGAATAAAATGAAAAATCCCAACTTTGATAAATCCCAACTTCGTACTTGGAAAATCTATCATATTCTTTCTGCCTTCAGATATGGTTCACCAAAGATAATTCTGGGATGTTTGCCAAATCCCAGGCCTTTCATAGTCTGTAGAGTATAGAGTTCCTTCCCTCAACTTTCATCATTTCCCTTCCATCAATTCCTCAACTCTCCAAAGCAGAGATTATCCTGTTTTGTTGTGGGGGGAGAAGATGGGAAAAACTCTACTTGTTTTTCAAGATTTTGAACTTTACATCAACCTAATGGCCTAGGTTTTCTAATCATAAAAGTCAGAGAAAGGCTTTTCTATTCTATTCTTTATGGTACAATATCCCTTAAATCTTGGCATAGAAAAACCTATTTGCTGGAATAAGTTTAAGAGAAAAATGTTCTGCTGAAGAGGAAAAATAACAACCATTTGTAGAGCAAAAATCATCTGTTTATAATGGCAATGCTTTGCATAAGAGTCATATACAAAACTGGGGAAGTATAAAGGAAAAGTTAAATAAGCTGACCCATGATAACCTGAAACATTATATGTAAAAATACAAATTCATAGTAAATTGAGAAACTGGAAAAAATGTTTCTTTTCACATTTGAAAAGAAAGTTATTCATATTTCATTGAATATGGCATACAAGGTTAATATTCAGTGTGAACATTTTGCTGACAAATATATCAAGAAAAGAAACAAAAAGCAATTGGAAAATGGAGTGAAAGATATAAACATTCAATTCAAAAAAATAAAAGAAAATATCAATAAACATATTGAGTGTGTTTGAGTAATCATCAAGCTTAACTTAAAAATGGATAACCTTGGGCTTCCCTGGTGGCGCAGTGGTTGAGAGTCCTCCTGCCGATGCAGGGGACACGGGTTCGTGCCCCAGTCCGGGAAGATCCCACATGCTGCGGAGCGGCTGGGCCCGTGAGCCATGGCTGCTGGGCCTGTGCTCCGCAGCAGGAGAGGCCACAGCAGTGAGAGGCCCGCATACCACAAAAGAAAAAAAAAAAAAAAAGATAACCTTTATTTACTTATCAGTTTGGCAAAGACTGTAATAACTATATACCTGAGAAAGTCAAGGGTGTGGGAAAACAGACCCACTCATACAGTTCTGAATATATATGAAAAGCATAATACTATTTTTGAGAATAATTTAATAATATATTAAAACATTCTATATGCATGCATTGTTCCATAAATTTGACTTTAGTCATATGATATTATCTAATCTATTAACGTATAGTTGTTCAATCTATGTATATAGATCACATGGTTAAAATTATCTAGATTATCTGCAATACAGAGTTTACTAAATGAATTCTGATAATTTTATAAAATGAAAGACGTCTACCATTAAAATTTGTGATATAGATCTACGTATGTGTGTATACGTTCATACATATGTATGTAATAATCTCAAGATAAAATATTAAGCAATTAAACAAAGCTATTTGTAGCGTATGATCATGCTAATGAAAATGTGTTCGTTCAACAAATATTTTTTCAGTACTACAGTGTAGTAGAGCCTGTGTTAGGAACTGGGGAGAAAATAGTGGACACAGTAATTGTAATCTTTTCCTTATGCCATTCACAGTTTAGTGGAGGAGAAAGGAAATCATTAATAGTCACAGAACCTCTATCATGGCTTCTCCTTATTTCACTTCCATCTAATTTAATTCAGCCAGCCTCTATATTTTATACATTCATTCAATAAATATTCTTCTAGGCACTGAAATTAGAGCGGTGGATGAAATTTACATGGCATTCCTCTTGGGTATAAGTAAAAATATAATAAAGGTCCATTTGAGATTGACATCATAAAATTATGGATGCCACATATCCATTCATTTCCTTTCCTTCTAGCACATCTTATTCCTTATTGCATACGTGTATGAAATAGCTCCTCACAAGAAAGACCGAAATTCATGGACTTTAAAAACTTTCAATTCATGGACTTTAAAAACTTTTGCATCATCACAGTTTAGGTTCAGATCACTTTCCTAGAATAAACATTCTCTATGATCTTTTCCTGGTTGAATAATCAGGGTTATTTAACATTTTTCATTACCACAAACTCTTGACTTTTCCAGTTTGAATTTTTGCAAATTTCAGTGTATTTCCCATTTTCTCCATGTCTTAGTCTATGTGATCAATGTTCTTACTGCCTGGAATGACTACCCCCCAATATAGATCCTCAAATGCAATCCAGTCTTAAATGTCTAGCTCTTATGTTACTTTATCTCCTAAGTCTCAAGTTTCCCACAAATGGAATCGCAAACCGCCACTGAATCCTCACTGAATTTGGCCAGCTCTGCTCTTGTTCTCCTATGATTTTTTCCTTATTTTATTATGGAGCTTGTATACACACAAACACACACACACACACACACACCCCTACGTGTATTTGTACATACATACACATATAATATCCTTTTTAAAACTATAATCTGCTTGAGGAGATTTATGTTTTAATTAATTTTTGAGTTGTTCAAAGCAGTTACTGCAGAAATGTAGCATAATATCAAATACAACAAAAATTTATCGAGTGTCTAATACATGCCAGGCATTATTCTAAGCACTGCATGTATATTGATTCACACAGTAGTTCCAAATTATGTTGTTATTGTTATCATTTGAGAATATTAATCTTAATCACTCAAGATACATATTTTGAATAGGTTTATTGAAAACAGCAATACACATAGGGAAGAACACTTGCTTTTACTTCAGTTCTCTAAAGCAGAAGTCGTGTAATATCATTTTCCTCACAATGACCATCATTAGTGATGATTAGCCATTAGAGGATTGTACACAAATAAAATCGGCCTCAGGTAAGCCTACTCCCCAGGGCCCCGGCTCTATCCTTTTCAAACTCTTTTTGGTTCCTGAACATGCTAACATGTCATACTATTTATTTGAACATCCAAATCTGAAACAACTGAAATAATCTAAGGATTAAACTGTCAAAATCTGGTTTTGTTTTGCCTCACAAATATTTCCCATGATTCCCATGATTCTAAACTCCCATGATTCTAAATCTATAGTTTTAGTACTGCTATACTCTCTGTTCCTCAGAAAACCTTATTTTTCTTATTTTTTCTCCTTTTTTATTAAATTCAGACTTTAACTGCATTTTCTTGATTGTTTTCCCACAATGCCCACCTTTTGCGGTTCCTTCAGGGCTCATAACGAAAACCTCAGGTCAAGTAGGTGACGACTCTCTGTGTTCTAAGCATTAGACGATTGAGGTTGTGATTACTCATTACCGTAAATGGTAATGGGAGACGGGTCTTCAGGGATCAGAAGATCTATTAGTCACATAATGAAGCAGGGCTAGAGAATGGCTTTTCTTCTGCGGGCTCTGGCAGTGTGTGAAGCACTGTTGCCAAGCTCGTTTGCAGGCTCTCTTGGGCATAACTGCTCCCTTTCTTTCACTGATCCACTGTATTTACTGTATTATTCTTACCTAACATAATCCTCTCCTTATTTACTGTGGGAAAATGATTTGCCACATAATTCCCTGACCTTTTTTTTGTTGTTGTGAAACAGCAACTGCAACTGCTCCTTGAGAGCTTTAAAACCATCAAGCAGTGTCACAGCTAAAGGTAGCATGATAAAGACTCGGCCTTTACTGTTTTAGCTTTCTCTCATTTTAACTTGGTTTTGCTTTGCGAACCACTCTTTTTTTTTTTTTTTTTTTATAAAGTGAAACATGCTGGGGGAAATACAGGGTGAAATGTTAAGAGCAGCTGGATCTTTGCCCCACCTGTGATTGGAGAAGGGAAGGAAAGGGAGCAATTCCCTACTCTAACCCCTGGTCACTGTAGCTCTGTAATCCTCGCTGCCTGTGCTTTTCAACCACTTCTTTGGGCCAGTGGATGAATATTATTTAAAATCTCAGTGACTTTCCACTGTCGAAGGAAACACATTTTTCGAGTGGTACTAATGTTGCTTATTTCAACCAGTTTTTCCTTTTCCTGAACTTCGTGATTATAATATAAAAATTGCTCTCTCTCTTTTTCTTTCAGAAAACAGTATATCTTTCTCACCTTTACACATTCTTAATATAAAATGCAAAGTAAGCCTGAAAATGGAGGCTAGTGTCATACTGTGGAGTTTCCTGAAAACCCATAGTGAGGAGTTCTCGCCTAATCCTACGGGTGATGACAGCACAATTAAAGGTTTATTTGTTTACTAAATCTCCACTCAAATGCAATACGCCAATAATTTTAATCCTGTGATACAGGAAGCATTCTTTATTTTCTATTCGAATACATCTCTTTATTTTCAATTATTTTTCAGTGGCAGAACTTTAAGACCTATCATTTACATTTGACAGGTGGTGAGTGCTCAGTTGAAGGAGGATGTGGTAAATTGAATTGTATTTTTACTTGTAGAGTAATTAAGGACACACTTTGAATGGAGCTCACTTTTATAAAACCAAATCCACCACAGTGCATAGCATGGCTTGGGCTTGGGAGTTAGTAACAATACATAACTGAAGAATCACTTAGAAGCTTATTTTTATAGCCTTTGGGTAATGACTGCACAGATGAGATTTCATAAGGTCAGGAACTACTGGGCAATAGTAACAAAAAGGGGGAGTGGAGTACATGGGCTTTATGCTGGTAGAATCTATAAAATTTAGTAAATCACTCCTTTGGAAGAAAAGAAGTAGGAGTAAAATATTTTAGTCTTGGTTGAGCAGGATAAGTGCAAAAAACTGAATTTCAAGAGATACGGGTGGGTGCCGAAGGAATAGCTTAATGGAAGAAAGGAAACTGAATTTTATATTTTGAAAATCTAGGTATTATTCTCAGTTATGATCATAACTAGGAATGTGATATTGAGCAAATCTCTTAACTTTTAGGTGCTTTATTTCTCATCTACAAGAGAAAAAAAATAATGAAGACTCTATCTTCAAGAGTCTCTCCAGTTCAAGTATCAAAATGCCTCTGTGATTTTGACAGGAACACCTGAGCTATTAAAAGCAGGGACAGAGAGTGAGTGTGAAGGAGTGAAAGAGATTTTCATATTCAAAAGGAGGTTTTATACTAGTTTGCTTTTCTTTGAAGTGAAGGGAAAAAAATAACGTATACACTAGAGAAGAGAGGGTAATATTTAGAACTTGACCCTAAAGGACATGAGTAAGGAAAGTATTAACAGAACAGACAGACATATAATTTTGAATTGGCCAGAAAAAAGGAAGAGAGTAACACAGTTATGTTTTATGTATACATAAACAGAATTTATTAAAATATAATATACAAATTATATGTCATATATGATAAGCTAATAATATTTATATATAAAGTAACACATATGTATGAAAAAAATTATAAGGAAGTTATAAGAGAAACAAATTGAGGACTGTTTTCTCAGTTTCTCAGAAAGGTTGAAAATTAGCCTGCTATTGAGTGAGAAGGCCAGAAATAGAGTAAAGGTCATAGTGAATATAACCATGTTTAGATAGAGTTTGCATGAGAAAAGAGGGGATTGAGCAAGCCAAAATTAAATGCTTAGAAAGAAATAGAGATCCCATTTGAAGACAGGTAACATGAAATTTAGTGATATGAGTCAGCACATTTTCTCTAAAAATTTCTCAGCTTCCACTCTCCTGCATTTGAAGATAATAGAGAATATGTGCTTCGACTGGTTGAGAATATTACCTTGGAGAGAAAATTGCATGAAGTCACTTTGGTGGGTGATATTTTAGGTCAGAGCACTGAGATGAGACCAAGAACTTGAAGGGAATTTCCAGTGAGACTAAAGAGTAGGTTTAAAGGAACTGCAGGAAGTCGGTACATGTTTCAGGTTTCAAGATTAAGAAAATAGTACAAACTGGAGTGATGACAAGGTGTAAGATAGAGTCACATCAGGGTAGATGGTGGGAATATGAGGTAGAGGCCCCTGAACCAGAGCAGGTAAAGGACTTCTGAGTCAGGGCTTTTTTAAGGACACAAATATAGCTGTTAACATATCTGGTTTTCTTAGAGCAATACACAGAATGTTATATACTATAGGCTTATAGTATAGTTTTCAAAATATAAAGAAAACATCCAGGAGATTAAAATTTTAAAAATCCAAAGACTTATTATTATCATCCATATACCCTTGAAATATGTGCCTATGTCCAGTGGAGAAAATGGAAGATACGCACACATCGAATAAATATATAGTTATACGCAACAATGAAGATTTTGAAAGATGCGAAACATGAAAATCTGAGAGAAAAACACAATTAGCTGATGTAGAAATGGGTTTATGACACATATTAAGAAAAAAATCCCTCTGAAGAACTGGCAATTTTGATCTAAAACCAGACAAATATTTAGGAATTAATGAGGTGAAAGCTCAGAGAAAGAGTTCCTGGAAGTGAATGCAAGAAAACCAAGAACTATAGGATAGCTTGCATCATTCCCTTTGGGCTGGAGTGGCACTCTAAATAAAACTGAATGATAACTGGCCCTTTAGATCCCAATAAATATGAAAATAAATTCTAACTCTATATAGTGAATAATGTACCTATCAGAATAGGCAAAGTCATTTCTTCTTCTCTGTATTTTCAATAACTATAGACCAGGAGGGTTATTAACATGTTTTCAATTTACATGATGTAAGAATGAAAAAACATTGATATAGATGTTTGTTAGTAGAGAAATAGGAGGAAAATATATCAGTAACGAAAGTACATGCAATTACCTTTTTTCCTAAAAGTTTTAAATAGTCTTCATTTAAAGGGGAAAACTAGAACCAGGGTGTTTAACAGAAGCTGGGTGTTAAACTGCCTTCCTAGGTACCAGATTACAAATCGTGTCTAGTTTCATTTTCCTTCACTGGTGGGATTTGCCTTTTTTCCAACTTTGTACCCTCCATTACTATCAGCTCTGACACTCCATTCTGACATATAAATGACCTGAGATATCAGAAGTGGAAGCACTCATTCAAGTTCGATGACACTGGAACTGAACTGGGACTGGGCAGAGTTTGGGGTCCCAGTCCAGCAGTACTCAGAATGGATGGTCAATGCATGACACATGTTCGTACATGTTCGTACATCTCATGAGCTGGTGCTGATAACGGATGGTCTTTGTTCAGATGGGGCTTGTGAGTTTCCTCAGTACTTCTCTTGGAAGCTTGATCTCTGTCATACCTAACTCCCCTCCATAGTAAATATTACCAAAAACAATGTATAAATAAACATTTTTACCAAAGTTGGAAGTTGGGGGCCATGATCCTGGATACAAATGCAATTTGTTAAGTACCTTTTTAACACTAGTGTTGATTAAAGCATTGATTACAGTACTCTGGTGGATAAAAGATGAGTAAATTTCAAGGCATTTTTTTAAAAAATATTTTGAGGAAAATGGAGATAAACAGTTGAATGCAAGCTGGATTGGGACGTTTCAAGAAATGGTTACAGGGAATTCCCTCGTGGTTCAGTGGTTAGGGCTCGGCACTCTCACTGCAGAAGGCCTGGCTGGGTTCAATCCCTGGTCAGAGAACTAAGATCCCATAAGCCACGCAGCGCGGCAAAAAAAAAAGAAAAAAAAAAAAAAAAGAAAGAAATGGTTACAAACTGAGCATAATGAAAGATCATAGAGGGAAATTTCACAGAGAAGTCTTACCAGAAAGATATTTGAGATGGACCTTGGAAAGTTGGAATACTTTCATGTGATGGAGTTGGGGATTAGGGACATTATAGGTAAATGTAATAACCTGAAATAAAGATTAAAGAATAAAGCTCAAGGCCTTTTGTACTATTGATTTATTCCTCTGGAGAGCATAGGGCTATGAATTTAAATTTGGTAATCATTTATATGAGAATGCTAGTTGAAATTAAAGAAATGAATAAAATTCCATTTAAAAAATATAGAGATGAAAGTAAAAAGTTCAGAATGTAAGTAAACCTCATCAGCAACCAACAAACCCCTTTGATTTTTCCTCCGTCACTTTCCACACATTCTTTCCTATACTTCAAACACCATAGTTCTGTAGTTTTTGAACCTCATACTTTCTTTGTACCATGGAATGTATGTATTCTTTTGTGCTCAGTTTCTTTTGTGCAATACTGGGTTTAAATGAATAATCCATATTTTTGCATGGTGACATGTAGTATTCTTTTTTAGTATTTAAAAAATACCACTGAATAAAAGGCAGTAATAAATGTTCTTTTCTTGTACCCAAATTACGGGAAAAGTGTTTACTATTTAGTATAATGTAAGCTTCAGGGTTATTAGAGATATCCATCAAGTAAAGAACGTTTCCTTCTGTTTGTACTTTGCTGAAAGGTTTTCTAAAAATGGACTTGAATTTCATACTTTCTCCGTATCTTTTGATGTAAGCATATGTTTTTCCTTTCTCTCTGCTAAATTGGAGTATTAATTAATCCTTGAACGTTAAACCAACCTTGAAATCTCTTTTATATATTGTTGAATTCAAAATGCTAAGTTAATATTCAGAACTCTTGTCATTATTTATGAGCCATATTGGTCTTTCGTTTTCTTTTTTTCTCTCTCTCTTTTTACATTTTATCTATTGTAGGTATTTATATATGTATTTATGCATTTTTTCTTCCAGTGTTATTGAGTATAATTGACACTGTATAAGTTTAAGGTGCACAGCATAATGACTTGACTTACACACATCATGAAATGATGACCACAGAAAGTTTAATGAACATTCCATTGTCTCACATAGTTACAAAATGAAAGAAAAAGACAAATATGTATTTTCCTTGTGATGGAACTCTTAGGATTTACTCTCTTAACAATTTTCATCTGTAACATGCTGCAGTGTTAATTGTATTAATCATGTTATACATTGCACCCCTACTACTGGAAGTTTGTACCTTTTGACTGGCTTCATCCAATTCTCCCTCCCGCTTCCCTCTGCCTCTGGTAAGCACAAACCTGATTTCACTTTCTTTACTGGTTATATCCTTGCCACAGTTTTAGGGTCATAGTTTTGTTGGCCTCATGTAACACATGGGGATGTGTTTTCTATTTTCTGAAAGAAGTTTTAAAAGATTGGTTTGTTTTCTATTGTTAATCCGTTTTTATTATAGGGTCTCAGGTCAGAACTGAGAAGGGCAGGAGGAGATTTGTTTTTCATCCTCTACGGAAGAAACAGGAGGAAGAGGAACCCATGAAGACCAGATTGCTGCCAAGCCATCCATGGTTTGAAGTTGAACAAATGTTACTGTCATGGACAGTTAGAAAAGCTATCCATGGGACGTAGAGGTGGTAGGCTTGAAACGTGGAATCATTGCTAAATCAATAAAAAGAGTAATTTCGACAGAAGGGAAATCAACTGAGAATTTGGAGACCTTTTGGTGAGGTGTATATTAAGCACTGATGACCAGAGAGTGTTCTCTCTAGCTTAAGACATCGTGATCTAAGTGGAGGTTTGATCTTATTCAACATCCCAGTTGATCACAGACTGGTAGAAATATAAATGGAGGGACAAATTCCAAGCTCATGAGCTGGTTAAAGGTGAGAGTTAAGTAAAGATTACCTTGAGAAGAATTGCCCAAGCCATCCTTATATATTAAAGGGAGCGTTCTTGAGTCTTCTAAATTTTAAGAAGGTAAGCTACTTTGGATTGGTTATACAGTGATGTCAGGTTGTCTCCTAATTTTATCCCTTTAACTGATGTCATGATTGATGCCATAATAAGTGGAGCTCTGCCTCTTTGAACATCTTATTTTACATTGTGGCTAAAAAAACAGACCAAATGAGTAAAGCTATCACAATTCTACTAGCTAAGCTTCACATAATGGGCTGCATGACAGAAAGAAGATACAAATTATTCAGGAAAAAACGACATAATTTTAAAAGGGACGATAAAGAGGCAGGATGGTCAAACAAAATGTAAGGAGGTGGTTAGTTTAAAGTGGTACAGGGACTTCCCTGGTGGTGCTGTGGTTACGAATCCGTCTCCAATGCAGGGAACACAGGTTTGATCCCTGGTCTGGGAAGATCCCACACGCCGCGGAGCAGCTAAGCCCGTGCGCCGCAACTACTGAGCCTGCGCGCTAGAGCCCGCAAGCCACAACTACCAAAGCCCATGTGCCACAGCTACTGAAGCCCGGGCCCCTAGAGCCCGTGCCCCGCAACAAGAGAAGCCACCGTAATGAGACGCCCACGCACCGCAACGAAGAGTAGCCCCCACTCGCTGTAACTAGAGAAAGCCCGCGTGCAGCAACGAAGACCCAACACAGGCCAAAAAAAAAGTGGTACCAAACAGGAGGAGATAATTGAAGTGGCAGCCAAGGTGATTATGGATCATTATATGAGATCAAGTGGTCAGGCTGCTCTAACAATTCCTCAGGTGAGAAGAAAGCAATACATTTGCTTATTCACCTCCTGATGAATTGAAAACCTGATGATGACAAAAAAGTGAAATCTACAGTCTCTTCAGATTGGTAATCAAAATAGTGTGAGATTAAGAAGAGCATTATGACACTGAGTCCTTGGGTAGCTGAGGTCTCTCGGCACAGCTTCCAGAGGAAGGTCTTCTGCATTGGTGTGGGTAAAATAGCCTGGAGAGGCATTACTGGAACTGTCAGATAGGGATGCTTTACGCACGCGGATACCTCAACCTGCAGATGAAAATCTGAAGGGCACTGTGTTAAATGTACGGAATATGGTGATGCTACTGTAGAACATTCCAAAGTAAAAATGTGGCAAAGGTATGAATTTATAAATGAATATCATGTATGATAATCATGTCACCCATAAATGTATGCATTATTAGAATGAATGTAATGTCTGAATGGGAAACTCTTGCCTTACAAAAATAATTGAGGAATGAGAATCTCATGCAAATTTGTTCTTTTTCTTTTTTTTTTGTCAGATGGTTGTTTACTTTTATTCTATTTTTAAAAAATTTATGTAGGCATAATTGACATACAATAAGCTTACAATAAACTGCATATACTTAAATCATACAAGTTAAGTCTTTACACATGTAAAAACATATTATACCTACTTAGTGAACAAATTCATCACCCTCAAATGTTTCTTCAGGGCCCTCTTTTTTTTTTTTTGCGGTACGCAGGCCTCTCACTGTTGTGGCCTCTCCCGTTGCAGAGCACAGGCTCCGGACGCGCAGGCTCAGCGGCCATGGCTCACGGGCCCAGCCGCTCCGCGGCATGTGGGATCTTCCCGGACCGGGGCACGAACCCGTGTCCCCTGCATCGGCAGGCGGACTCTCAACCACTGCGCCATCAGGGAAGCCCAGGGCCCTCTTTAATCCCATCCTCCTGATGTTCCAGCTCTTCCATCCTCAGGAAAGTATTAGTCTAATCTTTTTTTCAGCTATAGATTTATTTGCATTTTATAGAATTTTATATAAATGGAATCATTTAGTATATGGACTTTTTTTGCGAGGGGGCTGTTTGGCTACGCTTTCTCAGAAGAATTCTTTCAGATTAACCAATGTGGTTGCATGCATGTATCAGGAGTTTTTCCTTTATTGCTAAGTACTATTCCATCGTATAGATATATGTCAATATTTATTTCATCATTTACCTGTTGATAGACATTTGGGTTGTTTCCAGTTTTGAGCTATTAGCAAATGTCAGTTATGAAGATTAGTGTGAGAGTCTTTGAACGGCCATATATTCTTTTTTTCTCTTGGGTTAATACCTAAGAGTGGAATAGTTAGTGGTGTATCTTCAATGTTTGAAGAGATTGACAGCTATTTTCCAAAATGGTTATAAGATTTTATATTCCTACCTCCAGTGTATGAGGGTTCCATTTATTCCAGACTTTCAGCAGCACATGGTAGAATCAGTCTTTTAGTTTGAGAAGCATGTAGTTTTCTCATTGTGGCTTTGTGTTTCCCTAAACTCATGATTTTGAGCAGCTTTTCATGTGTATTTGTCATTTATATATTTTGTGGTGACATTTCTGTTCAATTTATTTTGCATTGGGTTTTTTAAATTTCTTATTGACTTATAAGAGTCCTTTATCAGAATTATGGCTTAAAATTTTGTCTCTATGGTTTGTCTTTTCATTTTCTTAATAATTCTTTTAAAGAACACAAGTTTTTCCTTATTTAAAAAAATGTTGACTAAGTCCAACTCAAAAGTCCTTCCACTGGCTTAATTTAGTACATTTCATATACTCTATTTCAAGCGATCCTCTCCTCCCATGAGGTTCAATTTAATTGAACATATTTAGTAACAGGCATTTAAATGAAAAAGTAACCTACATACCTAATAGAAAGACAAAATGGAAAACATAAATATTGCTCTCTTTACGAGGCCTACCATTGTCCATCCACCCTGGTCATGTGTTCCCCCTTGTATGCCTTGTGCCAATTATGGTCACAGTGGCTCAACCACTCACAGCCTCGTATATATATTTTTTTCTCTCAGAAATACCTATAGGAGTAAGGCTGGGTTTTGGAGCAGCATCTTAACAGAATGAATAAAGCACTGTCTTTAGCAACATAGTTTCTTTTAACAGTTATCTAGATAAAATCAGCTCTCAGTTGTGTGTGCCTCTTCAGACTGTGTTATATAAAAGGAAGTGTCTTCTCGCTTTTTGTCCTATGTTCTTATGTCCTAGTGAGAGCTATGAGGGCATGATTATCATTGGCTTATCCCATTTATATTAGCTAGAAAGACAAATATAATAATTATTCAACACTGACTTAACTGCATCAACACAAAACACAACTCAGGAATAGCACTAATGAAAAGAAGAGCAGTTATATAGTCAATGCTTAATAAATGCCAGGCATTGCATTAATCATATTATGTGCTATACATATAGGTTGTCTTTCGAATGTAAGCCTAATTTATGGAAATGGTTGTTTGGAGAACAAAAGTAACTGTCTTCCGTCTCACAGACCTAGAGCCAACCTACCCTGTATTGATTTCATCTCAGGAAGTACATTGCTGGTCTTAATACCTTGCTTTAGTTAAGGATGCTCAATACACCAAGATTTTAAGAAATGTGTGTTTGGGGACATATGTTTGATATTTGTCTCCTCCCTGATAACCCTCAGAGTTTTCATATCAGTGAAATTTCTCACCCACAGAGTATTGTTTTTCACTAACCAAAATACATATGTAGACCATATCTTATTTGTTTATTTTTATTCTTTTGCCTTATATCCACTATAGCCAACTTTACCCACTATGATTTTTTTTCCTTTATCCACTGTGTACCATTTAGTCTTCAAGCTAAAATAAACTCGATCCATCATATAATAACTAGTAAGGAAGTGAGTTCTGAATGTATGGATTTGACTCTGGACATTTTCCTTAAACTTTCTATGCTTTATCCCTAAAAGGAAAAACATAAGAATAACAAATTTCTCATAGGCTGTAAAATAGAGAGTTTTGCCAGAGGCTCAGATAAATCTTTTTCACCTTTAAACTTGTGCAGATGATGCATTTTAAAGTCATGGATTCGAGTGTGTGAGAAGTCTTAGTATCTACATTATTTATATTATTCCAAAGGCAAACACAAAGTTTCTGGATCAAATGCAGATTACCATTATGTACAGCGATAACTATATCAGACCCCCATACTGCATCCTCCCCCATCCCTAATGTGTTATAATCCTTTGGAATGTAAACAGCTCGTTCCTAGCTCCAGGTTTCATTCCACTTTGAAATGTAAACAAATTTTAAGATAAGCATCTAAATCTCTCTGGAGGTTTCTCACTATCTAAGACTTGTACTTTAATATAGGTTTCAGTTTCTTGGCTCAGAAAGCCCTAACTCTGCAAAAACATGAAAATACCCACTTCCTGGTATGTTAAATTTAAATGACAACCTTATATAAGTATGAAGACTAGAAGTCTACACTACAAAAATTAACCATGAACTTACTAAATATATATTTTCTCAAACTTGACAAAAGGTAGCCTACTTTTTCATTAGTGCCAATGATACAACTAGCCTGTATTATTCAGTCTTTCATATATACTCTAAAAGTAAAACCAGTTTTTAATGAAAATTAAATACAACATGCTGTTTTCATCTATCTCATTGTCACTAACATGGGATAAGACGAAAATATTTCATTTCAAATAATTGTACATTACGCTACATACGTTTCCTCAGAGATTGAACCTACATGACATGTTTTTGGAAACAGCCAAAGCTTTAATAAGAGAAAGTCAATGAACCTCATGTACCTTTTATAAAACATGACATAAGGCAATATAATTAAAACTAAACTTATTTCCTGTGGTGAAATTAACTTACAGAAATGAAGGTGTTTATTTATTAAATGCGATCTCTGAAGCTCTTACCTTATTCTTTCCCCTCCTGGGAAGGTTTTGATTGTTTGCTTGCCCGCTTGCTGTGTAATTTAAAACTGATGCCTTCCTTTGGGAAACAAAATTTGATCGGAGAACTGCCTGCACCGCCAGCTAAACAAATTACCAATGTTTTACTCACTTTTCTTCCTGTATTCTTTTTTTCTTTTTCCTTTAAGAATCAAAAGAATTGCGTGCAGGGGTTTACAAGTGCTGTTGTACAATTCAGATTTAATTTGTAATAATCAGGAGGACATACCAGTGCCTTCAGAGACATATAGCTGCTTGATGACAGTAAGCATAGAAGCAAACAGGTTATTAGTCTCTTTTTTTCCCACTGTCTGAAGTCTGTCCTTCTCTGACAAGCTTTTGGTTTCTAAGGAACTATTTTTTGATAATAATGGATTAAATTACAAATGCAAAATAATTAACATAAAAACAGCTTTAAAAT
Source organism: Leucopleurus acutus (assembly GCF_964270905.1). Taxonomy (NCBI): domain Eukaryota; kingdom Metazoa; phylum Chordata; class Mammalia; order Artiodactyla; family Delphinidae; genus Leucopleurus; species Leucopleurus acutus. The sequence goes on from NC_139146.1 coordinate 11,530,136, forward strand.
AGTTTCTTATAAAAACAGAGACCAAAAGATTTTTTATAGCACAGTAAGATCAAATAGCATCAGATATATCCTATAACCTCCTATTCATTTATTAAGTAAAACATTTATTGAGTATGAACTCTGTCCCAGGTACCAATGCAAATATAAATACGAGTAATATACCATTCTGCTTCAGGGAGTTTATGTAACTGTATATTTACTCATACTGAGGAAGACCCATATATAAATATTTTTAGCCACTGTGACTCCAGATAGCAATGTTAAGTTTCATGATTCACCTTTGATTCCTGGATGACAGTCAGAAGTAGTTTTTGCAGTGTAAGTAAATTTGGTCCATTAATCACATGTGTTGAGAAATTATTTTGTACTTAAGCCTGTATTTGTTTCTGAAAATGATGTTCTGGGCCACAGGATTTACCAAGACAAATGTAACTTTATTACACAGGTAATTTAATTTAATGTTAATTAATTTTCCTTAATTAAAAATAAGGAATTTTTAATTCCTTATTTTCTTTGTAATTGACAAATATCTTCTGAAGTCTAAATTATTCTCAATTTAAATCATAACACGTTTAAAAGCTGTTTATTGATTTTACTTTTAAAATTGGAGACGATTTATAAAGGCATAGAAGATGCTCCAACTTGAAGAGGTCTTAGAATCTGAAAATACCTTGTTTACTTAAATATTTCCATGTGGCCTCACGGAGAGTACTGTGGACCAAATATGTGTGTCCCACCCAGGCTTATATGTTGAAACCTAATGCCCGATGTGATGGCATTAGGAGGTGGCATATTTTGGAAGTGCTTAGGTCATGATGGCGAAGCCCTTGTGAATGAGATTGGTGTCTTTATAAAAGAGATCTAAGGAAGCTTGCTTGCCCCTTTTCTGCCATGTGAGGCTACAGTGAGAAGATAACGGCCAGTGAGGAAGCTGGTTCTCACTGGATTATCTGCTGGCACCTTGATCTTGGACTTCCCAACCTCCAGAACTGTGAGAAGTGAATTTCTGTTGCTCCTAAGTGTTGAGAGTTTAGCTAAGCTACTTCATGATATTGCTGCCTTGGCGTCCATTTTGTTTGGCTGGCAGTGACCTTAAATGGACACTAGCCTCCCGTGCAAGTACATGCCCTAGATAGGAGCCCTCAGAGTCCCAAGTAAATCTAAGTTCCTTGAAATGACTTCCCCAACAGTCCTTGTGATCCACGGTCTCCCCTGCCTTCCAGTGCCTTCCCCTTATGTACCTCTTAGATAAGACCGCAGTGGGGCTTCTCAAAACTTCATTCTTGTGGTTTGAATTGACCTATCCAGACATAGCCCAGGAACTCCAAAGCACTCCACCCACAGACCCTAATAAAGTCCTGTGTCCTGGCTCCTGTGTCTTTCTATCTGCCTGCCTGCACCCTGCCTGGACCTCCCCGTGTGGCCCCCTCAGGGTGTGCCGGACGCTTCCTCCAGAATCTGTGAGTAATAAACTTCTCTATTCCAGTTTCTCTTGTGGTGTGTTTCTGAATTGTGGCTCATCATTCAGCACCCTGTGCTCTACTTAACAAGTGTTAATTTAGTAGACTCATAGTAAAAGCTACCCAGGTTATAGAATTTTGTTATGGTAGGTCACAGGAACTGAGAATTAGTGACAGAGTCCAGACTGTAACTCGGGCTTCCTTAGATTGAGTCCAGTGTTAATCGAGTCCAAATAATTTGTGTAGGTTCCTCCCAAAGAGAAACCTACGCAAATTATTTAGTCACTTGTTCAGTGAACAGGTGTGCATTGTGTATCTACTCTACTTGATACTTTGCTTGGTGCTGAGGATAGAATAGTTAAAAGACTGCGGTAAGGCTTAAAATCTATTGGGAGACAGTCACCACCAATTATAAAATAAATAAGGAAAATAACATCGGATTGTAAGAAATGGTATAAAGGAAACAGAGTGCTAAGATAGAGAATATTGGGATTCTTGGAGTGTGTGTATTTGCCGAGGGGTATTTACATATAATAAACAGAGTACACTTTGCCACTTCACACAGATGTGACAGTTATACCAGGAAGATAAGATGGAGTTAAACACGTGAAGAGGAGCTAGAAAAGTGTTCCAATGTGGGAAAGACTACAAACAATATCTTTGTACTATATAGTCTGAATGAAGACTAATAATTACATTGTATGAGGATGTGTATGATCATATATATATCCTTGTATGTGTACATGTTAAGGAATTTGACTTTTCCCAAGTATAGTAAAAACAATGAAAGTATTCTAACAACAAAGTGATATAATGCATTCCCTCACCCTGTGTAGAATATATTGGAGGCATAAAAGAGTAGACACTACTTAAGAAATTGTTGTAATCGTCTAAGTTAGAGAAGTCAGTAAGTAGATGAGGACCTTGGTACTGGAGGTAGAGAAGAGTAGGTAGATTGGAGAAATATGCCCTGATATTAACAGGACATGCTGGTGAAACAGATATCATTTGTAGGAGTGTCAAGGAAGGAGAGGTATCCAAAATGACTATTAGGGTCATGGCTTAAGCAGCCGAATGAATGAATGAGTGTGAGTTCCTGAGCTTGGTGAATTTGCAGATAGGTATCATTCACCATCAGTCAGTTTAAAAAATCTGCTAGACAAACAAATGTGGGTATAATCATTGCGAATTTGTATTCCTTTGCTAATCAGACATTGCCTTATTTTGAGTTACTGTATATAATTCAACTGAATCCAAATATATTTCTTTAAAAATATGAGCTTTCCCATACGGAGGAGAGGAATTAAGATTTCAGTTTTGGACATGATAAGTCTGAGATTTCTCTGTGAGACCCTGAAAGGAAATACCAAGTACATACTAGGAAGGGCATGTAGGAGATTGCAAGACCTGGAACAGAAACATAAATTTGAAACATGGTATTGAGCTGGTCTTTAAAACCTTGGAAATCAGTAATACAATTAATAGGGTGATTCTAAGACAGAAAAGGGACTAAAATGATCCCTGTGAAGTACATAATTTTAGAGGCCAAACAGGGAAAGAAAGCAGTGAATCTCGTGGTCTCCATATTATACTACAGGGCAAGAGTTTCATTAATTAGAGCATATCTGTACACTGATGAAAATTATTCAGCTGAAATGGAGAAAATGATGATGGAAGAGAGGAGTTAAGTCAAAGTGCAGATATAAGGGAGTCTAGAGTGGAAGGGATTCACAGCACAAGTGGAGAAATTATTTCTTTCTAAGAAGAGAATGGTTTATAGGAGGAAATCATTTTAACAGGATCATTGTTACAAAGCCATGGTATGTAGATTTCAGAGTGTGATGGTGAGAAGTTGTGTAGCTGTTTATTTATTTTGTCAGTGAAATGTGGACAGGACCACAGCTGGAAGTGAGAGGAGATGAAGACATATGGAATATCTGAGGAGAAGTCAAAGGGTGCAAAGTAAACATTTTAGGAAGTAAGGGAAAGGATCTCCATTATAAATAAAAAGGGTTGAAGAATGGTTGTATTTATTAATGCTAAACTATAAGTGGTAAGAAAGAATAATAGCAGTTACTTAAATAAGATTAAATTTTATATTTTTTTATATATATGTATAGACAGACAAGAGTTAGTGTGAGGATGTTATGATCATCAGGAAACCAAGGCTCCCATATTTCGCTCTACCAATCTGAACTTTGCTTTCTCTTCACGGTGCAAGTTACCTGTTTAGGTTCCTGATACCAGCATTTATATGCCTTCTAGGCAGCAGGAAGTAGAAAAGCAATAAAAGGAAGAAGGGCAAATTCCTTCTCTTCAAGCACAATTCCAATGTTTCCTGCACCATTTTATGTTATATACAATTGGGCCAGAACTTAGACCCATAGTCATGCTTAGCTGCAAAGAAAACTGAAATGCAGTCTATTCCAGGTAGACAAGTATCCAAAGAGAATTTGGGATCTACAGCTACAGTAGGGGGGAGAACAGATATTAGGCAATGTGATCATTAATTTTGTGTCAACTTGACTGAACTAAGTGATGCCTAGATAGCCAGAAAAATATTATTTCTGGCTGTGTCTGTGAGGGTGTTTCCAGAAGAGATTAGCTTTTGATTAAGTAGACTGGATAAAGATCTGCCCTTACCAGTGTGGGTGGGGAGTCATCCAATCTGTTAAGGATCTGGATAGAACAGAAAGGCAGAGGAACGATGAATTCTCTCTCCTCTCTCTCTCTGTCTCTCTCTCTCCTTGAGCTGAGATGTCCATCTTCTTCTGCCCTTGGTCATAGGGGCTCTTGGTCCTTGGACCTGTGGACTCAGACTGAATTATACCACTGCTTTCCTGGTCCTCCAGCTTGTGGATGGTAGATTGTGAGACTTCTTGGCTTCCACAACTGTGTGAGCCAATTCCTGTAATAAATCTCCTTTTATCTATATCTATGTCTATATATCTATATCTATCTGTTTCTATGCTGTTTGTTCCCTTTTGCTGAATAACCCTGATTAACACAGGCAACAACAAGCAATTTGTCTACAACGTAAAAAGGACTTTTTTTTTAACATTTATTATTATGAATTTCAAGTGAAATCAGGAGCTTCACTTACTCTGGCAGCTTTATCTAGCAGCCGTTGCATGTACATCAGGATACACAGAGAGGTAAAGTGTGCCCCAAAGTTTTAGATTTTTCCAGATCATCATGAGTAGGAATTGAGAGGGAATATGTTTATATAAAAAACAGAGGAACATAGTTCTGTGTTAGTATTTCAGGATAATCAAATAATGGGGAAACTCATATTTTTAAAGAAATATAGTTGGATTCGATTGAATTATATACAGTAACTCAAAATAAGATAATATCTGATCAGATTAAGGAACACAAATTTGCAATGATTATATCCACACTTGTTTGTTTAGCAGTTAGACTCCCTTCCATTATAGGTCACTACAAGATATTGAATATAGTTCGCTGTGCAGTTTTGGGTTTTTTTTAAAAAATATTTATTTATTTATTTATTATACAGCAGGTTCTTATTAGTCATCTACTTTATACATATTAGTGTATATATGTCAATCCCAATCTCCCAGTTCATCCCACCACCACCACCCGCCACCCGCTTTCCCCACTTGGTGTCCATACGTTTGTTCTCTACATCTGTGTCTCTCTTAAACTGATTAAAGGTGAATCGAACCTTGCTCTGGAACATGTAATTATTTCTCCAGATAATTTGCCTTTCTTTAAGGATCGATTTGTGTACCTCTTTCATATTCATTGAAGTGAATTAAAAAATAAAATTATATATGTATTTTTAAGTATATACTTCCTGTATAGACTTGCTGATACTATGCAATAATTCTGATTAGTATTCTTTATCATTATACTTCCAACTTATGTCCCTGCCATACACCTCTTATTCTCACCCCTCCCCAACTTTTTTTCTATTATTAAAATTCTAGTACATTTATCATTCAAAAGCAATTATGACTTTGGCGGCTAAGATACACCTTGAGAACTATGGAGGTAAATGTGAAGATATTCCAGCTGACAAAAACCCAAGACTTTTTTATTGGCTTCATGACACCATTCATACTGTAGAATCTGGGAAATTCTTACCCTACAACAAATGGAGAAATTCTCATAAGCAATTCTTGAGTTGAAAATGGCAATCTTCTTTTATCCTCTCAGTTGTCATATAATAAACATTTCTGATTTTTGATAGCCCTATCTGTATAATTAAAAAGTTGTATGATTTAGATTGATGTTTGCCAAAGATTGCCTATCATTTGGATGGGATGTCTTCAGAAATGATGGAACAGTTACTTAATTGGTTTCCTAAAAAGAATAAAGGAAAGCATTGTGCAATGACTAGGACACTCAAATCACCCCTTGTAGAGTCAGAAAAGGCTACAGTATCAAATAACCCTAATTTTGCTGTGGTGTAAAAACAAAACGAAACAAAAAGCAAACAACATATATTTACTCCCTGTTCATGCTGCATGATCAGTTAACATGGGTCATTAAAGAGCTTTGCTCAACACAGGCTTTCAAAAACCAAGGCTAACAAAAATTCTATCATTTTCTTGCTGCACCAGCTGAAATATGTGACTTTTTCAGCTAGTCCATGAATTAGAAGAAAAATATTAGAAAATCCTGATGGGCTTTTCATTACCAAGGCTCTGAGTGATATGTCTGTCTTTAGAGCCCTTGGCCAGAGCCACACATAGCCTCACATTATTTGGATAATACAGAAAATCTATGACAAATGGAACATTTAGTAGGTATTAATATCTGCCTCAATCCATTATTTTGATTAACAAATTCGCCCTTTCTTTTTTTTATTCCTAACTCACAGTGATATTGTGGTTTATAATAAGAAATATATATTTCGTCTTTCACCCATTTCTGGAACAGAGCTCCTAAAACCCTTGGAATTTCCATGATGGTGTCTCTTATAAGGTTAACGAGGTGACATTTGCACCCCATCTAAGGATGGGGACTGGTTGTTGCCAGGAGAATCAGCCATGTGGTCAGACAATTGGAACTTCCAACCCCACTCCCCTGACCACCAGGGAGGGGAAAAGGGCTGGAGGTTGAATCAATCACCAATGGTCAGTGATTTAATCAAGCATGCCTACGTAATGAAGCCTCCATATAAACCCAAAAGGAGGGGGTTCAGAGAGCTTCCAGGCCGGTGAACATGTCACCATGCCATGCCCGAGCTTCACAAGAACAGAAGCTCCTTCATCTTGGACTTCACTTTATGCGTTTCTTCATCTGCCTATTGATTCCTTGCCTGTAATATCCTTGTAATAAACCAGTTATCTAGTGAGTAAACTGGTTTCCTGAGTCCTGTGAGCTGCTCTAGCAAATGAATTGAGCCCAAGGAAGGGGTTGTGGGAACTTCTGATTTATAGCCAGTTGGTCAGAAGTGTAGGTAACAGTCTGGACTTGCTTGTAATTGGGATCTCAAGTGGAGGGCAGTCTTGTGGGACTGAACACTTAACCTGTGGAATCTGATGCTGTCTCCAGGTAGAAAGTGTCAGAATTTAGTTGAACTGTAGCACACCCAGCTGGTGTCTGAGAATTTCTTGAACACGTTGGAATTACGTGCAGAACACTTACTCAAAAAAAACATTTTTTTTTGAGGATTTCACAGGCTATTTAACTCTCTGAGAGATTCTTCCATGTCCCTTATTCTGATGGGCCGCATGAGAAATAGGCCTAGGAAAGTATGTTCTCCTTGTACACCGTGCTGCTTTCTTAGTTTATTTGCTGCATGCAGATATTTTGGGAGCCAAAGCACACTTTTTGCCTTAAAAGCTAACAGTATCTCTTAGAAGTGACTTGTCATTTTTGTCAGGATATATTTCTCTAAAATTTAATAAACATGCTCACATATTTTTCAAGATATGTTGAAGCTGAATTGTTTATTTGTTCTGTTTTGTTTCTACACTCTACCTCCTAGTCTCTGTCCATCTTTCTTCTCAACTTAATATTGGACAACTTAAGCATATTGACTTTGATGGGAAATCCACATCCTTAATCTGCCCTTTGTTCTAAGTCATTGAATTGAAATAACTCACTGGGAATCACACGTTTATGTTCCTTTTCTATTGCTGGTGCGATTTAATCATTTGAAAGATACTTAGGATTTGCCATTCACATTCTCTCCCAATCTTATTTTTTGTTCTTCTTTGTTGAACAGTAGTTGAGTTTTTTTTAACACTGAAAGGCAAAAATTTTCTAGAAACTCTATATTTACTTTCTATTTGCTTTCAAACTGTCAACATTTTTTTTCTTCTGAGCTGTTTTTTCTTTAATACCCTGGCAAACATAACCAATCAATACCAAGGCATTGTAGAAGATTCTGTATTCTCACTTTTTCTCATGGGGCTCTAAGTTCATTAAGCAGGTTACCTTGCATCCATTTAATCTCGGTTGACAATTTTTCTAAGTATTTTGCCGCCACAGATCGTGCTTGTTATCTTTCCAGCCTTTGATATCAATTTTCTAACTCTGCCACATAGTTTAGTTTTTCCCTTAAAGAATCATTTCACTTTTGATGTCAATTTTTTTACTAGTCAGTATTGCTTAGGTTATGCTGTAGTAATACAAACTGTCAAAATCTCAGTGACTTAAATCCAAAGTTAAACTTAGACTCAGATTCATGTCCACTGCAGTTCTGTGGCAGTAGTAGGAGGATTCTCTGCTTCACGTAGGCACTCAAGAATGCAGATGAAGTACAGCACAATATCTAGGAATTAAAATATTTATCTGGAACAAACGAGCATATTTTGTGTGTGTGTGTGTGTGTGTGTGGCACGCGGGCCTCTCACTGTTGTGGCCTCTCCTGTTGCGGAGCACAGGCTCCAGACGCGCAGGCTCAGCGGCCATGGCTCACGGGCCCAGCTTGTGGGATCTTCCCGGACCGGGGCACGAACCCTCGTCCCCTGCATTGGCAGGCAGACTCTCAACCGCTGCGCCACCAGGGAAGCCCACAAATGAGCATATTTTGCCAAGGCAAAGTAAGAGAGATCAGACGAGCACCAGCCTGGCTTGGAAGTGGTGCACGTCACCTCCCTCCCAGCTTGTCGTCCAGGATTAGCAATGTTGTCTTGCCTAACTGCAAGGAAGGGTGAGAAATAAGATTTTTAGTAATCTTTACTCTCTCTGGGACTCCAATCTTGAGATAATTTATTCTTAAGCTCTTTATTAGACATACTTATCATCAACATCTAGTTTGTACATTTTAATTACTGAATAAAATAAGGCCTTGCAATTCCTTTGCAGAGAATATTCTGTTGCTCCGCCTGAGTTAAAATATGTAGCACAAATACATTAGCTGAAATTCAAAGTCTTACAGTGTGATTCTAATCTCCCTTTCAAACTATATTCTGTTAGTATCAATACCTTGTCCATATAGTCTCATATATTTGCTTTCCAAATATAGCAATTTTACCCCCATATAATTATTTTAGTCAGTCATTCATTTTTATTCCCTTAAATCTATATAAATCCTAGCATTTCTAGTGGCAGTATTTAGGCCTTAGAATAAAATCTGAAAAAAAATGAGTATCAATTTACTTTGACAAACTATATTCTTTGAGTTTACTATATGAATTTGGAGTGCTGTTCTGTTGTTTCATAACAGCATTTTCAAAAGGCATTCATGGCCTTAATAAATGTTAATTTTTATTTTTTCAATTTTTTTTTTTTACCTCTCCCATCCAGTGTTCTTTATCCAATGGACAATAAAGTCCAGTCACTGAAGAACTAATTCCAAACCTGTTTACAGGTTCTATAATCTAAATATATTATCTCTTCCAATTCTTAATTTCTCATCTATTAAGGAAGTATAACAGCATTTTCTATATTGTTTTCACAGAGTTACTATGGGGACCAAATCAAATGCTGTCTGCAACATGGTTTTAAACATTGCAATTTACAGTACAAATCTCACACATTCTTTTCATTGATATTATCGCCATTATTGCAAGTGCATTTCTAGTCTAGCATTCTCTTTGAAAGTCTATACTGTATTCTCAGGCCATGTTTAATTACGTTTTTCTTAATCATTTATTAGTTGTAATGATTTTGCAATTAAAAACACAGAGCAGTCTTACAGCTCTTTAGGTTTTTTGTTTCTATTCCTAAATACTCAGTAACCTTCCTACAAACAGGGGTTGGTATTAAACATGATTTTTGTCAAGCTCAGTACTTGGTAAGTGTCCAAAATTATCTGTCAAACAAAATTAACACATTTCTCCTTCTGGCTGGTTCACATTAATATCATTATCTAAAAATATGTGTTAAAAGAAAAATTTGCTAAGTGAGGAAATTTAAGTCTAGCTCAAATGATTGTTTTGTAAATCACGAATAATTTAGAATTACTGTGGTTTAGAACAAAGAGCTCTACTCTGTGTATGCACACACAAGCTGAAGTCTATTCAGTAAAAAACCGAAGTGTAATCACTGGTAATTTATCCACATGATTTTTAAAAGCCCTATTTCCATTTTAAAATCTAAGTCCCATCTCTTAGGGTGAATCTCTTTTCTAGGAGAAAAGTCAGTCTCCTCTTATCTCAGTTCCTTCTGCAATGTTTTCAGCAACTATTAATAATATTTAAGGCTTTTAATGTTTTGCTTATAGTGAAAATTAGAACTAAAATATGTTAAATCAAAACCCATCACTGTTTCTATTTCAGAATTATAAATGGAAATATAAAAGTTATAGAATCATAATTCATTAAAACTGAAGTAACCTTAAATATCGTCTCGATAATCTCAGCACATTCTCAGTAATGAGAAACCTGACACCTGAGGGCTTAAGTGAACTTCCTGTGTCCACACTGCTTGGGAGTATTAGAAATGGATCCAGAACTCCTGCCTCCTGGCTTGACAATTCTGAAGAGAGACCACTCTGACTGTCTTTTAAGTCAGTAGATATAGGTGTGACTAGAAGTAGGGAGAGTAAACAAAAGACTATTAAAATAGTTCAATAAGAAAGGATGAAGATAAACTAGGGCAGAGTTGACAAGAGAGATGGAGGAGACACTGAAACTTGGAAGCAGAAGAGATGGGCTGTGATGATGAATTGGAGGGATAAATAGATGGAAGAGTAGTATGTTCGCAGGGATTCATGCTTAGTGCACAGGGCTCTCTATGTCACTACCATTGGGAATATAGGAACAGATGAAATGTCACATGGGGACAGAAAGATGAAGACTCATGTTTTGACAAGTTGACTTTGAGGTACAAAAGGAATCCAAGTGGAATTTCTAAAAAAGAACACTGGCGTTTGATTTTTTTTTTAATCTGTATTTTGGAAATGAATTTATGCCAATTAATATATAGGTCATAGGTGAAGCCAAAGGTACAGGCAAGATGTTTAGGGAAGTGTATAGAGAGAAGAAAAGAAAGTGGAGGACAAAATGCTAGGGAACCTCAGTGGAACATAAAAGTTGCACAGATTGAACATAGGTCAGCCACGAGATAGACCAACATAGGAAGAGAGAGACAGCGAGGCAAGAGGTTCAAGTGCATAATGTTACAGAGAAGTCAAAGATAAAGAGATTAACCTGATAGGAGATCTTTGGTCATCTAAGTGCAATTCAGTTTACAGGGAATGATGAGATTACATGGCAGTGGGATGAGGAATAGAAAAGAGGTAAAGATGACAGACTGGAGGAGTAGACGTCCCCCAACCCCCTGGAAAACTAGATAATAAAAGTGAAAACAGAGACTGGGTAATATAAAAATAGAGGGAAATAGTTTTGTGGTTTTTTTAATGCATAATAAAAATGATGATGATCATGTTTCTAATATGTATAACATCTCAACTTACTCCTCTCTTCATCGTCCTTTTCATTTCAAGTATTTTCAAGAAAAAAAAAAATAGAAGCCATTATGATGAACTAAAAGGTATCTGTGCTGCCCTATCCTTTCCTTAAACCTGTTGAAATGGAAGCCATTTCTCACTGTCTATGGTGGGTATATTTCCACCATAGACATATAATGCCATGTTCAGCATGCTATGTCTTCCTGCCACCTCACCGGCATTAATCATTGTTATCTCCTGGCTGGACTAAATCCAACAATATTTATACATATTCTGGTAGCTTCCTTTTTTAAAAAATACTCTTCTTTGATACAAATTCCCCCAAATTGTTGCTCTCTCAGTCCATATTTATATCTCATTTCTTTAAAAAGGCCACTGAAGGCACTGATTTCATTTTTTATTTTTTATTCACTTTCTAATTTACACCAGTCTGGCTTATATCCCTACTGAAACTGCTCTTTCAAATTCAACTGGATCTCTCTATTGCTTAATCAAAGGGATTCTTATGGGTTGCCATCTTACTTTAATAGTGTAGCATTTAAAAATAGATGTATACTCTTTTTGTTTCGACTCACAGATATAGAGGACAGACTTGTGGTTGCCAAGGGGAGGGGAAGTAGGGGTGGGAAAGGATTAGCAGAGGCAAACTATTATACATAAGATGGATAAACAACAAAGTCCTACTGTATAGCATAAAGAACTAGATTCAATATCCTGTGACAAATCATAATGGAAAAGAATATGAAAAAGAATATATATATTTGTATAACTGAGTCACCTCGCTGTACAGGAGAAATTAACACAACACATTGTAACTCAACTATACTTCAATAAAATTTTTAAAAAATAACTGGATACTCTTTCCTTCTTAAATTATTCTCTAAGTTTCTGAACATATATTTCAATATTTTTGTTGTCGTTGCTGTTCTATTTCTATGGTTGGTCTTCCGTTGCTTTTACACACTTCACTTTCTCTGCCGTACTTAAGAATTGTTGACATTCCACAGGATTGAGCCTATGACCATTTACCTTCTTACTTGATATTGTTTCTTCCCCTGTATGTGCATCCATCTCCAAGGGTTTGTATATAACCCTCGCGATGAGAAGCCCATGCACCACAACGAAGAGTAGCCCCCATTCGTTGCAACTAGAGAAAGCCCGCGTGCAGCAACAAAGACCCAATGCAGCTAAATATAAAAATAAATAAATTTTTTAAAAAAAGAATTAGCCATCAATGCAAGCGTTTATTTCTAGTCTCTAAATTGTTTGCCATTCATCTATACGTTTAGTCTTATGCCACTACCACACTGTCTTGATTACTGTACCTTTTTAGTAAGCTTTGAAATCAGGAAACGTGAGTTCTCCAACTTTTTATTTTCAAAACTTGTTTGGCTATTATGGGTTCCTTGCAGCTCCATATTAATTTTTAGATCAATTTGTCAAATTCTTTGAAAAAAAAAGGCTACCTGAGATTTTTGATAAAGATTCTGCTGAATCTGTACATAAATTTGGGCAGTATTACCACCTGATCAATATTAAGCGTTCCCTTCCATGAACATGAAATATCTTTCCATTTATTTGTGTCTTCCCTCATTTCTTTCAACAACCTTTCATAGTTTTCAGTGTACAAGTCTTGCCCTTTTTGGTTAGATTTTATTATAATTGGTGTTACTGTAAAAAGAATTGTTTCTTAATTCCACTTTAAGATTTTTCCTTGCTATTTTATGGAAATGTAATTAATATTTATATTTATCTCCTACCCTGAAACCTTGCTGAACTAATTTATTAGCTCTTATAGATTTTTTTTTTTTTTTTTTTTTTTTTTTTTTTTTTTTTTTGTGGCATGGGCCTCTCACTGTTGTGGCCTCTCCCGTTGCAGAGCACAGGCTCCGGACGCGCAGACTCAGTGGCCATGGCTCACGGGCCCAGCTGCTCCGCGGCATGTGGGATCTTCCCGGAACAGGACACGAACCCGTGTCCCCTGCATCGGCAGGTGGACTCTCAACCACTGCGCCACCAGGGAAGCCCGTTCTTATAGATTTTTAGGTAAAGTTTTAGAAGTTTTTAAATACAAGATCTTGTCATCCGCAAATAAACATAGTTTTATTTATTTCTTTCCAATCTAGACATTTTAGAGGTTGCTCTAGGGCTTACAATATACATCTGAACCTATCAGAATCTACTTCAGAGTTATACTCACTTAATTCCAGTGAGATATAGAGGTGTTTTTTCACTATAGCTCTATTTATTGTTCACTTTCCTTTGTGCTATTACTGTTATGCATATTATGCGTATAGGTATTACAAACCCAATAATGTGGTTTTATGATAGTACTCTATATAATTTTATGTATTTTAAAGAAGTTGAGAGAAGGACAGCAAGTATATATTTATAGTTCATTATATCAACCTTCTTATTTTTTATTCCTGGTTCTCTTCATTGCTTCCTGTGTTTTTTTTTTGTTGTCATCTGTTACCATTTACTTACACCAATATAGCTTTTTCCCTACCTGTCTCCTTTGTGTTACTACAACTCTGCATGTCATATTTCTACTGTTTCTACTTGTTTTACTTGTTGTTATTGTAGAGCCACCAGCCTCCTCTTAATTTCTCACCACCAAATCTCCATTGTTTTTGACAGCACTTTTTGACTTGAATTTCTCTACACTACACTCCAAATAAAATTGGTTCCTTGAAGGGATAGCTTCTGGAGCCATCTGTTCTTACAGCCTGTCTGTGCCCTGGGCAGAGCACCACGGCTCTAGGGCTGGGGTGTAGACAGAGACCAGCTTTTTCTTGCAGGAACACCCTTGGTGTATGCGTAGGTGCTGAGCAGGTGCAGTAGACTCTGGTCATCTTAGTTTACCTCACCTGGTATGGATTCTTCATCTCACGAGCAAACTGTAGTGAAGGTGATCATTTGGCATGCCATGCATGCCTTTGGTAAACACTTCTCCATGGAAATTGAGGCTGGGTAGGAGAAAGAGCCGCAGACTTCTTAAGTCACACTTGCCTCAATTAGAGCTCCTGAAACACGGAAAGGATTGGAATAATGAGAAATCCTGTTAGCCTGCCCCTCCCCATGAGAAGTCATAGCCCTATACTGGGAACTTGGGGAGAGAGAGAACCATATGCTCTTGGCTACACTCACCCAGAGGATCCATACCTCTCACTGAGTTAGGGAAAGGGTCATGGGTCATTGCTTAAATCCCACAGATTCACTGTTCTAACCAAGATGCACTTGCTTCCTTTGCCAGGAATGTTCTTGAACATTTTCATCTGGCTAATTTCTGCTCAGTGCTCCAGATTTTATGTATTCACATCCATATCTCTAGAACTTAGCACAGTGTCCTGATTATATTAGGTTCTCGAAAGATATACATTACACAAATGAATAAGTGCATAAAAAGTGAAAGAAATTTATGGAAAGGACCAAAAATTATTGATAAAGCAAAGTCCTTGATATAAGGAAGTGGTAGATTTCCAACATGCTTGTGATTTGAATAGCATCTTCTCTTCTTCTGAGACAGTGAGATACATTTTTTATAGGAGAAGATTTTATGGAAACTCATACTTCATAGCGAGCAATGAATAATGTCTGGTATGCCAATCATTACTTCCTGCTCATAATTTTTAGGGTATGACACCTCTGTTTTCTGCCTCTTGTGATAAAAAGTAATCTGGTCTCAATTGTAGGAGGTATACATATTGTGTTGAACATTATATTTCTATCCCACGTATTCTAAAATATAGAAGGACATTTGAAATTAAAAATACAAAATCGGGTGCAAAATAGGAGAAGCTATTTTTTTCAGAGTCTCAGAAACACAGAGGTTCCTATATCTCAAGAACATATTTTAGCCTTTAAAAAATTGCATTTCACTTGGTATTTCTTCAGATTTCCACATGAAGAAATTGGGGCTTAGCAAGATTAAGTTCTTACTTCAAAAGGATTAAATAGCAGAGCTAAAAGTTAATTCTTCAATAATATAGCATTTCTTTACCAATGCATTTCATTCCATTCTTAATTCATTTATTCATAAATATGCATGCATTAAACTCATTCGTTCATTTAAAAATAATCTATTTGCTCCTTGGAGTTGTGCAACTGAATTAGATTATATTCTAAACCTAGAAGGTTGTGCACAGGACATTCAGTCAGACTAAATCTGAAACTCTGTGGTATAGACTGTGAATCTACGTACTGGCAAGTTTTTCTGCTGATTTTTATTTAGTCTACAATCTTGTATGAGGCAAAGAGTTATGTTTGTGGATCACTACACTGGAGACATAAGTAGGATTAATTTTTCTTTATAATCTTCTAGTAGGAATAAGATTATTTTTCATAAAAATTATAAGCCAAGAGTATGATTTATATCAAGAAAATGTTACAGCTGACCAAAGGGGAAAGAAATTTGCATTTGGGGTGAAAATTTGGCCATTTTCTTTAGGCCTTTATAGCCTTGCCTTGGATGGATTTCTAGAATTTTAAAAGTTATAACTCAGGTTTCTCCAGTAACAGAACACATCATGAACACATGTGTGGCATTCAAATGCATGTGCATGTGTAGAGTGTGTTGTAATGTGAATGGATCATGGGGTTTCAGGATAGAATAGTGAAAAATCATGCCGGAAGTTTAGATTTGTGCCACATTGTGAGGAACTTGAATGCTGGCCATGAGGTTGGAATACACAACACGTATGCAGACATTAGTGATTTTGACCAAAGGAAAGACATTTTCATAATTTTACATAAGGAAAAATGTAATCTTTTAGCCTCATATATAGCAGATTATAGGAAGAGATTCTGGAGGACAGAAGACCTGTTAGCAGGCCATTGCCAGGGTCAGTCATGAAGCTGTGTACTTTTGAACTAAGACTTTTAATGAGGAATGAAAGGCACAGAGACCAGAAAAGACATCATCAAATGCCATTTCCACATCACAAAGCAGAAACAGGAAAAAAGTATCTAGTTACACTTTCAGAAGAAAAGTAAATTCTCACTATGATATCGGAAACTAATGGAAAAGAAATACAGGCTATAGGATTTTTTGGTAGTGCAGCATTCTTCAAGGGAATAAAACAATTATTACATATTATTTTCTCCCTTCTTTCAAATTCCACATCGATTTCTACATTATTTCTTTCAAGGTTCATAATGGAATTGAATGCCTACCGAACACTGGAAAATGAGGTTTGCTTATTTGAGAGCTCCAGGACTTTGAACATTTCAGATTTATTTCAATCACTATCATTTCAACTCTTATATATAATGCCAAACTTCAACTGAAAACCACAAAAAGCATAACTTTTTCACAAAACAGCTAAAGTCACTTTTTTTTTAAACTGCAATAGTGTCTGACTATTTGGCTTTTACTTTATACTGTAATACAGTATTAGGGATTCATTTAATCATAAAAAGACAAAGCATTCCCTATAAAAGACTCCCAAATCCTTGCAAACTTCAATCCATTTCTTCCTTCGGTCAGTGTAGAACATTTTTCTTTTCAGTTACTGTGCTGGATCCTAATTCTGTTTTCCTCTCACAGTTTTCATGCTTTACGATACAATTTATGATAGTAGCAGCATTCCTCATTAGTTAATAGGAGAAGAAAAGATCAGTGTGGTAGGAGGGAATGGGGTAGAGACAAGTACGAGAGGTATCTGTGTATAGTCAGTGAGGCAAAGCATACCCTTAGAGGAAGCTGCTCTTTTTAATATGATGTATTTTCACAAAACAATAGAGCAGGAGAAAAATTAGCTAATGGAGAGGGTTTGAAATTTGCTGACTAGTTCTGCTTGGAGTAATTCTAAGATAAGCATAACATAATTCAATTTTCTGAATATCTTTTAATTACATTGTCATCTGAATCTCCTAATATTTCAAAATGGCAATTGTAGGTATAATTGCTCCTCTTTTCCAAAGAGGAGAAACCAAGGCTCACAAAAGCTACTACTGCCCGGGGACAGACCACAGAAACTCATCAACTGAGGGCTCAAATAAAGATGTTCCGTTTCAGAATCCATTTTCCTCTCCCTTCCTCATACCCTCTTGTTTTTTATCTGCCCTTCTTATCCTGCTCCCTCCTTGCTATATCCTTTCTATCATTTTCTTTCATTCATTCATTCATCAAACATTTATTATCTTCTGCTATATTTCAATCATTTTAATTTTTACTGGGGATTCATAAGTTGATGAACACAATCTGTGACCTCAAACTACTGTGTATAACATGTTAGGCAGATGTTGGAAGTTTCATTGGAGAACCTCTGATTTCAACCCATCCTAAAATTCAAGCGCAAAAAAAAAAGGACAGATTACATTTTCAGAGAATGAATTTCTCAGTAACATGGATTTTTCTGAATCTTTTGTAGAGGAGACTGAGGAGAGTATTTAATTTGCAGTCATCATTTCAATACAAAAATCAGTATCAATACAAATATTTTTTAAAATTTTATAGTTATTTATTTATTTTTATTTAATTTTGGCTGCGTCAGGTCTTTGTGGCATGCAGGATCTTTTGTTGCAGCATGTGGGCTTCTCTCTAGTTGCAGTGTGAGGGCTCTCTAGTTATGGTACATGGGCTCTGTAGTTTGCGGCACGCGGCCTCTCTAGTTGAGCACGTGGACTCAGTAGTTGTGTTGCACGGGCTTAGTTGCCCTTGGGTATGTGGGATCTTAGCTCCCCGACCAGAGATCGAATCCATGTCCCCTGCATTGGCAGGCAGATTCTAAACCAGTGGACCACCAGGGAAGTCCCAGGATTTCTGTATTTCTAACACAGAAATATTGCAACACATGTATAAATATGTTAAACATTAGAATTAAAATCCATATATAAAATTGTTTGCAAAGGTTTAGTTTCTGTAGAGAAAAAAATCAAAATGAAATCATTCATTTTATATCACTTTTCAAGGTGGAATTAAATGTGAAATTTGTTGCAATTTTTGTAAGCTAATTAGCTTTGTTTCTGAAAGCAAAGAGCTAAAACAGCTAATGACAATGAATTGTATTTTCAATTTGATGCTATTGTAAACAATGGTAAAGTCTCTGGTTTTGTTGGCCAAATCCTAGATAATCTGGATTGGCCATTTCTTTGTTGTAGGAATGGGCAAATCACAGTCTTAAATCTTAGTGTCTTGTCTATAAAGTGAAATAATATTACAGCAGTTTTATGGTGTGTTTTATGAGACAATGTGTGTCAAAATATCTTGCCAAAACATCAAATTTTATTATTGTTAAACTAATTAAACAAGGAGGCCATCAGACTGATGTGGTTCTAATACCTTAGCAGCCTACATAAGCAAATCAAAACCTGAACCTATAAATGACTCAAGGTTAAGAAGTCGAAACCTAAGGACAACCAATCATAAACAGCCAACTGGGCTTCTCCAAATAGGGCAGACATTTAAGCTATAGCCAATCAGATAATTTCCTTGCTTTGCTTCTTCCTTTTCTCTAAAATAAGTCTTTCCCTCATGTGGCTGGAGAGCTCCTAACCACTTCCGGTTTGGCTCTGCCCCATTCAAATCAATTTTTGCTCAAATAAATGCTTAAAATTTTTAATATGCCTCAGTTTATCTTTTAACATTATATAGTTTCAGTCACAGAAAAATAAAACTGTTTGTTGTATTTAAAAGGCCCTTTCGACTCAAAGAAATTGTTATCATGTTAGTAACTGCTTAAGAGAATATCAGTATATTATAGACAAGCCCTCCAGAACCATGGACAAAAAAGCCACTATCAGTTTATGGATGTTAATTTACACTAACTGACACCTACATACTGAAAGAAATCAGGATATTAGAAATGGAGAATTTTAGAAGTCTGATTCATTTATGCTGTTGTACTCATAAGCTGGCTAACTTTAAAAGCAGTCCGAATGACTCATTCTAAAATTTTTTTTAAAAGGGACATTTGATTTGATATTCTGCTCTACCGGGTAAGAAGGGAACTGTTGGTGTAGTTGATGTGGTTGACAGTGTAAGGAGGTATAACTCAATCTCAGCTGATCTAGAACTGCTGGACCAGCATCAGTGGACAAGAAACTTATTTGTAAGAGTCAACCATGTGCATTTATTCTGTGTAAATCAAACCATTAAATTATGTTAGAAAAATGATAGCTAGTAAATAGATAGAAACTCTTTCTTGGTTTAGTAATAATTTGCCAGAGATTTGTCCCTTACAAGGAATATTCAAAATATGACGAAACTGGGGTAGAATGTGCCATGCTCTGATTTCTGGAAGCAACTGTTTTCTAAATTTTGTATTTTCTACATTTTGTATTGTGTACAATTACTGGGTTCAAAGAGCCCTGAATCCTCTGCTTTCTCCAGTCTGATCTTCCATCATTACTGAGGGTTATCACAAAATATGTATGAAATGATCAACATAGATTATTATATGACTGATGCTAATATGTTAAGTATGTGAAACAAACCAAAAGTATGGTAAGAAAGGGCTAGATAAGGACTGGAAGCGATAGACCAGCGTAGTTTCTTGGAAGTGCTAGAAACATACATGAAAGAATGGTTAAAACATTTCAGGAAGGAGCAACGACAGGATTAAATCTAGACAGCTGGGTAGAAACATGATAAGTGTGGTGGGGAGTAAGACTATCTACTGACTAAAACTGAGCAATAAAACTGATGAATGTTCATATGAAAGCGAGATTAATCAATCCCAGAGCCTTGCATATGACAGCTATTAGAAGAATGGTTATCTTCTTTCAGTAATGAAAATTGTCACGTATTTGCATGTTTATTTAGATTTGTCATATTCTTCCAAATAGCTAATTACATTTAGTCTTCACAACACACCTGTGAAGTAAATATTATCATTATGTTT
Organism: Leucopleurus acutus; assembly: GCF_964270905.1. Taxonomy (NCBI): domain Eukaryota; kingdom Metazoa; phylum Chordata; class Mammalia; order Artiodactyla; family Delphinidae; genus Leucopleurus; species Leucopleurus acutus. Next base: position 11,550,277 of record NC_139146.1, read on the forward strand.
ATTTTGCATCTAGGAGTAATTTGCTCTACTTCACAATGTTAGTAAGTGGTGAAAGCAGATGTACATACCACGTACAAGAACGCCTGGCCAGGGAGGTACGAAGCACCAGCTGAGAAGCAGACAGGCATGGCTTGCCAGATCCGCTAACTTGGCTCAGCACTGTGGCAGCCTGGAGGAAGAGAGCCTATTCTGGACATCTCTTATCTCCTCCACATTCACTTTCTACCCTTCACTACTTTGTTTCCGCCTTAGGCTTTCTTGCCTCCTGGCACCTACGTATGTTGGCCAATAGGTAGTAACAAAGGAGATGAAAGTGAGGAAGGAGAGTGAGGTTGGGGTACTTATTTCTCAATCTCCTTCTTTCCAGCACTGCTTCAGGCTGGCTATTTTCCAGCTCTCAATATGGACTATAGGACTCTTATCGTTTAGCCTTCATAATTGCTTCCTCCCCTTACCCTTTTAATGGAAGGGAAAGTAAAAAACAAGGTGTACTACAGATCCTTCCATTTTCTCAAAGTATAATTTGTGCCTGTACAATAAGATCTTCTTTACTTATCCCAATTTGATTAGGGTTTTTTTTTTTTTTTTTTCCTGCTGGGACGCCGACTGACACAGAGAATACTTCTACTTTGCATAGAAGGGGCAGCCTCTTAATTGATTTGCCTTGAAGGGACCTCTTCCTAACTTACAAATGTACTAGATGTGCCAGCATCTACTGAGGGTAAAACTAAAATTTAAACCTGTGTCTTCCCATCAGTAAAACAAATGAACTTGGTAATTTAATTTCTAGTACCACCTCTCCCACTGACCAGCTAAGTGGGGTTAGACATTCCATCTGACCTATTGTAAAGATCCTTTCCCATTAGGTTAAATTAGAATAATATATTATATGTTTAAGGTTATTTCTTGATATAATTTTTTGTTTTGGGGTTTTTTTTGCCTTGCTTTGCTTTGATTTTAAGATTCTACAAAATTTATACTTGGAAACACTTGTCTTTAACATTAAATAATCACAAGATCATGAACAAGCTTAAGTTTACTGAAATTAAACTTATATGGAATCAGAAACATAAAATCTTTTACTTCAAATGTTTCTAGAATCTGTTTAATATATATTTATAATTATTTTTATATGTGGCCTATTCTCCAAACACTTAAATGTTTTAAAATATAAGTAATATGAGGGCTTCTTTTGGTTCTTAAAGCCACTTCCTGCATTTATACAAATATGAATATGACATTGAACGTCCTGTGAGTATCCCCAAAGTATGTCTGTCTTCTAAATAATCAAACTTTGTGAAAATTGTCATATTAATATCTCAAGATAATTATGAAAGTTGATTTTAAATCATATATTTAAAACAAAATGCAAGAGAAATCCAGTGCTTCCATTTTCTCAAAGTATAATTTGTGCCTGTACAAAAAATCGATCTGAACCACGAAAGCAATACTTTTCTTGTACATAACATTTTCTTATCTACTCTATTTATATTTTGTAGAAAATGTGTAATAAGTCTATTAAAATGCACAGAAATGAAGCCAAAACATCATGCATGTAATTAATCTACAATCTCTAAGCCAAAAAAATTGAGGATTATTTCCTTAATAAAGGAAAATGAAGAAGCATATCATTGATTTTTTGAGTGGAAAATTCATTTTAATCTAATGCCAAAAGTGTCAGGTTTATCACAGTATAACATAGCTTGTAGTTTTCATGGTCATCTAAATAAAATGCTTTATAAATTATCAAAATGCTTTCCTCTGCCCAAAAGCCATCACTTCCATCTTCTACTGTTTGAATTTCAAATGGTTCACACTTAACTCAGCCAGACACTGGGCAAGTCAAGTAACTCTGCCATCTGGACCAGGCAAAAAAGTGACAGAAAGAGGTGATATACTGAAATTCAAACCAGAACACCATGCCTATTAAGGCTGCCAATTTGAATATTTCTTCTCCAAAATATCCTCCAGTGAAGAGTTTTCAAATTACAAAAAGTGTGCTACTAAGGTAAAGTATAGTATAAAGCATAATTTAGTATAACTAAGAAAAAACATAAAAAATAAAATACACATTTTATGATTACTGGCAAGAGATAAAAAAAGCATCCTTTCTTTCCATTAGACTATTAATTTTTAAAATGGCTATAAAATAGGATCAAAAGTAGGAAGAGAAAATTACTATATGATAATATGACATTCTAGTAGTCTGACCAAATATTCCAACTACAACAACTGAAACTTTAAATATATATGTAGAGATAGATACACATATACATATATAGACAATTAAAAAAATACATTTATGTTCTGAGTCTTTGATCAAATCAAATATTAACTGAAATGAAAGCCTAGAGAGGAGAAAGGAGCAATGGAGCCAGCTTTCACTGTTGAACATTTGCTGATTATATTAAGCTTTTTCTTTTTTACCGTAAAACTTATCTTCAAGAATTACCACGAAAAACATTTCCAAGACAGTTGAGTCCACAGCCAAAAATATCACAATTAACACTCAGTACCATGAATGTGGGCCATGATAAACAACTGGAAGAAAATATTAAAACAGCAAAAATATGCATTTACAAAATTAAGTACATTTAGTAATAACAAGAAATGAGAGGCAAATGAGATAAAAGCAAGACTGACTCCAGTAAAGGTACCTAATCTGATTGAAAAATAATTAAACCTAAAGAGACATATATAACAAAAATTAAAGACTCAATGGATATGTTAGTAGACACAATACAGAACTGAAGAACCACTCCTGAATATATATTTGAAGTCATTTTTCACAACGGAGCTTAAAAGGTAAAGAGACTAAGAACAAAACTTATGGTTAAGATACTTGGAGTTTAGAAGGATAAAATCTAAAATGCTTGAATCAGAATTTCAGGAAAGAAGAGGTGGAATGGACATAAAGCTATATGAAAAGCAAATGACCAAAAAATTTCAAAACTGGTAAGAGGAAAAAATTCACAGACACTTATAAAACCTCAAATGAGATAAATGACAGACATTTACTCCTAGGCACACACCAAAGTGAACCTGTAGTGCACCAAGACCAAAAAGAATCTCTTAAAAATGGACAAAAAGAAGGCAAAGATTGTCCTCAAAACATTTGCAATTAGACTTACAGGGGACTTTGTTTAATCCACTGGAAAATAACTTTTGTGAAAGTGAAAAGTAGATGCTTAGGAGAACAAAATATGACATTTTGCCACAAATAGATCCTCTTCATATGAAATTCTATTGGGTGTACTTCTGTCCCAATGAAAATGATGCTAGAAGGATATCTATGGTACCATCAGGAACAAAAAGCAAAAAACCTGATATGCATGTCAGAAATTAAAACAAACATTGCCTGTATATGCCAATATTAAATATTTATTGTGGAAATGAATAATAATGGTGATGATTTGGGAAAATCTGGGAAATGTTTGATCAAGTTTAAAGTATTCTAAATACTATTTGTAAGAAGACTAATGATACTAATTGACTTAAATGAATATTAAAATTGCTGAGGAAAAGCTAGAGATAAATGAAATATATAATTTTAATTGAATGGAGGGGAAAATTAAATTAGAACATTCACAAAAACAGAAAAAGGGTAAAAAATATAGAAAACTTGGGAAATTTTTGACAACCTATAATATTAAAATAAATGAATAAAATAAATCATTGCAATAAATATAAATGGACAAAGTGATTAAGAAACACAAAGTTTATCAGAATAGGCCCCTCACAACGTATCTACCTGTGCTGCTCAAGAGACTTTTCTAAAACGTAGCAAAGAGAAAGGTGGAAAGTAAAATGATGAACAAAGAGAGAATTCACTAATACTCATCAAAACAAAGTGTAATAGTAATAGTTAATGTTTAATTTGTAAAACATGTCAATTACTTTGAAAATATCAAGCAAATAAATTAATTTCTAAATAAATCAACTTGAAAAGCTCACTGAAAATACCTTAAAAATCAGATTCACTTTATAACAAAATATATTGGCTAAGTAAAGTCTTCAATAAAAGGAAACACCAAGCTTAGGTTATTTTTTTTAACCAACATGTTCTAAGGAAAAACTAGTCCCATTTTCCATATTCAGAAAATATGGACTCTATTCCTACTGTAGAATATATAAAATAGGAAACATTCTCCAACTATTTTATTGGATTAAGACATCCTATATACTAAAGCCTACAAGGATGAAATGATTACAGGTGACCTCACAGGAAACAAACATTGCTGTATGGAAACTTGATTTATGACAGAAATGGTGCTGTCAGTCATGGAAGAAAGAAAGAACTACAGTATACATGCTGAGATAATTAGCCATCCATATGTCAAAAAGTGGAACTGGACTCCTACCTAACAACAAAAACAAAGATCTTATGAATTATAAATTTGAATATGAAAAAGTATAAAACTTGTAAAACTTATATTGAAACAAGAATATTTATTTATGACACTAAACCATAACAAGTGGAAACACAAGCCATGTATTTGAAGAGAACATTTGAAACGGATGTAATTTATACATTCAGAATACATAAATACTACCTACAAATCATTAAGAAAATGAGATAATCCAATAATATGGGCAAAAGCAGAATTTCCAGAGAACAAAACCATATAAGCCATTAAATATCTGAAGAAGTTAACCTGATAAATAGTAGGTAGAATTCAAATTGAACTTCAATAAGATATCATTTCTTATCAACCAGGTTAGCAAAAAAAAATTAAGTCTGAAATATCCAGTGTTAGTAATGATATGAGGAACTGGAATAATTTTATACTTCTGGTGGGAGCTCACATTGATACAACTGCTTTAGAAAGAAACATGACATCTTCTAAGAGGAACAAAGATATACATACCCATGATGCAGCAATTCTATTCTTAGCTGTACACCCCAGAGTATCCCTTGCACACACACACCAGGGAACATATAGAAGAATGGTGATGACAGAATTTTCGTATTAAAAAAAAGCTGTAAATAATCCTATGTTTGATACACATGCTAGTGTTATACAGTGGCATATTATCCAATCATTAAGAATATATGATCATTATTTACAGTAAACATAGATGCATTTCAGGAATACAGTGGTAAATCAAATAAGCAAGTTGCAGAAGAATCCACAGATTGTAATTTCATTAACACAGAGTTTAAAAACATCAAGGCTCAGAAACATCTTCGTTCAGGGACACTGACGCATATTTGGAAAACTAAAGGAATCTAGGGAAAGGCAAACATAATGTTCAGGGTAGTGGTTTCCTCTGATGGGAAAGACACAGTTGGCACCAAGTAGGGGACCACAGCGGTCTCCAAAAGCAATATTGATTTTTATTGTAAATTATATGCTAGATATATCAGTGTTTCTTCTAAAACTCACATATATTTATACATGTTTTTATCGTATTTGGTGTTTAACAAGCTGACAAGTATAACGGTTAACCAACTCAATATGGAAAGTAAGCATTATGAATTAGGGTGAATCAGTCATGTTAGAGTCAGACATGAGAATTAAGTAAAGGTAGAGGAAACAGTGTTGTTCAATCCAAGCAACACTGAATTTCACTAAGTGAAAATCATCTGAGGATAGTAAAACTAATAATTAAGAGTTATTAACCTCTAGGATTTACAATTTGAAGAGGAAGAGAACTATTCTGATACTAATTAAAGTGTTGATTTTATTTATTTATTTTATTAAAAATATTTTTTCATGGAAAGACATTTTATTTTAAATATAGCAGCATGTACATGTCGATCCCAAACTCCCAGTCTATCCCTCCCCCCTACCCTTTTCCCTGGTTACCATAAGTTAGTTCTCTAAGTCTGTGAATCTGTTTCTGTTTTGTAAATAATTTCATTTGCATCATTTTTTTTAGATCCCACATATAAGTGATATCATATGATATTTGTCTTTCTCTGTCTGACTTAATTCACTTAGTATGATGATCTCCAGGTCCATCCATGTTTGCTGCAAATGGCATTATTTCATTCTTTTTAATGGCTGAGTAATATTCCATTGTATATATGTACCATATCTTCTTTATCCATTCATCTGTCAATGGACTTTTAGGTTGCTTCCAAAAAAAAATAAAGAGTGTTGATATCAGGTTTGGAATATTAATTCTGGTCAGGATATCTAACTACTTCAAGGCAAGGAGAAAAATGGAACTTGTATTTATAAGAATCTAGAAGACCTGAACAAACTTAAAAGTTGCTTCTGTGAAGGTTTATAGAAGGGAAGTTAAGGCAATGGTTCATTGATACACAGTTTGTCTTTTACAGCCTGTGTTCATTGAAATGTAGAAAGAAGCATAAAAACAAGTAAACTTTGTATGTGTGTATGCTGAGGTCAAATAACAAAGGTTTATAAGAGTTTTCTTGTAATGACATTGCCTCTCTGTGTGAAGTACACTAGAAAAGAACAATTGTAAATGATGATATGAAGCAGAAACAGGGAAAGAGTAGAGTCTGGTCTAGAGGGGGATGAATCTCATTTATTATAGTCTGGGGCCTAATGAAACCTCACTGAAGTCACACATTTAAATGATATATTAACCTAACGTCTCATGCATTGTTCCAGTAAGTGTAGCTTACATAAGTACCAGTTCAATCTAGCACCTAGAATAAAATGGCCAGAACCTTGAATATCTACATGTAAGTAGTGTATTAGTTTCCTAGGACTGCCATAAAGTATCACAAAAAGAGTGGCTTAAGACAATAGAAATTTACTTTCTCACAGCTTTGGAAGGCAGAAGTCTGAAATCAGTGTCAGCAGTGTTGGTTCCTTCTAATGACTCTGAGGGAAAATCTGTTCCATGCCTCTCTCTTAGTGTCTTGTGATGGCAGAAAATCCTTGGCATTCTTTGGCTTATAGAATCTCAACCTCTGTCTTTATATGGAATTCACCCCATATTTCTGTTTCTTCACATAGCTGTCTTCTTATAAGGATGTCAGTTATATTGGATTAGGACTCACCCTAATGACCTCATCTTAACTTGACTAAATCTGCAAAGAATCTGTTTACAAATAAGGTCACATTCTCAGGTACTGGGGCTCATGACTTTAACATATCTTTGGCTGAAGAAACTTTTTATTCATATAAAATTTTGTTTTCCTAGAAATAAGTTCCACTTCTCCATTATTTATACTTAAGAAGTGCACCTTTTCTTATTCCTGAAATAGAAAAATATAAAACACAATATTACTTTATATGCAACCAAAAAAATGATAATAATTTATGGGAGAAATTATTTTATTTTAGGACACTGTTACACACTTTAAAATAGGATATATACTGCAATTAGTTACCCACTTTAAAATAGGATATATACTGCAATTAGGACATTAATAATATTGTCCTATAGGTAACTTAAACCTGGAAAGCAGTTAACAAAATGAAAAATTGTTTTTGTTTAATTTGTCTTCACAAATAGTATTTATTAAGTAGTTTATTATGTTATTTCTGTGAAAATGCACAGTAGAAGATCTTCTTTTTAAGATTTCATTAGTGTACAATCCCAAATTGAAAATTTGGGATATAAATTATTAGTTGTGTAAACATTAAAAATACTTTCATCATCATTTCATATTTTACTTACACAAAATAACTGCAAACAGTATACTTCTGTTTTTCTATTAGATTTCTTCATGCTAACTTTAACAAAGAAACTAAACTTCAACTAAGAGAATACCTAGATAACTGATGGGCAGCTCAAAATAACTGTATCAAATGAGTACTCCTTACAGACTTAAGTAGTCCTTATAGTACAAATTGATTTGTTATTCAGTAAGAGCATTACAATAAAATAGGTAAAAAGGAAGAATACCCATTATTTATTTTAAGCACTTAGTTACTTTCTAAAGGTCATATCAATAGAGAGTGCTACATTATTGTAATATTTTTCAGATTTGGCATTTATGCTCTAAAAAGTGACCCAATCTTAGGAGTACTCTTTCATTTTCTTAGTCCTGTAGTAAATTGTTAAAATGGAACTTTAAACACTCAACTATGATCAGATATACATAGTTCCAAAATATAGATCAGACATAAAAATTAGGAAAGACTTAACCAGACTCTGGCATAAACAAAATCAGATTATAATCCAGTCAAATATAAATGTAATAAAAGTAAATTCATAAATTATAAGAACAACTCAATATATACAACACACAATTCAAGAAACATGCATCTTTTTTGAGTAAAGTTTATTTTTGTTACTATGCTCTATACTTATAGAGCTGGTCATTTCTTTTTCTTTAAAACTGTGTCAAAATCAGGTTAATTTGTGACCACACATTTTTTATAGGAAAGACACAATGAAGATGAAGACAGAATTTTTTTTTCTTTTATTAAAGTTTAAATGTGAAATCCCCAAAGTGCAAAATTTATTCTCATTAGTTAATTATATAAATATTAACTGTTGAAAACGACTTAAACCAGTAGTCTATTATAATAACTTAGGTGTGTCTTACCTCTTGATAGTCAAGATATTTATTTTTAAATTTATTTGTTTTTTAGGGGAAAGCTTAGAATATCTTACAGATAGGTACAGTCTATTCATGATAATTGTTCAAATTGCAAAATATCTGGATTGCGCAGCTGGAAGGCAATGTAGGCTCAGGAGTCCATGTAAAATGTTTAGCAATACTTTTCTTGACTGATTTATCATTAACACACAATAAAAACTACTAAAAATCAGACTCTTGTAGAAGGACTGAATAACTGAATTTTGCATCAGTTTGTAAAGAACCCATGTGTGTGCTGGGCTAAGTGGAATCCAGTCTTGGCATCATAGTCTGTAAGCTTTAACAACAATTAATTTCTGGTGAACCTCGAATGCACGCTCCCTCCAAATCACTCTTGCTGCCAGTTGAGTGCATTTATTTTCTCCTTTGGATTTCCACAGTAGCATTGGCTCCTGCTTTATATTCTTATTGTATCTCTTAATGGCAACATAATTTGCTAGATAGAATGCAGACTCCTGCAGAAATGACTCCTTTATGTTAAGTAGAAAAAGGAGTGGTGGCCAGAGTGGCAAGTATTTAAGTAGCAAGAACAAGGTTAATAATGGAGAGAGAGAAAAAGAGAGAGGCTTTTCAAAGAAAACCTTGGAAGAGGGTGCAAGGAATTGTCTCACTGAAAAATATAGCTAACAATTATTTGTACTATACCATTTCATGCTAATATAGGAGTGGGTGTGTGTACATATGGACAATATGTTCACTTGCATTTTCTTATCCATGTTCTTTTAAAATGATTGTTTAATAGAATGCAGTCATATATCCTGCAAAGCTTCTAAAATCGATTTGCAATGCAAGGTTTAGATAACAATATTAACATGACTAAATGTTTTATTTTTTAAATCTTTACATGAATAAATATTATTCAAATGCCAAAGCAAATATACAGAGGGCAGCAACAACTGATCAAACACCTTTAACCAAGAAAAGATTTGTTTATTGCTTTTTGGTTTTAATATAGCGACTTACAGAATCTGGTCAGTTATCAATAAGCTATGTTCGAAATTCATGGAACTCTTTGCTAACATCTTAGATTCTAAACTAAACTCTATATTGTCAAAACAAGTTCTTAATTTTCATGGGGAGGAGTATCCACATATTCACTATGTACACAGAATATGTAATTGAATCAGTGAATATTTTACTACTCAAGGACTGTATTAGCATTTCATAGGCATAAACTTATTGAATTTTTATTTAAATTATGTACGATGAATTTTACCAAGGTCTGCATTTGAACATATAATATTCTAATTTATCAGTAACCTTTTATATAAAAATTAATTTTGAGAGTATTCCTATATACTTTTAAGAAAAGCTTGATGAAAGGAATCAAAGAAACTCCAAAGGGAGAGAGCATAGTGCAATAGTATATATTCTTTTTGTTTGTTCACACAGCAATATACAATCACTGCTTAAGTTATACTATTACTTTGAAACAAAACGACAAAATGCTGCCCCAATTGAATTTGCGTTTGGTGTTGATTATGTCATTATTAACTTAAATGACATTGAATAAAAGGCTTAGCAAGTGATGTTCATGGTAGTCTGTTAATATCCTAAGTATTCACAAAATTATATATAATGTCGTAGTAATTTAAAGAAGAGAATTGACAAATTATTTACCCTGTATTTTCTAGGTCTCAAACTGATAGTCTAAAATCTATGATTTTAGAATGGAAGTAACAATGAAATCGAATATATATCCTTCATTGCAAATGGATCGAGAATCACTTAACCTTAATATTTCCAAGAATTAGCAAGAGGAACAAAAACTGGCACTCAGAGCTGCCCCAGGGATGTGAAATAGCTTACGAACACTGGACTGGATTCATAGCACATACTTCTTAGAGCTGCTTTTTAAATTCTTTACGTATTGATGCTGGAAGGCAGGACTCCACACTAAAAGCTGTCTCCATTAAACGAAATGATCTTTTGATCTTTTCTTCAGAAATGATAATCTACCTCAGAAACAGAAAACCCACTCCTTGCTCTGCCTGAAAGGACTTTTTATGCTTATTTTTCACTAAAAGTCCTTCCAGACAGTAAGTGCTTATCTTTGTATTTTTTCCTTTCTCAACTTGTTTAAAATGTTTTAACATGGGGAATTATTTGCATATTTTCAATTATGTTTAGAATGATAATTAGCTAATGAGAAAGCAATGATTTTAATATTGCCTTGGGTGTATTTCTTTGAGTTTTTTTTTCTTTTTTAAATTTTAAATTATTTCCTGGGAAATGCCTTCTATGTTATAGTGTCTTTTCACATAAGCTTCCCCAGTGTTGCCCAGTATAAAACACCCTGTAGCTCTCTCTCCTTCTCTTAATCCAGGCTAGAAAGCCAGCAATTCTTTCACAGAAAAATGTGAGTATTTGATCACAGAGTTATGCTATTATGAATTATATTAACATATTTAGTAGGTTAAAGGGATTGACATGTTCCCTTTACCCCTTTTCCTGTTATGTTAATTTGAGCTTCTCTCAGCTAAATCTTATAATTAATATCAGCATTGGAGTGCTTGTTGTCTGAAAATAAGTTGAAATGTGTTTTACAGAATCCTTTACTCCCAGATACCGTTGGAACAAGCATACCCAAGAAAAGTCTATTTTAGGGTGAGATTAAGGTACTTCCTGTTATACCAATCCTTGTAAATGCTTCCAGACCCAGATATTTTTGTTCAGCTTTATTAAGATGCAATTGACATATAACATTTTATAATTTAAGGTGTACAACATAATGATTTGATATATGTATTATTGCAAAATGATTACCACAATGTTTAGTTAATATCCATCACCTCACATAGTTAACGATTTTTTTCTTGTGATGAGAACGCTTAATATCTGCTCTCATAGCACCTTTCAAGTATATAATACAGTATCATGAACTAGAGTCACATGCTGTATATTACATCCCCTGAACTTATTTATCTTATGACTGGAATTTTGTATCCTTTAACCACTTTCATCCGTTTCTCCCAGCTTCCCAGTGCTCTGGCTCTGGCAACCACCAATCTGTTCTCTGTTTCTGACTTTATGTGTTTAGATTCCACGTATAAGTGGGCTCATACAGTGTTTGCCTTTCTCTGTCTGACTTACTTCACTTGGCACTTCAAGATTCATCCATACTGCTGCAAATAGCAAGACTTCCTTCTTTTATACGGCTGAGTATTATCAGACCAAACGATTACAATATAATATAAGACACTTCTCTTTATTTATTATGATGCTACACTTCAAAAATCACATGAATTTGCTAGATAGTAATATGGTTTAATAACTTTACGAGTTATAGCAAATCATAATAAAATACATTTCAAGGCAGTACGTTGCAGACAACAGTAAGGTTGTCTGCAATGTGGACTCTTTTGTTGCGCGGGCTTCTCACTGTTGTGGCCTCTCCCGTTGCGGAGCACAGGCTCTGGACGCACAGGCTCAGAGGCCATGGCTCACGGGCGCAGCTGCTCTGCGGCATGTGGGATGTGGGATCCTCCCGGAGTGGGGCACGAACCCGTGGTTCCTGCGCCGGCAGGCGGACTCTCAACCACTGCGCCACCAGGGAAGCCCATCGTGGACTCTTTTGATTTACAACTTAAGAGTTTTTAATAATCCAGAGCAAGAAAATAAGACTGTGACTAATTTTAGAGTGTTTATTGAAAGCTGAAGATGAAAATAAGTCTTTACAATCAACCAAGAATATATCGATTAAGAAAAACTTCAGAAAATTGTCAGATTTCTCAAGTGTCCCTCTCCAATGTGTGTTAGGTGAATACTTATCCGTGCATACATTTTAACATGGGTTGTTTTGGAAGGACAAAATTGATTATATTTTCTGATTCCATTTTGTAGGTGTAATTTTTAAGTATACCTAACTTTAGATATGACTTGAGTATCTGAAGTAAAGTAACATAGTGGAATAGATTGAGAAATTTAACATATGTTCAGATCCCGTTTTAGAAGCAGACTATAGTTTGAATATTGACAATGGCTGTGATCAAATCAGTTTGAAAGAATCTAGGTTTATTGAAACTATTTATTGAAAATAGCTATAAAAGCAATTTGCAGAAACATGATTATAATCTTTGATACACTTGTTATTTGTCAATAGCTATTTCAGTACCTCAGTGAAAAAGTAATTTTGTTGGCATCATCAGTGTCTTAATTAAATCTTCATGCCTACACAATGCAACGTAAGGAACAATTTTACCTTTCTTATGGAAAAATTGAATTTAGGATCAGGTTCCTAAATTCATGTTTACTTAAATATAAAGACACATTTTTTCCATCAATATTTTTGACAGGTTTGGATTGAATTCAGACTCACAAAATTTTCTGCAGATGTAAGGTTTCCAAAGCTATTGCTTTAGTGAATTTGCACAGTATATTATAAATGTGTTTTTCCCTCCGATTTCTCTTTGTTTTGCCCTATCTACAGACATTCTTTGCACATAAATGTATTTCTTCTGAGTCCAGCTATTATCAGACCAATCCTCTATGAACTTGCTTTTGCTGTTATCAACGACTATGACTGAGTATTTTGTGCTTAAAGCTAAAGATTTATAAGAAGCTTTTATTCAGCTATGTATTTAAATACTCAAAATATCCTCTCTACCAGCCTTTTTATACTTTCCATGATGCAACCATTTTGGCTTTCTCTGAATACTTAGAACAAGATGTATAAATGAACACTGTAATTGAATTTATTCCCAATAAAATTATTTACCTGTAGGATTCTGGAAAAATACAAAAAGAAAAACTGCATTATGATCACAATTTTATTTAAATTTAGTAATTATTTCAATTTAAGCCCACCCAATAATGAGATTAATGAATTAGCAAATTGCAGGTATCAATACTTTTTAATTATCATAAGGTAGAAAGTATGCAGTTGTCTTCAAAAACATAAACTGCAGGGTTTAATAGATGTATTTTTAAATATCTGCACTGCCATTCATTGTTTATGATTTCTGGCAAATTATGTACTGTATCCAAATTTAACCTTATCTAGCTTTGATATTATAATAATTGCCTAAAATATTGTTCTGAGGATTAAACTTATTCTCAGAGTGCTTGAAATGTAATAAACTTTTTTATTAAATGCAAGATTACCATTGAAGATAATCCATATAAAATATGAAGAAGAGTTTAAGACATTTAAACATTTTGCCCTATATTTGTTTTTGCTATACCATTTATATTTTTGTATTATGTTTATCATACATAAATATAATCATATTTTCTTGATGTCCATATTTGTGGGCATCTTGTTTCATGTCAAATGATAAATCAAAATTTGAGAAAATAGAGATAATGAGGTAAATGTTCTGAGAAAATTATAAAATCAACAAAGTAAATAAAAATAAAAAAGATTCTGATCAAATCTTCTGACTCTCCATAAAATTGAGAAAATATCTTCAATAATCCTCACATGGTTTGGGAAAATGGTCAATGAGATAACTGTGCAGGTATATTTTAACTCATTAAACTAAAGTTGTTAGAATAACCACAAGATTTCTTTTACTAATTTTTATGGAAGCTTAAAAATTTAGTATAAATTAAAACTTTGCCAGTATATATTCTAAATGGAAATTTCATAGAAACATTGTAATGTTTTGGACCATCAATGATATTTCTCATAGTTAGAAACAGAAAACATTTCTCTAACTTTATCAAAGTTATAAATGTAATTTATACTTATTTTGCTTGGGTTTTTTTTTTAAGTAAATGAATAGCAAATAGTTCAGATTAATTGGTAACCCTCAATTTAAATCTGTTGATTATATGATTTAGGAATGATATAATAAACAATTATTTTCTGACTTACCATGATGAAACAAGTGGATAATCTTTACACAGGTCTATATCACTCTCTTAACCAAATGCAATAAATATACTATGTTTAAAGAAACAGAGGGGAAAAGAAACTATTTTAATTCATTTAGAGGGAGAACACAATATGATAATTTCTTCATTCTTTCAAAAAATGTTTAATTAGTTCCTAGTAATTCCTGGCAATACAGTAATGAATCAAAAAGAAATTAGGCCTTGCCTTCAATGAGTTTTATTCTAATAATAGAAACAGACATCAACAAAATAATATTACAAGTAAGTGTAAGGATTTAATAAATTTTGTTGATGTATTTTAAGCAATGGAGTGGGAACTCCATTTTTACTTAGTAGTGGAATCTATGATTTTGTTTAGATGAAAGGTCATCCCAGATGTAGTGAAAATATATTTTAATTGAGCAATATTAGATGTGAGTTGACCAAATTTGAATCTACTATGGGAGACAGGTATAGGATAAAATCAATAGGACCAAACTGTGAGTTAAATATATGCATTTAAGGAAAGAAAGGTGTCAATGATGACTTCTGAGGTACTGGTTTATTTAACTGGATGGATGATGATAGCATTTACCAAATCATAAAGTTTGAATTCTTTGAGTTTTAGGTTTCTCTGAGTCTAGAAATCATAGAGATGTCCTAATTGAATATATAAACTGTGAGTCTTGTGAGCAATTGAATCCATGAGCCTGGGTAGAATGACCTAGAGAGACCATAGCGTGATAGAGATGCCCACGGCCAGACCAAACGCTGAGTCACAGTGACTACTAGTGGCCAGCTGATGAAAATATGCTCACCAAATAAGTATCAGCAATATGGCACAGAGAGGTAGGAGGAAAGCCAGGAAAATGTGTTCAGAAACCAGAGGAAGAAAACATTTTAAGAAGTAGGGAGTGATTTCAAGTGTGGCTAAGTAGTCAAATGATGTGAGCACTGAAAACATATCTGCTGGATATTCTGGAGACTATTGTAACCGTAATGAGAACTGGGTTAACGGGCACATCTGAACGACAGACCGGAATGATATGGGGAGAAAATAGAAATCGAGAAAATGAAGACATATCTTCCCCAAGTTTTACTTATGAAGGGAGAGAAAGAAATAAGTAACTAATGCACCAGCGTTGAGTTTTAACTTTTAAAGTTTTTTGGTTAAAACTTGGGTATGTTAAAACCTATAGAATGGATTCAATTTATAGGGAGAGGTTGACCAGAAAAGAGAAAAAGAGAAAGGAAGGGATTGGGAGGAAGGGAAGGAGACAGGGAAAGAGGAAAAGCAACAGACACAGAGCTAGAGAGTGAAACAGTATAAAATTCATAAGAAGGCAGGAGGTATTGAATCCAACAGGTAGATAGAAAATTCATTCTTAGGAGCTGGTGTTAGTAACATCTGTCGAAATCCAGATATTACAGTATCATGGAATCACTGCAAATATTAGCAAAGGCTTTTCTCAAATAATTATGTGGCAACACAATTACAATAAAATTGGTTTAGAAGTTTTGGAGAATTTATCTGTGAACTGACATCATTGTTGACCTTTAATGCATCATTAATACTTGTAAGATATGACAGCAGGTTTTATCTATAGAGATAATTCTCCTCTAAATTTACAATACAGGGCCCTGTATCCTTCAGTCTATCATTCTAATAATATTTCTTACTGCTGGAGTAGAAAGTGGACTCTGTCAAACTATATATTCTGTAGCAAACTCTTGAGTAAAATCATCCAAAACTTGCCAAGAGAGCTTAGGTAGAAATCCAGCCCTGTTATGGCATGTAGCTTCATTCCATTTTGTTTCGTCATTGAAAAATATATGTATTGAGCTACGATTGTATGTAAATCATTGCTTTAGCATTATAAATGCACATCTGGACAAAGTCAACACAGACTGAAGATTACATTCTAACAGGTAAAATAGACATAAAAGGAACGATGACAAGATTCCTTATTTAATTGATTATAACCCTAGAAAGGAGAAGTACAAATGCTATGAGTAGACTACCAGGTTGCCCTGCTGTAGGATGGAGCTTCAGGAAGGCTTCCTGGTCGATGTTGTTAAACTACAATTGAGGTGGCATTTCAGTAACAGGAAATACATTCTGTCTATGTTCTGGGGCCAGGAAGGAATAAAGCACATTAACAGAGGGAATGGGTGGATTTTATTTATATATGAGGAGATAGTGTTTCTGCATTCAGAAACAGCATTTCTTATTTGTTATACTATGCTGATGTCGCACAGCTAGATGGTAGAATGTAGTATATGTTCAACATCTGTTGAGTTCCCACTACATAATCAACATTATACAATCCATGATTCTTCCCACCGTAGGAAATTTTATGAGAACCAGAAAATATTGTCCCATTCTGGAAGCTGGTATTTCTAAAGAGTCACTTGGCCAGGCTTGTTGATACAGACTGTTCAACATGCACAACCACTCTCAACTTTGAACCAAGACCTAATCCGGCAAAACTGCAGGAATTATGGGAAGTCCTCCCTCAAGAAGGTTCATTGGCAGCAAATGGAGGGACATTAGAAGAGCACTGACAGCAGAGATAAACATGCCATCTAAGAGCCAGTGCCTGGAAGTAAGATTTGGGATTCGGTGCTCAGAAAAGTAAGAGCCAGCTTCTCAATGGATGAGTTGTATGGGCATGATTTTGCTGATCATGTTTATTCTTTTATTATTATTTCTTTCTTTCTTTGGCCGCACAGCATGTGGGATCTTAGTTCCCTGACCAGGGATCGAACCCGTACCCACTGCATAGGAAGCACAAAGTCTTAACCACTGGACCACCAGGGAAGTCCCTTGGTGGTAGTATTGAATGTGGCAGGATTTGTGTAGCTCTGACTGGTTAAATTCTTCCCTTTTGAAGAGTTCCTGAGTTTGATTCTCCAGACTTTTTCGCTAATTTAGTTATCTAATTAGTTATCTAAACTTTTATCTAATCCCTTTTCTGCTTCACTAGGCCATGATAGGTTTCTATTATTCGGGACTAAAAGATTAATCTGGGAATCACTACCAGGAAAGGAAAATAGAGGGGCTATGAGAAAGTGGTGGGGAAGTTTGGGAGTGGTTATCTGGCTTAGTTGGGGCTACGTGGAAAATCCACTTACTGCTAAGGAATCTGTCAGCCATGACATGAAGTGGAAAATGATTAATTCCTTTTTCACCTATTGTCACCTGGAATGAAGCTCTCGTTGAGAATTAAGCTTTAAATATTAGAATGGCTGATACCCTGAAGAGCAAGCAAAACACAGTAACTTGAGTTGGATTAGCTATTGTTAATAGTACTGTACATCATTAAAGAATGGAAGAGGAAATGAATATCCTTAAAGGCATTTTGTCCTAATAGTCAAGATATAGCCTGGAAACTGACAGACTTTCCTCTTCATTGTTACAAAAAGAGTGGGGCCCTGAAAACTAACAGAGAGGGTACAAGGACTCGAAATTAAACAAAACAAAACAAAACAAACCACCAACGCCCACTGAACTTCCTTTGTCCCTTTTATTAAGAGGAAGTTCTTTTCTTGCTTGAAGAGTATGTAACTTGGGCCAAAAGCTAACTTGGAAAGGAAGCAGTGCTAATAGATAATCCTTACTGAGGATGGGTTGTCTTGTAAGGTGAACCTAGCTCTCCTCCTTCACTAATAACTGTTTCTCTCTATATCTATACCTACTAATGTGAGCTGTACCCCAGCCTGTGTATGTGGGGAGGATGGTGATGAGAAATGATTCGAAAATGAAACCAGGAAGGAGAAGACTGCTCAAAAAATATTAACAGTTAACTAACGTACAGTCATAAAAAAAATCTTGCCTGGGCTTCCCTGCTGGCGCAGTGGTTGAGAGTCCGCCTGCCGATGCAGGGCACACGGGTTCGTGCCCCGGTCCGGGAAGATCCCACATGCCGCGGAGCGGCTGGGCCCGTGAGCCATGGCTGCTGAGCCTGCGCGTCCCGGAGCCTGTGCTCGGCAACGGGAGAGGCCACAGCAGTGAGAGGCCTACGTACCACAAAAAAAAAAAAAAAAAAAAAAAAAAAAAAAAAAAAAATCTTGGTACTAAGGATATGAATGAATTCTGAGAATTCTGAGAGGTGGGAGGAAAGCATATACTTTTAGAAATGGCTAAGTCTTCAGTCCTTGGTGGACTAAGTTATATGATGCTCTGAGGTCATAAGTTGCTTATTGAATGTGAGAAGGAATAACCCAGAAAGTTCAGAAAAGAAGTTGGGGTTAATTTTGCTTTTTGGTTTTTTGGATTCTACATATTTATTATTGCTCATCATATTATCTATTACTTTCTTTTTTTAACATCTTTATTGGAGTATAATTGCTTTACATTGTTGTGTTAGTTTCTGCTGTATAACAAGGTGAATCAGCTATACATATACATATATCCCCATATCCCCTCCCTTTTGCGTCTCCCTCCCACCCTCCCTATCCCACCCCCCTTTTTTTTTCCCCCCTTTGAGGAATATTTATCATGTACAACTTGTCCAACTAGCTCTTAAGTGCTGGGAAATATATCCAAAGATCTCTTGAGGTCAATTTGCTAAATATTAAATTTGCTGAAGCCAGTGAGACACCTAACCAATTCTGAATATATTAGTTTCCTTCAGCTATCCATTTTCATTTATTAGTTGAATAGCACTGGATTGTCAACATGTGTACATGGCCACTAGCAATACAAAAATGAAGCAACCAAGAAACAAGAAGTAAAACATTCTGAAGATTGGGGACCTGGTAATGGGGCCTAGGAAATACCTCTTCCTGTGCCACTGAGCTTTGACATGGAAAGCCAAGGAAGTAAAGAATTTTATATTCAAACTTAGCTTTCCAGGTTGTTATGAGAGCATATTTGTCAAGAAGATAGGTCATATGTCATCTAACTTGACTTGTCACTTCTAACTATTTAGACCTATAGCATATGGACCTTTATTTGTATTCTTGCCATGGGCAAGACAAGTATGTGTCTACCATTCTTCTGTCAGGGCCACCATCTGTGGGCATTCACCACATCATGATAGCATACACAGCATTACTTCTAAGCAATACATTTATTTTTAAAGTAAAAAGTACTTTACTTTAAAGTACTGATACCCACTGACTTAGCGGTCATACTGTATTCCCCTTTACTTAGAAGTAGAATGAAGAACAATCAGAGTGGTTATATTTCACAAAGTTACAGCGAAAATGTGGAAATAACATATAGTAATGTCATGAAGAATGAGAAATACCATAAACTAGCAGCAAATTATGGGCGCTATTTTTCCCACAGACAAAATATAGGGTACCTTAAAACAAGCTGAAATTCCTAACCCATTAGGAGAGAAAGACTGACAGAAAGACAAACAAATGCTAGCTAGCTAGTTAGCTCCTAGATAACCTTGAAAGAAATTTAATTGGCTATTAGTCATTTTAATGTACAAATATTATTTGAGTCCCAATTAAAAATTAAACTCAGATAAACAAACAAAAACCACAAATAACAACAATGACACACACACAAAATTGGAAAATTTAATGCCATTTGGTTATTTGAAGATACGGAGCTATGATAAAACTTTAACCATGGAAAGAATCCTTATATCTTATAGAAATTTTATATTTATGGCTGCCTTTCTCTGGAAACACAACCATCATTCCATTTAACATTACACGAGGCTGCCTACTAGAAAGTTCAGGCTCCTCATTCCAGTAAGTTAACAGGTAGATAATGAGGTTACTATTTTGGTAAGGGATGATTTCACACACATAAAATTAGAATTTCTTTCTATTTTGTTTATCTTCTGCTTTAGATAGGTCACTTAGTGAAAGTATTTCCTTGCTAAGAATGAGGATGTCTTATCTGTTAAAGTCTATGGCGTGAGGATGGGAAGTTCAAAATGTTCAAGTCAGTCATTCACAGTGATGGAGAGGGGAAAAAAAATCCCACTTCTATCCTCTGACTTATAAAATTCATGTATTCCAAGAGGACAGTGTGTTGCAATCATTCAAGTCAGTATGCCCGTCTGTCATCTTAACTAAACCTTCCAAATATTATTCCACACTTTTTTAAAAAATCTGATGATGGGTTATATGGTAAGACTTAAGAATTGCATAGTCAGGAGCTCATTAACTGCAATTCTTTGGGCTCTAAAAATAGTTCTTCAATATGTGGTGATATTGTGTGGGGTAACATCTCAATAGAAGAGGCATTCTGTAAGCCCTTGGATGTGGAGCTAGCTGAGGCAAACCCATAGTCATTGTATATATCTATTACAATAAAGACAATTTGCTGCCCCCTTTGTGGTGAAAGGGGTCCAATATAACTTACTGCTATTAGGATATGATGCAGTCTTCTCTAGAAATAGTAGTTCTGAGTCAAAATTCTCAGTCAGTCTCTGCTGCTGGCCGCTAGTAACTAGGATTCAGTGAATATCTGTAACTTAGTCTTTCTCTAAGTGGATGTCCAAGGGTCATGTTCCGGGATCTTCCCATTTGGATGAATTCCTTCATTTCTGTCCTTTATGCCTATAAGTGGAGTTATTATGCAGTAGCAGTCTTTTTTTTTTCTTGGCCTTTATTTTATTTTATTAAATGTTTGAATCACTACATTTTTAAAAAAAATATTGCTGAATGCTTACAATGACAATTTTGCATTTCTCCATATACTTTATCATATACGGATATCATATCTTTTCTAAATTTCTTAAATCTATATTTAAGATACAATTGTAAAATAAGAATCCCAAGGAAAACAAAAGTTAAACCTCAAAATTATTTTTCATCCATTACTGTTTAAGCTGCTAATTTTTGCCCATTAAAACTCCTTTTTTTTCACTTATTTAAAAAGCCACATACTAGTATCATTTTCATTTAAAAAGTCACTCTTTAATACATAACTTTCAGCATACGGTTATTTGTGAATATAATTTTGCAAAAAGCAGCAGTCTTTTTGAAGACTGAAAACTTGAAACTTGACCTGAATCTTTTTTAGTCAGTTTTTGGATGTAAACTGACTAAATCTGAAAACTTGACCTGAATCTTTTTCTTCTCCATCAACAAAGAAATCCCCCTGTTAAGTCATGGGTACAAGAAGAGGCATCGGCACAATGGAGGTATGTTATGTGGGGTCTGGGCCACCTGCTCATGCAATTTATTCATGACTTCCGGCCTTACTCAAGACCTATCCTGGAGAGATCACTTCCGTTGTAAAATGGATTTTGGCTGCTTCCTCCTGATTTTATGCCTCACAGGTTCTTAAGGCCTCCAGCTCATTACTGGAAGCTAGGTTTGTACAGTCGCATGTTGTTTCATGATCTGATGCTCATTCTCTGAAAGGACCCAGTAGAATATCGTACACTGACTTCCAAATAGAAAGTAGTTCCCTCCTGTGACAGGATGGTATATATTCAAAAAGAACAAGTCTTCTTCATGTTCCTTTTGATTTCTTGCCTTTTATTCCTGGTCAGAGTTATTCTCATGTTGTTAATCCACACTTCCTTGTTGTTTCACTAGCCCGTACAGACTGCCACTGGGAAAGTCACAAACTCTGTGGGTTAATTTGGGACAGCTTTGTGCACTAGAGTTCCTAAGGATCCCACCTGTGAATGGGTAGTGGTGACACCTAGGAAAACCTGTTGCAGTAGTAAAAAATCATTGCAGCACTATTTACAATAGCTAGGTCATGGAAGCAACCTAAATGCCCATCGACAGAAGAATGGATAAAGAAGATGTGGTACATATATACTATGGAATATTACTCAGCCATAAAAAGGAACGATATTGGGTCATTTGTAGAGGCATGGATGGACCTAGAGACTGTCATACAGAGTGAAGTAAGTCAGAAAGGGAAAAGCAAATATCATATATTAATGCATATATGTGGAATGTAGAAAAATGGTACAGATGAACCGGTTGCAAGGCAGAAATAGAGACACAGATGTAGAGAACAAACATATGGACACCAAGGGGGGAACGTGGTAGAGAGTGGTGGTGGGATGAATTGGGAGGTTGGGATTGACATATATACACTAATATGTATAAAATAGATAACTAATAAGAACCTGCTGTAGTAAAAAAAAAAACTAGGAAACAAAGTAGGTCACTAGACTCTTCACTTAGCGAGCAGCCAGGGCCCGAAAAACAAATGAACCCAAGGGATTTCTGAGAGGCCCAGAAATTAGGTCCTCTATAGCAGAAATCTGATAAACAAAAACAGACCCAGCCAGAATTGTTAGTGTTCAGCAATGTTTGGAATAGAGAGTGCAATTAAAAACTAGGTTTACTTGAGCCTGTGATTATTAATTTTACGTGTCAAGTTGATCATGCCACAGGGTACCCAGATATTTGCCCAAACATTATTCTGGACGTTTCTGTGAGGGTGTTTTTTGGATGAGATTAACATTTAAATCAGTAGACTGAATAGAGCAAATTTTCCTCTCTAAAGTATGGGGGCTCCTTCAATCAGTTCAAGGCCTGGATAGGACAAAAGTCTGACTGTCTCCTGAGTATGAGAGAATTCTTCTGCATGATGGCCTCCAAACAGAAATTCAGCTCTTCCTGCTTCCACAATAGCTTATGGTTTTTGGACTCAAACTGAGACACTGGCTTTATAGATTTTAGACTTGTTAGCCTCCACTCCATAATCATGCACAATGATTATGAGACAATTCCTTATAAAAAAGTTTCTTCCTTCCTTCCTTCCTTCCTTCCTTTCTTCCTTCCTTCCTCCCTTCCTTCCTTCCTCCCTTCCTCTCTCTCTCTCTCTCTCTCTCTTTCTCTCTCTCTCTCTCTCTCTCTCTTTCTCTCTCTCTCTCTCTCTCTTTCGTCTGTCTATCGCCTATGTGTTCTGTTTCTCTAGAAAACCCTAATACACACTGACACCGCTGGTAGAAAAATAAAATTAATTATCTTTATGATTAGATCCAAAAACTGACTAAATTCAACTGTACCTCGTATTGATCTAAACAAACAGATGTATATGCATACTAGTAATTTTTTAAAACCATTTGCTTTCAAAATCAAATTATTAATGTAAAAGTACTTGCACATAAGAAGTGAACTGGAATCTTTAAAGTCTTGCAAACCTGTTGATTCTGAGTGCCTAAAAAACAAAAGTTTGTATTTTGCATATTGTTGAATCTGTAAGAGAAAGCACCATATCTGGAGCATAGATTTGTTTTAAACAAATGGTTTAATTAAATTCCAAAAGTCAGGAAATCTGTTAAAGTGAGTTGACGTTACTGAAAAGTTATCCAAATATCGTGATTTGGGTGGTTTCAAATTAAAGAAAAATGTAAGACATTTATATAGTTTCAGGGAAAAAAAAGTAACAGTGTCAAGCTACTTCATTCATTCATTTAATTTATTTATACATTCAATTATTCATATACAGCCTTTCTGGCATTGTTCTAGGCGTAGTGTTACAGCATATTTAGAACATAGTTTCTGTCCTCTTCAGCTTGTATTCTCCTATCAATCTTCTAGTAGTAATCGCTGCGTGAACATGTGAATATATAAGTGGATGTGAAAGGTAAGTTGCAATTGGGAATAAATGGAAACTAAATATAGGCATCTGTGTAAATCACATATCAAGCAGAAGGTTTTGGAAGAGAAGAGCTATTTAAGGATCTTATGTATACATACAGAACTGGGGGATATAAAACCAGAACTTCTTTCCCAAAACAAATAAGTGAAACATAGCAGAAACTGTCTTGGCAGTCAATAATTCTAAAGTAAAAATGGAAGAGATTTTAATTTTTTCCTACCTTGTTTTAAAAATGTATACTTAAATATGTATTTTAGGGAGTTAACACTGAAATATTTATCCTCATCCTGTTGCAAAACACTTCGGTTTGTAGCAGTAGTTTCTAAAATTTATTTGAGGTACTATTAAAAGGATGAACAAATGCCACTTTCAGAATTTTGAAGTACATTTCAGAGATATGTGTTCATCTGTTTTAAAAGTTGTTTCAGTTCTACTAGTTATCTTATTACCTAATAATTTAATATAATATGTATCAATTGGATGTCTTATTCCAACTGTTTTCTTATAGACCTGTTTTATGAGTACGTTTTATCTGTTAATGAATAATTCTGTATACTGAAGGACAAAATTCACTTTTCTTTGCACAGTTTTCTATTGTAACTTTTTTTTTTAACTTTCCATTTAAATTGGTGCCATTGTCTAACTTTTTTCAAGTCTAAAAAAATAATGTTATTGTATAAGGAAATATTCCTTCATCAAATAAATATTTTTCATAATGTCAGTCTCAATTGCATTTGAAGTTCTCAAACTTTTGTTGTCTTTATTTATTTATTATTACATATTTTTAGTAAAACAGATAGACACCTGACTTAGTGGGGCAAAATCTATTGTTCAATTTCTTAAAAAAAGAATTAATATAAAAGTGACCATTTATGAAGAAAATCTTTCAACCTCTTTTTTAAATTGTAAATACTACTTTCCATAAAACCTCAAGAAATTTTTTTTTAATAGGATCTTTTTTTTTTTTTAGATGTTGTGGGTAGGAGTTTATTAATTTATTTATTATTTTTGGCTGTGTTGGGTCTTCGTTTCTGTGTGAGGGCTTTCTCTAGTTGTGGCAAGCGGGGGCCACTCTTCATCGCGGTGCGCGGGCCTCTCACTATCATGGCCTCTCTGGTCGCAGAGCACAGGCTCCAGACGCGCAGACTCAGTAGTTGTGGCTCACGGGCCTAGTTGCTCTGCGGCATGTGGGATCTTCCCAGACCAGGGCTCGAACCCGTGTCCCCTGCATTAGCAGGCAGATTCTCAACCACTGTGCCACCAGGGAAGCCCCTCAAGAAATTTTAAAATGGTGAAAGAAACACAATGAAGGAGAATGAAGAAAACTAGAAATGGGATATATTTCCAGCAATGCAGAGAACCGATGTGTAGGACAGGAATAGATATATAGGATTACACATACGGAAACATAGATGGAGGATAATAAAGAGAACATGGGAAAATAGAGGGACAATCAAGGGAGGAAAGAGGAGGACCCAGCGAGTCCTAGCCTGAGAAAGAGTATAGCACAGACCTCGCAGCCAAATCAACTGGGTTTAATCCTAACTCTGCCTCTTTAACTTCATGATGTTTAAATGAGTTAGTATCTGTAAAGACCTTAGAAGAGGGAATGGCAAGCTCTGGCCTGTGCACCAGATCTAGTCTGCTACTTTTGTAAATAAAGTTTTATTTAAACACAGCCACACATTTTTACTTATTGCCTATGGATGCTTTCAAACTACAACTTTTAAACTAGATATTTCTGTCTTCAGACCTATACTTACTTTTGCCTTAAAATCACAGATAGATTCTAATGATTCTAATAGCAGACAAATTTTCTATATTCATTACATCCTCCCTCCTGTCTAATGTACAGAAACCACTTCAGAAGAAAGGAACACTGGTTTGGTAGCACAGGTTCAACTATTTACCATCATCAGCGTTCTCTTGATGAATCCAAGACAGAAAATCATGCATGCAGGTCTCAGTAGTAATATTAAATTCAGCAACACATTAATCTTCTGTGTGCTTTCAAAGTCAAAATCGTAATGCATTTTTTTTAACCTTGCCCTGTAGTCTAGAAATACTGTCAATACTAACAAATGTTTGAAATGTTACCATATATAATCTAACGATAGCAGAGCAGGAAAAGATTTTCCTTGAAATTTACTTATAAGTGAAATTATGTTATTATTGAACTTAATGGAAAAAAGTGCCTAACAAAGGAAATGCTTTAATAGTATTTTAGATATGATGTCAATGAATACTAGTAGTGTTGGACAGAACTATAGTAATTATAATAGTTAATATTTTATTGAACATTTACTTTGTGTTAACCGATTATAAATGAATTACTTATTTTATACTCCTATATTATTATTATTATTTATATATATATATATATATATATATATATTTTTTTTTTTTTTTTTTGCGGTACGCAGTGTTACTGTACTCTCACTGTTGTGGCCTCTCCTGTTGCGGAGCACAGGCTCCAGACGCGCAGACTCAGTGGCCATGGCTCACGAGCCTAGCCGCTTCGCAGCATGTGGGATCTTCCTGGACCGGGGCACGAACCCACATCCCCTGAATCGGCAGGCGGACTCTCAATCACTGCGCCACCAGGGAAGCCCACTCCTGTATTATTTTGAAATAGGTTCTGGGACTTCCCTGGTGGCACAGTGGTTAAGAATCCACCTGCCAATGCAGGGAACATGGGTTCGATCCCTGGTCCGGGAAGATCCCACATGCTGCGGAGCAACTAAGCCCGTTAGCCACAACTACTGAGCCTGCATGCCACAACAACTGAAGTCCATGCGCCTAGATCCCGTGCTCTGCAACAAGAGAAGCCACCACAATGAGAACCCACGCACCGCAATGAAGAGTAGCCCCCACTCGCCGCAACTAGACAAAGCCCGTGCACAGCAACGAAAACCCAACGCAGCCAAAAATAAATAAATAAATAAAAATTTAAAAAAAGAAATAGGTTATTATTATTATACAAATTATACAGATTATTATACAGATTATACAATGGGGACCTAAGACTTAGAGAGATTATGCAAATTTTCCAGAAACATATAGCTGGAAAGTTAAAGAACCAGAACTGGATATACGTTTATTAGACCCCAGGGTGCGAACATCATTGTGCTGTATTGCTTTTCCAGAACAACCAAGGCACTTTCTTCCATCTTTCTTCTAAAACACCTATTATTTAATACTTGTTCACTATGTGAAAAAATCCTTATCTCATTTAGACAGCTAAGTTAAAAATATCTCAGAGTTAAACTCTTCATAAGTGTAGTGAGCTTTGCTACAAATAATACAATAGTAATTTTATACTTCTAAAATTTTTTATTGAATATGAATTCATAAAAATGTATGTAAGGCGTAAAGGATTATGATATTGTAAAACCTATCCACTCCAAATCCAGGCACTATATGTGCCTTTGAAGAATCCTGCCCTGAATAGATGTATCCAATCTCTCCTATTATCTCTATGTACAAAGGTAACCATTGGCCCAACTTTATTTAGATAGATATAAATAGAATAGAAGAATAAGAAATATACATATCTTTTCCAGGAAGAGTATATATAGATATAATTCTCTTTCTCTCTCTCTCTCTGTCTGTCTGTCTCTCTCTCTCTCTCTCTCTCTCTCTCTATATATATATATATATATATATACACACACACACATATATATATATATATATCTTTAGATAAATAGATAGATACATGTGTAGATTTAGTTTTTAACCTAAATATTGTAGAATTAAAATTCCACTTCTTTTCATGATGAAAACTAGAGTTATTCTCTCACCATAAACAGACATTGGCAAAACATGTGAACCAATGGTTTTCAAATATTTGTCAACACATGCAGGGCTGTGACCCTCTGAGGAAAGACAAACAAATGAGGCACCACTGTGGTCTCAGGCTAGAAGAAATTTCTGGACATTAGTGTAGGGAATGGAGACCTAACTAGATTGTGGCCATTTTCCTGAGTGGAAGAGTCAGAAATTTAAGTTCTGGGATGCTGAGGCAGATGGACTTGCGAGACTTAGAACACCCTTTGACTGCCACCCCTTGATGTATGAATATGTCCCATAAACTTTTCTAGGTTTGAAACTTTTGATAAGCTCTTCATATGTAAGTGGGAATTTCAGTTTTAATTGCACTACCAACAAAGTATGTGGCAAGCAGTAGTCATCAGCACTTCAAATGAAAGTTGAATAAACCTTTCAGTGTATGTCCAGTATAAACAGCTAAACTGATGAAGACTTGAATAGTAAAGGATGTATTGATATTATGTACTTTGTAAGCAAGGCCAAACTACATATGTGCAATAAAAACAATTAGCCTACTTTTCTGCCAAATGCCTCTGATTTGCTTAAAAGAGGCATCTTCGTCTTCGAATCAGCTACATATTTTTAAAAAACAAATATCAAATAAATTAAAAAGTTTCAATTTCTTACAATAATACAATTAATGTCCAGCCAGTGTTGATATATGTCTAAGATTAAAAATTTTATACCCAAAGGTACAGAAAACTCCACTTTATTCAGATCTTTGATTGTTGAATGAAGTTCTAGATTACGTATGTGTTCACATAAAGAATATAAGCTCCACAACATTGTATCTTATTCACCAAAATTATATACCTAGTATTGTGTTTGTAACCTTTCATAAACTGATACAGTTTTGCTTCTCTCTCTCTCTCTGTGTCTCTCTGTCTCTCTCACACTCACTCACTAGATACAGAAATATATTAGTAGAGAAACATAATGGACTATTTTAAAGTGAACATTTGCACAGGAACATGATTAATGAGGTAACACAGTTGTGGTTGCACTGACCAATGAGCAAAAACCCTTGCAAATTCATTGTATTGATCCATCTTAATTGTCCTAAATGTACCAATAATTCTGAAGCATTTACTCATATACTACATTGCTGTTTAACTTGAGATTTTCAATACTAAGTAATTAAAACAATAAATATTTTAATTTTATATACCTTAACAATATTGCTCATTTAAATTTTTATAGTTGATAAAATATGTTGATGAAATTGTGGAAACAATAGTTTGGCCTAAATTTTTACATCATAAAATTCAGATATTTAATCAATAATATTATCTACTGTTCAATTGTATAAGTTTGTTTGATAGTATTTATACTATAGGGAAATTGGCAGCCAGCATTTTAATAGAGATTCCAAATTTTTAGGCAAATAAGTCAACAGTTGTATCATTATCTATCAATGAGATATTAAACATGGAACGAAAACTAAAAATAATGACCTTTTAGTGATGTTTTATATAGCCCATATGGATTCAGTCATCAACATTCATGTTGCAACAGAGCTATAGAAGTCAAGTGATTAAAATAAGAGATGAAAATCACTTCCCAGGTACTTACATTGTTCTTATTCTTCTTTAATATTTACTTAGCTAGAGATAAACTTTTCCCCCCTTTCTCCATCATCACTTTATAGAATTCATCATTTTAAAAAATTTATTATTTCTACTAATTAATGAAGTGTTTCGTGTTTTGGTAATTATTATTTAAGTCTTTTTTTCTAAGTCTTTTTATACCCCAAGAGCTTATATAAAGCTTTAATTTTATTTTTTATTTATTTATTTTTTTTTTTGCGGTACGCGGGCCTCTCACTGTTGTGGCCTCTCCCGCTGCGGAGCACAGGCTCCGGACGCGCAGGCTCAGCGGCCATGGCCCACGGGCCCAGCCGCTCCGCGGCATGTGGGATCTTCCCGGACTGGGGCACGAACCCGCGTCCCCTGCATCGGCAGGCGGACTCCCAAGCACTGCGCCACCAGGGAAGCCCTAAAGCTTTAATTTTAGATGTGTTCATTCTAGTACTGCGGGAGTAATATTCATGCAATTCACAGAATATTGAACTATGGCCACCCTGTTTTTATGTGCCAAAGATGAACCTGGCAACTTCATTAAATAGCAGTGTTTTTACTGTAATTATGTGAATAACTT
Organism: Leucopleurus acutus; assembly: GCF_964270905.1. NCBI lineage: Eukaryota > Metazoa > Chordata > Mammalia > Artiodactyla > Delphinidae > Leucopleurus > Leucopleurus acutus. The sequence continues at coordinate 11,580,165 of NC_139146.1, forward strand.
AATAAAAGTTAAGATAAACACATAAAACAAATAGAGAACCACCATAAGAATACAAATCCTGAGTTTTAAAAAATATACGATCTGGAATATTGTGTTCAATAGTTGCCGTTCCATATAGCCAAGACATATTAAAGTAAAAATGAAGCTGGAATAGGTTGTGTAGAAGAAAATTTCTCATGCCTTAAATAAGATTATTCCAAATAAAATATTTTGCAACACTTGACTCAACTGTTTTCTTTCAATAGAAATGGGTTTTAGTACATAAAAATGACAGAAATTCATAATATTCAGCCTGTGAAAACTGAGTAAAAGACCAAAAGCATAAATAAGAGAAAAAAACCCATCATTTCACATGAAGAGGATTTAAGTATATGAACAGGGATCGAGAAAGCACTTTCTCATGTACCAGAATATGTCTTTTATTTAGTTAGCCATGACCCAAATTATTTTATTTCCTCCTAATTACAACTTTGTCTAAACAACACACTTTAATTTTCAATTGGCTTATTCTCATGCTTTTGTTTCTGATCTTTCAAACGGATCTTCTCATACACATGTGATAGTTTGATTAAGAGAAACATCATAAACAGCTGTATTCAGCAGGTCCTGAAAAAATTATGCTATTAAACAGATAACTTGAAAAGACTAAACGGAACCACTAACAATGAGGTACTGGAAGTCAGCCAGTCTGCAGGCATTAAAAGGATGGTTTTAGTTCACTAGCCTGCTAGGCTGAAGATTCATGGAGAGTAAGTACAAATAAAACCCCAGAGCATTTCTGTAAGACATTGTATTCAAAAGGTGAAATGAGGGTAACTATAAAGAAAGAACGTGTAAGCACTTAAAATGTATGTTGAGTTATGACCTCTAGCAATATGACACTGCCCCAAACTTCTTGGCAAGAATAGTGGCATGCAAAATTACCAAGATGTAAAAATAGAAAAAGGATTGCTCATGTTGGACAAAGACATTAAAAACTATCAAGTACTTTAATAAACAAAATTCACAAACAATGCTAAAGAAAGAGTGGCTTTGCCTACCAAACACAATATATTTATATATGGAGAGATTGAGCTTGTCTCGGTCTTTTCTTTCTTAATCACTTAACAAAGGTTCTTTTAAAAAAAAATAATGTATTCACTACCAGCCAGTCGTTGAGCAAGAAAAAAAATATAATTTGTTTACATATTTCAATTGATTCTTATCATGTTTCTTGATAATATTTATAAAATATATAATATGTTTATACATAGAAGTATATATGTATATATATACACACATCTGTTTATAGTCAAAATATAACATGGATTAAATGTACTTTAACATGTACAACTTTACTCAAATATGATTAGGAGAGATAAAAAACATCTTGATACATTTAATAAAATACACTTAGTGTCAAGCATGGTATTTGTTTAAAATTAAAGTAGGTTGAGTACATGTTTATATTAGGAATCCAACCATAGGGCAGATGTTGAGTTATGAAGAAGTAGACAACAGGATAAAAGCAGTGTGGCTTTTGTGGAATAAGGGAAGAGAAATCAGTCACATAAGGCAAGGAAGCACCCCTCACCCAGAAAAGGAAAGTTTAGTTAAATAGACTAGAACCAATACCCTCTAAGATAAGGAAGCCCAGTTTTATTTCTGGTAAACGTTAGTCCTGAGATTTTCTGGAGTGAAAAGTATGGTCTCAAGCAGTGCACAGAGAATATATGTGAAAAATACTTAAATCAGAAAAGTGCATAGCTATCACTATGTGATATGTGTCCACAGGTAGAATGGCCTGATTCTGGGACTTCTTGTCTGGATTAGATTCCATCTCTTGCGCAGGAGGAAGCTCAAGTTAGAGGATGTTGCAAAGGTAAGACAGAAGCCTCAACCAAATACCAAGTACAGCAACTTTTACTTTTTTATGCTCAATCTCCAATATGCTCTCTTAAAAGGCTGTGTATCCTGTAAATTACCATCCCTGTGTTTTGTTAGTTTCACTTAAGTGGCATTGCATGGCCTGCATGGTATATCATAAAGACTTTTTTTGTGTATTTCTATATCTCCATTGCCAGCATTGTCATTGTCTGGGAGAACATGGGAAAGGATCTTAGAAAATGTAGCACGATGGGACAAACAGTCTGGAAAGAATAAAGACATTCTCAAGCCCCTCCCAGCTCTGGTATAAACAGCATATCATTATTTCCAGTAGGCCTTGATTATATTCATAGGAGTTTTGAGGGTGTGTAGGCCTTTTAAAAGCTACTGAAGAGTTAGGAAAAGGTTTGCTTGTATCAAATAAAAGTGGGCATGATGCAACCAACTAGGAATCAGAGGAACGGGGCAAAAACTCCTGGAGTTCTCACATACATAGAGTTGCACAGAATCAGGTCCCTTACAGCGGTTTTATCATGTCCCACCCATGTGTGTAAGCCTCTTGACTTCAAGCTACATTGATCATAGAATTCTTTAGAGAAAAAAATATATGTAGATTAGCTGTGGAAACTATTTCAACCAAGACGTGGACAGACATATTGGCAGCTGTCTTATCCAATTCCACCCCATTTTTCATCTGACAGGCCAGCAAAACAGGGAAGATGGAGGCAAAGGAGATTTGCAAGCAGACTGCTGTGGGCCAGGAAGCTCTGTCCAAGCCAGGAGAGGCGTTTCAACTGATTAAAGATGAAGGATAACTGTAACATGGTAAGTGACTGAGGTTTTAGTAATCATATTAGATTCTATTTATTGGAAAGATGGGAAATAGCATTGATTATTAATCAGCACATTACCTTTTGTCATTCTATTTTCCAATATCAACCCAGTTCAAGACTTTGGGAGATTTGAAACAGAAATTTGATTTGGGTTAACTATAAAATATGAAGACTTTTTATTTGCACAAAGCTGGAAAGTTTTCCCATTACACTGGAAATGCACATCATCCAGGTCATTGATTTAACACATATGGCATACTTCATAATAATCAGATTAAATAGCTTAAATATTGTCTTGTTCATAGCTCCCCAAAAGCACTTCCTAGAAATTGAGCTTCAAGGAACGAGTTGTGCTGAAGTCTGGTTCTTACTATGTTGAACGCGGTCAAGCACACTCTTTTATTGCGGCAATGCTTCTCATAATGGCGGTGTGAATGATTCATCTCCAGGATGGTCCTAGACTGGATCCCAAAACAAAACATAATTTTTGAAAGACTATTATGCATGCCAGTGTTTGCCATGAATAGACTTCTAGAAATTCTTATTTATCCCTATCCTTAATTTTGCAGCTGAAGAAACAGATAAGATGAAAATGAAATGATTAGCTAAAATTGAACAGATAAATACTAAACAGAGGCAATCCAGCTCTCCTTATGCCACACTATTGACCATACTAGAATTCTTACGTTTGCTCCCTGAATTTACCATGCTGCGCCAGGTATAAACTGGGATTCTATTTTAACCAAGTTTTTCATGGAATCAATCTTCTTACCTTTTTAAAATCTTTAATTAGACTTACACAGTATCAGATTCCTTGATGTCATGAGTAGCAATGAGACAGAAACAAACATATTGACAAATTCCCTAATCGTTGACACTGCCACTTAAAGGTAAGTTACCAAACTTTTCTACTGTCCCACTTCTATCACACCTGCCTCTAGATAAATGAGGTTAATGTGCATGTATACTGTTTGATACAGAAACTGATTTCAAAAAAGGATAAGTGAATAGTAATACAGCACAGTCAATACTACTTCACAGAATATAGATTGACCTAAAGTGATCAGCATACTGATGATCCTCTAAAATGTCAGAATTAATAGAATTTGAATTACAGGTGTAATAAATAAAGTTTGTAATAAATGACTATAAAGAAGACATAATGATTACTTTTTGAACAATTAATCCATCATTTATTTAAATTTGTTTTTACTAAGAACCTATTATGTGCCAGTCTAGGTGCTGAAGATATTATGCTTAAGAAAATAGTGCCTCTCCTTAAGTTATTTTTAGATAAGTTGAACCTATGTCCTGTTTTCCCAAGAACCTACATATTTATTGCTTTTTTATAGAATTTTAAAATTAATTAATTAGTTGATTGACTAACTTTTGGCTGTGTTAGTTCTTCGTTGCTGCGCGTGGGCTTTCTCTAGTTGCACCGAGCAGGGGCTACTCTTCATTGTGGTGCGCAGGCTTCTCATTGCAGTGGCTTCTTTTGTTGTGGAGCACAGGCTCTAGGCACGCGTGCTTCAGTAGTTGTGGCACGTGGGCTCAGTAGTTGTGGCTTGCGGGCTCTAGAGCGCAGGCTCTGTAGTTGTGGCGCACGGCCTCAGTTGCTCCACGGCACATGGGATCTTCCCGGACCAGGGATCGAACCCATGTCCCCTGCATTGGCAGGCAGATTCTTAACCACTGTGCCACCAGGGAAGCCCCTATTGCTTTTTAAAAATCTATTTTATTAAGAAGACTCCTTTTACTCTCAAATGTACCATCATATATATGATTAATTATATCATTATCCTAATTGTAAACTATTGATAAAACTTATATATAGAAATATTGGAAGAAATTCAAGTCACTAAATTAGATCTTTTTTAAAAAAGTTAATTAGATCTTTAATTCCTTTTATGTGATTTTAATCCCTCTTTTATTTTGAATGGTTTGAATCCTATCCTACCTGCATGAACTGAGGCAACTTTTTTTAAACCACAGTGAAAGCTGAATAAATATCTGATTATCTGTCAATGGAATCAGTCTTATACCACAGAAGTCAGTAAATTAATTTCATCCAGCAGTGTTAAATCCTGTTTGGACAAAACTGTGTAAAGAGGATTAGACAACATATTATAAAATGACTGTAAATAAACTATAGTCTCCTCACGAGGGAAGACATGATATTTGCTCCTACAAATGAGCATTTCATGATGCTCTGTTTTCTTGTTTTTAGATAAAAACTGGTTGTAGGATAGTTGTCACTAGCATTTTGTAGATGTAGAATGTATTTTAAAGAAATCTACTAAAGGCATACTCTTTTGAAAACAACAAAAATTCCTAAGATAGATGCACCTCTGAGTATATATTGAATTCTATAATTAATTAGAATAGGAGTAGATCCAGGATAAATAAGAAGTTTGCTTCGAACTCTAAAGAAATAATTAAATATTTCTAACTTGTCTAAGACATTATTCCTTACCTGTGCTTTGGTTCGATTTCTATATTAGAAAAACAAGAGATGTTTTTGATAATTCGGTTTTAAAAAACACAGATCACCACATGAAGTTTTGAGACATACGGAGGCATTAAATCACAGTTTTGCTGATTTAATGAAGTTTTTGCATTTTTACAAATATGGAAGAGAAATATAAAGAGCAAAGGAGTCTATTTCTCCATAGAAATAGAAAGGATGAAAATTGTAGCCCTTCAACTTATATAAACAAGAAACTATAAAATAATGTGTTTCTCATTGCCAATGAGTAGTATTGTTACTAGTACTTAATGTAAATAATCTAAATATTTAATCTGTACATTTAAGATAAAAAGCTCATACCACATTTCAGAGTGTGAGAAAAAGTAGCAATTACTTTCTAATCTTTCTCCATACACACAACTCCTCTCTATCATGCCTAGCAAAGTGTATTTCTTATAACATATGCTCATTAAATATCTGATGGATTGTTAGGTTGAGAACATGAATTGAGAGGAATAACTGAGCATTTGTGGCTCTTTTGGGGGAAAATGAGATGCTAAAAAGTATATAGACAACTCTACAGTTGCTGAATTAAATAATAATAACCTTGCTAATTCTGGTAAAAATAAGTGAATGCTAGTTCACTTATTTTATAAATGACTACAATGCTAGTTTTATGACTTTTTTTGTTTGGGGAAAAAAAACAACAGCAAAATATTTGAATTACATTTATCAAAGATTGCTGGGAAGTGCCACATTTTACAGTTAAATTTAAATGGTTTATAAGGAGACGACCACATAAATGTTATGACTCAAAATGAAATTTTTATAATTAGCTTGTAATATTTTTTGTTGGCTTAACAATAAATATTTATAAAGAGTGTGCTACCTAGAAGCAAAAGTAGTTTCTTTCCCTTTTGGAATTAACTTTCTTTTTTATAATATTACTAGCATTTTCAAACATTTATCCATTTAAAGATCTAAAACTAAATCTCAAAAGCAAAAGCAATGCCTATTGAGTTATATTAAAGTTAATACAGATAGCTACAGTCAGATTTATGAATGTATAAACAGTAGTATCAAATGTAATTAATAGATAATAGATTATGTATAAACTTATAATTTTGAGTGACTAGATAACAACAGAAAATTTAAAATTCTCCTAAACAAAAAGTGAAACCATCCCTTATCAGTAATGATCCACAGGATAATCTTTTATTTAGTCTATCTGTCTATCATCTATCTATCTGTCTGTCTAGATGAATAGACAGATACAGATATATCCCCATGATGGTTAATTTTGTGTCAACTTGGAGGGTATTTTTGATGAGTTAATATGTAATTAAGTAAACTTTGAATAAAGCAGATTGCCTTCCATAATATGGCCTCATCCAATCAATTGAAGGCTTGAATAGAAAAAAAAATTATTTGACTCTCTGAGCAGAGCAAGAGGGGATTCTGCTGCAGACTGACGTCAGACTTCATGTGTACCATCACCGCTCCTGAATCTCCCGCCTTCCAGTGCCCACTGCTGATTCTGGACTTGCCAGCCAACATAATTGTGTAAGCCAACTCCTTATAATGAATATTGACTCTGGGGCTTCCCTGGTGGCACAGTGGTTGAGAGTCCGCCTGCCGATGCAGGGGACACAGGTTCGTGCCCCGGTCCGGGAAGATCCCACATGCCGCGGAGCTGCTGGGCCCGTGAGCCATGGCCACTGAGCCTGCGCGTCAGGAGCCTGTGCTCCGCAACGGGAGAGGCCACAGCGGTGAGAGGCCCGCGTACCGCAAAAAAATTTTAAAAAATAAAAAAATAATAATAAATACTGACTCTGTCTCTCTGGATAAGTCTGACTCTCTCTCTGGATAACCCCAACCATGGTTCTGGTGATTCTGTCTCTATTGATTCTGTTTCTCTGGATAACCCTTACTAATACAATCCCCCAAGTCAATTTGACCAAAATTATGTGTCTTTATACAGCCATCATTTCTGACCTTATAGTACCAAAGTAAGTGATTGCAACATGAAAAAAAATCAATCACAATGCCATAAAGTGAAATGTCTAGATAAATTTCTTTGATCAAAAAATTTATTTCTCATCACATTGATACTATCATAAAAAAGAAACCCTGACCTTCAGAATAAAGCAGGTCACATCATTTCTACATCATAAAGAATTTTGTGGCACACTAAGCTAGTTTTTATTTTGTTTCAAATTTGATTTTAAGAAATTTTTGTTACAACAGGTATTAGTCTGGATATAACAAGCTATGTTGTGTTAATAAACAACTCTAAAGCTCAGTGGTTTATGAAAAGACAATTTCTTTTTATCTCATGCTAAATGTCCATTGCAAGATGAATGCATCTCTGTTCTGTTATCCTCCCTCTAGGTCCAGGCTGAAGCAGCAGAATCTCTGTGGGAGATTTGCTTGGCAGAGGGAATAAAGAGATAAGGTTAACTGTGAGTTGGCTTTTAAAACTTCAAGAGCGACATATATCACCTCCACACAAATACCCTTGGCTAAAATGATTTATATGACCTCTCCTGATTTCAGACTCCAAGGAGGCATAATTCTCTTTTCGGGTGCATCATCACAAATCACAATGACTGAGTCTGAGATAACTGGGCAGGAATGGAAGTATAATCCTTCTGCAGAGAGAACCCTGCAAATTGCACTGCCAACATTGACATTGATAGGGTACAGCACTATAATCCTTCCTCAGGAGGAGCAGCAAATGTTTTGAGCAATAATACAATATAACATATATTTGGTGTCAATCTAGTAGATAGAACTACACATGTTGTCAACAGATAGAGGCAACAGAAAGTGATATTTTGGCTCACTAGAGAAATATTTGTAAACAAGAGCTGTAACAACAAAACAACTGCCCAATAGAAGTATGAGTTTTTCAGGTCATAATTAACATCTTGTCTCTAAAATATTCAAATATGAACACAACAACTGCATCTCAACGTTACACTGAAGTCAGGTGGAATCAATAATCTCCAATTCTTATAACATGGCAACTGTGTATATTTCTCATATGAAATACTTCTTTGTTCTTGAGGAGTTTGGAAAGAAGAATGAGTTGGAGAAGGACTTGAGAAGATGAATAAGTAGGAAGAAAAAGGAAATAAAAAGAGAAATATGGATTTAGAAATACACTCTTCACACTAGTACTAATTTTATTTCTCACAAAAACAGTGACGTAGATTAAAAGAAGAATCAATATTTGTTTAAATGAATAAAATTTGGATAGTATTGTAGTCAAAACATTTTGTTTAAAAACACGAAAGAGAATCAACAGATACTATTTAGGTAAATTAAAGTTTTATTTTATAGTGAAATAACATCATGATTTCCATTTTTTTAAAGTGATAGTTAATGAAACTTTGTGAAATACAGTATTTTTTCTTAGAAATTATAAAGTTTTTTGTGGGAAAATCTCTTCTTTTTCTGATGGCTAATCTTATTGATATATTACAGTTCAAAATGGTTTTACATGAGACACTTGGGAAAGTGCTTATGTTTTTAAATGATACATACAGATTTGAGTAAGATATTAATTCAGAATAGGAGCAGGTAATTATGGACTAATAGCTATCCTCTCTGGATCTCAATGCCATGTATAAAATAGTGATAGCAATCATATTTCAATTACATTATATATACATTTTTAACACTTACTTTATCACAACTTCTATCATTTGAGTTTTTCTTCAGCCTCATAAACATTTAAAACTGTGAAGGGGAAAATTTTCACAAGAAATAGTTTCCTTTGTACTGTTTTGGCTGAAAATAATATTGAGGTTTTTTGCCTTTCTTAAAAACTGTTTGCTTCAAATGTGCTTATACAAATTACAATTTTATAGATCTGCTAATTAAAATAGTGAAGTAAGTTAAGAAAACACATTGAGAATTCTGGGAACACTTATAGGATCTTTGTGCTTATTTACAATGTTAAGTATATACTCTTTTCTAATTTGGTGTAAATTGAAAGCTAAAGGGCCATCTTTTCTATATCATTTTTTTCCTTACAGTCATTTACTTAGTAGTGATAGATGGAGCCTTTGCTTGTCGTGAATAGCATGCTATACATCTATTATAATGAATTTTAGCCATCAACTTAATTGATAGTTTCAAACTGTGGGATAGATTTATTCCCACAATGAATAAAACTACTTAACATTTGCAGCCTGTATAAATTATATTAACATTTCTATTGGTTCTCCATTTTCAGCCTAATATACTGCTCCTTTTAAAAGAAATCAGTCAAACAATATATAATATATCACTAAACCATAGCTTCTGTTTAAGTAGAGTAAAACTATTTTTTCTATAATACTTGAAAACTATGTGTTAAATGGTTTTGCCAGGAGCCTTCACTGAACCATGAAGCTTTTGACTTGTCTGATGTATATCTCTGTGAGCTCCTTTTATCATTTTTTACTTTAGACTATTTGTCTTTCCCTGGCATCTCACCTGTACAACATGTCTCTATTATAATAACATAGGGAGTTTCAGAAAACCTGTCCACTAATAAGAAACGACTCTAATTCCATATAGGTTGTTATAAAGAGTAAAATACAAAGAAGTGATGATCACATATTGATTTCTGAAAGTTTATACATATCTAAAACTTTTCTGGTACAAGTAAAAACCCTTAGGTCAAGTATCATAGAATCCAGTACACTTTCATGGGATGTGGCAATTATATAAGGAAATACATGGTTCAAAATTTATATAATGAATAATTTCTACATTTTAATAATTTGTTACATTACTAAATCATGTGTGTTATTTAATTTTGCTGCATTGCTAACAAATGCATATTTTAATTATATTTTATTATTTTATATGATATTTTATGAAAAACTGGTAATTGAATAATGTTCTCAAATAGATTAGAATTAACATGCTGCTTAGAGGTAACAGTTTTATAGATAAAAATTGCAATCACTTGTAATTTACCACAATATTTGATCTAGATGATATAATATATTGCCTTATGATCCTTTGTTTTTTCTTAAGTAAAATTATATAACTTTGCTTTCCTTTTTGTAATACCATTTTCTTTTGATGAAACTCCACAAAAGTTTAAGAATTGAGTACTTTGCTTTATTTTTATTTTAATATGATTTTAAAGGAATTAAGACACGGGGAAACCATAGGTGATGCTGTAGACCTGTTAATACTAGTGCCATAAAATTAAGATACATTTTAATAAAACACAATTTAATTAAATTTAATTTCCACAGAGTTATAGAAAATAGATGGATCAAAAGTACCACCCACTGGGGAATTCCCTGGTGGTCCAGTGGTTAGTACTCCATGCTTTCACTGCCGAGGACCTGGGTTCGATCCCTGGTCAGGGAACTAAGATCCCACAAGCCATGCAGTGTGGCCAAAACAATAAAATTAAATTAAAAAGCACCAGCCACTGGAGGACAACAATTCAAATAAGATCTAAACATAAGTTGTAATGTTAACTGTGTTAGATGGAATCCAAGACATCCATGTCATTTATTACACTTGATACAATAAAATGACCCTTTTTAAGTGCTCTGAACAAGTATTGAGGTCTCATGGGACATGACAATCATGATTTAAAGATGAAATCAGTCAGCATGTTGAGTTTTTTTTTAATTTTTTAATTTACAGACATAGCTGCATTGGTGCAGGTACGGAGTAGTCAGATAATTGAATCCCAGATTGAGATACTTACCAACTATGTGCAATGTAGCAAGAAAATCACACACATGCTGATGTTTTAAGCAAGGCAATTATTTTATTGTTGGAAAATGGAACTTAAGGTGGGTCATTAAAGAAGTGAAGCTTGACAGTGACACTGGTCGGTACAAAGATGGGATATTTGAGGCATTGTAATAGATTATCCCAAAATTTATTGTCATTAAATAGCCATGTATTGTTCTTGTCAATCAGAACATTGAAAAGGGCAGAGTGGGGATTCCCTGTATAAGCTCTGTTACCTCTATGGCCTCGGGTTGAAGAATCAAAGACCAAACACTAGAGTCATCTGAAGGTTTACGCACTCACTTGTCTGGTTGTTGATACTGACTGTTCACACGGGGGCCTCAGTTTTCATTCTTCAAGGGCCTCTGATAGTAGAGATAGTTTGGGTTTCCTTAGAGCATACATAATACCTGGATTCAAAGATAAGTGCCCCGAGGTAGAAGAAGCCAGTCAGAAGCCCCATATAACCTTTTACGATATCACTTTGGAAATCATGCACTATCACTGCTACCACTTTTTTTTTTTTCAGGACATTGTTTTTTTTTAAGAGCAAATTTAGGTTCACAGAAAAATTGAGAGGAAGGTATAGAGATTTCCCATATACTCCCTAAACCACACATGCATCGACCCCCCCATTATCAGCATCCTCCTCTAGAGCTGTACCTTTGTTACAATTGATGAACCTATATTGGCACATCATTATCATCCAAAATCCACAGTTTACATTAAGGTTCACTCTTCCTAAAATGATCTTATTTAACACTTGGTATATCTGGAGTCTCAGTTGAGTGCCTGCATTATTGTGAGGTCTATGCAGTCTGTTTCATCAAAATTCCCATTTCTGCCAGCACTCTTTGACCTCTAACCTAAACTCTTCTTTTGGGTCCCTGCTTCCCAGTAACTGGCCTCTGCCAGGACTCACGGAAGACTGCCTTGCATATATACAACTTATTATTCAGCCAGAAATAAAAGGGATCCCTGAAGTCAATATTCGGAGCTCCTTTTCTGAATAGCACCCTGCTTGCTAGTAACCTGACATCACAAACTGCAGCCCTGAACTCCAAGTTCTGCCTTTCCAGCTCAGAGTTACCACTGTGTTCTGTTGCTAAACTACAATCTGAAAGGTAAACTTGAGTATAAAGCCAACATATGTAGGTTGCTCAACATGCTTTTTTTCCTCCTCTTTCAGGCATCAAATTCCAATACTGCCTGTTAAATAACATTGAAAAATAGTTGTCTCATATGTTGTTCCCAGTTTTTATATTCATTTTTACTGGATATATATTCCTGTACTTGTTACTCCATCTTGGTTAGAGAATCTGTTTTTATAACAATGTTAATAAACTGTGGGGTATCCTTTTTAGAACAATGTTAATATAGTAAAAAAAACAAAAAAACAAAACTGAAAGATCATTTCCAAGTAAAATCATCAATAGAGTGTGTTAATATATTTCTCATATTTAGATGTAAGTGGGATGTATAATTAGAGGAAACATGGTGGACATTTTATTAATGATAACATTGTAAAAATATTTTACCATGACCCAGAGATATTCCATTGCATTTCATTATAGTAATATTTAGCATGTGGTTCACAAGAATGCAATTATATAGAATGCAAGAATTCTGTATAAGAATGCAGTTTCAAGTTTCTGAAACTTTGTGCCATACTTTGCCCTAACTTAATAATCCTAATGTTTTAAAATAAAAGAACAAACCGTGATAAGAAAATCAAAATAATGCTACAATTATATAATTATTGATTTCTTATTAATCATTCAACCAGACTAAATTCTCTGATGACAGAGACTATGCCTAATTTCTCTCTCTATCCCTTTTACCAAGTACAAAGACTGGAATATAGAGGTGTGTATAATGCATCAATTTATTGACAGAAAGAAAAGTCAAAATACAAGTGGTATCAGAAACTGTGTTATGATCATGAGAAATGGGTGATTATAACAATGTAGTAATGAACAAATTACTGTCAATTGAAAGTAGAGAATAAGTGAATATGTAATCTTAAATTTAAAAATTATGAATATGTTAATGCCATTGTTAGCAGTATTTTTAGAGGGCAAGTTCATCAAAGGAAGAAAGACAACAGTCAGGGTAATCAATACTAGGTCAGACTCAGTGAATCCAAGATCAATTTGTTCTCCACACATATCTTATTGTACACTGAGAAAATTTTCAGGCATACATTTTCTCATAATTAGTGATGGATTTTGATATAGTAATTTTAATTATAATTAGAAAAGAAATGGATGGAATGAATTAGAGAAAAGATAGTGTTATATATATTTTTTTAATCTAGATATTCCCAAGAACCAGAGTTAGAATTCTCGAAACTATTAAGCTAAGTACCACATTAATGGAAGTTCGTACTTAATATAGTCTCAGAAAGCATTCGGCAAATGCTTGTTTGTTAATTATATTGTACTCTACAGTGGGCATTCAATTTTAATTCTAGGAGTGGGAGTGTACTGCTTTGAAATAAAAATCATATTGAGAAAGCAACAAGGATAAATAAAGTGTTTAATTCTACTAAATATTAGCTTATACAGGATTTCTCAAACAGGAGTAGAAAAAATAATAGAAGTATTTTGACACATACATGGAACCTGGGTTAGTTAACTCAGAATAAGCCAGGTGAATTTTTTTTTTAACATCTTTATTGGAGTATAATTGCTTTACAATGGTGTGTCAGTTTCTGCTTTATAACAAAGTGAATCAGTTATACATATACATATGTCCCCATATCTCTTCCCTCTTGAGCCTCCCTCCCTCCCACCCACCCTATCCCACCCCTCTATGTGGTCACAAGCACCGAGCTGATCTCCTTGTGCTATGCGGCTGCTTCCCACTAGCTATTTTACATTTGGTAGTGTGTATATGTCAATGTCACTCTCTCACTTCGTCCCAGTTTACACTTCCCCCTCCCCATATCCTCAAGTCCATTCTCTAGTAGGTCTGCGTCTTTATTCCCATCTTGCCCCTAGGTTCTCCATTACCTTTTTTTCTGCCTTTTTTTTTTAGATTCCATATATATGTGCTGGCATACGGTATTTGTTTTTCTCTTTCTGACTTACTTCACTCTGTATGACAAACTCTAGGTCCATCCACCTCACTACAAATAACTCAGTTTCATTCCTTTTCATGGCTGAGTAATATTCCATTGTATATATGTGCCACATCTTCTTTATCCATTCATCTGTTGATGGACACTTAGGTTGCTTTCATGTCATGGCTATTGTAAATAGAGCTGCAATGAACATTTTGGTACATGACTCTTTTTGAATTATGGTTTTCTCAGGGTATATGCCCAGTAGTGGGATTGCTGGGTCGTATGTTGGTTCTATTTTTAGTTTTTTAAGGAACCTCCATACTGTTCTCCATAGTGGCTGTATCAATTGACATTCCCACCAACAGTGAAAGAGGGTTTCCTTTTCTCCACACCCTCTCCAGCATTTATCGTTTGTAGATTTTTTGATGATGGCCATTCTGACCGTTGTGAGATGATATCTCATTGTAGTTTTGATTTGCATTTCTCTAATGATTAATGATGTTGAGCATTCTTTCATGTGTTTGTTAGCAATCTGTATATCTTCTTTGGAGAAATGTCTATTTAGGTCTTCTGCCCATTTTTGGATTGGGTTGTTTGTTTTTTTGATACTGAGCTGCATGAGCTGCTTGTAAATTTTGGAGATTAATCCTTTGTCAGTTGCTTCATTTGCAAATATTTTCTCCCATTCTGAGGGTTGTCTTTTCATCTTGTTTATGGTTTCCTTTGCTGTGCAAAAGCTTTTAAGTTTCATTAGGTCCCATTTGTTTATTTTTGTTTTTATTTTCATTTCTCTAGGAGGTGGGTCAAAAAGGATCTTGCTGTGATATATGTCATAGAGTGTTCTGCCTATGTTTTCCTCTAAGAGTTTTATAGTGTCTGGCTGTACATTTAGGTCTTTAATCCATTTTGAGTTTATCTTTGTGTATGGTGTTAGGGAGTGTTCTAATTTCATTCTTTTACATGTAGCTGTCCAGTTTTCCCAGCACCACCTACTGAAGTGGCTGTCTTTTCTCCACTGTATATTCTTGCCTCCTTTATCAAAGATAAGGTGACCATATGTGCGTGGGTTTACCTCTGGGCTTTCTATCCTGTTAAATTGAGTGTAAATATGAGTCTATGTGAATACACATAAAATTAAATTTTGAGGAAAGTATAAGGACAAAATAATTCAGATTGACATGTGAAGATAAAACCAAACACCAGGGCTTCCCTGGTGGTGCAGTGGTTGAGAGTCTGCCTGCCGATGCAGGGGACACGGGTTCATGCCCCGGTCCGGGAAGATCCCACATGCTGCGGAGCGGCTGGGCCCGTGAGCCATGGCCACTGAGCCTGCGCGTCCGGAGCCTGTGCTCCGCAACGGGAGAGGCCACAAGAGTGAGAGGCCCGTGTACCACAGAAAAACAAAAACAAAAAAAAACCAAACACCCAAAATTCACATCATAATCAAGAGCTAAGGATGTTTTTAAAAATTGAGAGTAGAAATTAGAAAAAATATGGGTAACCTAACAAGAGTAATGAACAATTGCTATTTTAATAAAATGATATTCTATAGACTGCTTTAAATTTGATTTTAGAACAAAAAGGTATATGATATGATATATCCATGAGACTCCTTGGGTAGTACAAAGCATTGGTTACCTCAACAGCAGGTGATTAAACTACCTTGAGACTGTCTACAAAATTCACCTTAAAAGTAATATGTACTCGATTTTGTTATGGTCATTTCCTTTGTTCTGTTTTCTTCAGAGATCTTTTAGTTTTGAATAAAAGCAGGTGCATAACCTTTTCTTTCTTTAGTAATAGATTTGTCTATTGGTGTCTAATTTAAAGGTAAGGTATTCATTGAGGAATTCTACACCCATAATTTGTCATCTGAAGGACTTTCATGAATGTGTCAGGAATATTCTCTACTGTTTAGAGAGTGCTGTAATATGCTGGCCTGAAATGTGCTTTGACATGAAGGCTTTTCAAAATTGTGTTAAATAAGTGGAAATTCTTAGATATAAATATTCTAAATATGTACACATAAATAATATATGCTTAGGAATACCTAGTTAATGGATCTTGTAAAGAAACAAGTCTGGACAGTTTTATCCATACAGAGAAAGCCTGGAATTGTTAAATTAGATAATTAAGATGCCAATATTATTATTTTTAGGACTTCTGTTCAGAGAAATTTGGAGTGGTTTTTAAATTCTACAGATTCCTAAAATTGTTCAATTCTTAATTGTTCTTACCTTTTGTTCTTTATTATAATTGCAGCCCTCCCTTTGTTATGACATTTTGAAAACTTAGGAAATTGGAAGCCGAACCAGATAATCAGTTATCAACAAAGACATTTATCCTTATTAGCAAAAATTCAGTCAAAATTACCTTGCCACTTAAATTCTCAAAAAGAATTCTTTTACTTTTTAAAATTTTCGACATTTTTCAGTTTGAGTGTGATTACTTCAAACAGTACACATAGTAATGGACTGGAGGGAACAACATTATGTAAAGTGTAGCAACAAGCCATCTCATGTGGATTTTATAATGTTTGCATATGGGATTGATAATTTTGCATTCAGGATTTTCAGTCAAATAAATCAATGGATCTAACATTCAAAATTGAAGATGTCAAACTTCCTAAATGCTAATGAATGTTGATTATAGTGTGCTGAAAACCAGCTACTCAATATTAATTCTTTTAAAAGTGAACCTGTATACCACTCAATTAATAAAGTAGTCCATCTTAGTATATCTATCTTCTCCCTGTGTATACAATAGTATTAAATTCAAGGATATATATAAAATCTTTAATTTGATACATTTATTTTAATTAAAACATTTTGAAAATATATTATTTCTTTAAAATGGAAAAGAGTCAACTTTACTTTTTCTCTCTCTTATTCCTCACACAATCAATGTGTAAATACCAGTTTTACTACCTCCAAAATATTTTATCAAGCCATTTACTTTTTCTCTACCCACAAGGACATGACAGACTATGAATATATGAATTCTTGAAACAGCTGGTATTTAATAGTATTCTTTTAGTAACAAGGCATATAACCCCAATATAAAAGAGATTAATTACAGTATAACTTGGAAGGATTTTAGAATAACAAGCTTCAAGAAGAATCTGTTTCATTCTGTTGTTTGTTTCCTTTGCTGTGCATAAGTTTTTTAGTTTAATGTGGTCCCACTTGTCTAATTTTGCTTTTGGTGTCATATCTGAGAAATCATTTCCAAAGCTAATGCCAGGAAGCTTTTCCCATATGATTTCTTCTAGGAGTTTCACAGTGCCTGGTCTTATATTTAAATAATTCATTTTGTGTTGATTTTTGTGTATAGTGAAAGGGTCCGATTTCATTTTTTTGGCATGTGATATCCAGTTTCCCCAACATGCTTTGTTGAAGAGACTGTCTTTTTCCTATTGTGTATTCTTGGCATCCTAAGATTTACTTTATGACCTGGAAATTCCACTTCTGATTATATACCCAAAAGAATTGAAATCATGATCTCAAAGAGGTATATGTAGTCCCATGTTCATTGCGGCATTATTTACGATAGCCAAGCTATGGAAATAACCTAAGTGGCCACCAACTGATGAACTGATAAAGAAAACATTACATCTATGTTTATATATATGTATATATATATATATGTGTGTGTGTTTATATATACCTGTATACACATATAATTTTTATGTGTAATTTAGCCTGATAAAGAAGAATCCTGCAATATACAATGACTTGGATGAACCTGGACAACATCATGCTAAGTAAAATAAGCCATTCACAGAAGGACAAATTCTGCATGATTCCACTTACGTGAAATATCTAAAATAGTCAAACTCATAGAAACAGAGTAAAATGGTGGTTGGCAGGGGTCCAGGTGGGGGAAAGTACCTTTGCCATTCAAAGGGTATAGAGTTTCAAATACTCAAGATGAATAATTTCTCGAGGTCTGCTATGCAACATTGTGCCTATAGTTAATAGTACTGTCCTGTGTATCTAAATTTTTGTTCAGGGTAGATCTTATATTAAGTGTGTTTTTTTTTTTTAACCACAATGATACTTTAAAAATAGTCATTTAGTATATGAAATATTATGTAGAGATTTAAAATAATGGAACAAAATTATATTTAATTACTTGAAAAATATTTCTGAAATCTCATAAAGAAAAACAAATATAAGTATACATATAATAAAATCTGTTTTTTAAGTAAAAAACAGTAGAATACATGGTAATGAGAAGGCACTGTCTTATGTGTTCACTGTCAGTCCCTCAGTGGTCTCTGTTTCATAACGTACTTCGCTCAAAATAAGTTTTCAATTGCCAATCAGGATAATTAGTCTACAACATAAATGTCATTCTAATGTGCCCATGCTTGAAGTTATTTCTGCTTATAATTAATTTTAAACTTGGCTTCATATACCCTCCCTTACATAGCTTCATCTTCTACCACATCATACTATTGTGTAAGCCACATGAAACTTTACCCTCTTGGAGGAATTTTCCACTCTCTCACCTTGTGTTCTTTTTGAACACACTATGCTTTCAATATGACTCAGTTTTGTAAGACACTGCCCTTCCATCAGTTTCATTTGGCTAAAACCCTCCCGAAAACATGATTTACATCAAGCGTCCTTAACGTGTACTTCTATTACAACTATTACTTTTTTATATAATACATTTAAAACCCTAATTGCAATTGCATATTGAATTGTCTGTCTCTTCTGCTAGATTGTAAACTCCTTAATGGAGGTGGAGTTAAGCCCCTCTGCTTCCTAAAGGAATGCTACGTAGAAACACAATGGTATTGCTCCCATGTGTGAGGTGATAAAATACAGAATCTGGGATATTAACTTTAGCTAACCTTCTTAAAAACTTAGAGTCTAAATGATAAAAGAGTCGGAGAAAATCTTGTTTAAAGGCTTCCAGTCCCAAGGGGTACAGAGACAAGTTTAAGTGTACAACAGTCAATGGCCGGCCTGAGATTCAGTGAGTAAATACGTGATAGAGAAAGTAAGAATACAAAAAGGGTTAAAACTTTAAAAATCAAGACAATAGATAGGAAGCATTCTGGAATTTTTAGTAAAGGGAAAATACTTCAGTGAGATAAAATAGTATCACTTCCTACAGCATTATTATAATGGTTTATGATTCTAATAATAACCTTGGGTCATCAAGGCAAAGAATAATTTATATTAGCATAGAAAATTAAAAATCTTGACCTTCAGTAATATTCATCTCATAAAAGTTTACACCTAAATTTGTTTATAATTTTCCTAGATGCTCAATGATGTAAATCTTCAATTTTCTGGAAATGAAAGCTAGCCTGGTAAGTGACATCCAAACATTTCTAGGTAATTTCAATCTTTGAGTTAAGGAACATCTTCTATAGAAATCAAAAGAGAAGAAAAATTTTATTTTCAGGATGAATTTGTGTTTTGATTTGATCATTTTTCTTTAATTGATTGCTGGAGTCCCCACACCCTTTGCTACTTAGAAGGGGAGTCTTGGTCGATGTTTGGACTCTGTTGTTTATGAGCCAGATAATATGAAAAACAAAGAGATTATTTGAACTTGGTGTTGCAAAATGAGGGAATTCCTTGGCAGTCCAGTGGTTAGGACCCGGCGCTTTCACTGCCATGGCCGGGGTTCAATCCCTGGTCAGGGAACTAAGATCCTGCAAGCTGCATGACGCGGCCAAAAAAAATGTTGTAAAATGAAAGAGTAATATGATTCATTCATTATAAATTCACAGTAAGTCAACAAATGTTTGACTCATAACAAGTGATATTTGACTTCAATGAGTTTCTACTTAGCTCTTTGTGAGGGTGGGGTCAGAAGTTCTCAAGGTAAGATTGTACAGGATGCTTTCATAAATGTTGCATAGACCATTGGTCCATGAGTCTTTAAATAATGTGCAGAGCAGATTTGTGATTTGCAAAGTAGGAATTTTGATGAGTAAAACAATGCTAAGCAAGTGTGTTTATTTCATAATTTCTTAAAATGCGTTTTTTGATCACAAAGTCCATTTTCCAGGGCATTTCTCTTAGAGTAACATTTCATGAACTATACTTTGAAGCATATTGTTATATTTATTTAGTTAGAAAACCATTATAAAAATCTAAGCAAAAAATTTTTGAACAGAACGTTTTCCCCTCCTATTCTCCAACAAGAACAAAGACAAAAAGAAAGGTCAAAAATATATCCTCATCCTACAATTATGGAAGATCAGACTTTGTAAATTCTATCCTATGATTAAGAAAGCATGTTTTGTTTTATATGTAATGTAACCTGCTTTACCCCATTTTTTTCTAATCTATTTTGACTTTGTTTTTTAAAATAAAATCAACTATGATTGAAATGACTACCTCTTCCTTAAACACAATAAAACACAGTTGGAGAGAACTTGAGGATCTAATAGTTAATACACAATATAAACGAAATATATCATTAAACCTAAAAGGTCACTCACTTGCATTTTAATATTAGCGCACACTTATTTTTGTGTGCTTTTTTTCCAGTTTTATTGAGATGTAATTGACACATAACACTGTGTAAGCTGAAGGTGTACAATGTGTTGATTTGATACACGTATCTTGCAAAATGATTACCATCAGAGGATTAGCTAATGCCTCTGTCCTGACGCATATATACTTGAAAGTAGCCAACACTTGTATAACACCATGTACTAGGCACGGCCCTAAGAACTTCTCACTTATCTTTACCATGACCATCCTGTGGAGTTACATTATGATAATCTCCTTATTTTATAGTTGGGGAAAGAGGCTAATTTAAGTTAGGCAGTTTGCTGAGGGCACACAGTAAGCACACGGCACAGCCACATGTGAAAGTATATAGTCTGTCTCCAGAGTCCATAGCCTCAAACATCCTTCTTTGTAACACTCCAGGTCATCATATTGATAATCACTTGATATACTCAGAGTACTTTTGTTTGGGCTTTACGGATCAACAAATTATGTTTCCTTTTTCATAGAAAACTGTACTTTTTGGAAAAGATAGCTATTGGCATAACTGATTTTATTAATGATTATAAAATAATTGTTTCCTTGCTGCATAAAAGATAATGTTATCTTTAGATGGAGAGGACAAAACAAGAAAGTTTAACACAAAAATAGACCTGCTCAAGGAAGAGCAAGTTTGCCTTCGTAGTAGTAAAATCCTGACAAATTAATATTCAATGATTCACTTACTGCTTCTAAAATAATAATGACCATGCATTTTTTACATAATTTATCACTCTATTTTACAAGTATACATTATGTATAAAATATGCACACCGATTATAGGGGCTTAAATGAATGCTATTCAATAAAATTATTCTTAGTGTATTTTATTTTTCTGTTTACATATTTTATTATTTCATTAATAGTAGAAGGTTAACCTATTTTAAACATAGATAACACCACTAATTATTATTCTCCCCCATTCAAGCCTTTCTCATAATTTTCAGTCTTCTAAGTCCTGTGTAAAAAAGAAAGGAGTCACCCATTCAAACACTAAAGAGATAAAATGTAAGAAATATAGACAGTGTGATATTTACATAACAGTTAAAACTGCTGTCCTTACAGAGAGAAAATATTGTTTTGACTTGCAAACTGAGAAAAAATAACTAGGGATGTCAGAATTGCAGAATAAATATAGACTCTAGATATCATGTTCTTACATTGTCACTGTTCTGACCGTAATTACACTTTAAAATGAAACTTGTGGATAAAGAGTGTTTGAAGATAACAAACTATAATGACTATAACACATTCTCAGGCAAAATGGCTATATTTGTTTTTTTCTAATATTTGATCACCATTAATGAGCTCCCCATGAAAGTTATGGTTTTAAGAAATTGGTGAAAACCTTAGTTCTGGAAAAAAATTTTACTTAAGACTATGTACCTACACAGCATACCAGAAAAAAAACTGAATAATTTGTATGGCCAAAAACTGTTTCTCCAAGATTAATCTTTTTAGAGAACAATGAATTATTTCTTTGAGTATTTTCTGCCATGGGGAAAGGGGAGGGAAATATACATTATTTCTGCTACCCTTTCTTTTTTATTAACATGATGTTCTCTCTCACGAGTACCATGGGTATAAACAGATGAGCATTTCTGTTCAAATCTATGGAATATGTAGTGAGAACCCAAGTTCCCATGATCATATATCATTTCAATTATTTTTTTTCAAAAACATGTGCAGATATATTTATCATTCCATCTTTTTGAAAAAAGTTGTCACACTATACTCCTGGAATCTAGGCCATTTAATGAATTTCATTTTCAGTATTTAGCATGCAAAAATATTACCTAATAGAAGTTAAGAACGCTTCCCTTGCTGTACCCATTGGTGAAGTTAGAAGTAACTAGTCACCAATTTTGTCCTAGTACTCCTTAATAAACAGGGACAAAGGTTATGGGAATATTCATGAGCTTTATATGATATCAGGCAGAAGATCCCTCCGATTGCCAAATACTGATAGCAGTGCAAAATGCATTTATCAATACTTTCCCTGAACACGAGAAAATAATTATGTTTAGGAGAGAAAAGGATAGGAATGAAGACAAAACACTTTATTGCTTCTAAAATTTTACAGGATGAAAAGTGTAACTTGAAATATTATGTTGTAAAACTGAAATGGATAATTATAAATGCAAATAGATCTATGTAAGTCTAATGACATTTAAGGGAGAATGGATATGGAATAATACACATTTGTAGATAGAAGCAGTACTCTGTATAGTATGCTTTGTATCAAATGAAGGCCCTTTATGTCTACTAATGCTGACAGCAATTGACCCAGAAAAACAACCCCAACCTGAAAGAATTTTCTAAGTCAGTACTTTGTGAAAACTACAAGGGAGATAATTTGACAATGATTATATTAACAATTTAAAATGAGAATTATATATTTTCCAACTAGTATAATTATGTACTCCAAAATATAATTTGGGGTATGATGAAAACTCTTACCTTGGTAAAGGTAGGTAATTATCTCTGCTCTTGTCCTGTGGGTATCTCTTTTTTTTTTTTTCTTTAATTCAAGAGAATTTTGCTCTTCTGATCGGTTTCTTCGTGTACCATGCTATTCTTTCATGTGTCCTTCTGCCGTGGAATGGTTGGTTACATCTTTCTTCTAATATTTTGCAGACAGTCCTTAGTTGTCTGCATAAACATATTTTAAACTTGCTTTGTCTTAACTACTTTGTCTTTATCAATGATATGCTCAAAAGTATCTCTGCTCCCATTTGCTTTGAAGAAATTTTTACCATTAGCTACTGATTAATAAGAAATGACTTCTCATTCTATTTATGTTATCTTACATCTGTAAATGTCTCTAATATGAATCGTGCTTCTTGAACAAGTTGCCACAGTATCCTGCCTACTTAAAATTCTGCTCTATTATGGCAGTGGGTGGGATGTTATAAATTTTTTTTCCTTTGGATAAAAAATAATAATACCTGGTCTGTATTGGCACTGGCTATCTTACATGTCACATAGAATCATTGATGCCCCAGGATTTTATTTTGTTTTGTTTTCTTTTAACAAAACATTAAACATCCCTCTTGGGCTGAAGTAGCCATTAAAGTTTATCTTTTTGCTCCAACTTGGTGATAGCAATAAAAGTTGGTAAGAGGGCTCCTCTGGTGGTGCAGTGGTTGGGAGTCTGCCTGCCGATGCAGGGGACACAGGTTCGTGCCCCGGTCCGGGAAGATCCCACATGCCGCGGAGTGGCTGGGCCTGTGAGCCATGGCCCCTGAACCTGCGCGTCCGGAGCCTGTGCTCCGCAACGGGAGAGGCCACAACAGTGAGAGGCCCGCGTACCGAAAAAAAAAAAAAGTTGGTAAGAAAGAATTCTGCCCTTGACCACACAAATCAGTAGACATAATCAGAAGGAACTGTATTTTGTTCTTCTCAATACTTTCAATGATTCTAAAGACCTATGTTTAAATGATGTGATTAAAATTACATGCAATTTTGTCTCTCACTCATCCATCTTTGCTATATCTTCTTACAAAGCCACTCTCATTTGCACATAACCAAGTACCTAGTAGTAGGACAATGTATGTCCAATAGACTAATAGAGCTGGGAATGGATTACTTTTATTTCATGATAAAAAGTTTTCTAAGTCAGATATCTTTCTTACATGTGATTCTAGACCTAAGGAAAAAACACACTTGCAAGAAGATAGAGCTTGCCTAATCTCAGATATGGGCAAACTGGATGCTAATGATGATTTCAACTCTGGGACTAGCATGGAATCAATTACATCACTGAGTACATACAATGGCAGCAACATATAATGTGACTGTAATGAGTGAGGCTCTGGGACTTTAAGGGGAAGGGTTTCACAGAACTTATACCTGAGTTAATACACTTTGAGTTAGACAGACTTATAATTGAATTATTTCTCCTTTATTTAATCAGTTTTAATGTGTTTTATGTTTTTTTGTTTGTTTTTGTTGGGTTTTTTTGCGGTACGCGGGCCTATCACTGTTGTGGCCTCTCCCGTTGTGGAGCACAGGCTCCGGATGCGCAGGCTCAGCGGCCATGGCTCACGGGCCCAGCCGCTCCGCGGCATGTGGGATCCTCCCGGACCGGGGCACGAACCCGTATCCCCTGCATTGGCAGGCGGACTCTCAACCACTGCGCCACCAGGGAAGCCCTTTAATGTGTTTTGAATGAGGTTAAAAATACTTCTACGTGTTTAAGCTATATTAATGAAATGAAGTAAAGTGTAAAAATGCCTATTTACTTAACAGTCATGGTTACTTTTCTTAATTGAAGTCCAGAGACCATTAATAAATGAACTGTTAGTTTTTAGGAATGAAAATTGTCCACTCATGTTTTTTATATTAAATTTTAAAAAATGAGACAGTGCACAATTATATCGTCCTGTTTGCTACAAGATTATTCACGAGTGATTATAATCCCTGAATTTATATGACTTAACACACCTGCCAATGTCTCAGATAAAACTGCAGAAACTATAGCATGTGGAAAGCTTAATGATAATTCAATATTAATATAAATAATGGTAAAATCATTCTACTTAAAACAACTTCGCATATGATTAAAATTTCAAAGCCATAAAATTTGAAACTAAATTCATTTTGCTCATGACCAGAAAGTATTCACAGTTCATCACATATTTGATGAAAGCCATCTTCGTACATTAACTATTTCATTTTTCCTAACAATAAAGTCATGAGGGAAAAACAAAACAAAACAAAACAAAAATCTCTAGGTGTGAGAATCTTGGTAATTCAGCTGTTCTCAAAGGTAAGCCTATGCAATTTTTTTTTTTTTTTTTTTTTTGCGGTACACGGGCCTCTCACTGTTGTGGCCTCTCCCGTTGCGGAGCACAGGCTCCGGACGCGCAGGCTCAGTGGCCATGGCTCACGGGCCCAGCCGCTCCGCGGCATGTGGAATCTTCCCGGACCGGGGCACGAACCTGTGTCCCCTGCATCGGCAAGCGGACTCCCAACCACTGCGCCACCAGGGAAGCCCCTGCCTATGCATTTTTGACCTTTCAATTTGTTCCAAGCGTCTTCAACCACCTTTTTCCTGTATTATTTTCTGGACATTTAATGATATGGCAGTGGTATTCTTGTCTTCTTCATTATATGAGTAAAGATGATTAAAACTTTTGTTTTATTTTCCCTTATATTACATGAGAGAACTTTTCCAAAAATTTTTCATTTGAAAAAATGGCAAAAGAATGAGTGAAAAGGCAAAAACACAGGTTTTGAGCAACTAAAGTAAGAGAACGCTTAGTCTTCTACTGAATGTGACTGGATCTCTTTGTATCAGAATGCAACTATTGCTTTAATTTTTGGTTGTTCATTGTTTAATTTTTCATTTAACTTTTTCATATATAATGCAGTCACATGATTGACTCATCCAGTGAAAATTCTCCCTTCTCTCCCTGTGCTCAAGCAATCCCAGAATTCCACACAATATAGACAACTGTATTTGTGTCTTACCTGTCATTCCAGAGTGTCTTTATGTAAGTTCTTGCACTCTATGAATAGATACTTACCCTCCACTTTTTATACACAAAGTAGTGTACTATATACACACTCCTCTGTTTCTTGCTCTCTCATTTAATATATCTTGGAGTCTACTTTCGTATAAGTGCACAGAGAGCTTCCTTGCTGGTTAGAGCAGCACATTATAACATTATTTGTTACACTGTAAATTATTTCAACACTCCCTTACTGAAAGACATTTAGATTATTTTATTTAATTATTGTTTCTTCCTGTACAGACAATGCTGCAATTAATGACCTTAATGAGAAAAGTGTATATATAACATATGTCTCAGTTGAGTCAAAAAGTGAATCCATTTCTAATTTTAATATTTAAATAGAAATTATACTGAAGCTAATACATCCTCCTTACAGATGTAATAGTTTGCCCTCCCGCAGCATTATAAGAGAATGCATATTTCCTAGCAGCCTCATTAACAGAGCACATTGTCATTTGTTTCAGGCTAAGATGGAGTAATAGGGACCAGATATACTTCCAGAAACAAAAGTGTTGTTCCAGCTTTTCTTTGATTAGTGTTAGCATGAACTACAGTTTTCAGTCCATTGCCTTTAAACTTATGAGTCTTTACATTTACATTTGAAGTGAGTTTTTTTGGTGGAATGCAGTGAGTTTTGTTTCACTTGTCCATTTTCCACCATCAACAAAAGCAGAGGTATTTCAAGTGGAGAGGAAATAGTGATGATAGATATATCAGTGACATGCTGCTTATGTTGTAGTATATTTTACATTACAGCTTGAAGAATAATGTGTAGTGTATATATCGTCATAGAGTAAATAGAATTGTAACAAGTTTCACCATTTACAAAACTATTTTAACATGCTATCTTCTACCCTGCTCTAGGACATTTCAAAGCAAATTAATTCTATTATCCCTTACATCTTATTCTCCTTTATATTTATTCTCCATTTTACACTGTGACCTGTGGAAGTTCTGTTAAAAGGAAATCGTGGGGCTCCCTGGGACTTCCCTGTTGGTCCAGTGGTTAAGACTCTGAGCTTCCACTGCAGGGGGCACGGGTTCCATCCCTGGTTGGGGAACAAAGATCTGTCATGCTGCATGATGCAGATAAAAAAAAAAAAAAGAAAGAAAGAAAAAAAGAAAAGAAATTGTGGTGCTCCCTGATATATTCCCAATGCTGTAGTCTCCCTCCTCCCACCTCATATTAGTCTCATTACAGCAGTGGACTTGAAGATGAAGTAGCAGATTTGTTACCTTCAGATATTTCCAATTTTTACACAAGTAACATCTTAGGTAAATTTGGCAGAGGGCATGAAATCCAATATAAAGTGTTTATAAGGACACTTTGTTTTTCACAAAGTCATCCATTTTTAATCACTAGGTTCAGGCAACTCAGATCCATTGCTGGGATGAGAAATATCTTCAACACAATTCATGAAGTTTGCAAATTTTTAACCTCTATTTGTTTCCTTCCTTGAGTTAATCAAGGGAAACTTCTTAGTTGGAAGATTAATATTCTTATTATAAAACAGTATTTTAGAAAAAAAGGCTGCTATTTGAAAATTTCAATATTTGAGCAAAATAATAAAGATAATAAAGAATTTCAGTGTTTGGGCAAGTATTAATAGCATATTTCTGTCTTTATCAAGACCATGTTCTTAACACTGTACAGCATTTAATCTCCAGGTATTAAAGAAATCTTTTTCAGAGAAAGATGTTCAATTAACCTGATTGGATGTGACATATAATCTACAATTCATTTAAGTTGAATATTAGACTTCAGCTTACACCAAAGTGCTATAGAATGACAGATTTTTCACAAATATTCAAAATTGACAATGTATTATTGTTGTACAAGTATTCCAAGTTTTACTATTTACATATAATATATATTCCATTTTATATATAGTATTTATTAATATAGTATTATAATATAATTCGTTAGCCATTACTATTTTTGATCCATATACATATTAAATAATGATACATTTTTGTTCACTGGTTTATAAGAAAAAAGGCAAAAATCACTTAAATTGACAACTGTAATATCAACATCATAGTATGGCCAGCCTGTGCCTAAACATCACTAGTTTTGAGAAACTCTTTCTACCTAAGGAAACCCATTTAATTTTGTACCATCTGTTAGCAACGCCCAAGCCACGCCCCCATGCACACTTTTCAAAAAATTAGAGATTATTTTAGCATGTTGTAGCAAGCACCCCATGACCCTCCAAGTTTATTCCTAAGGACCAAGAGGGAAAACCAGTATGTTTCTCCAATGTGAGCCAATTTTTTCGCTTCCATCTTATTGTTGTTTGTTCTACTTAAATATATTAATTTACGTTAAGCATCTTTAATCAAATAACTAAAGTTTCGCTCCATATTTCAGTTGTGGCATGTATTGAACAGACTAACATCATTGCATCGATTCTAAAATATTTATTGAATACTTTAATATAATTGATTAAGTTATAAAATCTATAGTAATCCCCTTAGACTTTTCTCTGAGAAATGAGTTTTTCTTAAATAGTCATATTTTCACAAATATTTGAGATAAAGAATATAGAAAGTTGACCTATATCATTGTTAATTCGTTCCCTAAACATCAAACTTTGTACTGAGAATGTTTATTTTACTTCCCATTGTCAGAGAGGGATCTCAGTAGAGATATGGAACAAAACAAAAAGCACAGAAAATATAAACCTTAAATAAATTAAATGTATCAATGGTTAATAAAATGACTCTTTTAATCTAAATTGTAATCTTTTTTTAAAAAAATAAATTTATTTATTTATTTTCAGCTGCGTTGGGTTTTCGTTGCTGCACGCAGGCTTTCTCTAGTTGTGGCGAGCGGGGGCTACTCTTCGGTGTGGTGCACGGGCTTCTCATTGCTGTGGCTTCTCTTGTTGCGGAGCATGGGCTCCAGGCACATAGGCTTCAGAAGTTGTGGCTCGCAGGCTCAGTAGTTGTGGCTCACCGACTTCGTTGCTCTGCAGCATGTGGGACCTTTCCGGACCAGGGCTCGAACCCGTGTCCCCTGCATTGTCAGGAGGATTCTTAACCACTGTGCCACCAGGGAAGCCCTTCTAAACTTAATCTTTTACACTATGAAAATAACGTGCATTTATTTATATTTTCATTCATGACATGAAATAACCTGAAGGCATACTTAATCTTAAGTACATTGAGTCAATCAAGTTATGTAGACATTTTAATCATAACACAATTTAATCGCACTATGTTAAAACCTAATTTAATTTTCTTCAGTATCCACAATAAAACTTGTTATTGTATCCTGACAGCTATGAGGAATGGTTAAAATATTTTCTGCATGGAGCGACACACTACATTGGATGAGACTAAATCATCAAATTGGTCAATTACAAAGTGTGAAAAAGTTGTTCCATTATATTTATTATCGTCATCGACCTATTATTAATGTTATGGTTGTCATTACTTAGTGAACAACTGCCGAATCTACTGTTAGAGTCAAATGGCAGAGATAACACAGAGTGCACCAGGCTAGGAACAATTACATCGATAGACTTTTAATTCTTAGAGACTTTAAAACAAGGGTCATAATGAATACGCTTGGAGAGGCCGGGTTGTTAATGCAAATACATGAAAGAGACCGGGTGAAAGAGAGAAGGTCTGAAACAAACTGGAAATCACATTATACTCTAAAAGCAGCGTTCCCCAGCCTTTTTGGCACCAGGGACCGGCTCCGTGGAAGACAGTTTTTCCATGGACCTGGGGGTGGGTGGGTAGGGAAGGGTTCAGGTGGTAATGCTAGCAGTGGGGAGCAGCTCATGAAGCTTCGCTGTTGCCCACTGCTCGCCCCCTGCTGTGCGGCCCATTGCTCTAAAGGACCTCACTGATGTGCTTAGCTGCATTCCATCATCTCGACTGAACCACAGGGACCAATTATAGCCACATCTTATGATCTTGTAAAGGATGCCAGTAACTTATTTTTTAACTTTATATATCCTTATTTTAATGTCATGAATTATTAAAATAAGCAGACACATACTATATGGGCCACAAAAATATGTTTTTGAAGTCGTCTACTTTGCCAATTTCCTTGGTGTAAAACTTCCAAGGAACATGGCCAGTTTAAATCTATCAATGTTATCTCACTGAACATGAAGTTGAGAAGAGCTTCAGACATTCATTTCTCGCAAGCATGTGCACTGCACCTTCAGCACACCGCTCCCAAAGGCATGGATTGCTCCCTTAGCTTTAAGGAGGTTTATGAACATCCACAAACACCAAGAAGTCTACCAAAGCGGGTCTATCTGTGTATTGGTACCTTTGGAAACATCTTAACTTCCTCTTTACTCTCTCCAACCTCCTTGGCCTTATGATATACCCTTTAATTCATATTTGCTTTTTGCCTTTCTGTACGTACTGTTCCACTCCTTCCCTCTCACTCCACATTTTGTATTTATGGTGATTAGTATGGGTTTACTTCCCATACTAATGGGAAGCTAGGCCACTTTTACCCAACACACAGTTTCCTGTGTTTGGTTCCCTTTGTGACCCACAACATATTCAAGACAGTCCCGCCTTCCTTCTAGGTCCCAAGCCCAGTGCCAGAGTCTCCTGGACTTTGCTCAGGAGACAATAATGGAAAAGATACACGATTTTCCACTGAAAACTAGTTTTTGTCATTATCAGCCTGGAATAAATACTATAAGGTATGCTTTGGTGTTATGAAAATGTGAAAAGGGCCCGCTAAATGTGGTAGCTGATGATGGAAGTAGACGTTCTGGGAAGAAATTGAGTGGTCAGCATCTTCAAGAAAAAGAATACTGGGCTTCCCTGGTGGCGCAGTGGTTGAGAGTCCGCCTGCCGATGCAGGGGACACGGGTTCGTGCTCGGATCAGGGAGGATCCCACGTGCCGCGGAGCGGCTGCGCCCGTGAGCCATGGCCGCTGAGCCTGCGCATCCGGAGCCTGTGCTCCACAACGGGAGAGGCCACAACAGTGAGAGGCCCGCGTACCGGAAAAAAAAAAAAAAAAACTGAACAAACTAAAAATCAACAACTTTACTTAGATGATCTGTCAGAGAATTAAGGTGATAAGAAAAACTACAAGCTCCTGAACAGAAACCAGATGTCTAGAAGTTTTACCAAAACCCATGGAAATCAAATGACTTTTATAAAAAGGACAATAATTAAAAAGAAAACTTTGAAAAACAGCAAACACTATGAACAAATTTAATATATAAGACACTGATGAGATAATTACAATATGATATTAAACAAAGCATAGTATTATGAAAATGTATACAATTTCTACAAATACTTAAAAGGTAAACAAATAGCCAACAGAGGAAAAACAGAGTCAAATGTTTTGACTCACAGAAAATGAAACCTAAGTGCTCAATAAACATAAAAAATTCTAAAGTAAGTAGTGGTCAGAGAAATAATAGATTTGAAAATAAGAAGTATCTCCAATAAATCAAAATGAGAAAAATAAACAGTGGAAGTACTTGGTACTGATGAGAATATATAGAATCAGGAATTCCCTAACAATAATAGTGCAAATTTAAATTGTATATGACACTATAAGCATAAATCTGTCAATACCACATAGTGTTAAGGATTTCCAACATACAAACCACCAATATTACTTCTAAGCCTAATTTTTATATTAACTCACATATGTTCAAGGTGATAGGTTCAATGATGTGTACTATAAATTTGATTTTTATTATCAAAAGTTAATCTGAATTAATCTGAATGACTCTCAAGAGGAGAATAAGTAAATATATGGTGATTTTGTCATTTTTACAATAGTCAAGACTCCTCAGTCAAAGACTACTAGGACCTCTCCTGTAGTTGAACAAGATGGGTACATTGCTTATTGCAGCTAGGCAAATCACACTATGGGGATTGTGGAGTGTCTAGTAAGAAGGTATGAAAAGGAAATTGTTTTATTTGGATCTTTTAAATGATTTTGGGGCGTGGTTCAAGGCAACTAAGTTTTGTTCTATATCAAAAGCCATTAAAGGGTTTCCCTGGTGGCGCAGTGGTTGAGAGTCCGCCTGCCGATGCAGGGGACATGGGTTCGTGCCCCGGTCTGGGAAGATCCCACATGCCGCGGAGCGGCTGGGCCCGTGAGCCATGGCCGCTGAACCTGCGCGTCCAGAGCCTGTGCTCCGCGATGGGAGAAGCCACAACAGTGAGAGGCCCGCATACCAAAAAAAAAAAAAAAAAAAGCTGTTAGAAAGCAGGAGTAATTCTATGATTTACTATCTTAATGAACCTTATCTAGAAGTAGAAAAGATTAGCATGAGACTGAAAATACAGGTAAAGAAGCAGCAGCCGCTCATATTAGCAATGATGGGGTATATTTGGTGTTTTTGTAATTTGCACAGTATATTTGTTGCTTTTTTCTGTGTGTGGACAAACTTTGTCTCACTTCATCACAGCCATGGTGTGTCCTTAATTGATGTTGATGTTCTATGAAATTATTAACATTTAAAAGGAGAACATGAGGCTTAGCTCTGAGTGCTAGACCGGCTCTTGGATGACAGCTTTTATCTTTCTCACATGAAATAAAATATGAACGCTAAAATATAAAAGACAAGTGCACACATCAGCTTCTATTTATTGCAGCCCCTCTTCCTCTTCTAATTTCAACTCCTGTTGTTTTGAAAATTCTATGTCCAGGTATACTATCACTCTGCTATAATTATCTACTCCCAGCCTTGCTGGCTTCAATTTATTTCCAATAACCTTGATTTTTGGTTTCTTTTTTCTCATACTTGACAACAAAAAAAAGTGCTTTAGTGTTTAATAATGAAATCTAAGCTAGTTAATATACAGCACTGACTTTGGGTGCCAAGTTGGTAATAACGTGATAATTGTTTTGTTTTGTTTTTTTCGGTACGCGGGCCTCTCGCTGTTGTGGCCTCTCCCGTTGCAGAGCACAGGCTCCGGACGCGCAGGCTCAGTGGCCATGGCTCACGGGCCCAGCCGCTCTGCGGCATGTGGGATCTTCCCGGACCGGGGCACAAACCCGTGTCCCCTGCATCGGCAGGCGGACTCTCAACCACTGTGCCACCAGGGAAGCCCGTGATGATTGCTTTTATTTGAAATTAATTTGAGAGACACCATAGATTTATCTTGGGTCCTTGGATTTGGTTGTATAATGAATATCTTAGCAGAGGATAAGATATTTAGACTTAATTAAACATATTAAGAATAATTAAATGACTTTGACTTTGAAAATGATATTATTTACTCTTGTCTTCAGTAACTCTCATAAGCATATAAACTAATTGATTAATAGGGAAGGAAGGAGGCCAACTGCACATACACAATTCAATACTCTGTGAATGTCCATGTCTGTGTCTTGAATTTTTACACACACACACACACACACACACACACACACTCACACACAATTTTTCCAAGTTTAAGAACGTTGTTAAATATATTAAATCATTACTAGTATTAGAAAATACCAAAGGAAGCAGAGACTTAGAAATGTCTAATCTAAAATTATTTCTTACTGCCCATTCTATTTACTTACCTTCTAGCATCCAATTCCTAGATGCATAAAAATGTCATCTTATGTAGGTTGAACCTGTATAGTGTGCATGGCTGTGATTTACTAACACTGATATTGTGAACATTATTAATATAATGTTCCTTTTTTTTTTTTTTTTCCAGTACGCGGGCCTCTCACTGCTCTGGCCTCTCCCGTTGCGGAGCACAGGCTCCGGACGCGCAGGCTCAGCAGCCATGGCTCACAGGCCCAGCCGCTCCGCTTGCATGTGGGATCCTCCCGGACCGGGGCACGAACCCGTGTCCCCTGCATCGGCAGGCGGACTCTCAACCACTGCGCCAGCAGGGAAGCCCTGATATTCTTATTATATTTTCAAATGCATGACATTCTCCTTTATCTGCTCAAAGTATCAGTCTTCTTGGGAGTAGGTGAGTGTTCCCTACACAAGGAACATTCATGAGAAGATCAAGGTAAAACACAATTTCAGAATTTAAAAAATTAATATAAATTTCCATTCAAAACAAGGTAGTTTCTTCTCTAAAGACAGTAACCATGTCTTTTTCACCCTATTATTATATCAAATGCCTGACTTGTGGTTGACTTTTGGGCAACCACGCATGACTTTTATAAACTTGAAATATGGCTAGCACAAATTAAGATTGCTATAAGTGTAAAATATGAAATTCGAAATATCTAATATAAAAAAGTATATAAAAATATAATTTGGACCTCATTAATGGTTTTATATGTCAAAATGTTAATTTGGGGGATTGGTTTATATAAAATATAGTACTAACATAAATTTTACTGATTGTCAATGTGCCTATTAGACTTAAAATTACATATATTGATCCCATTATATTTTTATTTAATAGCACTTGTTCAGACTACAGAGAACTTTTATAAGGAAAGTACAGATGGAGACAGGAAAGTGAAAGAAACTTCAGAACTTGGAGTGACTGAGATGGGTACCTTCTCAGTTGGTATAATCGAACTGAAGGAGAGAATGAGAAACTGAATAGCAGGGTTTAGTGAAAATACAGATATAAAAACACAAGTGAACACACATATACCTTCCTACTGACATCTAAATTCTGTGTTAGGAAGAGAATGAGGTGTGAAGGTCATAA
The DNA here is from genome assembly GCF_964270905.1 of Leucopleurus acutus. Lineage (NCBI taxonomy): Eukaryota > Metazoa > Chordata > Mammalia > Artiodactyla > Delphinidae > Leucopleurus > Leucopleurus acutus. Next base: position 11,614,824 of record NC_139146.1, read on the forward strand.
TGAAGGGAGGAGAAGCAATGTAACTGTTTAAATGATAAGGTCATGACTAGGGGCACTTTGTCAGTTTTTGTTGTTTTTGTTTTTTTAACAAGTCTGATAGCTGTCATGCTTGGTTAGCTAGTAATCAAGTAGAGAAAGAACACTGCCTCTGCATAACTCAATGTTAGTGAGATGTTCTTTTTTTCCTTTTTTGTTAAACAAACTTATTGTGATACAATTCACTATAAAACAATCCAATTCACCCATTTAAAATGTACAAGTCAACGGTTTTTAACATATTCCCAGATGTGAACAGGCAGAATTACAGTCAGCTTTAGAACATTCTCATCACCTCAGAAAGAAAGCGCATACCCTTTAGTTATTACCCTTCTGTATGTTGCTGGATTTGATTGTTAGTATTTTGTTGAGGATTTTTAAAGATATATTGATAAAATAGGTCTACAGTTTTCTTGCGACGCTTTTGTCTGGTTTTGGTGTCAGAGTAACAGTGGCCTTGTAAAATGAGTTGGGAAGTGTTCCTTCCTCTTCTACTTTTCGAAAGATTTAGAGAAGAATTAGTATTAATTTTTCTTTGAATGCTGGTAAAATTCGTTGGTGAATACATCTGGGCCTGGGTAGTCTGGATTACCACTTCAATCATTTCACTCGTTCTAAATCTATTCAGTGCGTCTATTTCTTCTTGAGCTGGTTTTGGCAGTTTCAAGTATTTGTCTGTTTTATCTAAATTATCTAATTTACTGGCATACAATTGTTCATAGTATGCCTTTATTTTTTAAAAATTTCTAAAAGTTCAGTGATAATGCTGCTCCATCTTTTATTTCTGTTTCTAGTAATTCAACTCTTTCTTTTTCTCTTGGTCAGTGTGGCAAAAGTCTTGTCAATTTTGTTGATTTTTATCAAGGAACCAACTCTTTCTTTCATGGATTTTTCTCAATTCTTTTTCTACTCTAGCCTTTATTACTTCCCTCTTTATTAACTTTAGGTGAGTTCTCTCTTCTTTTTCCAGTTTCTTAAGAGGTAGGTTTAATTCTTCCTCTCCTATTTATTTATTTTCTTGTCCAGCTGCTTTGGCTTGAAATTCAGTACAGTATTGAAAGCAGTGGTGAAAGTGTCATCTTTGTCTTGCTACTCATTTTAGGGGGAAAGTTTTCATTCTTTCATCGCTGAATATATGATGTGGCTTTTCCATAAATGCTCTTTATCATATTGAGTTCTCTTCTATTCATAGTTTACTGGGTGTTTTTATTATGAAAGTGTCAGATTTCTTCAAACTTTTTTTCTGTGTCAATTGAGATAAATAAGTGTTCTATGTTTTCTCTTTTCTATTAATGTGGTGTATTATATTGACTGATTTTCCTATGGAGAACCAACCATACATTCCTGTGATAAATTCTTATTTGTCACAGTGAATAATCCTTTTAAAATGCTGTTGGGTTTAGTTTGCTGATATTTCCGCTGAAGATGTTTGTCTCTGTATTCATATGGGATATTGGTCAATTGTTTCTGTACTTGTGGTATCTTTGTCTGGTTTTAGTATCAGGGTAATGCAGACCTCTTAGAGAAAGGAAGTGTCCTCTCGTTCTCTCCTATTCTGTTTTTTGGAGGAGTTTGATAAGAATTGGTGTTAATTCTTTAAATGTTTGGTCAAATTCACTCATGAAGCCGTTTGGTCTTGGACTTTTTTTGTAAGCTTTGATGCTATAATGGCTATTTTAAAGTCATTTTTTCCTTTAAATATGACATCTGGTCACTTACACAAGCAATTTGTGTTGTCTCTTTTTTTTTTTTTTTTTCTGGTGTATAGGGCATAATTTCTGGTTTCTTTGCAAGCTTCAAATTCTTGTTGGAAAATGGACATTTTAGGTAGTATATTATAGGAACTCTAAGTACTACCCTCCTGCCCTGCCCTGTCCCCAGCGTTTAGTATGTTTTTTGCTTATTTATTGTTCAGTGACTGCGTAGATTGTTTTAGTGAAGTCTGTTTATTCCTTCCTCACAATGCTAAGCCTTTGCTGTTGCTCTGCAGGGTGACATATGCCTCTAGTCTCCTGGGATGTCCGTGGTATTGACAGGGCTTTCTTTCTCTCTCTCCCTGACCATACTCTGCTGTTAACCTCCACTAAGGGTGGGCAGACTCCTCAATGGTTTTCAGCAAAGCCCTGGGGTATAAATTGCTCTACAAACTAATCCAATTAAATTTTAGCTCTCTTGAAGGATTAGTTTCTGAAGTCCATGGTTGAGATCTATTCTGACTACAGGATTGCCCCCAGCAGCTGTCTCATTCCCTGATTCTATCCTGCAAACTAGTCAGCTTACCAACTGGACTGTACCTTCATTAAGTCCATGAATCTCCTCCCAGTTTCCTTTCACCACAATCTCAGGTTTCCCAGAGGGCCTTTATGCTTGAATTTCTCCATATCCCCTGCAAAATAAACGCAGTTGCTTTGGAAGAGATTAGGAGCTATCTATTTTATGGCATGCCACTTCCCCTGGCAAATCCTGGGATAGCACTCTGGAGCTTGGAGTGAGGAGAAAGGCAAGCTACTTTCTGAGCGGCAGGCCCACCGATGATTAGGAACTGAGCTCTAGGTGGAGGGAAGGACTATTGTCCTAAGGTCCTCTCAACTTGCCTCTCCTGGTTTGGGACTGCCACCACTTGATCTGGCTTTGTACTGGCAGTGTGCTGAATGTCGCAGTGCCTAATAAAGAAAGCCCTACCTCTCAACCACACTAGCCCAGGAACTCAGCCTCAGCAACAAGTACCTGGGGAAGGATAAGAAGTGCTGAAGTCCTGCACCCCCTAGGATAAAAGCCTGCTAACTGGAAGCTGGGGGAAAGGGAGTCCTGTGTTCTTGGCCAGAGCAGTCTGGAATGGAGTCTCAGATGCTCTGATGTGGGCGAGTGGAGAGAAGTGGTTTGGGTTCAAATACCATAGACTGTGGCAGTTCTTAAAAATTGTTGTAGATTTTATTGAATAGATGTTCCTTTCTTTGCTCTTTTTCCTTAGGACCACTTCCAGAGGCTTGAAATGGTTGTGTTTCTTTTTTCTTTCTGTTGTTTTTAGACTTTAGTTTTTAGAGCAGTTTTAAGTTCATAGCTTAAAAAGTACAGAGTGAATGTTCCCATACCTGACTTGTCCCCCTCACAGGCATAGCCTCCTTCTCTATCAACACCCTACATCACAGTGGTACATTGGTTAGAATCAATGGAACTCCACTGATACGTAATTATCACCCAAAGTCCTTAGTTTACATTAGAGTTCGCTCTACATTCTATAGGTTTGAACAAATGTATAATGACACGTATCCTCTAATATAATATCTCACAGAGTTGTTTCACTGCCCTAAAAATCCTCTGTGTTCTGCTAATTTGCCCCTCCCTCCCCTCTGATCCCTGACAACCAATGAAGTAATCTTTTCTGTCTCCATAGTTTCGCCTTTTACAAAATGTCATATGGTTGGAAACCTACAGTATGTTGTCTTTTTTTTTTTTGGCCACACTTCGAGTCATGCAGGATCTTAGTTCCCTGACCAGGGATCGAACCCAAGCCCCCTGTGGTGGAAGCTCAGAGTTTTAACCACTAGACCACCAGGGAAGTCCCAGTATGTTGTCTTTAAAGATTGACTTCTTTAACTTAATAATATGCATTTTAGTTTTCTCCATGACTTTTCATGACTACAGCTCATTTATTTTTAACATTGAATAATATTCCATTGTTTGGATGTACCACAGTTTATTTATACATTCACTTCCTGTAGAATATCTTGATTACATCTGTGTTTTGCCGATTATGAATATAAAACTCCTAAAAACATCCATGTGCAGGTTTTGTGTGAATGTAAGTTTTCAACTCCTTTGGGTAAATGTCAAGGCATGTGATTGCCGGATCATGAGGCTAGAGTGTAAGTTTCATAAGAAACTTCCAAACTGTAAGGTGGCTGCACCATTTTGCATTCCCCCCAGTGATGAATGAGAGTTCCTGTTGTCACACATCCTCACCAGCCGTGTCACCAGTGTTCTGGATTTTGGCCTGAAATGGAGCAAGACTATGGTCTTTGCCCCTCCATGTCCTTAGCTTGCTTTTTGTCTGTGGAAAAACTTTAGCCAAAAAATAAGTTTAATCAGAGAAGTGAGAAAATGCAGAAACAAAGGAAAACAGTCAAAGGAGACCAAACAATAATAGTTTAGTCATTAAACATAGTCAAGGACCTTTAGTTCCTCCTTAAGAGCTATAGGTAATATTCTGAGCCATAACCTGTGAGCTGTCTTATAGATACAGAAACCCCCGCCAGGTGGAAGAAGTTACTACATGATGACCAGACTGTAGCTATGACATAAGCTGCCACAATTCCAAGAATTGGCCTCACGGAAATGGGAGCAAACGGACCCTGGAACTGAAGATTAACTGTACTTAAAACAATTAAGATGACGCTGGTCAGATCACCGATGACCAATTTCAAGATGACTGTCGGAGCTTGACTGTGCTGTTTCTGCAGGCAGGCCCCTCCCTCCGACTGTAAAAGCTCTTGACCCCGGATGGTCCGGGAGTTGGGGGGAGGAGGTCGGCCTTTCGACAGGCGTTCCCCCCTTCCCCCGCCCTGGGTGCCAGCACCCAAAACAAAGTAAACTTTCCTTTCCACCAGCCTTGCCTCTTTATTGGCTTTTGAGCAGTGAGCGGCCAGACCCTACTTTTGGTTACAGTATCTCACTGTTGTTTTCATTTCTAATTACCTAATGATATATGATGTTGACCATCTTTTCACATGCTTATTTATCATCTCTATATATCTTTGGTGAGGTGTCTGTACAGGTCTTCTCCCATTTTAAATCAGCTTCTTTCTTTTCTCGTTTTAAGAGTTTTTATAAATTTTGAATAACAGTCCCCATCCGATATGTTTTGCAATTTTTTTCTCCCAGTCTGTGACTTGTCTTATCATTCTCCTGACAATGTTTTTCATAGAGTGGAAGTTTTTAATTCTGATGAAATAGTTGTTTTGTAAAAATAATTTTAACCACTTTTGCTAGAGTGGCGGTCCCCAACCTTTTTTGACACCAGGGACGGGTTTCGTGGAAGACAATTTTTCCACGGATGGGGTGGAGGGGTGTAAGGGGTGGGGGATGGTTCAGACGGTAATGCAAGCGATGGTTTCGGCGGTACCGTGAGCTATGGGGGGCGGCAGATGAAGCTTTGCTCTGCTTGCCTGCCACTCACTTCCTGCTGTGCAGCCCGGTTCCTAACAGGCCGAGGACTGCTACAAGTCTATAGCCCGGGGGTTGGGAACCCCTGTGCTAGAGAGTGGGTCAGTGGAGTTCCTTAGGTTTCATGCCAGAAGTCAATCTCTGGGATAATCTATCTCATAAAATGAATAATTATGGAAATAGTGGACTATAAACTATTCTACAGCCAAGAAAATCTATTAGTTGTATGTATATAAACATTTAATTACATATCCACATATTTCAAGGCTTAGGAGCTATAAAATTATCTGTAGAAAAGTCAAGATCACATCCTTCTAGACTCCAAACTCAAATTTGTGTCTGGGGGAAGCATTAAGAAACTTAAATAGAGAGGATCAAGGCTTATTTGGCATGCAAAATTAATGAGAACTAAATGTTCTGAAACAGTGGGCAGTTGTCTGCACACTGCACTTCATTGTGAACTAAGAATAAAAAGAATAGGTTAGGATGAGTAATGTCAAATGCTCTAGGACTTGTAAACATGTTTAAATAGTTATTCAAGACTAATCCATACAATTTTCATAAACAGATTTTCTTTTGATAGTAAAATGACTTACTATCTACCTTGCTTTTTATCCAAAACATAGAGATTCCTTGAAAAATGGTATCTTTCTAAAACATATTAAATATACCATGATCACAACAATTTTCAAACATGTGTTTAGACATACGTCTTCCAGTTTGTGAAATTGTGCCCATCTGCCAGCAAGAAGGGAGTGTCTAAGACCATTTCTTTAGTAGTAGATATAATCTTAAGTGGTTGCTAGCCTAAAGAGAAAGATTAAAAAGCTAACTATTTCCACTTTTCTTCTCCCCAAAAGTAAACCTGGTAATAGTCCCATATATAAAACATAGAGAATGACACTGAAATTATCAGTTTACTAAAAACATAAAAACATGTTCTATTCTTTCAGTTAACTTAATGTCACATAGCATCTAACTAATATATTATATTTTAATTATTTCCATTAAAAGTTATTTCTAATAGTAGTTGAAACACACCAACCTTAAAATTTTTTTCTTTTATATTTTCTTGTTTGGATGAATGTTAGATTTGACTACTTTCTTGTCAGATTTTTGCCATTGAATACAACTACAGTGACTAATACATGGTATGTGTGCATATATTTTAATTGATTATATTCTTACTACTATAATTTGATATTTTTAAAACTCAATTTTTTGATATTACTGGATTTGACATGCTTTATAATGCCTAGATTAAATTACATTTATCCAAAATTTCCCATGTTGTTGGTCAATTAAGAAAATTACAATTTAATATTATTACAAACACTATTGCAATAAATTTCTGGTAGAACTTTTCATTCACATAATTGTTTCCTTGGGATATATTTCTGAAGTACTCTTTCTTGCTCATTTTAAGGCTTTGGATATTCATTACCAAATTGCCTTCCAGAAAGGTCATACCAGTTTATATTCTCATATTAATACAGTGTGAAAAAGACACTTTTTATGTTTCTAATTGGAAGGATAATTGGCAAATGCTTTCTAGAGTTCAAAGGAAAGAAAGTAGCCTGTAATTCTAAATTAAAGCAAAAATATTATGAATGGATGTTATAGCTTCTATATGATTACCATCGGAATTTTTTTCCCCTATAAACCAGGACATAGAGATTAAGTCTAAAATTCATGTAGTCCCACTCCTTCATTTTTTCTTACGAGAATGGTAAATTAGTAAGGTGACTCACTCCAGAAAAGGAAGCTTTTATAATATTCTGTAGTCTAAATTGTTGTTCAAGGGGTATAACATTTCAGTTATGCCAAGTGAATAAGTCCTAGAGATCCACTGCACAATATACAGCCTGTAGTTAACAACACTGTATGGTACACTCAAGAATTTGATAAGAGGGTAGATATCATTTTATGCGTTGTGGGGGGAGGAGGAAATTTTTAGAAATGATAGATGTGTTCATTAATTTGATTGTGATGATGGTTTCATAGGTTTATTGGTATGTCCAAACTCATCACGTTGCATTAAATATATGCAGTTTTTTGTATATCAATTATACCTCAATAAAGTTGTTAAAAATAAAGTCTATAAGTAGGAAACACCAAATCTTGTACCTCTATATCTAATTTAATGGACGGTAGCTATATAATCTAACCCCTTTTCCTGCTCAAGAAAGCATAAGGGAATACCAATGAATGCTCAATGAAGCTTTTATATAGACATTGCTGACTCCATCGAAATTATATATTATATATGTGTGTGTGTGTGTGTGTGTGTGTGTGTGTGTGTGTGTGTCAGTGAATCTTTACACACATTGTGATCTTTGACAAACTGCTGGATTACTTAAGACAGATTAGACGAATAGAATCATCATGACAAAAGATCAATAGGATTTATCACCATTTATCATCAATATTTATCACTATTTTGATGACACCAAAATATTATTTCTTCAATTTTATGCTAGATTTTAGCAATTGTTGCCTTACCATGTCTAGTTCTAGTTGATCCTATTTAAATTTGGCCTCATACTCAATTTAGTTACTTGCATTTCTTCAGTTTATTTTTATACATATATTATTGTATACGTATTTACATACTAATTAAAACCAACATTACATAAAACATGAAATCAATGTATTAGAAACATATCAATCAATTTTATTTTAATAAAATGATCTTTCTGTGTTCAGAACCCTAAGTAAAAAGTGACACATTTTACTATATTAGAGAGGTGAAGAGTCTGGTTCTGGAAATCTATCTTTGTGACTTAGAGAAAGTCATCAATTTTATGTCTGGTAAACTGGGGTATATGTGTGTGTATATATATATATATGTATGGTACTGTAAAATCTTGATATATATGTTTATATGTATATATAAGTATACATATATCTGTTTCTGTCAAGGCTTTATGAGACAATATTTGTGAAATATTTATCACTATGTCTGGTACAAAACAAGGGCTCAGTAAGGGCTAATTATTATTTTCATGATAATATCTTCATGTTCTCTGCATATTCTTTACCATAAAATTATCTATCATTAACTGAAAAACACATTTTATATAATATTTTCTAATTAAAGTATCATGTTCCTTATCACTATGATGAGCAATACTAGAGACATCCATTAATTTTTATTTGTATTTGCTATTATGAATATTAAATACAACCAAAAGAAAATTTATTTAAACATGGGCACTTTTTACCTCTTTTTCTAAATTTAAGACAAAACCTTTGGTCAAATATTGCAATCTATAAATAGTTTAAAACATTTTTTTACCAACAAAGGGAGTTAAGGGGATTCAATATAGTTGAGAAAAGAAAATACGAGCTGAGCAACTGTGGCACAGAATGGCTCTGACGTATATATTATCTTACCTGGATAGTATATTTCATTATTAGGTCTGAAAAAATAGCTGTTCTTTGGGGCTGAGTGAATATAGCTCTAATTTCGGCTTCTAATTTCAGCTCCTCATATATAATTACTTTCTCTATGAGTGTAGAGTGGAGGGTTTTCTGTTACCCTGGGTATGAGCTTTAATTTAAATCCTCAGATTTCCAAAATTCTAATTTAAACTGCAGAGCAGCACAGCACAGATTTTTCTCTTGCAAATGGGGTTGATAATTTGCGAATCCCAAATGAAACAAATCATTTAGCAGAACTCAAGGAAGCCAGTTAGTCTATGCTTTATTTTTTTTTTCTCCTACAAAATGAAAGAAAAAAAAAAAGCTTAAATACTATTCTGAGAACTTAATCAAGAAGACCTACAGAGTTATTCTGGAATTATATGCCCAATGGCATACAATTTAAATCCAATACTTTGGAGAAATATTAATAAGTTAAAGAAATGGCAAAATGAGTCTGAAAAATGTAGTATCATGTAGCTAATTTTTCATGGTTTATATTGAAGAGAAAGGACCATTCCTCTGTACATTATATCACACAGGTTAGAATCAATTGTTTCTGAAAGCAGGGAAGAATACTCTATCACTCATATCCAATTCTCAAGGCTACCTAAAATGTCAGGTATCAAAAATTACTGACTCTGCAATTGTCTGCTTTATTCCTCTATGCTGCTGCATCTCTTGAAGACATATTGGCCCTAAAATTGGGGAGAAGAACAATCTAACCAGATATAGAAAGCAGGAAGATATTCTTCCTTTACAATAAAAATAACCAGTATCTTTCTGAGAGAAAACAAACAAGCAAAACAATCACTTCACTAATAGAAAGGAAGTCCAGGAGTGTGAAGGAAGAAAGATCAAAATCAAATCGGGAAGCAGTTCCCAAGTCCTTTGAAGAGAAGCAAGGTAGGGCATTCTTACTCCTGTGGGCTTTGGTAGAAGTTAGCTGCAAAAAGATAGCAAGATAGACATACTGCCCTAATCTTAGCTCTCCTGGTGATACAGTTCAGGACTTTATTATTCACAATAGAAAGCTGTTGCACAAAATGAATCTTTTTTGAAGATGAATAGCTGTTCTCACAAACGTTAATCTGGTCCATATGAAGTCTATTACATTCTCAATTGCTTCAGTGCCAGAAATGGTTTAAGTGGTAGTCAGAATGTTGAAAATATTAGAAAATGTATTCATTTTGGTCATCCTGAAATTATAAAACAAGCTACATAGTTAGGAGTGTAGGAAGGAGAAAAGCAAGAGTTGAAGCAGAGTGAACATGTTAAGAAGTAGCATGTGATGATGGCTATGCATGGACAGAAGAAGAGACGGTTTTTAATCAATAAGGTTCATCTTCATTATCTTCCTGTCAATAGGATCAAGAAATAGCTCATGAATTACAAATACAGTAGAAAAAATAGATTAAGTTTTCAATTTGTATACTTTCCTCTAAAGTCTGTAGCTCAATGAAACGCTATCTTGTAGTTCCTTTTGGTTTGGCTACGATTCACTTTAATTGATAAAATGGAGTTATAGGTTTAATATGTGCTTCAGAAAGTACAAATGGAACAAACAGAGAGTGTTATGGCTTCATTATGGCTTCAGGTCTATTCTCAGTAGGAGCTGGGGTGATTCTGCTGGCTTATAGGTGTTTGGCTGTTTCAGGTAAACAATCAAATTAAATAGTTTGGTAAATTTGATGACCCAAAATGATGAACACAAACATATATCAAGCCCAGCCAGGCAGACTCCGAAAGTCTTCCAATTAATTATATAAAAATGTGTCATCTAAGTGGAGTAAGATCTCTGGGTGAAAGAGACAAAAGCGAGAAGCATAAAATGAGGGGTGTGGTGGAAAATTTTGACCAAATCTGATATATGTCAATGGAGAAATTTAAACAGGTATACACCTCTAAAAAAGGATTAGCAGAGTTTATACAAGTGATACAGATGAAGTGGTCCCTCTGCCTCTGTTAAGGCACCCTTTCACATCCCAATGGGGATGTTATGGGTACTTACGTGGAATTCCAAACATTATCCATATCTCACAAACCCATAAACTCTACATGGTTGAGGCTGTGGGAGACATGGAAGGTGTTAAAAATTCAAACAGTTTTAGTCCTTCATAAGTCTCCTGTTAGATATAAAGTTACATAATTCCTACCACCAATTCTAGCAAGTGAGAAAATGAAGAAACAAGAGGAAGAGGGGAAGGAGGAGAAAGAGTTATTTAGAAAAAGTCTCCCCCATGATGACATTTTCATCATTATTTATTTCAGACTAAATAAAGAATGAAAAAATAGCATTAGGTTCCAACAAAATTTATCACACTAAAATGTGGTGACAAAGAAAATTAAGTAAAAAAAAAAAAAAAAAAGCATGTTTTAGTTATTTTGCCATCAAACATAAATCATGATAAAAACGTTGGCAAAACATTTATTTTCCTTAAATGATGAGGAATAACCACTCCTCTGTTATTATAAGCAATAAATATTATATCATGTATTTGGCCATATAGGCTCAAAGTTATTTTGACAAATAACTTTTAGTTAAACAAGCTTAAAAAGTCTACAGAACCTAAATATAGTCAATACTTGAGATATCAAATTTTAGAGATTTTTTTTCTTATGATGAAAGTGAGTTACACTGTATTGCACATATTCACATTTTGTGAGAAGTAAGAAACTGGAATTGAATTTTAAATTTTGTATTGCGTGTTGGAAATTGAAAGCTAAAAATTTAGCTAATATACTTATAAGACTACTCGCTTCCAAAATTAATCATTTTGATTTTTAACCTTTTATTTTGGTTCTGGGGAAGAGGGTCCAGATTCTAAACCAGACTGAAATATGAGTACCAATAAAGCAAACTTTGATTGAGCATCTACTATAATCCAGACTCTAAACTAAGCCTCTCATACACTTATCTTTTTTTTAATCTGAGATATGGGTTTCATTTAAAAGACTACATAAAACATATCTGTATAATATTTTTATCTGTATAATTTTAAAAATAATTATAAATCAAAGACCTATCCATCTCCCAAATAAAACATTTCTACTCCTTATTCTAAGTCTAGAATTAATAGAATCCTGAAAGTTTTAGAAACATTATTAGTAGTTTTATAACTAAATGCAGTCCTAAGCAATGGTTCTTGTTTCATTGCTATCTTCAACCCCCCTTTTTGGCTTAATAATATTTTCCAAGTTTCATTTTCTGCTTTTCCTGTTCTTTTGCCATCATCTGAATACTACTTCATTGTTGCATAAAGTACATGAAACTTATCTGTTTCTTTGAGAGATTGCTTTTCCACTTCTGTTCTGCCCTCAACCTGCAATGACTCTACTGTGATTACCAAATCTCTTTTGAATCATGATTTCTGTCTCTAATGAATTACTTGTATTTGTACACACACGTGTTGGTGTCTTCAACTTTAATAATACCCTGTCTTGACCTCATGATACCTCTTAGCTGCCTCCCATTTCTTTGCCATTAGTCACAGTAAAGATTGCAAAATCTTTGTTTATATCTATTAATGCAAGTGCAAATCCCTCACTTCCTAGTGTATCTTTAGCTTAATCAAATTTACCTCTTATCTTCATCCTTTTCATTAGAACTTCTGTGGTCAAGGAAAGTCCCACCTCGAATTCTTGAAGGTATTCTCCTGTTATTTCCTAAAGGCTTTATTGCTTTGGTTTGGCCAGAAGTTTCGTTCATTTTTTTCCCATAAGATGACTCTAGTAGCACCTAGTTGTCTTTAACTTCATTCGAAACAATTTTGTTAGATTGTATGTGACAGCTGTCATATCAGTGTGCATTAAAAAAAAGACAACAAAATTGGTGAATTTTTGTGTAGCCATTTTAATATTGAAAACAGAAGAAGAAAAGCAACATTTTCTGCATATTATACTTTATTATTTCAAGAAAGGTAAAAATGGAACTGAAACATAAAAATAGATTTGTGCAGTGTATGGAGAAGGTGCTGTGACTGATCGAACGTGTCAAAAGTAGTTTACAAAGTTTCATGCTGGAGATTTCTCTCTGGACAATGCTCCACGGTCAGGTAGATCAGTTTAAGTTGACAGTGATCAAATCGAGACATTAATTGAGAACAATCAACATTATACCACACGGGAGATAGCCGACATACTTAAAATATCCAAATCAAGTGTTGAAAATCATCTGCACCAGCTTGGTTATGTGAATCGCTTTGATGTTTGTGTTCCACATATGCGAAAAAAACCTTCTTGATCATATTTCCGCAAGCGATTCTCTACTTAAATGTAACGAAAACATTCCATTTTTAAAAGAAATTGTGACGGCTGATGAAAAGTGGATACTGTTCAATAATGTGGAACGGAAGAGATCATAGGGTAAGCGAAATGAACTACCACCAACCACACCAAAGGTCGGTCTTCATCCAAAGAAGGTGATGTTGTGTATATGGTGGGATTGGAAGAGAGTCCTCTATGATGAGCTTCTTCCAGAAAACCAAACGATTAATTCCAACAAGTACTGCTCCTAATTAGACCAACTGAAAGCAGTACTCGATGAAAACTGTCCAGAATTAGTCAACAGAAAACACATAATCTTCCATCAGGATAGCGCAAGACCACATGTTTCTTTAATGACAGGCAAAAACCATTACAAAACTTGGCTGGGAAGTTCTGATTTATCTGCTGTATTCACCAGACATTGCATCTTCAGATCTCCCATTTATTTGTCTTTACAATATTCTCTAAATGGAAAAAATTTCAATTCCCTGGAAGACGGTAAGAGGCACCTGGAACAGTTCTTTTCTCAAAAAGATAAAAAGTTTGGGGAAGATGGAATTATGAAGTTGCCTGAAAAATGGCAGAAAGTAGTGGAACAAAAGGGTGAATACATTGTTCAATAAAGTTCTTTGTGAAAATAAAAAATGTGTCTTTTATTTTTACTTAAAAACCAAAGGCACTTTTTGGCCAACCCAATATTTCCTCCTACCTTAAATTAGCAATTTCCTTCTAATTAAATTTTGTGAATAGTGTGAAGAAGGAAGTTTTCATTTTTAAAAAATATGAATTTCCAATTACCAAGTTTTATTTATTGAAATGAATATTTGTCTGCTGCTCACAGGTGCAAAATGTTTTTAATAAGATAAATGTTCATAAATATTTAAGACTACTTCACACATCTCTCTTTTGTACTATTTTTCTATTGATCGTTGACTTAAAAAAATGCACAACATGAGAGTTGCAAATTAAGTTTTTATTTGAGGCAAAATGAGGACCACAGCCCAGGAGACAGCATTTCAGATAGTTCTGAGAAACTGCTCCAAAGAGGCAGGGGGAAAGGTCAATCTATATGTGATTTTGGTGAAGGGGGAATACATGCAATCAAGCACACATTTTTGCAGAAGGTCTTGTGAGGGTTACTGCTGGTTACGAGGAGCAGATGTCACCAGGAAGGAATTTAGTGCTTTTCTAGATATGAGGAGATGCAAGAATTGGGTTCATAAAATCGGCTCCTGAAAATATCTACCTATCTGAAGACCTGTCTGCCAGTTTTTCTCAGAGCACCGAGTGCCTCATTCCTGCTCTCCACCCTGAGTTCCTTTCCAGGGGTGTTGAAGGTCAGCAGCTGCAGGGGCATCTGATTTAATCCTTGTAGAGGCAGATGGCAAGTGCCTGTGGCAAGTGCCAATTTGTAGTTGACATGATCTGTATTTGTATCGATATGACTCCTAATTGCTCAAGGTCTTAATGTCATGCTATCTGAAGCTATAATTCTATTTTTTTGTTATTTTGGTTTTGATAGACTTATTCTTTTTGTTTTTTCATATTAATCTTAGAATTAATTTGTCAATTTTACCACAAATTAATTTAGATTGGGATTAAATTAAATTTATAGATCAATTTACAGAAAATGTACATAGGATTATAATAGAGTATTCCAATCCAGGAATATGGTCAAACATGTCAGTTATTTATATCTTTTACAGTCAGTTTTTGTCATGTATTGCAATTTCCTATATGGGGATCTTACACATATTTTTAGATTTATTTATTTTGTTAGATTTCAGTATTTGTAATTTTGATGCTAGATAAATACAATTTATAAACTGAATGTGAAAAATCATTGTTTATGATATCTAGAAAAATACTTTTATGTTGATTTTGTATCCAGCCACTCAAAATAAATTCACTAATTCCACTGCAATTAATAAATGTTTTATATCTACTTCTGTAATAAGTGGGATTTTATTTGTTTTACATTTATTCTGTTGCTAGAGAATACTATTGAACTGCATTAATAGTGAACACAGAATTTCTCATATCTTACTGAACTAAAAGAGAATCACAGTCAATATTTTACTATTTAATATATTTACTATGTTTATTGTAGGTTGGTTTTTTTATACTGTGTGTAAATATTCTTAACCAGATTAATGAAATTCTCTTCTAATTCTGGTTCGCAATTTTTTTAAGTATAATTGGATAACGAGTTTAATTAAATGCTTATCTTCTACTTTGAGATGATCATATGATTTATATGAGCATACGATTTATATGATTTTGAGGAGATCATGAGTTATATCTCCCATTGTGATATGCCGGTAATATTTTATTTGTTGATTTTTACACGTGAAACAAACTTACAATTCCTGAAATTAGCCCACCTTCATGGTCACATACTGTGAAATAAAAACTGTAGTTTTTTTAATGGTCTACTAGGCCCTGCAGTATCTACAGGCTTGTTAACTCCATGACTTCATCTCTTCCTATCTTTTCTCTGGCTCACTACGCTTCAGTCATTGGGCCTCAAAGTGTTCCTTTGCAAAGTATTTGCAAAGCCCTGCGTTGTTCCCTTTGTCTAGAATGATCTTCCCCTAAATATCCACAGCCTCACCTCCAACAATTCTTTTCCTAAGTGACACATTCCCCGTGAACTCTACCCTGAATACCTTGACAAAAATTATAGCTCTGATATCCACCCTTCTGCTCCCAAACGTTAAATATAATTACATAATTATGCATTATGTTTATTTTCTTTCTCAGTAATAAAAATGCCCTGATAGCAGAAATTGTATAACTTCTTTGCTCATGTTAATTTATTTAATGCACAAAATCATCCCCATTTTATTTGTGGAAACCTAAGTGAAGGGAATTTAAGCCACTTATCCACCATCACTCAGCAATGAGTTCGAGAGGCAGGATTCAAACACAGACTTTTTGTCTATTGCCTTAATTATTATTGTATATTGCCTCGATTAAGTTTCACACATAAGTAAGCACAACAGGGTAAAGGACTATGACATTATTTAACGGTTTATCTCCACCACTCATCCAATAATAGCTGATACACTGTGGAAACTGAGTAAATATTTGTTTATTATATTAAGATGTTTATTTAAAAATTTGATAATGGATTCTTTAAACAGAGTGTTTAATACAAAATACCTAGAATCAAGTCAAGAGATATTTTTAGGATTCACTAAGAAAAAGAAAAGTCTTTAAAACCACTCAAAGAGCAGACTTGAGGGAAAGCTACAGGATGCATATGTGGCTGAAACTTTGTTTAATAATGATCAATTTGAGCAGTCTGTGTCTGATCATTACCTTAAAAAATGACCAATATACAAAGAAAAGTTAATAATTAATTTTCTCATAAACCTTGAAGAAAAAGTTAAAACATACTACTAAGAAAGCAGTAGAGGAATCAAATTATAAATTGAGACCTCGTAAAACTGTCAGAACATTGTGAAATTGTTATAGTCCTTTTCACAGCCTCTGTCATTTTTTACTTATGTCAAATTTCTTGTTTAAATAATGCTAAATCTATATTGATTTTGAAAACTTTGAATTAGTTAATTTTCCTTCCTATCTTTATGTATAGTTAAGCCATAATCAGTCTAAACATGTGGCAAATATTTACACAAAAAGAGAATCATGTTCAAAATTCAGATTTAATTCTTTTGGACAAATATTTATTTTAAAGAGAGTAAAATTCAAGATTTATTGTATAATATATTGTTCCTATTTTAACTCATTTCAACTTCCCTAAGCACTGCTCACCACCCACTGAATGGAAATAACTTTCATAGTAATGTCTTCTAAATTACATATTTCAAAATAACATGGTATATATTACAAGCTATGGAAAGCAGAAATAAAAGTGGATAAGACATGAGAGGACAAAGGAAAAGTTCCACCCCTTTCATGCAAAAAAGGCCTCTGTTGTAATCTTACTATGCATTTACAAAGGTATCCTGTCACAAGTAGGAAAGAACAAAGATTACATGAGTTAAAGGCAATTTTAATAATGAAGAAGGTGAGAAGAGCAAGACAGAGCAGGGCCCATCAGCTAATTTGTACTGCATAACTACCAACCACAAGCTTTCAGGGGCATGGAGCAAAAGACATTTATTTCAAATGTGTGTGTGGTTGAATGGGGGCAGTGCAACTTTGCTAAACCTTTCTTAGTTCTGGTCCCTGATCTGGAGGAACAACAGCTACCCCCAGGAAGCTTTTCTCGTGGCAACAACAGAGACACAAGAGTGCATGAGCAAGTGCTCCACTGTGCAAACAAATTTTAAAGCCCTGCGTTAAAAAAAGTTTTTTAAACCATAAATATGTACCGATTTGCCTCAAATTATTTTCTACAAAATTATTTGTCAAATGATTTTTCTGCTGATTTATTTTCTACTGTGTAATCACTTTCCAGTGATTGCCTTTTTATATATTGCTACTTTCCATTTGCAAATACTATACTTATAACTTTTGTGTCATGTCACACAGTAAATGAGAAAGGCTTAGAAAGTTCATTTTCTCTACTATTCTTTGTGCAGTTTGATGTCAAGGTTATGCAATCTTCATATAATACATTGGGAGTATTTGAACAGCATAGCGTTCTGGCCTAGCTAAGTTAAAAGCACTATAGAGAATGTGTCAAAATTACTGATTTAAAGACATTTTTATTCAAGATTTGTTACATCTTCTAATTCTATCTATAGGATTTGTATGGAGTGTACTAGGATTATAAACTTAAGAACATTTATTTTATCTGTAAGAATAGCTTACCTTTAACAGCAGAAAAGGCAACAAGTGCATATTTATAATGTGGTGAAAGCTACAAGCAAGACTGACTGATTACAACACAACCTCTTCCCTTCCACATGCTCCCAGCCCTGGTCCCTGAAAGGTCAACCTAACTTTGGATTCTGCCTATAGCATTTCTAACTGTTATTTTCATCATGATTCCATTTGATTTCATTAGTAGTATCTCTACATTGATAATAACTGACTTTCACAACAGAATTATAATCTGACTTCCCCTTTCCTGATTTTCTTTTCTTTTTCCTTGAGATTCAGGATTTGTAATATATATATAATATATATATGTATATACATATATCACAATACGCATACATGTATTATGTTATTATAACATACATTATGTTATATATTATATATGTATGTACATATATGTATATAAAATATATGTACATGTATATATATGTAAAATTCTAGTAAGGAATTCTCACATGGAAACGCTAGTAAAACCTATTCTACAATGACAAAAGCCACTAGTCACTAGTCTCCTAGTTGTCTAGGAGAGGAGTAGAGAGATTAACTACAAAGGGCAGAAGTTAATTTTTTTGGTGGTAGAAATAGTCTATATCTTGATTGAGGTTGTTATTACATGGGTGTAGATATTTGTCAAAACTCGTCAAACTCTAAAGAAAATAGGTACATTTTATTGTTTCTAAGTTATACAGCAATAAAGTTGATTCAAAATGGGGAAGTTTTCCTTTTTGGAGTTTACTAGCTAGTAATTTACTAGAAGTTCTATTTAACCTAGTGACAATGTTCTTTGAACACACTGTCACATGTATAACATGTGATAGAAGAAATGCAAGAAGGTGACATTGGTTAGAGATGTCCTTTTTCACACTATTATTACAGGACTTCTCTAGTTGGCATCGATCAATAAATTTTATTTGGCCAAATTTACACTC
Organism: Leucopleurus acutus; assembly: GCF_964270905.1. Classification (NCBI taxonomy): domain Eukaryota; kingdom Metazoa; phylum Chordata; class Mammalia; order Artiodactyla; family Delphinidae; genus Leucopleurus; species Leucopleurus acutus. The sequence continues at coordinate 11,633,435 of NC_139146.1, forward strand.
TGGGCATTTGATAACCATTGAATTTAATAAGATTTATTTCCGCAGTGTTATCGTGAAACTGTTGAAAATATTACTTCATGTTGGGAAGGTGGCTGGTCTTCCACACGTTATATTAGCATAGTATAAAACTTGGTCATACCGAAACAGAAGGAATGCTATAGAAAAAATAAGTACTTTTTTTTTTTTCTTTTTTTTTGGTACGCGGGCCTCTCATTGCTGTGTCCTCGCCCGTTGCGGAGCACAGACTTCGGACGCGCAGGCTCAACGGCCATGGCTCACGGGCCCAGACGCTCCGCGGCATGTGGGATCTTCCCGGACCGGGGCACGAACCCGCGTCCCCTGCATCAGCAGGCGGACTCTCAACCACTGCGCCACCAGGGAAGCCCGCAAGTGCTTTTTAAATTACAATTTTGTCTTCCTTTTTTGGCCCTCAGTAGCAATCAAATAACTTGCAAAACTAGTTACCATCCACCAGGTAATACACCAGCTTTCTACGCAGTATAGGTTATATCACTGAAGACAAACTTGTGGTTTCAGAATATAGATTCAAATTTAGATATGATTAAAATATAAAGACTGTATAAATCCCATTATCTTTGAAATGGAAAGCAAACATTAATAAGTGTTAGTAAAATTGATGCTTTAGAGATTCATCAATGAATCTACCATGCAAATTACCAAGAAAGAAGGAAGGTAAGCCAGACTAAGTGTCATGTGAGTAAACAGGACTTCTCACAAAAACTGAAAATCCCACACGGAAAGCTTATTCTTCATGTCTTCAGGCTGCTCTTTGAAATCAGAGGTCAGCAAACTTTTTCAGTAAAGAACCAGATAGTAGGGGCTTCCCTGGTGGTGCAGTGGTTGGGAGTCCGCCTGCCGATGCAGTGGATATGGGTTCGTGCCCCGGTCCGGAAAGATCCCACATGCCGCGGAGCGGCTGGGCCCGTGAGCCATGGCCGCTGAGCCTGCACGTCCGGAGCCTGTGCTCCGCAACGGGAGAGGCCACAACAGTGAGAGGTCCGCAAGAACCAGATAGTAAGTATTTTAGGTGCTACAGGCCATATTGTCTCTGTCATCCTCCTCAACTTAGCCACCGTAGTGTGAAAACGGTCAAAAAAATTAATTTATTTTCAGACTCTCCTTCCAGGACTTGTTTTCTATCCCCTCTTTGTGTGTTTGTTTCAGTTATATTGATTTCCTTTTCAAACAAGAGAGCTAGTAGTAAATGAATGGGTGTGTCTATATGCCAATGAATGTAAGAAAGGTAAGAGCCTGGTTGTTCTGACTCCTGTTCTAAATTATTGTTGGAAAACTAACGGTACTCACAAACATCGTAAGGCTGATATACTTTTTTCTTGCCTCACACAAATTAAGGAATATTTAGAGATTATACTAGGACCAGAGTGTTATGTCAATGATGGTATAATTGTAAAAACTATTTTATATTCCCCACTAGTAAAATAAGTTCAGAAGTGAGTCAGAATATAGTAAGTTATATTTTATGAAACTTGTTGGAGTGTTACAGATTACAACACTAACTGAGCAGTGTTGAGATCTCTGAGGTAGACCTCAAAATATGGCACACCTCAATTTCAACCAACTTCTTCATATTTGAGAAATAAATCAGGGAAGTCAAATAGAAACCAAAATGTCAGATATATTTCTGACAGAGACCAGGTCAAAGGACAGAGCTTAGTGGGACAGCCAAATTGTTCTGCTAAATAAATCTCAGAATTAGGCATATTTGTCTACCCTAAAAAGTGGTGCTTTATGTTATGGGCCTCTGCCCCTTAGAAGAAAGCAGGGCTGCTCTATACATTAACTTCAAGAGAAAGAAGGCCTGAGTTAAGATAAACCCACCCAATGATCCCTCCCAAATTTGACTGATCATTCACTTCACCTCCCATTATCAGAATGACTACAGTATAAAGGAAGACTGAAGGGGCTTCCCTGGTGGCGCAGTGGTTGAGAGTCCGCCTGCCGATGCAGTGGATATGGGTTCATGCCCCGGTCCGGGAGGATCCCACATGCCGCAGAGCGGCTGGGCCCGTGAGCCATGGCCGCTGAGCCTGCATGTCCAGAGCCTGTGCTCCGCAACGGGAGAGGCCACAACAGTGAGAGGCCCGCGTACCGCAAAAAAAAAAAAAAAAAAAAAAAAAAAATGGAAGACTGAAGCATTTTTCCACCAACAAATAGATCATGTCTCTTACAGAATTTACACTTTGTAGAGCTATTGTACCAATACATCTAACTTGCTTCTTCTGACAAGTAAACATTATTTTCACTATCTTAACTTCAAAGACTACTGTTTGATACTTACTTGCTTTAGTCATTTTTCAAAAATCATTAATCTTTGGTGGATTCTAAATATTTTTTTTCAATTATTGCAATCACAGTCACTAAGCACATCGGTAACACTTTAGTGATTATAATACTACTGATTGTAATAGACTCATTTGAGATTTAGGCAGAATAATATTTATTTCCATAAAATATTCTACTGTAATGTAGAATTAGTTGAGTTCTGCTGATTTCTGCAGTTCTGGAGGGCTGCCAAAACTTAGTTTGTGTGTGTGTATCTTTCTCAGTGTTAATCGTGTTAAATAGTATTTCCCTTTTACACATTATGAAATTTTATTGCTAAACCAAGCATATTACAACTGTCAGAAATGATGAATGGAACCTCCTAATTTTATGCTGATATGAGGATTAGACAAATAAAATAAAATTGTCCCACACTGACTATCTAACTGTAATTTTATAAATGTAATGTGCATACATATTATGCAGAAAAGGATGTCATTGCCTTTATTACATTTTTCTCCAGTTTAAAAAGAAAACAAATAAAATTGAAATAAACACACACAACAATAAGATAGAATAAGTTTCAGAAGGAAAACATTTAGAAGTAAATTAAAGGAGTTTTTGTTTGCATGCATGCAGGTGTGTGTATAATTTTTGCCTAAATAAATTAAGACTAGGCATTAGTTGGATGAAGAAAGTTAATATATAATACAAAGTGCTATGAGTAATGTGCCATGAAAATTAAGGGATATTTTCTTCATGAATCACAGTGTTTATATAAAAGGACTGATTTCAAAATTTGGATAACTTTTTTCTCAAAAATTTGCCTCTGACTTAACTTTTGTCTCTAGTCGAAGCCTGTTTTTTTCCCCTGGACACACATATTTAGTAAACTATATTTAAAATATAGGTAGACAGATAGATAGACTAAGGCAGATAGGTAGTTAGATTGCCCTTTTTGTATTAATAAAATCTTGGAAAGAGAATTATACTTATTTCTCAGGATATTTTAAGTTCAAGGTAGTATGACCTTAAGAAGAGTGGGATAAGCCAGTCGTGATGTTGCTTTGTGTCTCTAAAATACACTTTAGCACAGTGGAATGCTCCTTCTGTGATTTCATTTGGATTTGTGATAAATGTTTCTTGTACTTGTTTTTGGCCTTGCATTATTTTCTATTTTGGATAATAATTTAAATGTATGGATGCATATCTCATTTTATTGGTGCTTTACTTTATTACACTTAGCACGTATTGTGTTTTTTACAAAAACATCAAGCGAGTCTTTTTTACAAGACTTTTTTACAAAAGCATCAAGTGAGTCTATCGGCGCCATTTTTCCCACAGCATTTGCTCACTTTCTGTCTCTGTGTCACATTTTGGTAATTCTCGCTGTATTTCAAATTTTTCATTATTATTATATTTGTTATGGTGATCTGTGATCAGTGATCCTTGATGTCACTGTTGCAAAAAGATTATGACTTGTTGAAGGCTCAGATGATAGTTAGCATTTTTTAGCAATAAAGTATTTTTAAACTAAGGCACGTACATTTGTTTAGACATAATGTCATTGCACACTTAAAAGACTAAAGTATAATGTAAACATAACTTTTATATACACTGGGAAACCAAAATGTCGCTTTATTGTGGTGGTCTGGAACCTAACCTGCAATACGTAGTAGTTTGTTCAGATTATTAAAAAATAATTATTAAAAATAATAACCTGAATAAACTACTACATATTGTGTAGATTAACAAAGCTGAGTACAGACATTATTTGTAAAAAATTTTTCACGACCTCCCTGCATTGTGCCAAACCTCATGACACTTTTTGCCTTCCCCGAGCCATTGCTATGATGAATTCAGCGTTCATCATTTCCTGCATGTTTACATACTTTTACTTATACATGAACATAATCTACTACTGTTATGCATGTTTAAATTTTTATATAAGTGATTCTTAATTAATGTGCCATTCTAAATTGTGTTTCTTTCATTCAAAGGCACCGTTCCTAAGTGCCAAGTTAATAGATGCAGTGCTAGTTTATTAATTTTAATTCTTTAATAGAATTCCATTGGTTAGATATTAAACATGTATTTATCCAACAACCTTTGATGGACACTTAATCTACTTAAAATTCTCTCTGTTATAAATTATGGTACACTGAAACATAAGTGTATGAAAATTCTAGTGCTCATTTGTGACTTTTTCTAGAAAATACATAAAGAAATAAAATCCCCAGGTAAAAGAGTAAGAGTCTATTTGATTGTAATTAACCTTGGCAAATATCAAATTCATCAATTTCTATTATTATTTTTGTTTTTGTGGTTTGTCAAAGAAAACTTTTCCTACTTATACGTCACATAGCTTGTCTCCTGTTTTTTCCTCTTATATTTAAGTTTTGCCTCAATATTGATTGTTGTAACCCATTGAAATTTATTTTATTTGTGCCATATTGAATGAATCTAAATTGATTTTTCTTTATGTATCACCAATTGTCTCAGAATAGCTACTGACATTTAATATTCTATATTTGTCATATAACGTTTCCACACATATGTTTTTCTGATTCTGAGCTTGTTAATCTTATTTATTCATTTGCCTATCCTAAGACTATTAATAATGGTAATAATAATAATATAATAATAATTCAACCTAGTACTTTTTAATGTGTCAGATATTGCCATAAGCGCTTTATAAACAGTCATTTAATCTTACGACCATCCTACGAGGTAAATACTTTATTACCCCCTTTTATCAGAAGAAAAACAAAGAGTTTAAATAATTTGCCTAGATCACACATACATGGTAGAGTCAGGTTTGAACCCAGACGTTTGACTTCAGAGTTTGGACTTTTAACCTTCAGCTATCTTGCCTGCCTAATATACTGTCTGTGAGAGACACTGCTGTGTATTACCAAGGCCCACTTCATTTTCCTCTTGGGAAAACTACTCATCTCTAATTTCCAAGCCTCCCTTTTAACAAGATATGATTGTGTAATTGTGTTCTGACCAATGGACAGTGAAAATAGTAATGTGTGTAGTTCTGATGGGCTCATGGAAGCTTTCACATACAAACTTGTCTTCCCCTGTTTACTAACAAGATGCAAGCAGAGGATTATGAAATCTGGAGGGTAGAATAACCATAAGGTGCACTGAGCCTGGTCTCTGACTCACAGTGAGGAACATGGATGTTGAGCAATTGTTTTGAAGTGTTAGGTGGTCAGGAAATAATATTCTAGGGGTGTACTGTCCCATACAGGAGCCGCTGGCCACATTGGTTATTACATTTGAATTTAAATAAATTAAAATTTTAGTCACACGGCCACATTAGCACAAGTTCAAGTGCTCAGTAGGTAAGTATGGTTATCATCATGACCATCATAATGGACAGCACATGTAAAAAATGTTCCCACGAACACAGAAAATTCTATTGAAGAGTACTGTTCCAAGGTGTTAACCTACTGAGATTTTGAAGACTGTTACAACATTCAAAGTAATGTACTCTGACAAAAATTTTATTATAAATACTAACATTTTTTTATTAATCTTGAAATCTTATAAGTGATACAACTTTGTAATTTTTACTTTGTTTGTTTGGTTTTTTTTTTTGCGCCACGCGGGCCTCTCACTGCTGCGGCCTCTCCAGCGCCGGAGCACAGGCTCCGGACGTGCAGGCTCAGCGGCCATGGCTCACGGGCCCAGCCGCTCCGCAGCATGTGGGATCTTCCCGGACCAGGGCACGAACCTGTGTGCCCTGCATCAGCAGGCGGACTCTCAACCACTGCACCACCAGGGAAGCCCTTTACTTTAATTTTTATTGTTCAAAATATTCTTAGATTTTATTTTCTCATTAAATTGTGAAACTAATTTAAAATCCCAGCAATGTTTTGTGTCTTCACTAGCACTTGTTACTGTAAGTCATTTAAACTTCAGCCATTATGGTTATGTTATCAAAATGAGGGTTTCTTTTGTATCTGTCGATAACTAATGAGGTAGATGTTTTTACATATGTTTATTAATCATTTTGATATCCTCTTTTGTGAAGTGCCTAATCAAACATCCCATTCAATAGTCTTCATTGTTTCTTATTAATGTGTAGCATACCTTTATGTGTCCGCTATGCATCCTTTTCTTTTCTTTTTTTGTTTTTTGGCGGAGGGAGCCATGCTGTGCCACATGCGGGATCTTAGTTCACCAACCAGGGATCGAACCCATGCCCTCTGCAATGGAAGCTCAGAGTCTTAACCACAGCACCACCAGGGAAGTACCAAATCCTTTTCAATTAATGTATTTCACACTGAAAAAGTTAGAAAAACTAGACAAAATTCATATTTTATGTAAGAAAAGTTCTTACTTTATCTTTATTGCCACCTTAAAAACAATCATATAAATATAAGTTAAAAATCAAGTTCTAATTTTTGATGTTGCTGACTGTCACCTATCTACCTATCACTTCGTCCTCCACTAATTCCTCACAACGAAAGACATTCTGACTGTCACCCGAGTTTTGGCTTTTTCAGATTGTCATATAGTTAGAAACATCCAATGTGTATTGTTTTCAGATTGCCTTTTTTTAAATTAGTAGTATGAACTTAATGTTCTTCCATGATGAATACATGTCATTATACACTTGTTTGACATATTTTATGGGCTTGGACAAATGTATAGTGACATTTATCCATCATTATAATATCATATAGACTACTTCTTCTGCCCTAAAAATCCTCTATGCTCTGCCTACTCATTTCTCCCACCCAATCTCAACTGCTGGCAACCACTTATCTTTTGACCATCTCCATAGCTTTGCCTTTTTAAAAAGTCATATAGTATAAATCATATGATATGTAACGTTTTCATTGTTGGAGAGGATTTGGAGAAATTGAAACTGTCATCTGTTGCTGGTGGGAATGTAAAATAATGTCACCACTTTGGCAAACAGTTTGATGGTTCCTCAAAATGTTCGACAGAGAATTACCATAAAACCCAGAAATTCTACTCCTAAGAGTAATGAAAACATATATCAGCACTCAAAACTTGTACACGAATGTTCAGAGCAGCGTCATTCATTATAGTCTAAAAGTAAAAATGGCACAAATATCGACATGAATGTTCAGAGAAGCGTCATTCATTATAACCTAAAAGTAAAAACTGCACAAATGTCAAAGATGAAAGAATAAGTAAAATGTGGTATATTCATATAATGGAATATTATTCACTAGTAAAAGGAATGAAGTGGTAATACATGCTACAGCATGGATATACTTTAAGAATTTTATGCTAAGTAGCAGACACCAGTCATGAAGGACCTATTGTATGATTCCATTTATATGAAATTTCCTTAATAGACAACTTCATAGAGACAGAAAGTAAACTATTGTTTGCCAGCAAATTCTAATATATAGGAGTTTCTTTTACAGTGATAAAATGTTCTAAAATTAGATAATGGCTGGGGGAATTCCCTGGAGGTCCAGTGGTTTGGACTTCATGCTTTGACTGGAGGGGGCACAGGTTGGATCCCTGGTCAGGGAACTAAGATCCTGTAAGCAGGAAGGCACAGCCAAAAATAAATAAAAAATAAAAAAATTAGATAATGGTGATGTTTGCACAACTCTGAATATACTAGAACCACTGAATTATACACTTTAAAAAAGTAAAATTAATGGTGTAAAATTATACCTCAGTAAGCTGTTATAACAAAAATATCACATTGCTATACATATATTTCCATTTCTTTTGTTGCACAGGTGTATTTATTTCGTCTGGTGTATGTTTCTTGGTGAAATTTCTTGGCTTGCTCTTGACATTCCCACTGCACAATTTTACTATCTTGTGCATATAAAGGAAACTCCATGTATATTTTGGCTTATGTGGGAGGCTGAGAGCATTACATGATATTAATTTAGGTCTCATCATAGCTCTAACAGACTGAAAAGATCAAAGAAAATATACTTACTGAAGAAAATCTACAGAAAAAAGATAAATTAAGAGTAGTTATTGGTAAGAAGACAGTCAAATTGTTAACTAATAGATAAAAGGCTGAAAGAGGAAGAGTGACTAATGGGATATAAACATAAAATGATTTTCAAATATTCTTATTATTAGGTACTCAAATTGCACGCATCTCAAACTGTTTTTTTCCTAACATTATCTATTTCTGGTAAAATATCCAAGCAGGGCTTTTCTTATTAAATTCTCCTTTGTTTCTGTTTCTTGATAGAAATATTGAGGAAAAACAACTAATGCAAATGTATTTTTAAATATCTACATACTAAATGCATTTAACTTTTGACTTCTATCCGTTAGAAATAATTAGATAATTAATTGATAATGCAACGCAAAATATAAAAATAATAGTAACACTTATCTAGTGCTTACTGTGCGTAATTGTACTTTTGAGCACTTTACATAATTAGTTGATTTAAAACTTGGGTGATAGAATTACCAGATGCTGAAAAAGTAACAGAGAAATATTAAACATCTAGACTATGCTGTATGAATATAGGACTCCTGACTCTTGAGTTCACACTCTTTATTTGTAAGTTCTATCTGAAATGATAAAGCATCAGTATATAATTTAATGCAGATTGTACCTATGCCTTAAGTAAAGCCAAGCCCACACTCAGAATTGAGATCTCTATAACACAATTGTTTGGACATCTTTAAAATCAGTTTTTGTGGGTCAGAGATACACTGTTTTCTAACTATTGAAATGGTAAAATAGCAAAATCATATATTTATGAGTAAGCATTTCATTCACATATACTTGCTCTGAATTAGCCTTGTTCTTCTCTGAGCGTTAACCCTGTTCTAGTAAGAACGCGTAGTTGGGTGAGGAATAAGGGTTGAATTGAAAAATGAAAAGGACGACATTTCAAGAGAAAATGCACTGCATGCAAAGACCTACTATTAAGAGGGAAAACTAATTCCAAATGGCTGAAGCACAGAAAGTTTGGATACGGGAGTAAAGAATAGCCTGTATATTGGTGTGAAATAAAGCTGGAACAATAATCAGGCGTTGTATAATATGCTGAGAGGTTTTCTAGCATAGGCAATGAGAACTGTTGAAAGGTTAAAATGGAATTGAGGACACAAAATTAGGGTTCTTTTCAGATTTGTAAGTAGAGGGTAAACAGCTGTTTCTGTGGCCTTTCCTAGCCTCAAGAATGCCTAAAATGTTGACCCATGGTTGAATTCTTCTTGTATCACTAACAAGGAATTTGTAAGAGGGTGGATATATAAGACCGAAAATATCTGAGGTTTTAGTCAAGGACTATATTCTAGAGATCAAGCCTGCATGCCTTTCTATAAAGATAATTTATTTTGGTAGGGAATAAATAGAACTGATAATAAGATGCGTCTGAGCTACAGAATAAGAATTAGTCCACGACCCCTAAAGGGGCCGAATGCCTAGCTTAGTATGAAAGATTAAGGGATCCCCCAAAATGATGACATCTATGAGCTGACATAGATTGTGTCTACCCATACTTGTCACTTTTTAGCACACATGTCCCAGTTTGGAGTGACTGGATGATCAAAGCTGTGTTTAGAACTGGAAGACATGGGACCTCTGCTCTGCTATTGCTCTGAAAATGGTATTGTTTATTCCATATTATTAAAAAATAAACTTGTAGCTAGGAGAAGCCTACTGTTTCTTAGGAGTTTGTTAATCCAAACCCAAGTGCACTGCTGTGGTAGAGCAGAGTAGACACTGCAAAATCTGTTATCTGGTACATTCAAATGAAGGAACCCTAGAGGTAGGAAGTTTTGTTTAGAAGTCTGGACTTTCTGCTAGTATCAATAGTTGGGAGTAAATAGGACAAGAGGTGTATATTAAATAAAGGCAGTGAGGATGAAGGGGACAAGACAGATTCCAGAGAGGTTTAGAACATAGATGCAATAAGACTTAGAGATTAATGTCACATTAAGGATGAATGATATGGGCTTCCCTGGTGGCGCAGTGGTTGAGAGTCCGTCTGCCGATGCAAGGGACATGGGTTCGTGCCCTGCTCCAGGAAGATCCCATATGCCGCGGAGGGGCTGGGCCCGTGAGCCATGGCGGCTGAGCCTGCGTGTCCGGAGCCTGTGCTCCGCAACGGGAGAGACCACAACAGTGAGAGGCCCGCGTACTGGAAAAAAAAAAAAAACACAAAAAGGATGTATGATAAAAAAGGCTGTGTAAACCACTGAGTAAGAGACACAGAATGAAGAATAAGTGTGAGGGAAGAAGATGATAATTTTTTTGCTATGATTCTGGAGATAAACCAAGAGGGGTGTGTTGGAATTAATAGCTATTGTTTGTTTCGTTTGAAGAATTTAATTAAACACAGATCAAGGCTCTTTTAATCTTACTAATATTATAAAGAAGTATATTTAGTGTTGCTCCAGCTCGTATTCTATTTTCGCCCATAGTCCTTACCTTAAATGGATAAAATGTAGTTTTTAGTAGTCCCATAGATTTACTGCATTTTCTTGTCTCACTGCCATTGTTCATTTTTAAAAACAATTAACTAATTCATTTATTCATTTATTTTTGGCTGCGTTGGGTCTTTGCTGCTGCGCGTGGGCTTTCTCTAGTTGCAGCGAGCGGGGGCTACTCTTCGTTGCGGTGCACGCGCTTCTCATTGCAGTGGCTTCTCTTGTCACGGTAGTTCAGTAGTTGAACTTCAGTAGTTGCAGCACATGGGCTCAGTTGTTGTGGCTCGTGGGCTCTAGCCGCACAGACTTCAGTAGTTGTGGCACTTGGGCTTGGTTGCTCTGTGGCCTGTGGGATCTTCCTGGACCAGGGCTCAAACCCATGTCCCTTTCATTGGCAGGCGGATGCTTAACCACTGCTCCACCAGGGAAGTCCCTCAATTTTTAATAAACTGCTGGACATTTTCTTAGGTACCGAGCTCCAATTAGCTTTTTAAATCTATAAGACTGTCATGTTACACACCTACAAATAAACTCTTCATCTGTGAATTCTCAATTTGTGACAAAAGTAATAAGAGTAAAATTTATTTGGAGTTTTTCTTGTGCCAGACAATGTGATAAGATATACGTATATGCCTTAGGATATATGTTTGTGTCTATATCTATCAATCTATATATCTATCTAACTTTATCTTTTACATATGCTTTCTTATGGCACTCAACTCTTCCTACATTCAATTCTGTGTGTGTGTCTGTGTATGTGTGTGTGTCTGTTTATCTTAATCTGCATACAGGAGTGTAAGACTTCCAAGAGATAATTCTATATCTGGCTTAATATTTATGCCACTTACAATGCTTTCTCAGTGGCTTTCAATACATTTTGCTTGACTAAATGGCTGAATGAATGAATAATGAATCTTCTATCAGTGGAATATAGAGGGGGGAAAAAAGAACCTTGTATATTTTATTCAACAGATATTTGAATGGGAAATTGTGAAGAAAATACCATACCAATAGACATGGTTTTGATTCCACAGAAGCTCTGTGTACTTTTACAAGAGCTACAAAATCAATTTCAGGTAAGTTATCCAACATCACCTCTTAACTATCATAAATAAACTTAAATAAAGTCATTTTCTACATTTAGGTATACATCCTGCTTCTAAACTGATAAATACTGAAACATTTCCAAGAGGATAAAATTTCTAAAATGTAGGTATGTACCTGTGCTAAAGAAATACATTCCCTCGAAATTTGAGACTTAAAAAAATGTTATAAAAGGAAGTCAGTTTCCCAGTTCTGAATAATTACTTTTAAACAAAATATTTTCAGAACAGAAATTAGCAAGAGTGATTTTGTTGCTTTTTTTGGAGATTTATAAATATATTCTCTATCTAAAAATCGTCAGTTAAACATAGAGGGAAAGAGCAATTATATTTTGTATAATGCTGTCATGTAAAGCCATAATTTTAAACAGAAAACTTCCAACAAAAATTATATAAAGTCATGTGCTATCCAATAAAACTTTCTCGGGTGATAAAAATGTTCCATATATGTGTTATCCTACATAATAACAGTCAGCCCCAACTTGTCACTGAGCACTTGAAGTGTAGCTAGCAACACAGAATTGAATTTTTAACTTATTTCCTCTTAATTGAGTTTAATTTAAATATCCACGTGTGGCTAATGGCTAAAATATAAGAAAGCAAAGCAAGGATTGATAAATTCTACTCAGTAAAGACTTCATATACAAGTGCTCATCTTCTAAAGTATATTACACGTAACTTCGGTTGAAATGAATCATCACTTTCAGCCTTTTGTAACTGACACAGGGATCCACAAAAGCCTAATACTGAAAAGAACAAACAAGTACAGATGTACTTATAGATGTGCCATATCAGTTAGTGTTTAAGGGTGTTAAGAAACAACAAACAAAATGATGATAAGGATATGAGACGCTCCTTGTAGGAACCACTCAAGGAACAAGAAAACATTCTAGTTTGATGGTCAAATTTGGCAACATTTCTATAAGTCTGCCAAGAAGGATAATTTTCTTAAAGACAAAATTGTCTAATTAAAATATACTATATGGAATTTTGTCAATGTGATTACTTTAAAAACAGAGATAATCTTCATTTACTTTAAGTCGGTGATAGGAAAAAATATATAAATTACATTTATCATCTTTCTGTTTCTAGTTATTCTGTATGGCTTTTTACATTTATTTGTAAGAAGCCAATGAAAACTGACAATTATTTTGCCTCTGGTTATTTCGATAATTTGGAAAAGTTTTCCAAATTAATTTAAGTCTTTGAAATACTCTGATTTATATTTTCGTAATGAGCATGTCTGTTGAAAGTTTGCATAATGTAATACAATCCAATACTAAATTTATTTAGTATAATTTTTGAGAGACTAGAGATACACATTTTCTAGTTCTATGTAACCAATGTCAAATTGTTTTAAAATGCTCTCCTACAGGCCCATAAAGTAAATAAAAACACAGCCACACTGATTATAATATCAGGGTTGGAGCAAATACTTTGAAAATAGAGACAAAGGGCAAAGCACAAATAATAAAGAGAAACATAGCTAACTTTACGAAAAATCATTAGTCGCCCTAAGCATAAACTCTGAAATCTAAATATTTCAGAGTTTATGCTCAGTGTCTTCTACCAGTCTGTGAAAAATGGAATCATAGTGAATTATGCAGATCTTACTTTCTAGTGAAAAGACTCACATAATACCAACAGAAGAAACAAAGGATTTTCTTTGCCTAAACTCTGATGAGAATTAATCTGATACTTTATATCTTTAGTAATAGATGTATAGATGTCTTTAATACACTCATATTTGGACCCTGTACAAAGAAACAAAAGGTATATTCATCAAAATATTAACTTAAAATTTTGCTTCTGAAACTAATCAGATCACAAGAAAACTTTATCCTTAAATATACATTAACTTTGTTAGATTGGGACTTTATGAATATAAATAAGAACTGCACCAAACAAGTACCATAAGGTAGAAATTAAAAGCATTTTCCAGAGGAAAAAAAATTAAAGTGTATATGTGTTTGTATATACATATCTATGTATATAGAGAGATACAGATATATTCTTTTAAATTATTTAATTACCTGTTTGTTTGTTTGGAGGCATTAGATATCAGCCGAAGCAAACAAGTTTTGAAAGGACAGGATCACAAGCAAGGTGTCAACAGTGAAACACAAAGAAGTAAGATGACTCCTTGTCCGATGGCCGCTGCATTTTTCCTGAGACATTCGTCAAGTCTCTATGCTGTACAAGAGGCTGAGGAACAAAGTTCCCTTAGCTGAGGGCCAATATGAAGATACAGAGAAACAAGCAAAGATCTGAGAGGTTTTGTGAAACAGTATGTGAAGCTACAAGAATGAGGGTCCCGATCAGAAAAGCAGGACAAAAATCTGTCACTTGCTCTGTTTTCCCCTCAAGACATAGGCTGCAATCAGAAGCCATACAAGGGAGAAGGCTAAGAAATTAATTAGAAAGCTTGTTAAAAGCAGAGCAGAAATTTTGGAACTCCTCCAATCCTGAGGATTTAAGGTATACAGCTTAGAAGGAACCCCAGCGAACATGAGGGAAGGGACTCACAGTTAAATTCCTGAAGGTTATACCTTCACAGCTGAGGTAAACCAGAGGTAGGTAGTCTATGCCTTACCCTCCTCAGCTTATTCCCTAACCAATTATGGGGATGAATTTACTCTACCTGCCTAGCAGACAACAATGTAAACTCTTAAACAATAACTATAACATCACCTAGAAAGGAAAAAAAAAAAAACTAAAAAATAAGTAAATAAACAGATATGATCAATGCAGAGGTAAAAACATGACATATCCTAGAGGCATTCAAAAACAGAGAATATTATAAATTGTTTTATGTTTATAAACTTGATAATCTAGTTGAAATGGACAGATTCCCTGAATTCACAAATTACCAAAATTGACACAATCTGAAACAGAAAAACTAAATGGCTCTGTCAGTAAAATTTAACTTGGTATTAAAAACCTCTCCAAAAATAAAAATCTAGGCCCAGATGGCCCCACCTGCAAATTCTACCAAGTGTATAATGATGGGATAATAGTCATACAAAAACTTTTTTCACAAAATACTAAAAGAAAATAAATTCCAATATTCCTGATGCCAAACTAGATTAGGACATTATAAGAAGAGAAAAATGGAGACCAGTATCCATTATGAAAACAGAGGCAAGAACCTTTTAAAAAGATAGCAAAAGGAATTCACAAGAACAGAAAAGTAAGGTTTATCTTCTCAGGAATGCAAGATTATTTTAACACTGATAATCAGTCAGTATTCTTTACCGTGCTAACATACCGAAAGGAAAAACTATTTAATTATCTTGATAGATGCATAAAAATTATGCACAAAACTTACCACCTACCTATGAGGGAAAAGTAGCAAGCTAGTAATATGTGGGAACTTTCTCAACTTGGTAAGGCAGATACGTAGAAAAATGTACAGCCAACATGATATTTGAAGTGAAAACCTGAACATTATTGCCCTAATATCAGGAAGGATGTACAGATACTTGATCTTACCACTTTTACTCAATATTATTCTGGAGGAAGTAGTAAGTACAAAAAAAATTTTTTTTAAACATAAAAACAATGAAATGATATAAATAAAAGTATCTATTCCAACGTGCCATAGTTGAGTAAACAGAACATCCGAAGGAATTATAAAGAAAGAAACCAATAAAAGTGCAAGAACTAATAAGTGAAATTCAACCAGGTAATAGGAATATTTTTATGTAAAAGCAAAAAACACATGCAAAATTAAAGATAAAAATACCATTTACTAGTTTGGAATTACATAAAATATTTAGGAATAAATTTAATAAAAGATGTGCAAATGAGCTTCACTGAAAGCTACAAATAATTATTGAAAGAAATCAAGGAAGACAAATAAATAAGAGATGTACCACGTTTACATATTAGGGGCTTAATATTGTTAACATGTCCATTTTTTTCATATAACTTTACAGATTGGACACAATCCCAATTTAGTCACAATTGACAAGCTTCTCCAATTTGTATGAAAATTCAAAGGACCTCAACCAGGAAAAACAATCTTGAATTACAGGTTTAACAATAAAAAAATTGTACGAGAGTTGTTGATCTGAAACAAATAGACTACCAGAAATTTCTCCAGCAAAGATAAGTTTATTCAAGATCAGCAGGGAATTGCTATTCCAGATCTGTAACCATGGCAAGCCACGTGTAAGTCCCCAACACGGGGGAAAAGGAAGTTGGGAGGGCTATAGTAAACGAAGAGCCCATGGCTTTTCACAGCTGGGTCCTTGCCAGGAAAGAAGAGAAGTCTTTCTTCTTTCTGTTGGGCTCTGCTATCTTAACAGGGTGTGAGAGCTTTTCCTTTTGGTCTTCCTACTCTACTGATTTGAGGCTTTTGTTTATTTGTTTTTTATATTTTCTCATTTTGTTCAGTATTTTCCTCTGAAAGTATCAAGGGTCAGGTTTTCCAATTTCAGCAGATTTTTGGGCCTCGATGTAAGGAAGGAACTTTCCTGAGTACAGTCTCACGTCAGTAGAAAGTGCACAGATTGGAAACCTATTAAGGTCACATTTGAGTAAAAAGGAGGGGTAGGAGGGAGAATTCTCAGGCACTTTTTACCTAAGGTCCAAGGGTTATTAAGCTCATAGACATTGGAGATCATCTGAAGCATTATGCCATCATCAAATGTTTGGCAACAAAGTTGCAACAGGCCTGATAGGATATCTTGGGAAAAGCTGTCTAATCAGATTTTGTCTGCTTTAATTCCAATGAAATCTTTACTTTCAAATCAGATGATGTGCAGGTTCAATCAGGGTTCAGTGCTTTCTTCAGGCGTGTCACACGAATCCAGAAGTCTATTCCTTGGAGTTTGGTGGCACAAGAATTGATTGGCAGTTCTTAAAGTGGCCTTTCCAGCAAGGGTGAAGAGTTCTCTATGTATTTTCCAATAGACAAAATCTCCAAGTTGCAGACTGTGATGCTGAAGATCTTCTCTGCCAAGGGCATGGTGTGAAAAAATTGCTCTATGAAAACATGGTTATTTTTAATAGAAGCAGTTAGCTATATGCTATGTTGGAGTATCTCTCCTAACATCAGTTGTGGGTCAACAGAAGCAGAAGCCAAGTGCATTGAACATTTTCTATCTCAAACAGTGGAAGTTTGATTCCAAAAGGACCTGAGACTTAGAAGGACCAATGGCAATGCTTTTGGCCAAGGTAATTGGAGGGCCTCTACAAATTTTGCCAGTTGAGTCTTAATAATGTCATTAGTTCATTCCACTAAACCAGAGGATGGAGGATGCTAGGCACAATAAAAGTGTTATAAAACCAGACAAATAGCACAGACTTCTTAAAGCACATGGCCAATAAAATAGGTTTCTTGATCACTACGAAATTTGAAAGGAGTTCCCCAGGTAGGGATAATCTTTTCCAAAAGGATTTTAGCCACAGAAAAGGCAGTAGCATATCTGTAAGGAAAGGCTTCAGTCCAGTGTGAAAATGTATACCCATGACTAAAATATATCTGTATCCTTTAGAAGGAGGAAGTTGTATGAAATCCATTTACCAGGCTCTAAATGGTCCTGGCAGTTTAAAATGCTCAGGAGCAGTACGAAGAGTCTGCTCTAGGTTGTACTTTGAGTAGGTGGGACAAGGGAGGCAGGCACTTTTTGCAGCCTTGTTAATGTTTCCCCATCAGTACTGATTCAGGACTGCTGTCATTTTGTCAGTCGACCAATGGTTTAACGCATGTACAGTGGTGCGAATTGGGGATTTGAGAGTCTCTAGTAGAACTGGGATGTTATTTGATCCAAACCAGAGCTTTCTTTTTTTATCAAACCAACAGTTGTTGAATTTCCTATTTTGTTTTTCCTTCTCTGAGGCCAATTGTCAGGCTACTCTCTCCAGTTTTTCTAAGTTTTCATTTGGGGAAATATCTGTTTGGACCATGACAGAGGTTTGGCGGCAATTGGTTCCTTTAAGGACAACATTTCTTGCAAAAATATCAGCAAGGTGATTTCCCTTAGCTTCCAGGGAGTCAAGTTTAGAATGATCCAGAATTTCAACAATAGCTAAAGCAGCAGGTATTGCATTCAATAATTTCTGAACAGATGGGGCTATTTTTAATCTTATTTCGACTGGAAGGAGGGAAGCCATGTTACTTCCACAGCACCCCCAAATCATGGTCTACTCTGAAAGCATACCTACTATCAATGTAAACATGGGTAGTTTTGTCCTTGGCTAAAGTACAAGCCCCTGTGAAAGGGTATAATTCAGTTTGTTGGGCCAAAGTAGCCATAGGTAAAGATGCTACCTCAACAACATGAAAAGGACTTACGATAGCACACCCAGCACAATATTTGCCATTGTCGCCTTTTAAATAAGAACCATTAGTGGACCATGCGAAGTCAACGTTACTCAATGGAATTTCCTGTAGATCATTAGAGGAGACAGAAAGTGGTCCATTAGCGTTAAACTGTCATGAGATCTTCTGTCTGTGATGGAGGCGTGAAAAGCAGCCTGGTTAATATTATTACAACATAAGAGTTATGTGAGGGGCACTTAAGAAAAGGACTTTACAGGAAGTGAGGTGTCTGGCTGAGAAATGTTGAGTGTGATGAGAATTCAGGAGAGATTCTACTGCATGAGATACAAAAATGTTTAAAGGGGATCGCACAATGATTGTCTCAGTGGTATTAACCAAAAAGACAATGGTCTTAATGGCCCTAAGGCAAGGAGGGTATTCCCATGTCTCAGGGTCCAGCTCCTGGCTATAATACCCTATGGGTCCATGGTGGCCAAGTGTTTTGAGGTGAGTACTCCAAGGACATTCCCTTCCTTTTCTTACACAAAAAGGAAAAAAGGGAAACTGATAATTGGGATACCCAAGGGCAGGTGGGTTCATCAAATTCTCCCATAAGGCCTTGAAGGCTATATAGTCTACTTCCTTCAAATGTAACCTTAATAAGTTTCCAATCTGTGCACTTTCCCTCTGACTTGAGACACAACACCCAGGAAAGTTTCTTCTTACTTGAGGAACAAAATGCCGCTGAAATAGAAAATCTGACTCTTGATCAGTGATGCTTTCAGAGAAAAATATGGATCAACAGACATATGAAAAGGCACTGAACATCAACCGGTAATCAGGGAAATACAAATCAAATTTCAATATTATATCACTACATACAGACCTACATGGGTAAAATGAAAAATACAATGTCAGTTTTTGACAAGGTTGTGAAGAAACTGGTGCATACATTAATAGCGAAGTTTTAATTTTTTATATTAACTTCAAAAAACTATCAGCATCTGCATAAGTTTAACATATCTGTGATTCAGCAATTGCATTCCTAGCAATACATAGCAGAAATCCATATTCATGTTCACTAAATACATGTTTCCTTTTATAAGCAAATAACAAAATCTTTTCCAGAGTGACTGTACTGATCTACGTTCCCTCCAGCAACATAGGAGTCATCCTGTGACTGTGCACCCTCACCAGCATTTCATGTTATCGTTATTTTTAATTTGGCTATTCTGATACACATATAATGATATTTCATTATGGTTTCAATTTTTATTTCTCTAGTGGTTAGTAATGTTTAATATATTTTTATGTTCTTATTTGTTCTCTGTATATTGTTTGGTGAAGTGTCTGCACGTCTTGTCCATCTCTTAATTGAATTGTTTATTTTTTTAATGTTGAGTTTTTAGTTTTTAGCTATTTATATATTGTTAATGCTAGTGCTCTGACAGGCATGTTATTTGCATATATTTTCTCCTAGTCTGTAATTTGTGTTTTCACCCTAACAGCTTCCTATTTTTTTTTTAATTTTCTTTCTTTTTTATTTATTTATTTTTGGCTGCGTTGGGTCTTCATTGCTGCCCGCGGGCTTTCTCTAGTTGCCGCCAGCGGGGGCTACTCTTTGTTGCAGCGCGCAGGCTTCTCATTGCGGTGGCTTCTCTTGTTCCGGAGCACAGGCTCTAGGCACGCTGGCTTCAGTAGTTGTAGCACACGGGCTCAGTAGCTGTGGCGCATGGGCTTAGTTGCTCCGCGGCATGTGGGATCTTCCCGGGCCAGGGCTTGAACCCGTGTCCCCTGCATTGGCAGGCAGATTCTTACCACTGCGCCACCAGGGAAGCCCCTAACAGGTTCCTTTTGCAGAGCAAAATTTTTAGTTTCCATGAGGTTTAACCTTATCAATTTTTCTTTTATGTTTCATGCTTTTTGTGTCAACTTCTAAGCAGTCTTTGCCTAGAAGTAGATCGTAAAGATCTTCTCATTTTCTTTTTTCTAGAAGTTTTGTAGTTTTTTGTTTAAGACCGTGATCTACTTTTGTTAATTTCTATATAAACTGTGTGCTTTAGGTAAAGGTTCATTACGTGACTGTTGATGTCTACTTGTTCTAGCACCATTTATTGAAAAGGCTATTCCTCCTTCATTGAATGCCTTTTACTGCTTTGTCATAAATACATTGGGCATATTCGTGTGGGTCTATTTCTGCATTCTTTATTGCAATGTCATTTTTAATAGCCAGGAACTAAAATCAATTCAAATTCCCCGGAACTTTAAATCGGTCAAATAAAGGGTGGTATATTCATAGAGCGGAGTATCAGAAAGGTATAAGAATATCAATGATTATTGCACATGCATGCACAGGCGCACACACACAATGGATGAATTTCGAACATAATATTGAGCAAAGGAATCCAGGCAAAAAACAAAGCATAGTCTGTGTTCCTGTTTATACAAGATTCAAAATGGTCAAACTAATTTATGGTGTTAGAATTCAGAATGACAGTTACATTTGTCATGGAAAAGTGACTGGGAAGAGCCGCAAGGGAGCTCCTGGGGTATGAATAATACTCTATTTATTTATTTATTTATTTATTTATTTATTTATTTATTTATTTTGCGGTACGCGGGCCTCTCACTGTTGTGGCCTCTCCCGTTGCGGAGCACAGGCTCCGGACGCGGAGGCTCAGCGGCCATGGCTCACGGGCCCAGCCACTCCGCGGCATGTGGGATCTTCCCGGACCGGGGCACGAACCCGTGTCCCCTGCATCGTCAGGCATACTCTCAACCACTGCGCCACCAGGGAATCCCAATACTCTATTTTTTGATGTGTGTGATGGTTAGCCTAGAGTTTACTTTGTGAAAATTTTCCTATTTGTACATTTATGATCTGTGCATTTTCTGTATGCTGGCTATGTTTCAATGTTTCAATTAAAATGAGTAAAAATATCTAATCTCGTCATTCCCTGATCAGTGTGAGTGAAGAGAACATACACTTTTTATGTATATGTAATAAGTTCTGGAGGGGCTTAGAATCCCGCTCACATTGTGCATTACTCAATAAATTGTAGAACTGTCACTGACATCCTACAAATATAAAAATCAGGAATTAACTTTATATACTCAAATTGGTTGAAATTAGCAAGATACTTTTTATTTAGCAGAATTAAATCTATATTTTAAAGAATTTAGAAGGATTTCTTTACACATAATCAGTCCAATGTATGAGCAGAACATATAAATAGAATAAAAAGTAAAAACATGCAAAGCTGAACTTGACCTTTTTTTCAATATATATTTTAAGAAATTTCTTACAATGGTGTAACAAAGCCTTTGATGGGTCTTTCTATTTTAGTGTCTTGTAATCTCTGTAACATTGCAAAAAACAAATGAAAACAGAGTAAGATGTTACAAAGAGAGGAGAATGATCCCTTATTTTAAAGAATTTAGGATGGGATCCTTACAGAGGAATCCATGACTACCCAAAAGATATTCCTTATTCTAATCTCCCTCCAACTATTAGGAAACATTATCCCTACCTACTGGGGGTGATGCAGGATATATTTCCCTCATCTTTAGAATTCATTGCACAGGTGTAACATACCTCATCTGAAATAATGTGCCAATATATGTTCTCTCTATAGTATAATTTATATGTATGGTTTTATTAGCTGGTAGCACTTGTTTTCATTTCACATTGTTATGCAGAACATTGTTAGTTCCCTTTGTACTCTTTCTCCTTTAGCCTTTTATTTGTTTATTTATTTATTTTGAGAAAAAAAGCTGTAAACTTCTCATGGCTAATGGTTACTCTATTACAAAAAGACCCTGTCAAAGCTTTGAAATACCCATAGTGATCTTTCATTAATCTCTTGGACAAGTCTCAATTACCTGCAGTTTCTGTTGGGTATGTTTTGTGGATGTTGTGGTTCATTCAGTAATAGAAGAAAAAAATTAAATTGGTAAATACAGGATAGAGGGCTTTTTTTAAAATATATAAATAATTAGAGGAAGATGTGATGGAAGATGTACAGTTAACAGGGAAAAAGGGAATTAGTAGCCAATAGAGTTGAAATGATAGAACTTTAGACAGACTGTAAAGGTCTGATAAGCAATTCTAGCTTAAATTAGGGAATTAGAAGTGAAATAAACTGGACAGTAAGTACAATAAACAGTCCAGTAAGTAATTTGTCAACACCACTCAGGATATTAAAGAAAGATGTAAAGACTAGATTTTGAAATGTTTCTTAGCATGTATTACATTTGACAAGAAAAGAAAAAGTAAAGTTTAAGACAGTAAATCCACAGTGAATATGGAAAAGATTTGATCTTTATGAATGATTTAAAGAGTATCAAAAACAATTTGCAACTGATATAGTAGACGATGGCTAGGATTATGATGGACTTGTAAACATAGGTCACTGGAATAATGGTTATGTACTGGTAAATTTTTTAACCAAATTAAGGAATTTAGGAAGAAAACCTGGATTTGGGGATAGGAAATGATCATTTTTATAATGGATATTTGCACACATTTTTAAAAAGGCAGGGACTTCCCTGGTGGTGCAGTGGTTAAGAATCTGCCTGCCAGTGCAGGCTACATGGGTTCGAGCCCTGGTCTGGGAAGATCCCACATGCCGTGGAGCAACTAAGCCCGTGTGCCACAACTACTGAGCCTGTGCTCTAGAACCCATGAGCCACAACTACTGAGCTTGCGAGCCACAACTACTGAAGCCCTCACACCTAGAACTCGAGTTCTGCAACGAGAAGCCACCGCAATGAGGAGCCCACGCACCACAACGAAGAGTAGCTCCAGCTCACTGCAGCTAGAGAAAGCCCACGTGCAGCAACGAAGACCCAACGCAGCCAAAAATAAATAAATAAATTTATAGAAAAATATCAAAGATATGCTTTCATCTCAGTGAGAGCATGTCTCCAAGCAAAGGGTCCCCTATTCCAGTCGTCCTGAACTAGGTGGGCTACCATATCAGAGGTTAAAAAAAAAAAGGCAATATTTATTTATAATATTCAATCACTAATTACATCTGACTCTGGATGTCCTACTTATTTTTCCCTATTCATTATCAGTCATAGAGAGTGAATGAGACTTTACCTGGCACATCAACACCCTGATGCAGAGACAGGGGATAATTTTGCAGTGTTTGTCACAATTCAGGTCCAGATCTGTTAGTGGATCAAGATTAGCTCTTCTAAAAATGTAGTAAAGGGAATGGAATAGAATACAATAGATAAGAAATTATCAGAATGTAGCCCAAGTAGTAAGGGGTGTCTGTGCGTCTGTGTGTACGTGCGTCTGTGTGTACGTGTGTGTGTGTGTTGGATCATTATGTAAAAACAATTTATTTTTTACTGTGGATTGTTTAAAAAAGGATGAAAGCCACTAGTATAGGGAATAAATAAAGCATATTGTGGAGACAGATGCCCTGGGTTTGAACCCTAGATCCATCAATGTCAAATATATTGCATTGACGTGTTACCTGAAATCTGTGAAAGCACTGAAAAATCAGATGATACTATAATATCTTTATAAATTTGCTAGAACGGTTAACTGAGTAAATATATGTGTCGGGCTTATGATGGTGCAGAAATCATTTTAAGTGCAATGAATCAAGTCAGATGTATCCTCTCTCTGTGCAACATGCAGTGAAGAGCACTGAACCATTCAACAGTCGTTAGTAAGTCACATTTTTATTGCAGATGCCAGGGAAGTTGCCAGCTTTAATACCATGGCTGCTAAAGGAGGGTCAGAAGCTGGAAGTAAATCTTTAGACAGTTGTATAATCCACAGGACTACAGTCAGAGAGTGGCTGCCGCTAAACTGGACAGAGCCCTTGGATTTAAAGGCTTTTCAATTCCTTTCTTATTTCTTGTACTCAGATGAGACAGGCTTCTAAGCCAACTGGTCAGAGTCAGTTGTATTAAAGTATTTGAAAAATCCTCTTTGGCTCCAATAAGTTTTTACTGGAGATCATTTGAAAGTTGAAGTGAATAATATGTAATCATCAGTACATGTAGTCTTTTATTAACTGCTTTTTAGGACCTTGTAATATCCAGTTCACTAGGCTTTGGGAATATTATGAAACCACAGTAATTTCTGTTTAAAAAAGCAATCAGAAAAATTTGTGATTCTTTCTAAAATCTATGCTTTTTTAATGCTTAGTTTAATAAAACATAAAATTTAATTTTAAAAAGCAATGACTATTATAGTTTTGCTATTTTACACAGATTTTTTATAACTAGTCCCATTTTTCTCTACAATAATGTTGATTAAGTAAAAATATTTCACTGTTCTCTTTCCCATGCACTTTGGACTCTGTAGTTGATGCCTAATTTGTCTATTAATGTCTTCTAACCTCTCCTCCTTCCTCAGATATAATTCAAATATTATTTTTTTCCCTTACCATATCACCTTTAACTTCTCCATTGCCAGTTTACTAGAGGGTCAGTCTCCAACCCAAATTTAAAGCATTGCATTTAAAATACAAAGTAAATACATCAATACTTTAAATAATACTGTTAACTCACTTAAGTTGATTGGATGAGTCACCCTCCTCATTGGATGGAGGGTAAGAAAATAACATGTTAGGCATTATATATTTTTCTAATACTTTTTATAAGCATTATTTCTTACAAAGTAGGTATAGTTAAAAGATAATAAAATAACATCTATAGTAAAAGTATCACAAAGTGATTATACTTGTATTGTTTTCAGACAATTCTTTCCCTTTTATTTATGTTTTATTTACAATGTAACCACTGATATAACATTCTGAAAACTTAGATAGCAATGACTTTGTGATCATCTTTGAAAATATTAGTATATCTTAACCAGTAACGGTCTTTGAAAATAAATTCCTTAAAATTTCAAACGAATACCTTCACCCGTGCAATCCATTAAAATTAACTTTCACATATGTCAACCCTGTATAGGGAGCCATCTTTGTACTTTTGTTGCAATTGGTAAATTTCTTTTTTTTTAACCTTTTTTAAAAATAAATTTATTTATTTATTTTATTTTTGGCTGCTTTGGGTCTTCGTTGCTGCGTGCAGGCTTCTTCCAGTTGCGGCGAGCGGGGGCCACTCCTCGCTGCAGTGCGCGGGCCTCCCATTGCGGTGGCTTCTCTCGTTGTGGAGTACAGGATCCAGGCACACGGGCCCAGCAGCTATGGCACACGGGCCCAGCAGCTACGGCACACAGGCTCAGCAGCTGTGGTTTGCGGGCTCTAGAGCGCAGGCTCAGCAGCTGTGGCACACGGGCCTAGCTGCTCCGCAGCATGTGGGATCCTCCGGGACCAGGGCTCGAACCCGTGTCCCCTGCACTGGCAGGCAGAGTCCCAACCACTGCACCACCAGGGAAGTCCCACAATGGGTAAATTTCTTAAACTGTCTGCGCTTCAGTTTCCTCATCAATAAAACAGGGGTAAGACAAGTACCAAGCTCAAGGGGCAGTAGTGAAGACTAAGAAAGTTGACATATGCTAGCTAATCACTTAGAACAAGGCCAGATATATAAGCCACAAATGCTACTGATTTATTAATTATTCAAAGATTAATATTACAAAACACTGAAAACTCGGAATCTATGACATTTTCATAACTTGATGTCATTTAATAAAACTCCCTTTCCTGGAGAAGCATATTTAACAATACTGGCTCATTTCATTTCAAAATTTTTTCTTTAATGTATTGTTAATAGTTTTATTATTAAGGAAGATTCTTTCAAATGGGCAACATTTTTATACTATATATCTGAATTTGAAATATGGAAAAATATTAGGACCTTAATTCTTAAATTTTACTATGCAAAAGTATTATTGAAACGCACACAGATTTCTACCCCCATAATCTCTGATTTTAAACTCTGGGTGAATGTGCGTATTAACCAAGAGCTACAGGAGACTTTAATGCAAGTAGATCTAGAAAAATGCAATACAATGAAAAAAGCTGTTTCCCTCAAAGTCTGTCCCCAAGTTTCTTATCTATGATGAATCGTATATAAATTGATTTAATTTCATATGTAAACTCAAATAGGAAACATAACGGCCATTCTTCAATATTAAAAATATGGCTAAGATAACTAAATACTCAATAAAAATTTAGATCAGATAAAATGTTTTAAAGTTAATTTTCTGCCAATAGATGTTTCCACTTGCAAGATTTAAGAGAAAAAAATGATAAAATGAGAAGAGTATGTGCAGAATGATTATATTTTATTAAAGATTATAACTACTTACATATTTTCCGCTGAATAAATAACAAAATAATGGAAAAGGTTAAGATTAAGGAAGTGGAATGAATGCAAAAAGGAGAAGGTTTACAGGTGGACTGTCAGGATAATTTTGTAATATTCTATATAGTGAAATATTAAGGTGGGGAAGAATAATTTTATTAAAATCTTAACTGATATTTTATTTTATTTTTTTTGCGGTACGCGGGACTCTCACTGTTGTGGCCTCTCCTGTTGTGGAGCACAGGCTCCGGACGCGCAGGCTCAGCGGCCATGGCTCATGGGCTTGGTTGCTCCGCGCCATGTGGGACCTTCCCGGACCGGGGCATGAACCCATGTCC
Organism: Leucopleurus acutus; assembly: GCF_964270905.1. Taxonomy (NCBI): domain Eukaryota; kingdom Metazoa; phylum Chordata; class Mammalia; order Artiodactyla; family Delphinidae; genus Leucopleurus; species Leucopleurus acutus. Next base: position 11,660,104 of record NC_139146.1, read on the forward strand.
CCTGCATCGGCAGGCGGACTCTCAACCACTGCGCCACCAGGGAAGCCCCTTAACTGATATTTAATTAAGATTCCTAATGCTGAAAGCTGGGTGTCTTGTCATGGAGTACAGAATTTAACATTTTAAATAAATAATACAGATTTATCAACAAAGATCTGAGGCAGCACATACAAATACTGGGTTGTTGCATACTGAGGAAAGAAAAAAGTGTCCCAAAACTAAGAAATGAGCAAATTGTGTCTTCTGCCTTATTGTTTGCAGCATGAAAAAAAGTCACTGGTGATAGTCTCTTGAAAAATAGAACCTATTGCTTGGTACTATGCTTACAATCTCTGTGAGACACCATTTCCTGCCTTCATGCTTGTCAGCCCTATTGGATCCTCCTGACAAGAGATGAAATCCTGTTATTCCAATTTTAGACACAGATGTGACCTTCCCATTTGCTTCTTCAATCTGTTGATTTTGCCTCCAGACTGGTATTCCACACACCTGGCATCTCTCCCCAGCAAGCCCCAGACCTCCTATGTAAAATCTAATATGGACACGAGACTTGTAAAAACTTGTGAACTGAAAATACAAAGCCCTTTCTTTTTCTTAAATTTAGCTGTTTATGTAAGTATCCTTGAACCTCTTTGTTTCCCCCACCTTCCTGCTTTATAATCTAGCAATTAAAAAAATTTCAGTATATGGATGACATTAATAAAATTTTGTTTTTAAAAAAAATATTTTTAACTAAACAATACTATATAAGAAAGGAAGAAGAAAAAGAGGAAAGGAAGGGGAACATGAGAAAATTTCATAGGATGATTAAAATGGGTAATTGCCAGAGTAATATTTGAGTGATGGAAATATACGTTAGAAAAAAGAATCACATGTACGAGTAGTGGAGCATACTAATGCATGAATTGTACTTTCTTTTTTGGTTGTCTCATATGGAGAGAACATGGTAAAGAGAATGAAAGTAAAATGACTAATAAAAAACTCCTTGTTTTGCATGGCAAGGAGTTCACTGGAAATTCGTGAAGCATTCCATATTTTTTAGCTACGTGTAAAAGAATGAAATTAGAACACTCCTTAACACCATATACAAAAATAAACTTCAAATGGATTAAAGACCTAAATGTAAGGCCAGACACTATAAAACTCTTAAAGGAGAACATAGGCAGAACACTCTACGACATAAATCACAGCAAGATCCTTTTTGGCCCACCTCCTAGAGAAATGGAAATAAAAACTAAAGTAAACAAATAGGACCTAATGAAACTCAAAAGCTTTTGCACAGCAAAGGAAACCATAAACAAGACGAAAAGACAACCCTCAGAATGGGAGAAAATATTTGCAAATGAAACAATGGACAAAGGATTAATCTCCAAAATATACAAACAGCTAAGGCAGTTCAATATCAAAAATAAACCAACCCAATCGAAAAATGGGCAGAAGACCTAAATAGACATTTCACCAAAGAAGACATACAGATGGCCAAGAGGCACATGAAAAGATGCTCAACATCACTAATTATTAGAGAAATGCAAATCAAAACTACAATGAGGTATCACCTCACAAAGGTCAGAATGGCCATTATCAAAACATCTACAAACAATAAATGCTAGAAAGGATGTGGTGAAAAGGGAACCCCCTCTTGCACTGTTGGTGGGAATGTAAATTGATACAATCACTATGGAGAACAGTTTGGAGGTTCCTTAAAAAACTAAAAATAGAACTACTATATTACCCAGCAATCCCACTACTGAGCATATACCCTGAGAAAACCATAATTCAAAAAGAGACATGTACCACAATGCTCATTGCAGCACTATTTGCAATAGCCAGGACATGGAAGCAACCTAAATGTCCATCAACAGATGAATGGATAAAGAAGGTGTGGCACGTATATACAATGGAATATTACTCAGCCATAAAAAAGGAATTGAGTTATTTCTAGTGAGGTAGATGGACTTATAGTCTGTCATACAGAGTGAAGTAAGTCAGAAAGAGAAAAACAAATACTGTATGCTAACACATATATACAGAATCTAAGAAAAAAAATGGTGCTGATGAACGTAGTGGCAGGGCAGGAATAAAGACATAGACATAGAGAATGGACTTGTGGACATGGGGTGGGGAGGGGGAAGCTGGGGCGAAGTGAGAGAGTGGCATGGACATATACACACTACCAAATGTAAAATAGATAGCTAGTGGGAAGCAGCAGCATGGCACAGGGAGATCAGCTCAATGCTTTGCAATGACCTAGAGGGGTGGGATAGCGAGCGTGGGAGGGAGGCTCTAGAGGGAAGGGATATGGGGATATATGTATGCATATGGCTGATTCATTTTGTGGTACAACAGAAACTAATACAGTATTGTGAAGCAATTATATTTCAATAAAGATGTATTAAAAAAAGAAAGATAATCATTGATGAAAGTTTGCAAAGCAAAATAAATAAATAAACAAATAAAGTGAACAGTAAGGAACTAAAATGATGACACAAGCTAATACTTTCAAGTAAGTAAGAGAAGTTGTGAAGGTCAACATGTGGAGATACCTGGTTGACAAAGATGCCACTCCGTTTCTATTTTTTTGGTAGAGAGCATTATCTGTAAGCAAATCAATTCAATAAATATGTATTTTAAAGCAATCATCTTAAAAGCACTGTCCTAGATATTATGGAAGTAATACAGGCATCATTTTTTTTTAAATCAGAATATTAACTGGTCTAGAAAATATGATTCAAGGTGCAAATGATTCAAGTAAATTACAGTAGAGACGGATAATAATCCAGAGTAAATCGGGTCAGCTTTATTTAATGTATCTCCATGGAAGAAGTATAGTCTACCAAAACTAGGATTGGGCTAGGAAGAAATGAACGTCACTCAGTTATTGAAACATTGGTTCATGAGCTGATATGTTGTAACTCTTTATTTCTAAGCAAAAAATTAATAAATTAAGCAATAAAATTACTATTATATTACAAACACTATTAATGAGATCCAGAGAAGAAAATGATTTAGCAGTTACTACTAGATGATCAAAGTGGTAGGATCAAGGATACAGTTATATGCCTTAGTAAAATAGTAAATCACTTGTTCATCAGAAATGGGAGTTTAAAAGAAAAAGGAAAACATGCAAAAGAAGACAGTTACTTGTGGAAAGCATCTCAAAATAATAAATGTGTGGCTTGGCCAGGAAACATCATATTTAAATACATTTGTCCTAAAGAAAGTCTTTTTATTCTAGAATCTTAATAAAAAAGAGATCTTTCATTATCTATATAAAGTACATTTGGTTCAGAATACATATTTAAATAACAAATAGACTTTTTTTTTTTTTTGCGGTACGCGGTCCTCTCACTGTTGTGGCCTCTCCCGTTGCGGAGCACAGGCTCCGGACGCGCAGGCTCAGTGGCCATGGCTCACGGGCCCAGCCGCTCCGCGGCATATGGGATCTTCCCGGACCAGGGCACGAACCCGTGTCCCCTGCATCGGCAGGCGGACTCTCAACCACTGCGCCACCAGGGAAGCCCCCAAATAGACATTTTTAAAAATTATGTATTTTTTACTTAAATTAGTGATATAGCACTTAAACATATGAGAAAAAAGAAGTCACAAATTTTTTTATGACTCAACTAGTTCACATTATATAGTACTTTTGAGGACTTTTTAGAACACTATGAAGTTGCAATTGTAAGAAGAAAATCAGATTCCCTTGCTAATCTTTCTGTAATACAGTTGTAAAGTATTAGAAATCCACTTATATGTGACTGTGAAGTGTTTGCCAAAAATATAAATAAAAACCCTTTAACTTTGTATCTGTGTGTGTGTATGTATGTATATATGTGAATTGAATACATACATTCAAGAGTCAATTGCCATGAATCTGATTAACATGATTAGGTTATGAAGTTTTTTGTTGGAGATGGTAAGGTTATATCTGAATATTGAAATTATAAGGAAAAATCTACTTTGCTTTAAATTGCATACTAAAACACTAGGGAATGCATACTGAACAAATAGAACACATTTCTGTTGGTGCAATTAAAGTTAAAGATAGCATCTTAGAGACGACAAAATGAAATCATTTTAAGAAATCAAATTAACTAATAAAATACCCATACAAATCTAGGAGAGGGAGAATTTTCTTAGCTAAGCTGTTTGGAAAACAAACATTAAACACACTTTCCTAATATGTGCAAATATTTTAAATCGCCTATTCTATATAAGAAAGACATTCTGTCTTTTGTAACACCAGATTCTAGCTTTATCGGTATATAGTTGAGTGACTTTGATCCACATCCTTTCAACATATTAAAAGTTTGCAAACCAAGCAGTTTTATCCCTCAAAGGCCAGTCAGGAGACAGAAGCCATGTTAGTATTTTGTACAGGGGGAATTTGTTAACTAAGAATAGAATGGGTAGAAAAAGAACTCTTCGGTATCATGAAGGTAGGGATCTGAAGTGGCAGCTACTACCCCAAGGTGAAGGAACGAGTGAAGAGACTGGCACAATTACAATTTAGAAATTTACAGGAGGGCCCTGAGAAGCTGAAACTCAGACCTCTAAGGAGGGGAGGTCCTATTGGTTAGCGCTGATGTCTCTAAATGAGACAAAGAGGCTATTTTTATTTTTTTTAATGTTGGAAAAATTGCAAACTGCTGCTGCTTCAGGAAGGAAGTGCTTCTACCAAGGTGAACAAATGCAGCTGCAGTAATGCTCACAGCAACTGCAAGCAGACAGGAAGCCACTAGGTTGGAGCGTGTCTCTCCTCTCTCTTCCAGCCTCAAGGTCTCCAACCACTGCCCCCTAATGAAAGATGCTCACAGGAAAGAGCTGGCAAAGGAGAACACAGAAGAGCAGTATGAGAGCTGAGAGAAAATAACATAATAACCTGCCTATCATTGAATCTTATGTCAGAGGAGTAAAAGTTACTGAGTTATTGAGGTAAATGTAAATGCATGTAACAAAAAATGTACAGCAAGAAATTTATTTTTTCATTGGAATCAAGCCTAGATTTAAACTAATCCAGTAGCAATTTGACCAATTAGTATAAACAGTGATGACCAAAAAAAAAAAAAATGTAATCATAATATCATATACTTTAAATACTGAAGAATCTTAGGGGACAGTTTTTAAGGTTGAAAAAATTTTGGAGGATCATTATATAACTTGCTCTAAATCGTAACAGAAATTAATGATGGGAAGAAAATTAAAATTCAGTTTCTCGACTCCTGTTCTCTATTTGTTAGACTACAAAGCTCCTTTCCTCATTTACTGATAGGTGATATTTGTAGCAGAGAACATTTTTTAATATCTTTATTTTTGATGTAAAGAAATTGGCTGAGGCCCTAAGAAGTGAAATGACTGTAAAATCATGGAGCGAGCGTGCAGTAAATATCCTTCCATCTCAGCCCACTACTTCTCCCACTACTTCACACTGTCTCTTTAACACTGTTGTGAATCTGATTCAGTTATGGGAGAATTCCAGAGTTACTGCTGACTATTTTTTTATTAATATCTACTGATTGAATGTTTAAACATGATGTTTAGACATTAAATGTATTAAGAGAATTATAAATGTGCCATGACTACAGAATGTATCACTGCGATACAGTAAAAGTAGTGAATTATTCCCCAAGTCTAGATATAGAATTTATAGAAGAAACTGTCAATACAGAAAATCAATAATCTATCAACATGTCTGTATTGGTTATCTATTGCTGCATTACAAATTCCTTCCAAACTAAATGTCTGAAAACAACAAAAATTTATAACTCATAGTTTCTGTGGTTCAGGAATCAGATCTGTCTTATCTGGATCCTCTAGCTCAGGGTCTGAAACAGAGGCTATAATCAAGCTACTGACTAGGCTGCAAACATCGCTAGGCTTGGCTATCCCCCAGTTTATGTGGTTCTTGGGAGACTGTAGGTCCTCCATGGCTGTTGATTTGCCTGAAAAAATCCACTTCCAACTCACTCACATGACTGTCAGCAAGCCTCAGGCTCTTGCTGATTCTTGGTCAGATATCTTGGTCCTTTGCTAAGTGGGCCTCTCTACAGGGATATCCACACTAGACAGCTTGCTTCTACCAGGAGGAGGATACTATCCAAGAGAAAGTCAGAGACGGCAGAGGTCACATTCTTTTTGTAACTTCATCTTGGATGTGATATCCAACCACTTTTGCTGTGTTCTGTTCATTAGAAACCAGTCACTAAATCTAGCCCATCCTAAGGGGAGGAGTTACACAAAGGCAGGAATACCAACAGGTAGGGATCATTTGGAGCCATTTTAGAGACTGTTTACCACAAGGTCCATCTCCAGCCTCCCAGAGGAAACAAAGTGCATATGTAGTCAAAGTCACTTCTTTCAATCTCTAGTCATTCCAAGTCCCTCTTCCAGCCAAGTCCTATTTAAACATCCTAATTAACTTTTACAACGGAGTAAATGAAGAAAAATGCTTTGAAATACGACAGAGCTATCAAAAGCACATCAAATAGATAACATAATTTGTGAAATTAGAGTGGATTTTTTTTTAAAAAGAAACATTATGTAACAGTTCCAAGAATCTCTCATTAACATAAAAACATTATCTGTGAAACTGAGATTAAAAACTAAAAATCTCTCTTTTCAGTATATGGTTTGCTTTGTCCTAAATACAATAGCTTCAGATTTCAGGATTAAAAAAAAGTCAAGTTTTAAAATAGACACATGAAAGAGTTCAGTCTACCATGGATTCTACACCTAATTTCCAAACTCCAATACCATTATTATTTAAAATCCTGATGGAGTGATTTTGTTGCATGCTCACTGCAATGTTAATTAAATTGGTGATTCAAAATCAGTGTTATTAGTATAGTATAACTGGCGTTTATATTTTTATCTTCCAACAATGAGCGTTGCTTTTTTCAGGTAAAAGATTCCAAATTACAGAAGACCCTTTTTCTTCACCCTCAAACCAGTACTCAGTGAATTTCTTACCCCTGGCTATAGCGATTATCTCCAAGATGGGTAATTGGCCTGGATTAGGGTTATAATGTTCAGGTCTGGGCTTTCCTCGTGATCTGTTGAGATACAAAAAGCCCTCTCCTTTCTGGAGATTTTACCAAGAGTAACCTAGCCTGCAGATTCTGCCCTATGTCAAGAGACCACCTGAGAATGTCACCAGTGCAGAGTAAACTTAGAACTTAGTGAAGTAGACATAGTAGATCAATGAGATCATTCTTGAGACACTTGGCTATGCCTGAAATAAGCCTTGTTAGTAATCTGATCCAAGAAACTAATATTCTGTTTGCTATGATTTTGCTAAGCATGTTTAAATTGGTTTTGTGGAGTTTGCTACCTAGTAAATTCCAACTTATATAACCATTCAGTAAAAGGGGCTTGATGACAACCTAAAAACACACCTCCCCAGTGTAATTCAATAATGGAAGTAAAGCCACTGTCCACCATATATAGAATTCAGAATATTTTGACTTAGATTTAAATATTACAGAAGCAGAAATGACTTATTCTTTGAATAAAAAAACTTCAGTACTTATTTGATCAGTCACATTTGTATGCAGAACTTATCTACTAAAGAAATGATGTACTTTCACTTCAAGATCAAACTTTTAAGCAAATGTAGGGGATGTTTAAATTGTCACTTGATATATCAAGTCAACTGTATAAAGATGGAACAAATTATTTATGAGCAATTGAAGTAACATAAAAATGTGCAATAAAAGAAATTCAAAATCTATTTTTATATAAAACTTTCACTTTGTGATTAAACTGTTTTCAGTTATTAGTTTGACACGTCAAAGATGCTGATATGTAGGTGGAAGAAAAATGTTCTAACGTAATTAAATGTAATACTTAAGTAGGAATAATGAAGTCTTGTACTCCTGCAGTTAAGAAGCTGTGTGACTTCAGAACGTTTTCTGACCTCTCTGATATTTCAAAGTCAAGTTATTTTCTCTACAATAATTGTACACTTTCTTCCATGGACTTTTCCAAATAAAAACAATCAAATGATCCAATAAAATAATTTTGGGAAAAATAATCAATGATATATTGAAAATTAGAAGTATTATATAAATACCATTATCCTGCTTGTAATTTTCTAAGCTTATATGCCCTTGAAATGATGTTTATCAGTTTTAACTGGGAATCTTAAGCCTTGAGCATCTGTTCTTTGCCTTCCTTTCCAGGCTCCCCCTCTCCCCCCATTCTTTACATAACACTCCACCTACTCTAACTTTCAATCATTTCTTCTTCTAACCTATTTCTAGTCTCATACACTTTGAAAGTGCTATTGCTGTCTCTCTCCATAGTGATAGTTTCTATATTTTGGCTTGCGTAACTTCTCCTCCTTTTTCTTGTATTACTTTAAATGTCATGTGCTCAATATTCCTTCTTTAGCCCATCACCACTAATCCAAATTTAGTTCCTTTCTTATTCTTTCTCATAGTATTTTGCTATTTTCCTAAAGATAACTTCCTACAACTTATAATTTTACATATATACATAGACATAATTTTCTCCCTATGTATACATATATACATGTGTATACTTTAAAAAAATGGAATCATGCTTTATGTGTTCATTTTGACCTGGCTGCTTTGAGGCAGTATAATAATTCTGAGACCACCCCCCATACTGTTTCATAGAGATGGAGTATATTTTCATCACTGCATAATATTCTATTTTATGAATATATTGAAGAGGTTTTTTTTCATTCAGCCATTTATGAGCATTTATGTGTCTGCCTCACATTATTAGCTAGGATGAATAATGTTACCTCAAACATCCTTTTTTTGAACTTACACATGTTTATCTATTCAAGACACACACAAGTGAACATACACACAAACACACACACACACACACACACACACACACACACTCCCACCCAAGAGTGAAATAGTCAGGCAGTATCTTTAGGCAAATAGTGCCAAATAGTTTCCCCCAAAACTTGTATCAATTTACACACCCTCCAGCAAACAGATGGTACCAAGTGAAAGTACTCATTGCTCTAGAGCTTAGTCAACACTTGGTTTTGTCTTTTTTATTTTGGTCTTTCTCATCATAGGCCCATCACCACATTCCTTATTTATACACACGTATTCGGGGCTTCCCTGGTGGCGCAGCAGTTGACAGTCTGCCTGCTAATGCAGGGGACACGGTTTCGAGTCCTGGTCTGGGAAGGTCCCACATGCCGCGGAGCGACTAGGACCGTGAGCCGCAACTACTGAGCCTGCGTGTCTGGAGCCTGTGCTCCGCAACAAGGGAGGCCGCGATAGTGAGAGGCCCGTGCACCGTGATGAAGAGTGGCCCCCGCTTGCCACAACTAGAGAAAGCCCTCGCACAGAAACGAAGACCCAACAAAGCAAAAATAACCCAACAAAGCAAAAATAAGTAAATTAATTAATACACACGTATTCACACAAACACATTGGGATATTGGCTTAGAATGTATTGAACATATAATTAATATGTGACAAATGTATATCCTTAGGATGTCAAGTTTTCTAATAAATGAACATGACATGCTGATCCATATGGTTAGGTTCACTTTAATTTGGGGGGAACAATATTCTAGAGATTTCTGTGTAGAGGTCTTGCACATCTTACACTTTTAATATTTGGCATCTTTTCTTTCTCATTTACTAAAATTTTTGTGGTGTATAATAATTCAAGTGATTTTTTAATTCACCTTACATTCAATGGCTTTGCCAAATTTACTTACTAATTCAAACAATTCATTGCTAGATTCTTCTAGATTTCTATGTACTTAAATATATTGTCTGTAATTAATAACACTCATTTCTTTTTTTCCAATTTTATAAGTTTTGTTCATTTTTCTTGCCATATTGAACTAGTAAGCACTTGTCATGTAATGTTGAGTAAATATGATGACAGAGGACATGCTGTGCTCATCATCGATTACAGAGAAAACCTGTGAATTGTTTCTGGACTTTTGTTGTGGCTAATATCCTTACTCAGATTTTTTAAAAATGTCTTCTTGCTAACCAGTTAAGTCTTTATATTATAATTAGACACAGAATTTTATTGAATGATTTTTCTGTATCTATTGGTATCCCCATGTAATTTTTCTTTTATTCTGTTAATCTGGTAAATAACATTGATTGATTCTTGAATGTTATATTAACAATACATTCCTAAAATGAACCTAATTTGGTCATGATATATATTTTTTACAATTAAATATTTGAATTTGCTTTAATAATATTTAAGATGTTTATGTTTATGGAAAAATTTGCCAGTAACTAACTGTTATTGCAATATCTTTGTCAGGTTTTGTTTACAGGGTTAGTTCAGCCTCTGAAGCAAGTTTAGATATGATTTTCTCCTTTTCTATTCCTTGAAATTGTTTTGAGTATCTGAAGTTATTTTTTCCTTAATGATTTGGTCAATTTTATGAGGGGAGACTTCTTGACCTGTGGATACTTTTTGTGGGACAAATTTTAATAAATATTCAATTTTAATAGATATAGAATAATTCAGATTTTAAAACTTTCTTATGTAAATTTGTATACATTATGTTTTCTTGTACATTTTCCTATTTCATCTATATTATCAGATGTACTTTTCTAAAGGTGTTTATAATATGCTTTTACAACACTTTCATACTGGTAAAATGTCTATTAGTATCCCCTTTATCAATCCTATTGTCAATTATTGGGACTTTAATATCTTGATGTGTGTAACCAGAGGTTTATTATTTTTAGTAAATATTATAATATATATTTCTTATATGATTAATTTTATTAGCTTGATCATTTTTATGTTATTATTTATTTCTTAATTTTAAAATGAAAGGAATGCTTAAAACATTCATTTCCTCACCTTTATTGTCTTGAATATGCAGTAGGCATATAACTTTATTCTAACAACAGCTAGAATTTTTGGCACTTAATTTTAAAAGATTTTCTAATTGTATTGTGATTTTTTTCATCCTAGTAGTTGGGTATTTAGGATTCTGCTTTCTAATTTCCTAACTTAATTGAAGTTTGATAATTATGTTTTAATATTGATTTTTAAGTTAACCTCACAATAATTAGATAATATACTGTTTATATTAAGACTTTGATATTTCTTGTGACTTTCTATTGGGCTCAGAATGTGGTAAATTTTAGTTAATCTTCTAGCATGTGTACTTACAAAGAATGTATATATTTTGAAGTTGTTGGGCTCAGGTCAAATTTATTACTAAGATGGTTCATGTATTGTAAAAGCTTGCTGTTTTTATGGGGTTTTTTTTTTCCTTTTCAGCATGTTTTATCAGCGACTGAGAAAGTTGTTTAAATACCTCAAAACATGTTTTTGTATTTTATATTGAAAAAAATTTAAAAATATGCATATGTGTATAAGTGGACCTGCACAGTTCAAACTCGTGCTGTTCAAGGGTCAACTGTACTTTATTTGTGATGGAAAACTTAACCACAGAAAGAATTTACATTTTATCATATAAGTTTACAATATTTAGTATGTTGAAACAATAGACTAGATAGGAATATATTTGGAATATATATTCTTTAATCTTTCTGATTCACATATCTGTTTTTAAGTTTGCATAGGTCTTTCTAAAATAATCACTACATGCAATTAGCAAATACATACATATATGTGTATGTATATATATATATACTTCTGATAAATGAACATTTGCTACTGACAAATAGAAAACTTGAGAAAACACACCCAGAGGCAAACAGTCTATTTAAGATGTGATGCAATTTTACTTGAGAATTTTAACAACCTGGAGAGTGTCTTATGAAGTATAAAAATAAATGTCCTATGAGTCTGAAAATGAAAGTTCTTTTAGAAATCATAGAACAATATCTTTAGAAGCAATGAACAATTGTGTATTATAGTTAATATTCTCAATTGTATGTCAACATCCACCCATATTCTAAGTATCCATAAATACAATTTTAATAAATATACTTAAATTTTTGAGGTTAGCGTTCACCCACATCTCAAGTAACCATAAAATAATGTGAAGTTGTATTGTAAGAAATACAATGACTTTCCGGCAGAGTTCTATACTAACATTAATCCATATAGGAAGCCTCTTTTATTTTAATGACATTTTTTCTTCTCAGCTATTGTTTTAAATGTATGTGTACACACATTTTCCTACAGGTACACAAGCTTAATAAAACTCAGAAGCATTACTATTTTCAAATGTATATTTTTTAGCTATACAGTTGACCCTTGAGAAACATGAGTATGAATTATGCAGGTCCACTTATATGCGTTTTTTTTTCAATAAAATACTACAGTATTACATAATTTATGGCTGTTGAATCCACATATGCAGAACCACAGACACTGAGGGCAGACTATAAAGTTATACATGGATTTTTTTTTTTTTTTCTATTCTCTGCGGTATGTGGGCCTCTCACTGCTGTGGCCTCTCCTGCTGCGGAGCACAGGCTCCGGACGCTCAGGCTCAGCGGCCATGGCCCACGGGCCCAGCCGCTCCGTGGCATGTGGGATCTTCCCAGACCGGGGCACGAACCCGTGTCCCCTGCATCGGCAGGCGAACTCTCAACCACTGCGCCACCAGGGAAGCCCAAAACTGTATTTCTTTAAATCAAATGAAGTCACAGTAGCTGACCATAATGATGAAATTTCCAAATTTTATCACATTGAACTCTTCTAAAGCATCTAAAACACAATACAGGAATTATTTAATATCATAACATTAAGATAACGTATTACTGTTGTAAGAATTAATAGACAAGAAAATACTGGACTTCATATTTGTTTCTTTAAACCTTAAGGAAAAAATATTTGAAAGGGAGAATGTCTTTCTTTTATATTTTCTTACCATCTTTTAACTCTTGCTTGACATGAAAGCCATGAAAGAAATATTTTCCCAGAATCAATGAGATAAAAATAATCTGTGCCTCCAAACAGCAATTCTGTTCATTATGCCTTGTTAGACTGCACGCAAATCCCAGCAGAGTGCCGTATACACATGGAAGAGAGTACAGAAATAAGTGTGTTACAAGGAAAGGAACAAATCTTTAGAGAAAAAATATTTTCAAAGCACAGTTGAGAAAGAGAGATCCAAGATTTCCTAATCAGTAGATTTATCTACTGGTGTATGCCACATTCCTTCTTTCAATATTTTCTGACTCCTGATGGGTGAAGGAGGCCATTGGATGTGTGATGTATCCATATGCAACACTGAGTAACTTTTTCATTTCTAATATCTGACCTCCTGAATGTGCTTCACTATCAGTTGTCTCTTCAACTGGATAAAATAGAAGTTGCTCCTTGTAAAGAAAGGTTGGAGACTACCAATTTGGACCAAGTTCCTCATTTTACAAAGGGAAAATTGAGGTTGAAAAGGTTAAATGACTTTTTCATGGTCATGCATATATTCAACAGGAAGTCAGTGCAGGAACGCTTGTTTCTTTAGTACCCTTCAGAGATCAGAATATGATCAGAATATGAGATATGAAAAACCTGAGATTGTCTCACACTTTTAACTAAAATAGTGTGCATATATATACATATATATACGTGTAGTTATATATATTATGTATATATTCACTATAAAGAAAAACCTTCTGTAAATGTTATCTAAATCAGAAACATTTTGAAAATTAAGACATGTACCAGTATTGTTTTACAGACCGTTCTAAGTGTATATGAAATCTGAAAACATTGAATTTAATTATATATCACACATTTATTTGTATTAATAAAAGAACTTTTATATGAAGATACTAATTGGGAGAATAATTTTCTCTATGTTAAAATAATTTATTGGGGTTTCCCTGGTAGCGCAGTGGTTGAGAGTCCGCCTGCCGATGCAGGGGACGCGGGTTCGTGCCCCGGTCAGGGAGGATCCCATATGCCGCAGAGCGGCTGGGCCCGTGGGCCATGGCCGCTGGGCCTGCACGTCCGGAGCCTGTGCTCCGCGGCAGGAGAGGCCACAGCAGGGAGAGGCCCGCATACCGCAAAAAATAATAATAATAATAATTTATTATTGGGTTATATGAAATTTCAAATAGTAACAAAGAAAATAAATTTCTTAGCCTACTTCAACAATATTTTATTTCTATGAATGAAGCATGTAGTTAGCATTGTTTCATATAGGCACTTTTTTGAGGTTTGGGGAAGTATTTGAAGAGAATAGGAAGATCATCATTCTAAACATTCTATTAAGTTTATAATTTGACTGGAAATTTAGTAGACTTTAAATAGTATTTTTATCCAGAATAATTTTCCTTATTTATCAAAAGTACACTTCAAAGTAAAATGCATGTAATGCATTTTATGGCTAGTAAATGCATGGGGCTAGTTTACAAAGGCACTTCCTCAATATCATTGTGATGAACTTATTTTTCCCCAGGATATGATTAAAATAATTGTTTCAATTTAAAATATTACATGAAAATATAGTAGATATTTTCTCCACATATTAGAGTTATTGTCATATACTCTCTGACGGAGGAACAATAATAGTTGATTTAAACTGAAAAGACTGAAAAGATGTAAGACATACTTCTTCAAACAGTAAAACAAAACAAAACAAAACCACAACGAGTTAATGAACTCTACTATTTTCATGAAGGTCAAGATTAATTAATAGAAATCTAAAGAAGTGGCACAAGCTCTAGATTTTTTTCACTGAACTGTTCTTTTAAGTATTATATCACTGAGTTGGATTGTACTGGAAGATCATATTCATCTATAATGTGGATCAATGTGTCAATTGATATAACATCTGTATTCTTACATGAATTTTTCATACCTATTAGTGAATTTATTTAACATATTTTGGAAGCAAGCATTTACCATTCTCTGATATATTGACTTAGTGCTATTAAGAGAATATGTGGCTTGAGACAGTTTTTCAGTCAGATATTAGGACTCTGTTTCTGCTGGAGATCACAACAGAAACAAAAATATCATTGCCTTCTGAGGCCTTTGCAGACTTGGATCTGTGAAGATCTAAGAGAATTTAGCATTTTAAAAATCCTACAAAAGTTGATATTGCATTATTCACTCCATTGGAAACAACCACTGCTGTAGATTTCGTTGTATGTTTTCCAAAAATATGGCATTAAACTCTAATTTGAACATTGCATACTGGAGTATAATTTTGATGCCTATTTCTGTGTTGAAATTACACTGAAATGTCAAGTAAATTTAGGGAATAGTCTTAAAGAGCTAAAATTGTTTTTCAAAACTAATCTTCAGATGTCTTGCACAAACTTACCTAAAGGTCTTTTGGTCTTTCCCAATACACACTAAATCAGAATCTCTGGGTTTACAATTGAATCATCTATAATTTTAAAACTATTCTTAAGTACATACAAACATTCATTGTAGAGTCATTGATGTAAATTGTATCATGCTACTTATATCCTGCCTTCATTTGGGTTACCCTAGAAGCAGAGACATGTATGCTGGTACATCATTTGATAAGGTAATGTCAATAAATAAAAGTGAGGGAGATGGGAAAATGGGACTTGAAAAGTGGATAAGCAGAGTGATTTATCAAGGTTACAGCTCTGTCTAAAAGATGCTCATGTGCATCTATAAGAAGCACACAGAATGTCTCTTAAATAGTCCTCAGAGGATGGGTGGCTGAGGCATTTATACACTGGCATTCCATCCTCCACTAGTTGAAGGTTGCCTGCCAGGAGAGCTAAGTCTCCCACACTTCTGGGTGACATTTTTGTGCAGGCCAAGTGAGTTCCATATGTCCAGAGCAGGCCTAGGGGAAAAGCACAAAAAGACATGTGGCACAGAGCTGAGGGGGATACTGTTAGCATGAGTCTGAGCTTGCAAAACAAACAAACAAACAACTGACCATTCAAGCTGTGCTGAGCCTAGAAATGTAAGCAAGAGACCAAATATATATATATTTTTTTTTGAAAAGCACTTGTTATCATTTAATGAACCTCCTACCATGTGGCTTCAAGCTACCAGGACACAAGCCCCACCCACACCCTTAATCTTCTCCTCAGCTCTTTTGCTGAAGAATTTGCCCTTTACAACGACAGGCTGCTTCGGGAGCTTTCCCTTCCCCAGAACTTTGTAGTAACCCGATCGTGCCACATCAATGACAGGAGCAGCCAGGCCTTGTTCTTGGCAGCATTTATCCGCTCACTGACCAAGGTCCACAATTTACCAAGGTTGCCCGTTGGGCAGAAGCTCTGGTTCCTCTTTAAGTGGTAATGCCTCATGTCAACTTTCCCAAAGTATCGTGGGTGATATTTGTTGAAAGAGACCAAATATTCTGCCACTTTTGAGATCCATTCATGCCGTATGTAAAGTCCTCTCTATCAGGTTTCAAAATGGTTTCTGTCTGAAAATTTCTGTAAAAGTCACAACAAAGGAGTACAGCGGAAAAGCTGCAGTCTCTGCTGCTACAAGGCAGAGTCATTATTTCCTTAGTGATAGACAGGCCATGATGTTGGGTCCATGCAAAGTACTATTCCTATCACCAGGGCTACTCCATGCACGGGCATATCATGCAAGTCTGAGATGCGCAAGTACAGTGGATGGCTGACATACAGAGGACAAGTCATCTTGTTCTACATGTTTGTTGAGTATCCTCTCTACAGTAGAGAATCTTCTGTTTTGTGAACTTTAAGGTGAACGTCAAAACTCAAAACACTGCATCTACTCCTCTAGTTCCAGCCACAGTTTCTTCCCCAAATCTCCTTTATGCCAACCTTCCAATACTGCTCCTTCACGGTCCTGGAAAAACCAGGGGAACTGCTTATCACTGCTCAGGAATTCTTATGTACTCTTAACCATACTCCATACAGATCTGAATTCCATGTATAACACGCTCCTCAACTGAGAGAATTTCCTCTCAATAATATTATTTAGTGCTACGTTTGAACAGAATTATAGCATAACAGGAATCCATTTTCAAAAATATTGAGCTATCCCTTTGTAAAGCAGGCCTGAGCATTTTCTCTTCTCCGTTGACTAATCATGAAGAATGCCCATGAGGCCATAAGGGAGACGTGAGTACGATAAGACACACAATAATAGCTAGCATAGGAAATCTGAGCCACCAGTACGTGTAACATACTTGTATCATCTGGACCTGCCCGGGTTCAATCCTAAAGGTAGTACTTCCACCGCATAATGGAGAGCTGCTGTGCTTGCTTAAACTTGGGATGTGGTAGACCTTACCCTACGCAGCTTCTGGTGGGGAGCAGTCTGTGTCACATAGCCATTCAATGTCTTATATGTATCCTCTTAGCTCTTACTACAAGCCCCGCAGTATGTGAGGAATAGCTTTCAAAAGCAAGTAATTCTCTTTAACAGGAGGAATGCCCAAGGCATCTGGCTGTGACTCTCCTTTTAGGGTTTGCACGTATTAGAGACGCACCACATCTCTCTTATCTATCTCAAATACCTCTAGTACTTTTGGATCTAGATCAAATGGCTAGAATGGTAGACTACCTCATAGTATCACCTTGAGTTGCTGTTAAATCCTCTCTCTGGGTTTCATTTCAAACTGACCATCATGCATCACTTGATAAATGATCTTTCCTGAATGTTGTCTATGTTGCCTTCAAAATCAAGAGACCTGTTAATACTTAGTCCAACAGTATCCAAGTAAGGTCCCCTGCTCTCACGTCCAAGGTTTCTTAGCCATTACTACAGACCCTGGGGGATCAAAGCACACTCATTGCCCCAGGACAATTACATCTACTTTTCTCTGTTACTTAAATTCAGCCATCTGATCTCTAATAATCTAGAATCTTATCATTACCATTGATGCTAGGATGCCTCGTCTAGCTCTATGAAGCATCTCATACTATCAGTCCTGGCCTCTGCTGACTTCTCACATTCTGCTGGTACACATTCACTACTGCTTTTGTTATTATCTTGCTGAAAAGTAGGTCCACCCAGCCCTCTTGGAGAATATAGTCAAGTAACACTTTTTCTCACTTAAAATGATAAATTAATCTGAACATTTATATCTCCTTAAGTCTGTTGACACTTCCCCCAGTACTCTTTCAAAGTATTTCTAAGATCTCAGTCTTATTTATTGTAGACCATTATAGTGTCTATATTTCAAGGACAGAGCCACCCCTGCAGTATATTAAGATTGATGAATCCTGAGTAATGGGAGTGTGCTCCCACGACAATAAACTTACCTTATCCTGCCTTAAATTTCACCCCTGCTGTTTCAACATGCTCAAGAACCATATCTACAAATGCCTCCTGTTTCTTTCAGCTATATTTTAACTGGGTCTTGAAATTCTTTCACGGAGTAAGCTTTTTCCTTTCGAAGCAGAAACTATATTTCCCTGTTTGGTCCACTTGAGACTTTATCATAGTTATTGTGCTAAAGTAGAGACATGGGTAAATCTTGAGGAGTACAAGTGTCATCTTGTGAAAGCTCCAGCTTGGTGGAGTCCCCAACTAAGGATTCTGAGTCCTTTTCTTGTAAGATCCCTTACTGTAGCATAGGGTAACTGTCAAACCTAAACGGTTTGTTCCATTGGCGCTATTAAATGCTTATAATTACACCTGTGTTAAATATACAGGCTTTTTGTAAAAAATATGTAAATAAATATAAAATGAATAATATACACTCATACACATGTACCTACAAAAATACACAATTCCAATTCTAGTTAACTTTTAAATAGGTTCATCATTAATAGGAGTAGCAGCAGTAGAAATTGCCAGAAGGGGTACTGTGCTACATTTAAAAAATGTTTTATTACCCACTTGCAGTGTTCAAGAACATGATTTTTCGTTTCAGTTTTAAAAATTACGATTTAGATCTTTAGGAGCACAGATGTTTTGTCCCAATTCACCCAGATATAAAGTTCCAAAGTTTCACATTGAGGTTCTTAGGAAGTTAGAGTGTTTGCTTTTTCTTCTATATTGTGGTCGACATTATTTGGAAGAAATTTGATATTTTTAATTTAACAGCTGTTATCAGAAATAATATCAAAAATCATAAAGAATAAATGAAGAAAAGTATGTCCTTATTCTAATATCCAAACATATTGATGATTATGTGTACAGATATATATTACATGGTGAACTGATTATCGACTGCAATTTCTTTTCTTTAATTGAAGTATAGTTGATTTACAATGTGTTAATTCCTACTATACAGCAAAGTGATTCAGTTATACATATATACATTCTTTTTCACATTCTTTTCCATTATGGTTTATCACTGGATATTGAATCTAGTTCCCTGTACTATACAGTAGGACCTTGTTGTTTATCCATTCTATATAATAGTTTGCATCTGCTAACACCAAACTCCCCCTCCATCCCTCCCCCACCCCCCCTTGACATTCAATTGTAATTTCTAATGCATTCTCTTAGTATGGTGGCCATGAAAATGTACCAATGAGATCTTGTGTTGCGGGGAGTATAACTGATTAATGGCCCAAGCTATTGCCTTTATGAATCTACCATCACGTTTGTGCTGAGGTCATGCTTTTTACAGAGCTCTCCCAGGTAATGAATGATTGCAAATGTTCAAATATAGGCCTATTTCTGTGAGATACAGGAGTCCTCAACTTAGTGACTTTGGCTCAATGTCTCTGTCAGCATGAATGAAACTTTCTTGGAACCGTGCTTCAGTTTGAGACTCTTTCTATTCCCCACCCCCTCTCCACACACCCCCCATAACTTCACAGGGATCCTATCCTCTTTGGATCTGAAGACTCTCCCCATCTTCCCTGGTTACCAACCGCTTTTCCCTTATAGGCATTTCCCCGTCTACTCCTGTCCCAGTGTCTGCTTCTCTAAACTAACACAAATGGTAAAAGAAAACAGGATATAAGACGGGGTTTGGGGACTGGCTCACTCATTGTCTGGCAAGCAAAGAGAATGCTATTGTAAGTGGTATGTGGAATACAGATAGCCCCTGGGACAAGGTGGTGATCCAATTCCTGGTGATTTCACCAAATGCTTACCTGGGAAAATATCCTAGGAATTTATCCTTGCAGTTGAAATGATCTTGACCTTTGAAAGATATGGGGGCAGCAAAGTCTTTTATCAAGGTGTCAGAGTTAGCTGTTTACTGCTAAGTTATACTGAGAGTCTAGAGAGGGATGATTAAAAACTTAAGGCAAATAAATGGCAAGTGTAAGAACCAGAGTGTCTGTTTCATAGCTAACATAGACTCTTTTATTGCCTACAGTGGAAAAGCATAAACAGCTGAACAGCAGACCAAAGACCTGATACTCATAGTTACAGGGCTCCAGAGATATATAAATTCTCAATCTAGGCATGTCTTTTATGCTAAGAGGGGAGCCCTGCTTGAGAAAATCTGTGATTAAAACATGCATTCAGGTCACTGAGAAGGATGTTTCTAAGGATGTTGCTTCTGCAGAGCACTGTGAACTCTCAGAGAATTCTACTACTTTCCTACTAAGAGCTAGAACTTCCTCTCTACTAGCTCATACTGCTGGTAGTCAAAGTCTTATACTGGGTATGAATTTTGAAGATGTTTTATAACAAAGTAAAAAATAAGTCTGGATAAGCAAGATTCTTTTTTTCACTCGGTTGCACATTTTGGGGATGTGGTATTAGCACCTTCAGAAAGAATCCAGGAGGCTGGGGCACACTGACTGTGATGGCGACTCTTAGAAGCCTAGAAAAAGTGTTGGCTAATCATTGCTTCATCTCATATTAGAAAAATACATAACCTACTTTTAGTTCATCCATACCTTCTGAAATAGTTTAGAAAATTGCTAAAAACTTAGGGAAACATAATACACTTAATACACAAGTTTAATTTCTAAATGTTCAAGTTTATTATTAGTACTTAGTAATATACTTAAGTTTAATTTCTAAATGTATGATTACTGACCTGTTTCTGACTCTTTTTTTTTTTGCGGTACGCGGGCCTCTCACTGTTGCGGCCTCTCCCGTTGCGGAGCACAGGCTCCGGGCGCGCAGGCCCAGCAGCCATTGCTCACGGGCCCAGCCGCTCCGCGGCATGTGGGATCTTCCCGGACAGGGGCATGAACCCGCGTCCCCTGCATCGGCAGGCGGACTCCCAACCACTGTGCCACCAGGGAAGCCCCCTGACTTATTTTTTAATTAAGTGATTTGTTAGAACTGTGTACTTTAGTATCAAATAGGAAAATTACATAATCTAAAACCCTTCTGTTATTTTAATAAAAATCAATATTTCTGCCTAGGAATCATATTCTATTCATGCATTTAATTTTACACATTACAATACCGCATTATAAATATTTCACTTGTCAGTTATGATTTTTAAATGTTTATAAGACTTTATTATTCCCACATGAATATTTGACTCACTCATAAAATTCAAACTAATTCCATTCCACTGTTCATACACTGCCCGCCTCATGCAGTTATTTGTACTGTCATCTTTCCGTTTCTATAGCCACATTTTCTCAAAATATAGAAAATATTTGTTTATACAACACCCCTTACCACACCCGTTCAGATTTTCTCTCTGATTCATTTCAAGACATGAAAAAGTTGAAGGTCAACAAAAAACCTAAAGGCAGCATTAACTTTTATGCTGAATCAGAACCACACCCTACCTTGAATTGGTTTTTCCATTTAAAATGGTTACCGGCAGCAGTTTATATCAGCTTTCAATATAAATTTCAGCTCACTCATTTGATATAGACAGTTAGTACTATTAGTGGGCAGTGTCCAAGGAGAACTCTAGTTAAAATCACCTCAGTAACATGATGAAAACTTAGCAATTAATTAAAAGCAAATTTTCACTTTATGAAACAGTTGTAATAAATTATTGTGAATATACAGTCAGAATAGAAAAGATATTTTGTGATAAAATAGAACTAGTCTCTAAGAATCATATTATACATTCACATTTATTTGGCCTTCCTCATGAAGATTTCTCTCCATGATCTTTATGGTAAGAAAAATCAAGATATTCCCAAATTTCTCTTAATTGAAAAAGAAGGGGAAATAAAAAGCTATATAGCTTCCATGAAATCAGTCAATAAACTTTCTTTTGATTGTGATTGGGGAAGTATGGGAGTTTAAAGTATGTAATTTAGTGTTTTTATCCTTTGACTGTTAATCCAAATATTTACATGCATATATATATATATATATATATATATATTTTTTTTTTTTTTTTTTTTTTTTTTTTGCGGTACGCGGGCCTCTCACTGTTGTGGCCCCTCCCGTTGCGGAGCACAGGCTCCGGATGCGCAGGCCCAACGGCCATGGATCACGGGCCCAGCCGCTCCACGGCACGTGGGATCTTCCCGGACCGGGACACGAACCCGTGTCCCCTGCACCAGCAGGCGGACTCTCAACCTCTGCGCCACCAGGGAAGCCCTACATGCTTATATTTTTATGTTTAAAGTTGATTTAGCAACTTTCTTAACAACTGTCTACTATGTTAGTCGAGAATTTAAGTACTTAAGTACTACTTTCATCCTCACAAGGTTGTCATATCAGAAACTGTAATCACATAAATTTAATATTTATACTATTTGACTATATTAATATCACTCACTGTTAAACCAAGTAATAGACTTAGCTTCTAACTAATTATGCACAGTTAACATATATATACACATATATGCATTTGTATTTGTGTGTGTACATATATGTGTATATTTGTACATATAGTTGTTATGCTATTTGTATGATTGTTATTCCTCTTTAACATTAACAAAATTCTGAATTTCTTTTTTAATTGCTTTTCTATGGGTTTTTATTCACTTATTTCTCTGAGCACTGGAAAGGCCTCTTTTATCTGAGTGACAGGACAAGTTCTCAGATTTAAAAAAATTTTCTTTTGGTAGTCACCTCTTCTCTGCTTTTACTAATTTGGGGGAAGAAATTCATATTAGTGGAATATTGGAACTTCTTGACCATTCTTTAAATATCTTATTTTTCTTCACCTATTTTGCTCATTATGTTTTTTCATTAGTTTTAAGTTTAAGAATATTTCCTCAATTTTATCTTCTAACCTGGCTACTATTTTTATTCTGATTACGATACTTTCTATTTCCAGGAGATTATTATTGATTTATAATTGTTCCTTTTCAAAGACTTATTGTTTTTCACAATTAAAGTACCTGATTTCTCTAAAGATTTCAATTATACCATTTATTTTCTTTCTAATCCCTATCTTACACTTGTTTTTCACAGGTAAAATACTAAAATGAGATGGATCCTTGTCTCGCTTTTAGGTGATGCTTGAAGAAACTAAATGCACATTCCAAAAAAGAAAATAGATTACCATTAAAATATATCAAGGTAAGTCACCATAAACTATTTAGAAATTTCACCAACATTCAGAATGAAACAGAAATTGCAAAGAGGATTCATTTGGAGAGCATTTGACTGTAAATCTCTCTCCCCGAAGAGGTAACTGGGTGCTGGGAAGATGCCACATTTAGTCACAAGCTAAGGGAGTCATATGGGTTTCCTTGCAGGTGAAGGCACTTTGGACCAGTATCTGACTCATGGCTGAGACAGAAGAGTGAAAGGTTGCCTCTGGGAGAGTCATGAATGAAGGCGTGGCTGAATGAAGCAACCAGCGACCAATGCACGTTTACAATATGTTACTTACACAACTACAATTTTCAGTTAATTTCTCATTTGATCCTCACAATACAAATAAAATTTAGTCTTTACCACACTAAAATACTGATACTCACAGGAAAATATAAAACAGCAACAATGACAACGATAAATCTTAGAACTGATAAATTGTAAAATCATGCAAGACTCTTTCAGTAACTTCAGTTTAGCTCTGTGGAAGCAACATCTGTAGGCCGATTCATCCATACTCATACCCAGGTCAGGCCTGTGGAATTTCCTTGTTTGTCCATAATACTGACTGCATGCCCTTTACATTATATTTTAAACACTCAGGGCTTATTCTATTGCCACATGTAAATTTCCTATCATTACTGTTTTATGACATAAAAGATTGTATTTTTCAGAGAACAGTAAAAGAGGTGGGGATTGAGGGGGGGTACAGGGTGCATCCTGATCTGTAAATTCCATACATATGAAGTATAAAGCTAAGTAAAGACAGCGAGAGAGAAGACATTATGGCATATTGCAGACTGCGGTATTTTTGTTTTGTTTTGTCTTTTTAATATTAAAATTGGTAAACTTGAGACATGTTTACATTAGAAAATCGTCATTTTGAATGTTTATATCAGTATACACTATAATTTGATTTACAAAAACTTCTTGAAGAAACTGAATCCTAAAGGGTGAACAGAGTTTATCAGAAGTGATTGGATTTTTTTGTTCCCATTTTATTGAGAGATAATTGACATAGAGCACTGTCTAAGTTTAAGGTGTACAGCATAATGATCTGACTTACATACATCATGTATGATTACCACCATAAATTTAGAGAACATCATCTCATATAGATTGTAGTATTTTTTAACAAGGCACACAGATTCAGTGTGACACAGATTCTAGAATAGGAGTTATAGAGAGGCTCTTTGGCCAGGAGAGCCACTCCTAGGTGTTGGGCTGTGAGCTTGAAAACAATTTATCATATACGTAGCTGTAGATTTTTTGAGTGAGCACTAGATCCTATCTTAATGCAATCATATAAATAATCAGGGTTTTTTCTCGCAGATGTAATACTGAAAGAAGTATTGATAAGGAGGGAAAACAATTGAGTGATAACCACAACCTGAACTTTTTTTTTTTTTTTAGATTTTTGTTTGTTTGTTTGTTTTTTAACATCTTTATTGGAGTATAATTGCTTTACAATGGTGTGTTAATTTCTGTTTCACAACAAAATGAATCAGTTATATATATACATATGTTCCCATATCTCTTCCTGCTTGCGTCTCCCTCCCTCCCACCCTCCCTATCCCACCCCTCCAGGCGGTCACAAAGCTCAGAGTTGATCTCCCTGTGCTATGCGGCTGCTTCCCACTAGCTATCTACCTTACGTTTGGTAGTATATATATGTCCATGCCTCTCTCTCGCTTTGTCACAGTTTACCCTTCCCCCTCCCCATATCCTCAAGTCTGGACAGCTACATGTAAAAGTATGAGATTAGATCACTCTCTAACAGCATACACAAAAATAAGCTCAAAATGGATTAAAGACCTAAATGTAAGGCCAGAAACTATCAAACTCTTAGAGGAAAACATAGGCAGGACACTCTATGACATAAATCACAGCAAGGTCCTTTTTGACCCACCTCCTAGAGAAATGGAAATAAAAATAAACAAATGGGACCTAATGAAACTTAAAATCTTTTGCACAGCAAAGGAAACCATAAACAAGATGAAAAGACAACCCTCAGAATGGGAGAAAATATTTGCAAATGAAGCAACTGATAAAGGATTAATCTCCAAAATTTACAAGCAGCTCATGCAGCTCAATAACAAGAAAACAAACAACCCAATCCAAAAATGGGCAGAAGACCTAAATAGACATTTCTCCAAAGAAGATATACAGACAGCCAACAAACACATGAAAGAATACTCAACATCACTGAACTTTTGAAATATTTTTAGGTCAGGAGAAAGATGAAAAATAAACCTTTGACTGAGGCAGAGAGGACATCATAGCGTGGTAGGAAGAACCCTATGATGATCTATAAACCAAAGCTGCAAACACTAAGGAGTAGGGAGTGATGAATGCTGAGCATATGGTTAGCAGTTGTCAAATAAAATTATAAAGCTGAAGAGAGTATTTTACACACGTTGATGTTTTCAGTGAGAAACGGCCGGCCATGGCAGCCAGTCCACTCCACAAAAGGACCTTCATGACTACGACGTTGTGACAGCAGAAAAGCACTGTGTCGACCCCCGACTTGTTCCAGGAAAGAGCTGGCCAGGGAAAACTATATGTCTCTAACACTGAACATTTTTTTTTTCTCTTTTGAAATAACCCCAAACTGTTAACTTGTCCCCTTGTAGCCAAGCAAGGTCTGCCAAACATTCCAGATGACCAATTAGAGTGTCTCCCTGCTTTCAAAACTCCCACCTTGAAAGAAAGCTTGCCAATCAAAGACTGTCTCAGTTTTTCCTCTTTTTACTCTCTATAAAAATGTACCCTCCTGTCTAATTCCTTTAAACCCCTGCTGAAATGTAAGTGATGGCAGATGGATTCCCTTGTGGCAAGTTTATGAATAAATAGCCTTTGTATGTGTTGTAGCAGACTTAGTTTTGTCACTGACATCAATAAAGGGACCCATACATTTAAAAGAGGAATCAATTTAAATATGAATAACTAAACATACAAATGCCAAATCAACACGGTAGGAATCTTTAACATTTTTAAGGTTTGCTACAATTAACAAACTGTCTTTACCTAGATTATTTAAACTTCAACACACCCTAGAGGGGCAGTCATTCATTGTAAAGGATACTGGAAACAGGTTTTATATTTTTATTACTATTTTTCCACATTTAGTAAATGTGGGTGAGAACCTGAACTCAGGCCCTGGGTTACAAGATCCCTTTCCCTTAACAATTTAAAGCACTACTTTTATTATATTACAATGGTAAAATTAAGATACTGTTATTCAACTTTGGGAATGCTTGAAGTAAGAAGTATAACGTGGTTTGGCTTCTTGAAGGAATTTAGCCTCGGCTACAGATTTTTAAAAAGTGGTATTCATGGATTGGGAAGGAATAGAAGAGAGAAATGTCATTAGAATAATGAAATTTGAAAAATATACTAAGACCCAGATATGGTTTGCAGACCAATTTCTTTTTCAGTTTTAAATATGGAAAATGACATAAAAATGTATCATATATGATATTTAACCAATAGATTAAAGGATCATCAAAAGATCAATTGTTACATTTAAATTTGGAGAGAGTTTAAGAGGATGACAAATATATACATGACATTTATATGATTCTTACATAAAATTTCCATGACACTCTTGGATAGGAAAATCTGTCTTTTAATCTCTCTAGGGCAAGTTCTCCTACTTAATACATTTACTCTGTTGGATAAAACTTCTCACAAAATTCTGACTCTCTTAGTTTCTGACCAGTAAAATATTGGAATGAGAAATTGAAATACATAAATATTTAAGAATTTCAGACATTTTTTGAACTTTACACTAAACATGCATTAATCAGAGCAAGAAAATTATACTTTGAAATTTATTATCAGTCACTGATATCTTTATTTTATTGGCATAAATAAAAGGAAAAGCCTTTTTAAAAAACCCTTCCATAGTAATATCCTTTCCTAAAAGTTTTAGTAATATGAAAGAATTCCCTTTTGCTACTTTCTTCCCCAAAACTAAAACCTCTCTTTTTAAAATTGATCATTTCTAGTTCAAATTTCTTTCATATTTTGCAAATTTCACAGCTATATTATTAGAAGGCTGTTAAGGATGCAGTGCATGAAATTCCAAAGTTTTGTGAACAAATAATATAAAAACTTGGCAATCAATTAGTTTAATAAACTTTACAATATTGTGCATGCTGTTATATTTTAAAGCATTTTCCTAATAATACTCTTATCATATCAATCAAGTTTTAATGACAAGTAATTCCACATTTTAATATAAATACCATGTCTGAAATTTTCTGAAAGGAAAAAATAATTTTGAAAGCAAAACACCCACGTTTTTTTCTTTTTTCTTTTTTTTTGCTGTACGCGGGCCTCTCACTGCTGCGGCCTCTCCCGTTGCGGAGCATAGGCCCCAGACGCGCAGGCTCAGCGGCCATGGCCCACGGGCCCAGCCGCTCCGTGGCACGCGGGACGCTCCCGGACCGGGGCACGAACCCGCGTCCCCTGCATCGGCAGGCGGACCCCCAACCACTGAGCCACCAGGGAAGCCCCCTAAAAAAACCCATGTTTTATCAGTATGATTGATAATCTCTGCTAAACACCTCTTATTGGCATTGCCACATCCAGAAAGCCTCTCCTCTTAGAAGTGGGGCTATATCATATGTACTTGATACAAAAATTTATAATTATGGTCATTGATACCCCTAAATGTGGCCTATTAATGGTGAGGTGATGTCTTAGGTGATACATTCTATAGGCTAAATTCTGGCCAGGTCAATCATCTAGGAAGATTACTTTCTTCTTTATAGAAATCATACATCTTTCTGTAATTATTTTCTTCTTCCCCAAGGTCTTTGTATTTCTTCTACTTGACTATATTTTATCCATATGAACCTACAAATCTGATCACGTCATTAAAATATGTAAAATCCTCTTCTGATTTCAGGGTGAAATTCAATGTTCATTTATTTGTTTTACACAAATATGGTACAGCTTAGAAGGACAAACAGATATATAAAATGTCATTTTAGACATGTACTTATATACTTGTAACTTATATTTCCAACATCTTTTGGCAGACTCATTCAGTGATGTGTCAAGTAAAATGACAACTGATAATTAAATCTGGATATAGCAAAGTGGCAGTCACTAATGGTCTTAAAAAACAATGATTTAAGATCAGATTATGATGGGTTTAAGAAATAAAGTGAGCTATTACATACAGTAAATATAGACAACCCTTAGGAGAATTTTTTTCTGCATGGGAAAGTGTATGGATTATTAGCTAGAGGGAGATGTGGTTCAAGAGAGCGTTTTGTTTGTTTTTAATATTAGAGAAATTTCACGTTTGTACACTAATGGGGATTATCTGGTTGAGGGAAAAAATTGAATGATGAGAGAGAGAGAGGGAACATTTTCTGTAGTACTGATCTCAGCTTACTTTTATTTTATTTTACTTTTATTTATTTATTTATTTTTGGTTGCGTTGGGTGCTCGGTGCGCGCGGGCTTTCTCTAGTTGTGGTGAGCGGGGGCTTCTCTTGTTGTGGTGTGCGGGCTCTGGGGGCATGGGCTTCAGTAGTTATGGCCCGCGGGCTCAGTAGTTGTGGCGCACGGGCTTAGTTGCTCCGTGGCACGTGGGATCGTCCCAGACCAGGGCTCGAACCCTTGTCCCCTGCACTGGCAGGCGGATTCTTAACCACTGCACCACCAGGGAAGTCCCTGATCTCAACTTCATATCAGAAGCCAGTGAGATCAGGCTAGTGAGGCTTCATACTGATGTGTGCCTTAGAAAAATACTTTAGAGGGAAAAAGCTGTATTAGACAACAAATAGCATGGTAAATAATTCTTGACATTGAAATAGGGTCACATAATTCCAAAATATTTTCCTGACATTATTTACCTCATCCATCTCTCAACTGTGATCTAGGTCAGGCAATTTTGAAGGTGAAAAAAAATTAATTTTGAGGAAATCATTTTTGTTCTTAGAACTATTCTGTACAATGTGCTCTTTTTTAAAAATTTATCTCATGTCTATGGGTATCATTTTCGTGTTCCTTTCATTTGATTCATTTGTTCTTTTGCTAAATATGAATTGATCTTCTTGAAATGATCATATGTTCTTACCAGAAAATGTATATTTGGGGATAATGTCAGTAATTGCTTTCACTGTTAAATTTTGTACCCCTTTCCTGTCTCTTCTGAATCTAATATGTTGCTACCTAGACTATCATTGAATTAATATTCCTTACTTTTTCAAATAACCATATAATGTCAGGAAAATGTAGACACTTCCTTAAATGTCCATCTTTATAATATAAAATTTAATTAGTACATATAAAATACAAATATCTGATTATATAGACAAAAATAATATATTTTAAATATTGCCAATATATTATTAACAGCAGAAACATAATGATTTAAGGTATGCCTTTATAGTTTACTTTTTAATAAGTATATAGTCTCCATTTGACCTACATTTAGAAATGTACACAACATAGTATTACCTTTGCCATAAATTCTTTTAGGCCAACTATTGTAAACAAATTTACATCTAAAATTAAAATTTACTTAATGCATGTACAATGGTGTACAGGTCAATCAAAGATATTTAAATGGTTTGAATATATTTTGTCAATTCTAATTACTAAGTACCTCTGCTATTCTTGAAATTATAATATTATTGTTTCCTATTTTTGGTAACATTTCATAGTTCAAGTAACTATGGTATTAAAATTAATGTTTGTGTGTATTAAGGACTCTATTTATTTTTAATGTTTGACCACTGACTTCTTTGTGAATCTAATGCTCCTTTTTCTTCTTTGACCCAACATGTGGATAAGCCCTTGCTAATCTCCTCCGTTGGCACTGGTAAGAAATTTAAACCTCACAGCTCCCCAGCCCACCATAGGAACTTTTCCTCAGTCACATCCTCTCCCATAAAGACCCAACGCACCCCTACTATTCAATCAGGCCAGCCCTGCTTTCCAGGTATCTGTTGTGTGAAAAATAAATTTACTCTCAAAATACCTTAGTCTGGTGGGTGTCATCATCCTTGACATCTGCCCTAGAATTGGCAGAAGTCCATCTCATTTCCACAGTGACCCCAAAACACTGAGTATGCAAACAATTTATTATTCTAGAATGTAAATTTCTGCTCTTAAGCTGAGTAAATGTAAAATAAGTTTAAAAGAAACCAACATTCCCCAAATTTATATTTTTCACTTATAACTGTACAATTGTGTGGTGTCAATTAAACAAAATATAAAGACAATAGTAATTAAAGTTCAGACAAATATAAGATTTAGGATATTCTAACCCAAAGGCTATGGTAAGATATTACTCATTTTTTAAAAATCTATATGTATTCAATAATTGAAGATAATTTATAAGTAGGTAAACAATCATATGCATACACACATGTACATATATGTGTATGTATACACGTAAGTATGTATCCATATGCATGCATATGGATATATATTCAAACTAAGACTTATGAGAGCAAAGAACTTTTAAAAAAGTTATGCTGAGACAAGGGGTATACAGCAAAACTATCCAGTAAAACTGAATTTTATGGTAATTTAGACAGATACACACTTACCCACAATACATGTAACTTCACCTAACCCTATGACTCTTTTATCACTGTCAACAAGTAATATTCTCTGTGTCTACATTACTAGATTAAATGAGTATTTTATTTTCCACCTTAAACCTCTCTTCCTTCAATTAACACTGTGCACTATTATCAAATTTAATCTTCTTTAATTATACTTGCATCTCTTTGCTCAAGAATAATGTCTTCCCATAACTTTTGAATTCCTCCATTAATCAGACTGAATTGCCCTCTCCTTGCTGGTCTACCAGTTTCCACTAAATTCTTGAACATCTGGGTTCCCACTGAATATAAACTGTCTATCATAAAACCTACCATTTTGGTATATGTTGTATTGTTTTCTCTTTCCTCCTCTTTCCTTCCTCCTAATCTCCCTCATATATATTAATCTCACCCCCTCAGTCTCAATTTCTAATAAACATTTTTTAATGTTCTTTCCCCTGAGGCTCAAAGTACAACATAGGAACTTGTTTTATTAGAAACAAATACAGACTTACAGAATACTACTGATAATAAAGGTAATGGCTAATGTTTAATGAATACTCACTATGTACCAGACTCTTTACCAAAACATTTACAAGGCATATGTCATTGATTTTATTCAAAATTCCATGGGGCAGTTACTGTGATCATCTTCCTTTAATTGGTGATAAATTTGAACTTTAATGAAAG
Source organism: Leucopleurus acutus (assembly GCF_964270905.1). Taxonomy (NCBI): domain Eukaryota; kingdom Metazoa; phylum Chordata; class Mammalia; order Artiodactyla; family Delphinidae; genus Leucopleurus; species Leucopleurus acutus. Next base: position 11,691,635 of record NC_139146.1, read on the forward strand.
TAAGCATTATCCCCCAAGATCACTCAGAGTAAGGGATGCTATCCAAACCCTATTAACACTTAGCTTCAAAGTCAGTGTTATTAAAATCTGCAACATGCTTGAGGATTACATCAACTAAGCCATATGTGAAGCATATGATATGGGATTGGCAGCGAGTACATTTTTTTGTTTGTTTGTTTGATTTTTTTTTCCAATTGATTTAGTTGAGACTCAATTCAAATGTCATTTGACCAGACAGATGAAATCAAAACTGAGTGTTGCTTTATTTTCCAAGCTATTTAACATTATCTTAGACTCAGCTTCAAAATATATTTAGTGTTTCTAAGTTTCATGTTGTGTATCATAACCTAATATAATTTAATAACCAGTCACATAGATGTTATCTTAGTATTGTAAGCAGCTTAGCACTGAAGGATGATTGTGGTACATAATCACCATTATATTATCCACTTCTAATTATTATATTTTGAAGGCATAATGTTAAAATAGGCAGGAAAGTAATATTGGAGAGCACCAATATCTTATCAATTTTAAGTGTTTGGACTATGCCAGTGGTAACTGTAGAAGATAAAAAACATTGATCTAATACTATAAAGCATAAGGATTAACCACAATACAAACAATAACATACCAAAAAAAAAAATCACAATGGTTGCTAAACTCATACAGTCAATGTGCCTACAGAAGCATTGTATCTTTAGCTATTAGCCCTTATTTCCCTTTTTGTTTTTGTTTGTTTTCATCTAATATTTTGTGGAACTCCGTTTTTGAAGCATTTCATAAGAAATCTGTTGTGGTTTAGCATAAAAGTGATTACTCTTCCCGAACATACCTTTTTTGATACTTATGCTAACCATACAATCATCTGGGTAATCTAACTTTTAAAAAGCTGAAAATTATTTGTCTGTAAAAAGATCATCTTATTCTTTGCATTGTTAAGTATTTCAATGCATATTTATTATTACAATTTGTAGTCCCTCATGCATTATTTAATTTCATTAGAGATAATAAGTAAATTGATACTCAAGACACTTCCTTTCCTTCCACTTCAGTCTCTATGCTGGCGTGGAGGAAATATAATCAGTTTATAATCAGATAAGTATTATGGATTACATTGTCCTTTATTTTAGACTTAGAGGTCCCTTTCCAGCTTCTTTTCTGTAGTGAAAAGCCTAATGAGGAAAAGGCTATATTTTATGTTTTCAGAAAAATCTTTAAAATGTGCATATATTTTGAATTTCTCTTTCTGGTTTCTATATAAAATATAATTACCATCTGGAATTATTTACTAAAACTCAGGCAATTTATAATCTTGTTGTTTCATTGATCAGGTCCTGCTTAAGAGAGAAATATCTTAGCTTTAAAGTTACACTCCTTATTTAGATAATGAAGCTTTACCACTGATTCAAGAGACAAATAGCAACAACTACAAACACAAAACCAAACAAAACCTAAAGTTTAAAACTGCAGCTTATTCTCTCAGAGTCTTTAGGGAAAAAATAACATTAATCAGGAAAAGAACAAATGGTTATATAAGAATAGAAATGTTTAAAATGAACAGTCACCGTATCTATAATTCTATTAAGCTTCATTAAAACGATTATCAAAAATAAAATCATACTGCTATCTTTCAATATTTAGATATAATTTAATATGACTTAGAGAAAGTATTGCAAAACAATTAAACATAATTCTTTCAAGAAAATCTTGCCCATAATAAAGGTCAGGGTTTATTTCTGGACTCCCAAACATATCCCACTGAGCTATGTATCTATCCTTGTGCTAGTACCAGACTATCATGATTACTGTAGCTGGATAGTAAGTTTTGCTATTATGGTTAACTCAAGTGTTGTGAGTATCCACTTAAAATTCCATGTGACACTAATTATCTCCACATGAGCAGTTCATCTCTCCAGAAGTTGCATATCACAGTAAAATGTGATCTCTCCAAGTTCTCGTATATTTTTCATTGCGTTTAGTGAATAAGATAAACCCTGAATAATACCATGGGACCCATACAAAGTGCCACTAGTGATATTGGAAGTGCTCCCAAAAAGCAGAGAAAAGACATGACATTAGAAGAAAAAGTTGAATTGCTTGATATGTACCATAGGTTGATGTCTTCAGCTGTGGATGCCCACCATCTCATAGCACATGAATCCAGCATAAGGACAATTTTTAAAAAAGAAAAGAAAATCGGTGAAGCCATTGCTGCAGCTACCCCAGCAGGCGTGAAAACCTTGCGCTTTGGGGGGAATACATACCTCTTTATGTCGTACTGAAAATGCAGCTCTTATGAGGATGCAGGATTGCTATGAGAAAGGTATACCTATGGATTCTAATATGACTTGAGAAAAAGTGAAGTCATTACATGACAACTTAAAGCAAAAGGAAGGTAAAGGATCTAAAGCTGGAGAGTTTAATGCCGCAAAAAATGGTAATTTTAGAAAGAGATTTGACTTAAAAAATGTCAAGATAACAGGAGAAGCACCATTTTGCTGACCAAGAGGCAGCAGATTAGGTCCCAGATGCTGTTAAGAAAATCATTGAGGAGAAAGGATATCTGCCTGAACAGGTTTTTAATGCAGAGAAAGTACCCTATTGTGGAAAAAAATGCCACAAATGACATTTATTAGGAAGAAAAAGAAGCAAGCATCAGGATTTAAGGCAGGAAGGGATAGGCTGACTCTACTGTTTGTGCAAATGCAGTTGGGTTTAAGATCAGGAATGCTCTTATCTATAAAGCTGCTAACCCCTGAGACTTGAAGGGAAAATATAAACACCCGCTGCCAGTCTTTTGGTTGTACTACAACAAAAAGGCCTGGAAAATGAGAACCCTTTTCTTGAATTGATTCTACTGATGCCTTGTCCCTGAAATCAGGAAGAACCTTACCAGTAAGGGACTGCCTTTTAAGCTTCTTTTGATATTGGACAATGCCCCTGGCCACCCAGAACCCCATGGGTTCAACACCAAAGACATTGAAGTGGTCTACTTGCCTCCAAACACAACGTCTCTAGATCAGCTTCTAGATCAGGAGGTCATAAGGACCTTTAATGCTCATCACACTCAGTACTTTATGGAAAAGGTTGTCAACGCTATGGAAGAGAACATCCACAGAGAGAACATCATGAAAGTCTGGAAGGATTACACCACTGAAGATCCATCACTATTACAGAAAAAGACATCAAGCCCCAAACAGTAAATTCCTGCTGGAGAAAACCATGTCTAAACGTTGTACATGGTTTCACAGGCTTTACAACAGAACCAGTCAAGGAAATCATGAACGAGACCGTGGATATGGCAAAAAAAGGTGAGGAGTGAAGGGTTTCAAGACACAGATCTTGGAGAAACTCAAGAGCTAATAGACACCACTCCAGAGGAATAACAGAAGACGACTTCATGGAGATGAGTGCTTCCGAACCAGTGCCAGACGATGAAGGAGATGTAAAGTAGGCAGCGCCAGAAAACAAATTGACACTGGACAATCTGGCAGAAGGGTTCCCATTATTCAAGACTGCTTTTGATTTCTTTCACAACACGGACCCTTCTATGATTTGAGCACTGAAACTAAAGAAAATGATGGAAGAAGGATTAGTACCATATAGGGGCATTTTTAGAGAAGTGAAAAAACAAAAATGTCAGACGGAAATTACAATGTATTTTTATAAAGTTACACTGAGTGTGCCTGCCTGGCCATCCACCCCTTTCTACCTCTTCGGCTACTGCCACCCCTGAGATAGCAAGACCAGCCCCTCCGCTTCCTCCTCATAGAAAACTACAATGATGAAGACCTTTATGATGATCCACTTAATGAACAGTGAATAATCACCATGCTGTACAGTTAATAAACTATGTGTTGTGCGTTTGTGTGGCTATCTTCCTGTGAAAATCTAATAACGGTATGGATAGAACTGTATGAGGAATTTCTGTGTCATCATAATCATCATCACCCAACTACTCATTGAGTGCAAGACTTGTTTTGAAATGGATAACCTATTTTTAAATAGGCAGAAGATGAATGATATTTAGTATAAAATTAACAATGAATTAGCTTTCTTACTGTTTTATAACTAACTTTGCTTTGAAAGAATAACACCGTGCAGTATTCCTCTCTCTCGTAACTGGAGAAACCACATATCAGCCTATCATTACAGGTAGGTAGCTTTTTTGTTTTTTTAATGTAACAGTTTCAGTACTGTATTATGAACATGACTATAATACTGTATGCCATAAATTCTTTGAACAATTCATTCATTAGTGTATAGGTTAAGCTATTGTGAAGCAATCATATTTATTATACTAGGCTACCATAATGCACTCACACTGCTGCTTCTTTAGTATCAATGCATGAATTGCTATAGCTGTAAATTAATAAAAATTTCTTTTTCATATTCTCTTTTCATTTGATGTCTAGTGTTCATAATATGTATAACATCTACAGTGGTTTGTATCGTGTAAGAAAATATTGATGTAGGTACTGACAGACAATTCATCTTGTAAACAGACAATGTAAACTTATGATGTTGATAAATACAGTACAGTACTGTACATGTATTTTCTCTTCCTTATAATTTTCTTAACATTTGCTTTCCTTTAGCTTATCTTATTGTAAGAATACAGTTTATAATACATATAACATACAAAGTATGTGTTAATTCACTATATTATCAGTAAGGCTACCTGTCCACAGCAGGCTATTAGTAGTTACCTTCTGAAAGAGTCAAAAGTTACACGAGTTATTTTCGATTGTGCAGGGGGTTGGCACCCCTAACCGCTGTATTGTTCAAGGGTCAACTTTATTATTTTAAAGATAGTGATAGTAGAATTGTTTTCCTAATTTTATTTTTAGATTGTTCATTGCTAGTGTACAGAAATATGATTGCTTTCTGTGCACTGTTCTTATATCCCATAATAGCAATTTTTATTAGTCTTAAAGTGGATTCTTTAGAATGGTCTATACAAAAATAGAGGTAGTATTGACACATTCACTTTGTATTTGTCTGTTTAAGAATAAACTCAAAAAGTAAAACTTGCACTGTATCTAAGTTTTTACTTTTATGAAACTACAAACCTAGACTAAACTCTGTGTTCTGCCATAAGTCTTTGGGGAATAATAAAATGTCTGTATTTTAGCCTATACAGATGATAATAATACTTTGTAGAAAAACATAATTGAAGACTTTAAAAAGATAAACTGAACCAGGTGATGTTTCAGGGTGGGAAGAAAATTTTCCCCAAAATGCGGAATTTGATCAAGAGGTTTGAAACATTTTGGATAAAGGGGAATTTTAAATCTGCAACAAACAGAATCATGTTTATAGATGGTATTGCTCTAAATAGTTAATCACCATCATTTGGAAGAAAATATGGTATCTATATCTGTATCTTACACTATAACAGAAGTGAATCTCATGTATAAAGTAGAGGTTATTAACAAATTTGATGGGTTCTACTTGACTAGTTTTCATTTATACATAGGAGAATTTCATTGTTTACACATAAAATGAAGAAATCAAGTAGTTATAAAGAAAGAAAAAAGAAGAAGGAACTTAAGAAAAATATTTGCAAAATATATGAGTGACTAGGTGTTGGGATAGTCAGAATCTTAAGATGGCCTCCCAAGTTTTCTTGCCTAATCCCTGGGAAGGTGAATATTATGAGACATAATAAATACACTGATTAGGGCTTTTGCAGAGGTAATTAAGATTATATTCATTTAAATTTGAGTTAATCACAAGAGAGATTATCCAGAAGGTCTTAATCTAATCACATCAGTCAGTCAAAACTCAGTATGTTTTCTACAGCTGGTCACAGTTGAGGAAGTCAGAGAGACTGGAAGAACAAGAAGAATTTAATATATTGACTCTGATTTGAAGATGGAGAGGCCCAGGATGAGGAGGGTGGGTAGCCTCTAGAAGCTGAGAGCAACTCCCAGGTGACAGATGGAAATGAAATGGGTACTTCAGTCCTACACCCACAAGGACCCAAATAACTTGAAAGGAGGATTGATCCCGAGAGTCTCCAGATAAGAGTCCACAATGGCTGACACCTTGATTTTGGTCTTGTGAGACTTTAAGTAGAGAACCATTCAAGCCTGCCTAGATTTCTAACCTACAGAACTGTGATATTACAAATGAACATTGTTTTAATGTGCTAAATTTGTAATGTATTTTAATACAGAAATTAAAAATAATAAAATGTTCAATAAAGAACTATAAGTAGTCGGGAGGAAGCACACTGCCACTCCTTCAACACTTTGCCTTAGAAATCTCATCAGCTAAATATCCAATTTTATCACTCACAATTTTTTTCCTCCACAAAACACTACAACACAGAGCAGCCAAGTTCTTTGCCACATATAACAAGGATTGTCTTTCCTACAGTTTTCAACAACACGTTCCTCTTTTTTGGCTGAGGCCTCATCAGAATCATCTTTAACATCCATATTTCTAGCATGCACCTCAACCCATTTCCAGCCTCAACCCATTATCCAGTCCCAAAGACACTTCCACATGTTTAGGTAATTTGTTATGACAGCACTCTCCTCTTGGTACCAAAACCTGTCTTCGTTGTCTCAGGCTGCATAGTAAATATCATAGACTGGGTGCTTAAACACAGAGGCTTACTGTCTCACAGTTCTGGAGGCTGGAAGTCCAAGATCAGAGTGCCTGTGTGGTTGGGTTCTGATGCCATCTCTTTTCCTGGCTTGCAGAGGCTGCCTACTCACTGTATCCTCATATCGGAGAAGGGAGGGGGGTGGGGAGAGAGAGAGAGGGAGAGACGGAGAACAAGTTCAAGCTCTCTGGTGTTTCTCATTACAAGGCCACAGATCTCATCATTAGGGCTCTACCCTCATGGCTTCATCTAAATTTAATTATCTTCCAAAGGCTCCATCTTCAAATACCATCACATGGTGGAGTTAGGGCCTCAACATATGAATGAGGGGGGAAGATACAATTCAGTCCATAGCACTTGATATGACAATGTCTTCCCCTAAATGACTTAATTCCTTATCAAGTTGCTTAATCTTTTTTTTTATCTTATATTTTATTCTTCTTTCTGTTCCCTGGATTGTATTATTATTTTTTTTTATGTGTTGCTGATTACCAGCTTTTACCTTAACTTGCCTTTTTTACTGATAGCATGTTGGGAGGAAGATGCAGAAAATATATGCATGTGTCCTCCCCAGTCAAAAGAGGTCAGTTCAAATCAATGAATAAATAGTGCCCTAGATTATTTGAGGATTGCACAATATAGAAACATATCCATACTACGAAGCAGTTATAATTGAGGGAGGAAGAGAACACATACACACAAAAAATAAGTAACTTAAGGGACATTTTTGTAAATGCTACAGAAAAGATATGAAGAAATTGCTGTGCAAACACAGAGAAAGGGAAATTTAATTATGACTGGGAGAAACAGAAAAAAAAGGAATATGTGAATTGAACCTTCAAATATTCTGATGAAAACAAAATCTGCTTTCTTTTTTCCTCAGTATCTGCACCTCCCTTTTTTCTTAATCTATACCTCCCTTTTCTTTCCATGAACTCTTAGCCTCATTATTCTGCTTCTCTCTGCTTATATCTCTCACTGTTATTCAGGCATGCTCTATACTTGCCCTGGCAACCAAACCTCAGAGAGCTTGGAGACAATATTTTAACCTGACACACAGACCTATAGGAACTAGAGGTGAAGATTGAAATTTTCCTTGGAAACAAGAGGGAATTCACCCTGGGACAAAGCTGATGAAAGGCAGGAACAGGAATGAGTCCCCAGCCTGGGCTAGAGGAAGTGTGCTTCAGTTTTTATGCAAAAATAGAGATCATCAGTCCTCTGAGTAGTGTTTGCTGCCTCGGGAGTGTGGCTGAGTTTAAGCAAAGCATCTGAATCAAGAATCCTCAGGAGTCACGCATTAAAATTAAAGAGCAGGAAACACATAAACTGATTTTCCCTGAGAAATCACTTTCTGCATTGTCTAGTTTAACTTCCTCATTATATGTATTACATAATTGACCTTTCCTCATTTTAAGGTTTCTATAAAAAAATTACAGTGAAATTATATAAAAAGACAGATTTTTAAAAACATTTTTAGAATTAAAATACAATATAACTTTTTTTTCACCCCTCAGAGAATGTTTCTATGCTCCAACACACTTCGATGACCACACTACAATATTACAGGGTATTTGGAACTCAAAGAAGTTTTGTGAAATGTAAGCAGGGTCAAGAGAGAAATATGTGAATTTGAAGTATAATTGATGACAGCATAATCAGATGATCTACGTGGCCAGTGTAAGTTGGCTCTAGTAATAGCCACAAAGGAATATGTGAAGAACAGAAGTTGAGAGAAAAAATACATCTAACACATGATAGGAATCTTTGATATGTCAAGTTCACATTGCAAAGAACAATAAAAATCTGATACCTTAGTTTCTGCTTTTGTATCTAAAAAATATATGCATATCCACTAGTAGAGAAGTATAAAGCACCTAATTTTATTTTAAAAATATACTAGCTATACATGAGATTAAGACTATTAAAATCTTTTGAACTTACCTATATCATGTGTGCAATTTAAAGATAAGATAAATCAATGCCAGCCACCAGAGTACCCCTGCTTTTCTAGTCAGTATTCTAACCCTTTCAAGGAGCTTTTTGTTAGTCACTGATCTATGATTCATCTTTCACAATTGGATTGCTGCTAATGAACTCATTCCTGTTTCAATAATCCTTTTTATGCTTATTTGTGAAAAATGGATTCTGCATATCTTTTCTGTTGCCCTGAGCTCAAGAGAATGTTAAATTAATGGCTACTTATAACAAGATAATAAATTATCAGTGGTGACAAAATTATATACATAATAATTTTAGAGATCCAGAATACATGCTGCAAGGGTATTGCACATAGGTGATAAATAAGAGAAAGCATACATGAAACACCTACTAAATTATATTAATGCTTGCACTATAGTATTACTTTTATGCATATATTAAAGAAACAGACATAAGTTTTCTTTCTTCAGTGGACTTTAAAACAAATGTCATATTCAAATATGACAAAATTCTAAATTTGATCCTAAAAATAATATGAAATGTATGTCATTGTATATTAAATGTGAAAATAGCCATAATATGAAAATTTAGAAAAATCAAATATACCATAAAAATTATTCTTAGTTTTAACACTGCAGTGAACCAATCTAAATTAAAAATAACTTTAATACTGAGGGAGAAAGTCTTCCATTTTCCTTAATTATGTAGGCAATTAAAAAGTCTTGCCTGTCCATAAGTAGTCAAAAGTTGTGAATCTGTGGAAATTAAACAACACACTCCTGAACAACCAATGGGTCAACAAAGAAGTCAAAAGGAAAATCAAAAATTACTTGAAACGAGCATAGAAATGCAACATGTCAATATCTATGCTGCAAACACAGTCCTAAGAGGAAAGTTTAAAGTGATAAATACCTATATTAAGAAAAAGAAAGACATCAAATAAACAGTCCAGCTTTACATCTCAGGGAATTAGAAAAAAACCCACAAACTTACTATACCCAAATTTAGCAGAAGAAAGGTGATACCAAAGACTGGGACAGAAAGAAATGAAATAGAGGCTAGAAAAACAATAGAAGATTAATAAAACTAAGAGCTGTTTTTTTGAAAAGATTGACAAAATTGGCAAACCTTCAGCTAGACTAAGAAAAAAAGGAGAGAGGACCCAAATAACTAAGATCAGAAATAAAAGACATTACAACAGATACCACAGAAATACAAAAGATCATAAGAAACTACTATTAATAATTATACACAAAAAATTGGTTAACCTAGGAGAAATGGATAAATTCCTTGAAACATATTAGCTACCAAGAGTAAATCATGAGGAAATAGAAAATATGAACAGATCAATAACAAGTAAGGAGACTGAATCAGCAATCAAAATCTCTCAACAAAGAAAAGTCCAGGACCAGATGGTCCCACCAGTGAATTCTACCAAACATTTAGAGAACAGTTAACACCAATTGTCAAACTGCTGCGTGAGTAAAGAAGTTCACAATGCCAGATGGAATTACAAAGACTAAAAAGCAATAAATGAAAATACAGCTGATCCTTGAACAACATGGGTTTGAACTGTGCAGATCCACTTTTACATAGACGTTTTTCAATAACCACCACAGCATTACATGCTCTGCAGCCAGCTGCATCTGTGGGTGCAGAATCGCGGAAAGGACGGGCCAACTGTGAAGTTATAAGTGGATAGTTGATTGTTCAGGGGTTGGTACCCTTAACTGCCATGTTGCTCAAGGGCCAACTGTGCATCGCTGTGACGATCTTACTTTTTATGTGAAGTAATATAAATTTTTTCGTGAAATATGCATACTTAAACCCTAGAGTAAATACACGTGCACGCACACACACACACACACACACACACACACATACCTTTGGCTGAAAAACCAATAAAAGAGATGAAATATGATACTAAGAAATACTAGATTAATCCACAATGTGGAAGAAATGAAAGGAATAAAAGGAACTAAAAAACAGAAGGGTCAAAGAGAAAAGAAAGAGCAAGATAGTAGATCTAATCCAAACTGTGTAAATTAACTACGTTAAATGGAATTCTATCACTTTTAAAAGGAACAGTTTGAGGCTGCCCTGGTGGCGCAGTGGTTGAGAGTCCGCCTGCCGATGCAGGGGACACGGGTTTGTGCCCCAGTCCGGGAAGATCCAATATGCCGCGGAGCAGTTGGACCCGTGAGCCATGGCCGCTGAGCCTGCGCGTCCGGAGCCTGTGCTCCGCAACGGGAGAGGCCACAACAGTGAGAGGCCCGCGTACCGCAGGAAAAAAAAAAAAAAAAAAAAAAAGGAACAGCTTGTCAGACTACATAAAAAGAGGAAGAGTAAATTTGTTGATTATAAGAGATGCTCTATAACATTTTTTAAATGTTATAAATGTTTTTTTTTTAAAAAAACAAATGAACAGTAATAGGATGGAAGAAGATATACCATGAAAATACTAATCATGGCAAAACCTGAATGGCTATATTAAAATAGAAAAGCAGACATGAAAACAAGTGGTCCAAGAACAGGTATCTGTTCAGGTATCTGAGGGCCACTTTATAATGATAAAATAGTTGATATCCAGGAAGACCTACCAACCAAATTAATTTGCCCTAATACAGAGATTCTAAATAGCGAAGCCAAAAAGAACTAAAGAGAGAAATAAAGAAACATACACTTACAGTTGAAAATTTTAATACCTTTCTCTCTATAATTGATAGAACTATCAAAGAAAAAACATAGAATAGATATAAAAGGTTTAAACAATTATCAACCTACCTGACCTAACTGACAAAGAACAATAAAACAAAAACTGCAGAATATATATCATTCTTAATGGCACATGGAACATTCACCATTAAAATCAAATGCACATGGAATACTCAATAGGATTGATAATGAAATGTGTTTATTTTCTAAAAAAAAGACTTCTGAGTGTATGTACATACTAGGTTCATTCACAAAAGACAAACCACAACTAAAATGTCCATCAACTGGTGAGTCCATAATAAAAATGTGGCAAATTCATATGGAAGAATGCTACTCAGTATACAAAGGGATTAAAATATTGTTACATACAACGTAAATAAATCTGGAAAGCATTATGCTGAAAAAAAGTAAAATTTTAAAAAGTGAAGAAACTATATTATTACATTTATGGGGATTTATAGACTAAGTGAAACTAACCAATGTTGAAAGAAAGGAGAGTTTGAGTGTTCTCTGAGTTGGATTTTGACTGGGAGAGCCACAGGGTAGCTTCTAGGAGAATAGAATTTTTCTGTTTCTTGGTAGGTGTATTTTATTTTACAAGTCTATACATTCTTAAAAACTAATTGACTAATGCACTTAAGATTTGTTCACTTCATGGTATGTAAATTTTACTTCAGTGAAAATATGTGTAAAATCTAGTTATTAGATTTTTTTTAGCAATAAAATAGCTATTTTTTAATAGAAGTATAGGTTAATAAAGAATACATTATGACAGACCAATACTTTATTATATGTTATATTAATATCTCTGTAATATGTATTGGCTTACATATGCTACTTGTAAGCATGTTTCAAAATAGATATTGTGGATGTTTAAAAATGGCAAACACTATGCTAACAGTATAAAATAGTTTCAAAGTATTCGCAAATTACATATTGAGACTTTTCTCAGCTACTAAAAGTTCAGTTAAATCATGGAGAAAAGTTATCCTAACGTTGAATGCAACACCCAGGATAATATGCAACAATCATTCCAGAAAAGTATTTTTGGCAATTCTTTATAATAGAATCATAATTTGTTTTAATTAAGATTTCTAAAATTAATTTAAAAATTTTTAATTGCTGGATTATGGCATCCCAAGAAATAATATTTACCTGTCCAATTGCAAAAGCAAAGTGCTCTATTACATCCACTTGGTTTTCTTTAATCTTGCTTCATATATTCCTATTCGTTCGAGCAATATTATTAAGTTCTGAAGTTGATTATACGGGTTGCTTTGTGAATAGGCACAAGAAGCATCTCAGACAGGTAAAAATAATGTCCTATTTGGTTTCAAGTGAAATACTTACACCTATCATTCCCTTCGAAGAATATGCACTAAATATTAGAATTAAAATGTTCACTACTTTAAACCTGCTCTGGAAAACTAAAAATTAGTGTGGTGACAGTTAACATTTTAGATATTATCTTTGAAGTAACATTTTTAATATTGTGCCTTTCCACTCACAAAATTAAAGTCCTTTAAAGTGCTCTTAATCATTAATTATGAGTAGAATAACAATGATTTCTCTCTTATTTTTCATTTACAGTTTGAAGTAAAACAATGTTATTATATTGAAAACAATTTTTCTAACACACTATGTAATCTGAAGAAAGACTGATGTACAGGAACTAATTTTCATATGTAATCAACAGAATAAGACCTTAAGGGCAATGTTTGTGAAAACATACATTAATAATTGTAAGATAAAATTAAATATTGGTTTTATTATTGATTATAATTTTAACATGCATAACTTTAATATTTTAATTAAATACTCCACTAAAAAATTCAATAAAATTTACATAACATTGAAATGTGAATTATGAGATGCACAATAAGTAGATCATAGGAATGATAGAAAATATTTTATAAAAATATGAAATCTATAGGTTTTCTTCTCACACTGTTATTTCTCAGCAAAATCAGCACCTTTCTTTTTATGCTCTCACATAAAAAATAGCAGTCCTTGGATTTTGTCTGCATAGAATTAGTCTTATCTAGGCTAGGACTGTCCAAGTGTTGGAGGATGGAGGGAACAGAAAGTGCCCACCAAACCAGGAAGGAAACTTGAGACCAAGAAATGAGGCAGGCAGCTCTATATAATGAATATACATGTGATATAAGTGCATTTAGCACTTATATCACATTTTCCAAGGACTGTGATTATCTTTTTGGCTTTAGCCATATTTATATTACAAGGATTAATGATCATCGCTTGCTATGTTCTTTATCTTTCAGCATCTTGTGGCCTTCATTCAGATTAATTTCTTGTTTGGTTAAAATAACCTCTCATAGTTTTCAGTTGAATTATAAAAGGGATATTAACTCCAAATACTTCTATGTTTCTTTGCTTTCTGAAAGATGAATAATACTTTGAGTGGTATGATTATAAACATAAGAACATAGGATCACCTTGTTCTCAGAATACCCTGAACTTTTCTACAAACATTCAGTGCTGAAAGTCACACTCTAATGTTTTTTTAAGTTTGAGTAATTATCATAGAATTTTAAAATGAGATTAAAAGACAAACTTTGATTGCAGTCCAGTGCTTATCTGGAAAATCATGAGAAATGGCAAAAAGTCACAGATTATAAAAACATTTGAATGCTGAGGTCTGAGGTAGAGAGGGGAAAAATAAAGTCTATTAGAATTATAAGTCATTCCTTCTTTGGTTTGTTTTAATAAGTTGAAAAAAATCTCTAACTTCAAATAGTACACGACCATCACTCAATAATACTTTGGAAAATGGATTGAATGTAAATTCAATCCTAATATTTTCTATCACCGGTTTAAGTTTTAAATTATGTCTAAACATGATACAGAAATTTCAATTGACATTTATATATTCAAGTCAATAAGTATAAGGCATGACTTTTTTTATTCAGGTAGTGTATTTTTTTGTGAATTTTCTTAATAACCTCAATTAATACCCATGTCTGGGCCAGATTCAATATACATTATAACATCATATGGCTCAAACATATAATTCAAAACTATATACGTCTGTTGCAAAGAAATAAACCATCAGACCCTAGTTTCCAAATAAAAAGTATAATGAAGACAAAAAAATCTGTGTTTTTCTCTGATATCCTTGTATTTACAAATTTTCTTAAATTTTAATATAAACATAATGCTTCTAATGTTAGTGTGCAATTTACTGACATTTAGATTTTCCATTCTGCTTTTCAGACACATAAATATCTTCTTTGATATAAGAATTATGGTCCTTTTATTAAACTATATATTTTAAGGCTGATAAGTTATAATAACTGATTCTATGGATTAAATTCATTATTGCTTTAAATACAAAGAAGTAAAGACTTATTAGAAATAGCTCATTCTTTTGTATTTCCTAAAGACCACTTTCTGGTTTCAAAAAATGAAAATGCTTATTTTTGTATCTGTGATTTGACAGAGAAACAGTAAGAGTTTTTCATATCACATTATCTTGATCACACTGGGTAGTGCATTACAAAGAGTATAGTGCCATCTATTGGGTAACATTATTCCCAAGTTGAGCTCATGTTTTATTGTTGTTTTGTGGGTTTTGTTTGTGCCTCTTTTTTTTCTTCACATTTTTAGTATATTTGTATAAAACTATAACACACAAAAAAAGGGACTCATCATTCTGTAAATACGATTTTTTCTCATAAGAAAAAGGAGGCACAAAGAAGGAAAAGGAACCTAGGATACTGGAAATATTTCAAAGATATAGAGAAATGTACATTTTTAGAGTTGGATTCAGATCATCCCAATGCTTTATATGAGAGTGTTAGCTATCTTTCTATGTCCAGTTACCTCAAATCAATAATCTAAGTTCCATCTTAAAAAAACTAGAAAAAATAATACAAATCAAAGCAAGCAGAAGGAATGAAATAATAAAATCAGAGCAAAAAATTGATAAAATAGAAAACAGAGACATACTAAATGTACTAGAAAGTTGTGCTTCTAATTTAGCACATATCTAGTGGCTGCCTGTAATCCTCCCCAGAGACCTGGGAGACAGCTCTTCCTCTACCATTCCCCTGTAGCCTGTTCCAAGTTGCAGAGGGGTTCCTGCACCCATTAAGAACTGCTTCTTTGTTTGCTACCATCCTATGAGACTCCTGAATGCAAGCCCATTGGCTATCAGAGCCACTTTGCTTTCTAGCTGAGATCTGGGGCCTTGAGCTCATTGGTTTCTCAGTCTTCACTTGCACAGTGATAATTTTTTTGAGGAGTCTACTTTATTCTGGCACATCTGCTGCCCTTTTAGCCAGTACAACATCTTTTAAGTTCTCGTCCAACTTTACCATAAGAGCAAGGAGAGTTTTCAGTGGTGTAAGAATTTATCTAGATTCATCTAGATTTCTTTTGGTGAGTTTCTTCCTTCCTTCCTTCCTACCTTCCCTCCTTTCCTTCCTACCTTCCCTCCTTTCTTTCCTTCCTCCCTTCCTTCCTTCCTTCCTTTCCTTCCTTCCCCTTCCTTCCCTTTCTTTCCTTCCTTCCTTCCTTCCTCCCTCCCTCCCTCCCTTCCTTCCTTTCTTTTGTTAAAAACCATTTTATTGAAGTATGTATGATTGACATACTAAAAGCTATACATATTTAATGCATACAATTTGATGAGTTCAGAAATAAGTATGCATCCGTGAAGCCATCACCACATTATATGCCATATATATCCATTACCTCCAAAGGTTTCTTCTTATGCTTTTTATTTTATTATTATTAGTGATAAGAATACTTCACATAAGATTTACTCTTTTAGCAAAAGTTTAAGTATTCAATACAGTATCATTAACTATAGGTACTATGTTTGATGAGTTTCTTATTTTCTAGATTATCACCTTCGTTAGCATATTAAATCCAATTTAGAACAGTTAAGAGCCCTACTACTAGTCAATGCCTCATATATGTTTTTTCAAATAAGTTTGCCTATCACAAGGACTTCTTCCTGAAAGGGGAAAAACTCTTTCTAGCAGTCAGGACACACTAAAAACAACTCTGAGACCTTTAGCTGACATTTTTGAAGAACCAATAAGGTAACGGCCTGCAGGAGGGGATGAGCTGTAAGATGCCCCAACTACTGCCATTCATTCTTTATTTTTCTTTAAGAAGAACTTTATATGTTTGTATACAAAGGAATAGCTGGGTTTTTAAAATATTTTATTTTATTTATTTTTGGCTGTGTTGGGTCTTCATTGCTGCACGTGGGCTTTCTCTACTTGTGACGAGTGGGGGCTACTCTTTGTTGTGATGCATGGGCTTCTCATTGCGGTGGCTTCTCTTTTCTGTGGAGCATGGACTCTAGGCACACAGGCTTCAGTAGTTGTGACTCGTGGGCTCTAGAGCGCAGGCTCAGTAGTTGTGGCACACTGGATTTGTTGCTCTGCGGCATGTGGGATCTTCCCGGACTAGGGCTCGAACCCGTGTCCCCTGCATTGGCAGGTAGATTCTTAACCATGCACCACCAGGGAAGCCTGCCATTCATTCTTAATGGGCATTAGTCTTTCTGACCTCTCTCATCTTTAAGGCAACCTGGCCAGAGTTCTAAAGAGTTAACTGGCTTCTGCCCATAGCAGTCATAAATTTCTATCCTTTTATGCTTAGTGTAAGTGCATATCCCTGTAACTTAAAGCTGGAAGGGGTGGAATCTTCTGCTTATTGAGGACAAATCATAGTACTACTTATTACAATGAGATCAACTTGAGGCATACCACAGATGGGTGAGGAAGTGTCCATACTTGGAGAAATATTAGCAATACTCATGACAATATTTGTGCAGCTGTCTTTGAACCTACATCCCAGAACTCTCCTTACAAGCACCTCCTAAATTATTTCTCATTAATATGCAGTAAAGAAAATTTTACTACCCTATTGACCATATGATGTGTTCAACACATTGCTACCAATTCCCATGGACTTGTCTCAAATCTCAGTAATCAGCCCATGAGGTCCTCATCCTTTTTCTCCTTAAAAGCCATGCTCTTTCAGCATTCCATCCATGCATCCCATAACAGTCATGCAGGTTGTGCCCTACCCAAAGTCACTGACCAAGGTGGTAGAATTAGGGATTGAAATCCAACCAGCATTACTACTCAAGCTGTGCACTTTGTGAGCTGCCTTGTCCTGGAGGAAGGCATGCCATTTCATAATACGCCTTCTCGGAAGAGACACTTTCTAAAAAATTTATGTCTGTGTGTAATAAAGGGTGTCCATTTTTTGAGGTTGTACTGATGACAGCCTTCAATCACACCCATTTCCTTTTTCCTCTCACTCTACATCTGGGCAGCTGATAAGAGATCCCAGGTGCTTCTCCTTTGGTACCAGTAGGAAGTTCAACCAACACACCGTGCCTCCAGGGAATACTCACTCTGGCCCCCTGCCCTAATCACTGTAAAACCCCGAGTCTGTCTCATTTCCTGACTCTCTCAATCCATTTTCAGTCCTGCTTGGGAGCCACCATTTTCTTCATTAGGTGAGTTATAATAAAAATATTCATTTCCTTTTGGTGCACATGTGTTGTCATTAAATACTCAAACCAAATTTTGGGTATGGGTCCATTCTGCAGAGTGATCACAACAGAGGGGAAGCTTTTTTCTCAATTCCCACAAAGGTTTAGTATATGCTGCAAATGTAGAATGCGGTTATGCTAGGGACAATGGCTACAAGAAGCAGAGGCAAAATCTTATAGAAGTAAGCACAGAGGAATAGGCAAGAGTAGAAAAAGACAAAAGCAAATGTGACTTGGAAAGAGATACCTGTATCTGGCAAAGACCAGACTCTACCAATGCTTGGATTACAGGAGGACTCAGGTAACAATTACAACTGTTGTGCTCACTACTACCAAAAAGAGATCATCATTCCCTTTGGGGGACTGAAGTATTGAACATAGAGGGTGGTGGGACTGAGGCCACAGATTCTGTTGCCACGAGGAAGATTCCCATGCTTTTCTGAAATCCTTTCCAGAGTTTGGCCAGGTGTATACTATTACATTATTATACAACTTTTTAGATGTTTTAAGCATTAGGCCTTAATGCATTTTATTTCTCCAATTTTCAGTCTGTAGCCTGAAGCTATATAATAAGAATTTTTATTTTGCCTTTTATTAGATTTTTTTCTTAGTGTGTGTGTGTGTGTGTGTGTGTGTTTGTGTGTGTGTGTGTATAAAAGAATAAATCTTTTTCAAAGCCTGACATATTAGCCTGTGGGTTTTCATTGTTGAAGCAAATTTATTTTCTGGTTCATTTAATGATAATCAAATTACAGACACAGATAAAAATTAAAAGGCAAATTATTCAATCTAGCACGACTAAGGCTGACGCAGTCCTGACCCGAGGATACAAATTACTTCTGTTGAAATGATTTAAAAAGGTATCCCTTCCTTTTAGAGTTGAAATTGTACTCATACAAATGAGGTTTTTTGCCCCCCACTAATCTTGATCTCTATATGGATAAAATAATTAGAAAATTTATACAAATCAATAAATAAGTTAAATGTGATGTTTGAGACTTTCTAAACAAAGCCCCTGAACATTCATTTTCCAACTAGACAGAGTATTGTACATGTAATTAACATTATTCTCTAACTGTGGCTAACTAAATACTAATCCTCCTTTTACCTGAATAAAAATGAGAAATTGCCTCACATGTGATATGGGTGACATAAAAATTTTGAAAAATCCAAATCTATGTCATTTGTGTGTCTTTCAATTATTAGGATAGGAAAATAATTATTTTAATAAATCTAAAGATGTGTTATTCATGTTTCTGCTAACTAAACTTATTTGTGCTTTGTTAATTTCCATCCATGTTTTCAATTTAGTTTAGTCATCTGTTATGCTCATTATCTTTGTTCTTTTACATTATATTATAGTATTTTACCAATCTTTTCTCTTTTGTGGCTTTAAATTATCATTATCACCATCATCATCCGAATTATCATCACCATTATTTGCAAAAAAAAAAAAAAAAGTTTTATGTAGAAAACATGGTTTTCTTAAGATCCCTGGACCAGACATCAAGAGATATGACTTCGAGTCCAATACACACACTTGAGTAATGTGTACAATAGGTAAAGAGTAAAAAACTCAAATACAAATTATAAAATTTTGGGTGGGAGCTGCCTGCCCTACTTTACTCATTGTGTACTAACTGTATCTCATAATAACCTGTTACTCTTCTTTCACAATGGCTTTCCATCTGGTAATTTATGTATTTTGTAAGGCAAACCTAACTTTAAGAGAGATGTTTTACATGTTTACTATTTTAATATGTTTACATCAGAAGATGCTTGCTTTATTCTACTTTAGCTATTTGCTATTCAATAAATCCTGCTATATATGGATGAGAAATTTTTTTTAACTGTCAAAGACAACAGTGGTTGGAATGTTGAATAAAACAAGTGGACTCTCTCTGAATGATTTGATCAATAGTAACAATCTAGAGAGATAATTTGCAAAAAGAAGCTTTTAAGATTGCAAAATGTGGCCTAAATTAATACTTATATATAAATGAAATTAAATTATTAAAAAACACTCAATATGAAATGTATAAATGTGAAAAGGAATTTATAGCCTATGAGTCTTTTGCATTTTTTCCACTTAAAATTTGTGATTTGTTGAAAATCCTTCAGATTAAAATTAAAACCACTGTATGTACATAGTAGGAAAAGTTCTTTGAACCTAAACTTTTCAATTATTAGGTGAAAGGTAGAGACTGATGTCTTAAATTGCTTTTTGTTGAACTGCTTTGTTTATTTTCAGTTCTCTTCCCTGGATGAGGGGTAGGTTGAGGGATCAACATTACCAGATCTAATTGATCCAATTTTCAATTTTGGTGGATGGCATTGAACTCCAGTTATAAACAACAGGTGTTGTCTCACTCCCCTTCAGGTCAACTTCCCTTCCCTCAGGGGCTCTACAAAGCAAGTCTAAATCTCTGCAATTTAGGGAGAAAACAAATGCTATTTTCATGGATTGTCTTAAAAAAAAAAGACATCAGGTTTATATGCAGTGAAGAAGAACTAAATAATCTGGATGTTTTTATTTATTTTTAGATATAAGAATTATAATTTTAATAATGTATGATTTTGACACACTTTAATTAACTTGTTTCTGTTTTTCTTAGTTTTCCCCTTCTATTTTTTTTTTTGCCTTGAGCTTTTCAGTCCATTTATACAGCTATAGCATGCTCTGCCTTCTCTCGTTTCTGTTAATTTCCAAACTGGTATCCTCTGTAAGGTCATCCTTCTTGCAACCTGGATCTTCAGAGCACTTTTATTTCAAAAAATACAGATGATTCTATATCATCTGCAATAATATGTTTGTGACAATTCCTTTGAGGCAAAGTAAAGAGGGTTAACTGCATCATTATAACTTAAAAATGACAAGTGATAAATCTTTTTATTTCAAATGTTGCACCAGAGTTTTCAGATAAATTATATCCTTTCATTCATCAAATATACTTTGGTTGACACCAGACACTGCTGACCCCATCATGGATTTTGGCCTGAAAACATAGTTTATATACTCTAATATATCAGTATTCAGTGTGGTCGTAAAAAAGGAAAATTCCAGAACATCTAAGTTTATCAAAGCTGTTCATCTACAATTACTATTTGCTTTAGACATGAATAAGTTCAAAGTATATAATTCATGTGTATACTGGCAAATTCAAGAATTGTATTTATAGTGACTATAATTTAATAATTACTTCAGATGGACTTGCTTGGCCAAAATACTCACTCTTTACTACTTAATATAAATTATCAAAATGCAATCAGGCAGAACTGTATTATTAAAGGTAAGTTTCTTCTATATACTGTCCAGGAATAATGAGAATTTTAACAACTGTTATCATTGTGAACCTGGCTAAGCTTCTCACATGCATTGCCATCTCTTTTATTTTCTACACCCATATTACATGCCTACTATTAGAGTCCCAATTTACCTACGAGGAAACCTAAGAAGAGTGATGTAACTTCCCTGAGGTCACAGTTAGAAAGGTAGAGAACCAATATATTTGAAACCATAAATATCTGATTCTGATATTTTATACAATTGCTATCTACTGCTTAGCACCAAAATTTTCATTTTATGATTTTTGGAATTATTTATACATTATCTCTTTAAATATATATACTCACATATGTATTATTTTAACTTTTATTTGTGCCTTTTAAGAAAACACTTAAAGAGTAAATTAATTAATCTTTCCTTAAGTTTTATTAATTTTTCGGTGCCTGGAATATTCTTTTCTACCAACAAGCTATATTTATACTCAACAATATTATTTTCTATATATTTTGTTTTATAAACATTTTTATAAATTGTCTTCTCGGGCTTCCCTGGTGGCGCAGTGGTTGAGAGTCCGCCTGCCGATGCAGGGGACACGGGTTTGTGCCCCGGTCCGGGAAGATCCCACATGCCGCGGAGCGGCTGGGCCCGTGAGCCATGGCCGCTGAGCCTGCGGGTCCGGAGCCTGTGCTCTGCAACGGGAGAGGCCACAACAGTGAGAGGCCCGCATACCGCAAAAAAAAAAAAAAAATTTTTTTCTCAATTTTATATGTGATTTCATCACAATAACCATGAGATGAGATATAGTAATACAGAGATATTAAAGCACTGGAGAGAAATTGTGATACCAGTTCCTCCTCACTTAACTAGAGGCCAAAGTTTGGACACAATCTAATATTGATATTGAAAATATCTTTTCAGACATTAATTAATCATGACCTATTCTGACATTAGAGAAAACAAAGATCATAAAGTAAATAGGATTTGGCTTTCCTGAAATGAATAATCATATAAAAACAAATGGCATTTAATATCACAATGTGTATTCCTAGTACTTATCATTCCATTATATCCTTTTATTTTATTCATTTGAATATCTAATTTGACCTTCATTGTGTAAGTTCTCCAGAAATGCTAGCTTTAATAGCCTTTGCAAATAAAACTTTAAATCCCATTCCGATATACCTTTGTACATACCTGTTGGAGTTTAAACCAAACATTACTAATCCTTTGACCCTCCCTCCAACCTAAACAACTTCATTATTTTTTATTTGATCATAAATCACTTTTGTGTTCTCCTAACGTTATATTTACAATCTCCTGAGAATAAAATGTAAGTTCTTATCTCACATTTTTTCCTCTGACCCTGTCATGCTCCTCATTCATCATACATTTATTTATTCTCTTGGTGTTTTATGAGTGCAGTGTAAGAGCCAAGCACAGTACTTGGCACTAGTAAGACAAAGATGAATATGACAGAACCCTTGTCTTAATATCACCAGTCTCTGAAGGAGATAGACTTGCAAAGAAATAAGTAAAGGGAATTTAAGCAAAATCCTATTAAACCACAGAGAAAAGATTCCTAAATCTAGAGAAATCAGAAATTGTTTGCAAAAGTGGTAGTATTTTAGTGAGATCTTAATAATTTTTTAGGTGAATAGGGAAAAAAAAAGGAATTCCAAGAAAGGAGACAGTAAGTGCACTTGGAGAGATAAAATTCTGCTAATTGTTGGGGCCACGGAATAGGATCTGAGAATGGGAGTGGCAAGAGATGAGAAAGGAAATCTATACAGGGACCTAAATGTTAAACACTATGCATTCATACACTGTTATTTAAAAAGATTTTATCTAATTGTTAACAATAAAAATCTCTAAATTCCTTTAAGCAGGAAATAATTTGGCACAAATTGGGAAAATATATGAGAGGGGTAAAATTTGTTATATAGCTTTTATAATAGTCCAGAGGAGAGAAGATGAGGCTAGATTTCATATTGTGTCAGTGGATATGAATAAAGTGGGTAGAATCAAGTGATAATGGGTTGACAGATTTTACAGCATTTTCATGGCAAATTTATAATGACGAGATGCTAAGAAAACCAGAGGGCTCAAAAATAGTAATGTACTATCTCAAGCAACAATAATCCCAAATTTGGTTTGGTTGACCAAGGAGTAAAATGACATGATGTGGGATATCCAGCAACTCAGGAAATCAAAAATTTTAAATGAAAACGTTGGAATTAATTTACTAAGTCAGATTTGTACATAATGAATTTGAAATTTATTTGTAGATACTTGAAAATGTGACTCTGGCATTCTGGAATGATTTGAGGATTTTAATATGCATTCATTTATTTATTTAATAGTTATTGAATACCTACCATATGCCTTGCTAGGGACAGAAATTTTGATCCCTTTCAAAATTCATATGTTAAAACTCTAATCCCCAATGTGACTGTATTTGGAGGTGGGCCTTTGGGAGGCAATAAGGTTATGAGAGTGAAATCTTCGGGGACTAGTGCCCTTATATGAAGAAACAGGAAAGAACTCTCTCTCTCTCATTCTCTCCACCCCTGACGCCCGTCACACGCACACATTTGAAGTTACAACAAGAAGACGGCTGTCTGCAAACGGAAGAAAGTGCCCTCACTGGACCCCGGATCTGCCGGCACCTTAATCTTGGACTTCCCAACCTTCAGAACTGTAAGAAATAAATGTTTGTTATTTAAGCCACCCAGTCTATGGTATTCTATTATAGTAGTTCAAACTGACTAAGACATGCCTGCCATATGTTCAATTCAGTGGTGAACAAAAGAGGTAGATTCCTTTCCTTCTGGTAGCTTACCTTCTATTTGAAAGGGAAAGTAATAATACACAAAGAAATAAAAAAAGGTACATTCCGAAAGTAAGATGTGCATGTAGAAAAAAAGGATTTTTCAACGTGGTAGAATTTGAAAAAGGACAAGGAAGGGATGGGTTTACTCCTGAGGGGTCTCTCTGTGGAGGTCACATTGGAACCAAGACCTAAATGGTAAAGATAAAAGGAAAACTTCTTCCAGGTAGGAATAAGTGCAAGTGGAAGTATACTTTTAAGGTAAAACAAAATAAAACAAAACAGAAAAAAAAAACCCAGGAAAACAGTGTAGCAAGGTAGTGAGACAGGTAAAATTTTGTGTGATGTATGGCCTCAGAACAGGTGCTTTAGATCCCGGGAATAAGAGATTAGAGTGTAGAAAGTCTATTGGGGAGTTGATCTAAGGTACAGCACATGTATGGGAGCAAAGGGATTATCATTGCGCAGAGTGAGGAGGGGAACTGGAACAGAGGTAAGGGGTGAGGTGGGCAGCTGCGGAGCTGGGATGGTAAGGCTTGAGGCAAAGGGGCCAGGCCTTTGTACACCTGCCATTGAACGTGGGCTTCCCACTGAATGAGGTGGCTCTTTGAATGAAGGTAATTTCTGGGGAGGAGCTAAGCTGTGAAACTTAGGAGCCAGTGCTAGCAGCATCTGAGGGAACAGGGACCCAGTCTTGAAGAGGGTACATAGAACACCGTAACATCCAATGTTGCAGCTAAGAGCATGGCGAGGAAGTTGAATTTTATGTTTAGAATCATGAGAATCTCTATGAGTATTTCCAGCAAGGGTTTATCCTGATCTGATTTATAGTTTTAAAAAGACGTTCCTGGCTACTGTGTACAGAAATGTGAGAATAAACCAATGCGGAATATGGAAGAAGAGTGAGCAGTAGAATACTTGAGTAGTCCAAGTGAGTGATGACGGTGGCTCAGCAAAGGTAACAGGAGTAGACAGGCAATAATTAGAAGCCAAAGTCATGGGTTGGAAGTGGTTGAAAACACTCAGAGAAGGAGTAAAGCCAAGAGAGCTATGGCTAGATCACTGGAGAACAGCATTACTTAAATCAGTGAAGAAAGAAGCCATTAAAAAGAGAAAAAAGACAATAAGAGCTACAAAGAAAACTGAGAGTGGTAAGAGAGTGGCATCAAGTAAATGCTAGAAGCTTTTTGTTTCCACAAGTAGAAAATCATTAACCACATCAAATGGCGCAAGATAAGTCTAACAAGATAAAGGTAGGATTTTCTGCTTGGTGAGTTTATCCGCAGTAGTTTCGTATGTGTAATGGGATGGAAGACACTGAAGTGGACAGAAAAGGAAATGGGAAGTGAGGAAATGGAGAACACACCATGATTGTCTCCAGGTAAATAGAGAGCAAAATATTTAACTAAAGTGGCAAAAAGGAATAGAACAGGGTTTTTTAGTTTATTTTTATGTGTTTTATGTGTTTATTTGTATTAAAAAAAAGATATCTAAATGGGTTTTCTAGCATGCACATACACATACACACACAACAGAAGCCTGGAATATAAAGAATTGATAAAAGACAAATCGAGGACAAAGGAACACATGTCTTCATAATCAATCAATCATCTGTCATGAAGATCAGCTTTGATTAGATATGTGTGATGGTGGGAAGGGTTATAAGTGAAAAGTTTACATCAGATTGATCCTGTTTCTTTGGAGAAGTGGAAGACCAAATGGAAAGAGATAAAACATTATGAAATGGTGATATCATGATATTATTACACTTGGATGTTTCAACAATATTAATATACACATTAAGGGTGATTTCAGATATCTTATGTTAAGATTTGCAATAAAACATCTTTATAAAACATCCAGCCATAAACAAACTAAAAGATAAGATCCTTACACTGAGGAAACTTATAAGCAGGGATAGAAAATGTGGACAAAGATTGCCTTTATATATATGAAATATTTTGGCTTTTTACGTATTTATTAAACTCTTTAAGACAATTAAAAACTCATCTAAAATTTGCATTCTTTGTTTGGTGCAATCTCTCTTTTCCATGGCTTGATTACTTTCTCAGTAGTCAACATTGGCTTTCCATGGTCAGAACACATATAAACTCAATAAGAGATAATGGCTTCTCCATGTAAATGTGCATCTACAGTTTCCCTAGTCATTGCATAATTTTATTAGTATTTAGAATAAATGGTAAGTTCAATATATGCTTACTAGACTTAGAGCAGTCTAGCCAACCCACAAAATTGAGTTATATCAGAGTATCTGTGATTTCCATTTAAATGTTTGAGACTTTACTTATAATGGAAGACACAAATTCATTTTAGCATGGCATTTTTATTTTGTAATTTTTAAGTAGTATCCCTTTTTCCCCTTAGCAATATAGCATATTAAAGTATTGTAGACTGAATTATTACAAACATAAAAATTGGTTTAAACGAGACCATATGCAAATGATAGAAACTGCATTCATCTAGTTTGGCTCTTATAACCTTGAGTGAGCTATTAATATTGACTGAAAATTCTACTATTACCCTACTAATAAGTTTGGAGCTTTAAAAACAACTTAGATTGTATGAGTTATAACATAAAGTCCACCTGATTATAAAAGTTACTTTAATATCAGATATTATAAATTAATGTTAAAATGCATGGAAGAGTGACAGAAAGATGATTACAAAATTCTATTTTGGGTATTATAATAGAGATAATATGCTGCAATTTTGTTTAATGAGTTGCAATTAAGAAACTGTTCCAAGAGTTGCATGTGATTTCTTTTAATTATTAGTTATTAGTTGTTCCTGCATAAGTATATTTAAAACCACGTTATTTGAACTGTTGTAAATGATAAAAGCTCTTCAATATAGTAATATTTCTTATGGACTACAGATCAGTAAAATTT
This sequence comes from Leucopleurus acutus, assembly GCF_964270905.1. Taxonomy (NCBI): domain Eukaryota; kingdom Metazoa; phylum Chordata; class Mammalia; order Artiodactyla; family Delphinidae; genus Leucopleurus; species Leucopleurus acutus. The sequence goes on from NC_139146.1 coordinate 11,718,467, forward strand.
AAAAGGAAATACAGTACTTTTAACTACCAGCACTTATCAGGATAATATGGTCATTTTTAGGAAGTCTATTATTTGGGAAATGGGAAGAACATATACCTAAATACGTATTGAATAATTTGGGTATGTTTTGACAAAAACCTAAGGGACATAATATTGAACACTTATCCATCCAAAAGGTACTGCAATTTAATAACCACCTCTAATCAAATATTTAAGATAACTGGTTAACTGAGTGACTTACTGTACTAGTCAGCTAGGGCTGCCATAACAGGATACTATGGACTGGGTAACTTAAACAACAGAAATTTATTTTCTTATAGTTTCAGAAGCTAGAACCCTAATATCAAGTTGCTCTCAGGGTTGGGATCTGGTGAGGCCCCTCTTCCTGGCACGTACGTGGCCACATTCTCACTGTGGCTTCACATGACCTTTCCTCTATGCAGGTATGAAGAGACAGAGATCTCCAGTGTCTCTTCTTTTTATAAGGACACCAGTCATATTGGGTTACAGACCCACCCTTATGCCCTCATTTAACCTTAATTACCTCCTTAAAGACCCATCTCCAGATACAGTCACCTTCGGGGTTGGGATTTCAAAATATGAATTTGGAGGGAACACAATTCAGTCTACAACACTTACTATGCTACATAATTTTTCATAGTTTTAGATTAAGAAAACAATATTGTAGGATTCTGTTGCAATTAGCATAAATTCTTCGTTTTATTCCAGAGGAGCTTAAAAACCCATTAAATTAGCATTGATTTTGGAATTAAAAAAGGAACATTTTTTACTCAAATCCTACAGCACACATGGCATATTGCTTTGGAAAGTTTCATGATGTGTAAAATATAAAAGCAGTCTTATTATATTTCATATTCTCTTTGGAGATATAATAACTCACAAATTAATTGCCGGAGCAAATATAGTTTTGCTAAATGGGAAAAATATCTTAATATTTGAATGACTAGAAATAGAATCTTGAGCAAACTTCCTGTGAAAAATTATGTCTAATTTAACGTAAAACTGGAATAGTCTGAAAACAGATATTACTAGAAAATATAAAATACTGTAATAAAGCATTCAACATTCTTAACATAATATAGGTAAGTATGCTGATCACACTGTATTTTATCGTATGAAAAGATAAACAGTGAAGAAATCCTTTAAAATTCATATAAAAGGAAGTTTATTATGCAAAAGCAATCCTTCCCATACATAAGTTATGGTTATGTTAAAAATTGTCTAAATAGTTGTTTAAATTCTTCCCCCACAGCTCTACTTGTTTATTGCAGCATCACCAATACTTAAAACAGCAATTCATTCACACTGGGAATTCAATAAACATATATTGAAAGCATAGATGAACATACTTCATTAAGACTAAGTTTAATTGAAAGGTCATGCCACCTGCACTCATGTATTCTAGAACCTTTTGGAAATTATTTCTTGAATCATACACATCCCTCGATTTTCTCAACTGCTGCTTAGCACCTTTAATAACACATATGGAAATACTTCTCATTTCTTCACCTATGTTAAACTTTCTTTCGTGATGCTATCTATAAATAAACTCACCCAACAGTGGGTTTATAATGTAAGGTAAAGCTGAAAATATCTATTAGTATAGATTTTTAAAGAAATTATGACAAATGTGGATTTATTAAACATAGCTATTATAGGAAAGCTGATACGTTATTATTTAAAATAGGAAAATGTCAGTAAAGAAACATTTTGATGTGAGATAAGAACTTATATAATTTATTCATTCACTTATAAATATAGCTACTATAAGCTCTATATTATATTAACTGCTGGTATTTCCAACGTGAGCAGAATTGATCGAGACTATCCCCCCTTAGACTCTAGAATCTAGTGATAAAGACAAACACGGATGATGTTCTTTGATGAAAGCTTATGGGATTCTATGTGAACCAGTAATAAAGACAACAGTTCTTCCTTGAGTGGAAGGGGAAGTCTTCCTTGAGGAAAAACAGAGAATAATCTGGAGCTACCACATCATCTAGGAGGGAGGAGGAGAAGGTTAAGATTCTGGGAGAATTTCAAGAAACAAAACAGGATTTTATCACTCACAGAATTAGAGAAGTTTGAGTATAAAGTAGAACGTCTTGACACTGAATAAGATAGAGATATTTTAGTGGCCTGAATTTAGCTTTGCTAAAATGGTCTGCATTGAAGTTAGGTGGTAAAATGTTCGAAGATAAGATTCAGAGGAGAGAGAGTCAAGAGAATGATAAACGTGGAAAGAGAATGCAAGTGAAGGGGCTATTATTGCCATTTTGCCTGAAGTGCAATATGTTCCTTACTACCTTATGGGTGAAAATGCAATACTCGATTTAGTACACTTTGCAGAGTAAAACCCCAAATATGATGACAGGGGCGCCCTAATATTTCTTTTTAAAAGTGTATTCCCTTGGGCTTCCCTGGTGGCACAGTGGTTGAGAGTCCGCCTGCCGATGCAGGGGACAATTTGGAAAGGTGTGTATTCCCAGACGTGCCATAAAACATCTTGGTTAGAAGGTAAAATCAAGGCTACAGTACACCCATTAGAAGGATTTATAACTATGTTTTAACTTAGAGTGGAGATGGAAGGAATACCAGACAGCTGTTAAGGGGTTGCGAGCAGAAAATACGCTCTACTATTCATCAAAAAAGAAGGCAGTAGGGATATAGAATTTGTTTTAAGTTGCTGAAAGACGTTGAAGAATCAAACAAGCTTGGAATTGATATTTTGGAATTGGAACATACTTTTTGATTCAACAGAAAATCTAATATGATGAAACTCTCAAGAATATTTTCAATAGAGATATTTACTTATGAAACAATGATCACATTATATTTGATATTTTAATATATGACACCAAACTTGGAAGAAGGTGAATTTACACACAAAAAGAATTTTTAAAAAGAGAGGCATTCATTGATATCAGGATAGATTACAGCTTGGAGCCTTTGATGTGTAATCTAAGTGTCATTTTTCAACTTCAGTGGTTGCTTAACAAATGAATTGCTTGGTTTAGGAATAAAGATATGTTACAAAACAGAGCATCAAATATGTAATACAATCTTACTCAGGCACTTGTCATCTATAGGTATAAAAATGTTACCATAAATATTTATGCAGAATTAAATTCTATGTATACCCATGCACAGATTGGCTGGATTTCACGCAGGTTGCTTTTCTGTACCATCCAAAATATGATATTCATCCAAATTTTAAGTTCTCAAATTTCAAAGATCAGCATTAATTAGGAATAGCTGAGAATTTAAGAAACAGAATTTTTTTTTTTTTTTTTTTTGCGGTACGCGGGCCTCTCACTGTTGTGGCCTCTCCCATTGTGGAGCACAGGCTCTGGACGCGCAGGCTCAGCGGCCATGGCTCACGGGCCCAGCCGCTCCGCAGCATGTGGGATCTTCCCGGACCGGGGCATGAACCCGTGTCCCCTGCATCGGCAGGCGGACTCTCAACCACTGCGCCACCAGGGAAGCCCCAAGAAACAGAATTTTTAATATTTAAAATTCTAGAATTAGGTAGAAAATATTTGCAAGTAATTTCCCAATTCATGACCATGAGCTTCTAACTGTGAAGGAATCATCATACTACTATGTTACTACTACTACTACAAACACTATTACCACTACTATTACTGCTATTGCCATCACTATTACTATTATTAAAACTACTAATAGTAATTAGTAATTAATTAGTAATAGTAATTAGTAATTTGCTAATCATAGCAAACATTTGTTGAGTGTTCACTGTAATTAGACACTATACTGAGCCTTCTAAGTATGTTATGTAATTTATTTTTTATAATAACTATATCAGGTAGAGGTTATCATTCTCACTGTACAAGTAAATAAGTATGCCCCAGGTCACATGGCTAGTGAGAGCAAAGACAGTATCTAAACCCAAAACTATGTGTTACCATAGTCCACAATTTTCACTACAGAGCTGAACTTTCACTCATAGGCTACTGTTGAGAAGATGCATACCTACTTTTTCATGATTCAAATTAAAATACAGAGAGAAAACAGAAGAGGCTACATCAAAGTATTGATAAAATAATTTTAGGTTTTGCTTTTAAGTAAATTTTGCTGAAAGATGTCTTTTGATAATCAGAGTTAATAAGCATCAAAAAAGAAAAACACTTTACTCTCTCTGTATTAAAATGTCATGAGCTGCTGAGTGGAAGCTAATCAATACACTGAGACCCGACTGCAGAACTCTATAAGTTTGTTTACATAGCTCAGCTACTCATACAAATGTGGACGGTATCAAAACAGATAGTGCTGAGCTATCCCACTGACTTAGTTATCCATAATGAAGCAGTAATAATGGATACGACAGGCATGGTATTTTGAGACTTCTGACAAATTCTCATGAGGATTTAGTTAAGACTTTATAATCAAACATACAGAAAATTCTGGAAAATCAAAGGCGAATAATATTTCCACGTGAAAGAATGGCCCACGTAACTCTGCAGAGCTTTATCACATATACTGTGAGAGGATTCCAGAGTCACACACGTTAATTGGTTACTATAAAGGCACTGGATCTTAGCTTCTTCTACAAAAGAATAGAAGGACTGGAACTCAGTCCTTCAAACACTCATTGTAAATTCTCTGCAGCCAAAGCTGTAGCGTTTCCATCCCCCAACTCCTTCAAGTCAAATCCCTGAAAGTTACATATTTTTTCCTCCACCGGTATAGTTACTTGGAATGGACAATTACTTGTGAAAAATGAATAAATACCATGTGGTTGTTATATACTGTAACAAAATCCTAGCTCATCAGGTATCTTTAACAAAAGTAACATTGAAGTGAATAATAATCTCTACCTGATATAGTTATTATAAAAAATTAATTATGTAACGTACTTAAAAGGCTCAGGATAGTGTCTAATATACAGTGAACACTCAACAAATGTTTGCTATTATAATTATTATTAGTAGTAGTAATAATAGTAATAGTGATGGCAATAGCAGTAATAGTAGTGGTAGTAGTGTGTAAATTTTAAAATGTTTCTCTTTATGGATAGTCAGTTAAAATAATTTGTAATAAGAAATAAATAAAGAAAGGAGGAAAGAGGAATGGAGGGAGGGGGGAATGAAGGAAGGGGAGAGAAAGAGAACGAGGGAAGGAAGGAAGAAAGGAAGGAAGGAAAGAAGGAAGGAAATTGAGAAGGAAGGGAGGGAGGGAGGAGAAAAAAGAGAACTTGAGACTCTAGGTAAGGATATTGATGTCTTAGTCCCTCTACTCTTTAATTGGTTGAAGGCAGGTCAAAGCAAAGACTGATAATTAACTTATGTTTAAAAAACTCTTAAAATTCAAATCTATTTTTTACTAAAATCAACATAAAATCCAATAAAAGACTTGAAATATCTATATACGGGAATGTGTTTCCTTGACTGACTTGAGCTGTTTTTACTTTTTACCTTTTTTCCCCATGTACTTTTTAATTAGTTGCAGTTAATATTGACATTTCCAGGCATTTACCTTTTTGTCCTCCTCAGTATTTAGTAAGATGTCTTGTTAAAAAAACTCAACGTATTATTAATTTTATTGTTCAAAACTAAATGAAAACTTCTTTCATTGATTCCAGCCCTTGGAGTAAGCAATCCTCTGTAGAGAGCTCTATAGCCATTTAGTTACATTAGTCTTTAAAGACATTCTAAACTTATTTGTAGCTAGAACCATCTTTTAATGGGTCTTAGGTTTAAGATTGAAGTGAAGCTTAGGTAAGTAATCACAGGATACAATCACACAGTAGGTACTTAAATGTTGAAAAATCATGCCTCACTTTGGTAGAGATCAATATAAATTATGTCTTTAATCCATGGCCTCTTCTTCAATAGTAATAAAATTTTCAGAGGGTCATATGACTCCCTTAGTATTAAAGAATATATTTCACAGCCCCCTTTGCAACAAATAGGATTGTTATTACGTGAAAGTGTTTGGGGAAGCTTACAGGCACATCCGTTTAAGAAACAGCTGAGGCCACTGCTGGTCCCTGTCTGTCTCTTCCCCTACCCACAGTTTGTAATAGGAGTGTTGCTAGATTGGATTATGAAGTTCAGAAATACTCATTTATTTCTAAATGTATATAATGAAATACTGGAATAGAAAGCTTTTGAGTCATACCAACCTTAGAATGCATATCTGAAATTATAAAGGAAAGAAAAATAAATGTGCAACTTGTTTGGCATCTTTTATTCAATTATTTTTTCAAATTTTTATTATTCACGGTCAGACAAAACTACTATCTCACCTTTATATAGCATTCATATACTTTTACAAAAGAAGAAATCAGGATAATTTGGTGCCCATATATTCACTGTTTTACTTGTTCCTATTTGTTTTTGTTAATTAAAAAAATCTTATCAATTAAGTTCACTGCCAAGTTGGTTTGAATGTCTTCTCTAATATCCAAAATTCTTGTTTGAAACTTTTTACTCATATATCTTAACATAGCTCCCTAAATAGTCAGAGTCAACATTGGAATCCCACTGTTCAATTATATTCATGTTTCTTTTTTTACCTTTGTTCCCCCATCCTGAAATATTTCAGATAGTCTTAATCATTGTATTTTGTATTGGAAACATAACTAAATCATTAATAATAACATTCATGAACATGTTCCATATAGATCTACCTGAATTAATATTATCTAGTTTCATCTTCACAATAACTCAATAAATTAGAATTATTATATTCATGATTAAATAGACTTAAAAAACATTAAAAGATTTGACCAAGATCATATACTTATTGAAACAAGCAGAATTATCCGTTAATTAAAATCAAAATTTTAATTCAGATTCAACAGAAAATGTCTGCAGTATTATTTACATCTCATGGAATCTGATTTTAAGCCAAGTCAGTGGCAACAGAATGAGATATGAGAGTTTCTTGACCCATAAGCGATTTACTGAGCAACTAAACTCTTTCAGATTTATGATGATGAAAACATATTTGGTAAGTACAAAGGAGCAAATGATGAATTGTGTGACTCATAAAAAAATAGGCCTCAGCAGGTGAAACTGATTCTTATTCAAAGGGATAGAACACGACACATTTTTGAACTGTGTGTGTTGAGGCCTGAGCATGTAATACTCTGATGTTATAGCATCCATCTATGCTGTAGCTAGATTCTTTTCTTACTTTCATTAATATTATCAAAATGATGATTAAATAGATAATGTAGTGCAGTTTAAAAAAATACTGGCTGATTTGTTTTAAGGTTGCTTATTTCTTAATAAGGAAAACTGAAACTTGACTTGGATTTTGTTTCAGTCGTTAGCAGCAACCAGGACTGTTATTACCTGGCATTCCATATTTCCCTGAGTAATCAGACATGTTCTTTAGTACATCCATTCTTTAAATTGAGGTACATATGGCTGAATTCATCTTTCCTTTTTTTGTACTGACATGCATGATAGGAACATGTATACCCTTAGACAGAGAAATGAAACAAGGTTTGAAGGGACTGAAGCTAATATAACTGCAGAATATGCAGGGTGAAATCCTAAGGAGAAAAAATATATAATTAAAATTTTAATTTTAGGTATAGGGACTTAAAAGGAGCCTGTTCAAGTGAGGGGACCCAAGTTTGAGCTTCGTTAGTTTCATGGTAAACCCGCCTTATTAGAACAGTATACATACATACATCTCATATATCCATTGTATGTACATCTTATTAGTAATCATGGATATTTTCTAATACTATGGCTTCTGGCACAATCTGTAAAGACATCTAAGACCACATATTTTATTCATTTTCTCTCTCCTAGCCAGTCATTATATTTACATATGCATTTATTTATTTGTCTTATAATATTTAACATAACCAACATTTATTGTACCAGGCACTGTTCTATCCATTTTTATATTCATGAATTATATTGTGGAGCTGTTCTATCACCTATATAATAAATATAAATAGATAGGTAAATTTAATTGTAAATTATAAAACGAGAAAAGATAAATCAGAAAAGGGCATCTAGGATTTGATGCAGTTTAAAACCAGGTTAAGAGAAAGCATTATGTTTCAACTTAAGTTTTAGAAATAAATACTCTTTTTAGTGTAATAAGGCCCAGAATTTGGTAAAGAACATAGATATCTAAAGGAGAAAAGAAACTCTTAAAAAATATATCAAAAGTGACCTCCTCTCTTGCAAGGAAAGAAGGAAGAAGGAAGGAAGAGAAGGAGCTGGGAGAAGAGGGAGGAGGGATAAAAGGAAGAGAAAGTAATTATGAGTTGCAATGGGAAAAATCTACTATTATATACATCACGGCTTTGCCAGTGTATTTTCACAGACTTCCAGACATTTTAACAGTGTAGATAATGTAAATTCAAAATATAATCCTGTCATACCACACTTATCAGCACTGATGGGTATCATTCTTAAAAAAAAAAAAAACCCCTCACATTGACAGGCAAAAAGCAAAAAGTAGCTTCTTGTTTTTATTTTAGTAATTATTTTTAAATTTAATTTTGAGTAAGTTTGAAAATATTCACATAGATTTGGTGACTCACCATCTTCCTCCATAACAGGGGTCCCCAGCCCCCAGGCCACGGACCGGTGCTGGTCTGCAGCCTGTTAGGAACCCGGCCGCACAGCAGGAGGTGAGCAGCGGGCAAGTGAGAGAAGCTTCACCTGCCGCTCCCCACCGCTCCCCACCACTCCCCACTGCTCCCCATCGCTCCCCATCGCTCCCCATCGCTCCCCACCGCTCCCCACTGCTCCCCATCATCCCCCATCGCCCCCCACCGCTCCCCATCGCTCGCCACCACTCCCCATCGCTCCCCACAGCTCCCCACCGCTCCCCACCGCTCCCCATCGCTCCCCACCGCTCCCCATCGCCCCCCACCGCTCCCCATCGCTCCCCATCGCCCCCCATCGCTCCCCATCGCTCCCCATCGCCCCCCATCGCTCCCCATCGCCCCCCATCGCCCCCCACCGCTCCCCACCGCTCCCCATCGCTTGCAGTACCGTCTGAACCACCATCCGTCCCCTACCCCCAACCGTGGAAAAACTGTCTTCCATGAAACTGGTCCCTGGTGCCCAAAAGGTTGCAGACTGCCACTCTATAAGTTATCTTTTCATTAATTTTTCTCAGTGTTCTGGATGGTATTTGATGTTTTCCTAATTATTTGTTAAAATAATAAAAGTCATACATGTTCCATTTATGTTCCTTTTTTAATCATTTGACTCTATACTGTGCTGCATTTTATGGAACATAGTTTAAAATTTTACATAGTCACATCTGTCACTATTTCTATTATAATTTGTAAATTGGCTATAATGCCTAAAAAGACATTCATCTTTTTAACATGTGAATATTTGCTAATGTTTCATTCAATACCTTTATAAGCTATTTCTGCATTTAACAAATATAGAATTTATTTACCAGTGGTTGAATTAGGGTTATAATTTCCTTTTTCTTTAAACTTGCATTCAGTTTTTCACAAAAGTAAATCATGTTATGTTTAGATATATACTACATAAAAATGTGCATATAGGGCTTCCCTGGTGGCGCAGTGGTTGAGAGTCCGCCTGCCGATGCAGGGGACACGGGTTCGTACCACAGTCCGGGAGGATCCCACATGCCGCGGAGCGGCTGGGCCTGTGAGCCATGGCCGCTGAGCCTGCGCGTCCGGAGCCTGTGCTCCGCAACGGGGGAGGCCACAACAGTGAGAGGCCCGCGTACCGCAAAAAAAAAAAAAAAAATGTGCACATACACTTAATTATTCACTTGTTTAAGCTTCTATTAATCATTCTATCAATCAGTAGATTTCTTTCCTAATCCATATTACCATTATATTATTAACTTTAACATCATATAGCAAGCGACCATGCAACACACACACACACACGCACACACGCACACACGCACGCACGCATGCACGCATGCACATGCACTGTTTTATTTTTCCAAACACGGGCATTTTCAGTTGTATACTAATTTCATTTTCTTATAAATAGAGAAGCAGTAATTTGGATTTTGGAAGCTTAGATTTCTATACACTGTGGATAAATTACATTAATACAATATATTCAGGATGACTCTACTGTTGGCTTCATTGATAAGTTAACTGGGTTGTATTATAATATATTGTGTTTTTCATGTAACCAAAATCTCTATTAAGAGGATTGCTTTCAAGAAGTAATATACCCTCACAGAAGAGGGTCATCTATGAGGTGTGAATAATGGATTCTTTGAAAGGAAATATCAAATCTGAGACTGAGGTCTGTCACTAGCCTACAGAAGAAGTATCTATTTTTACCTCTGGAATCAGATAATGGTCACTGTTCTTAGGAAAGCATGAATTTGAAATAATCTATGTTCATTTCCTGAAATTCATACCTTTATGTGTGCTACTGATTTTCAGGTTACTAGTTCAATTCCACTGGGCCCAGAAGTGTCAGTTCTCACAAATTCATAACTCCAGGTGAGCTTCAGAATACACAGGTCAAGCTCTAGTGCAGAATTCTACCGGGGTTTTGATTAAAACTGCATTAAATTAAAAGATTAAGTCAGGAAGAAGTAAAATACCTATAAGTTAATATTTCTTTCCACTTATTTTGATTTGACTTTGTGTTCCCCATTGAGTTGAAGTTATAGTCTTCATGCAGGTTTATCCTGATGTGTTTTATAAAATTTAAAAAATAATTTAATAACTTTGTTATATAAACAAAACTCTTTTCCTGACATGTTTTCTTATGTAGGAAAACATGATATATATAATATTTATAAATACTTACAGTTATAAAACATATTTTAGAACTTGTAAATATATATACATTGGCATATACATGTGTATATATAAAGGATATATACATATAAAATGGAATTAGGTCAACTCTAATATTTTTCAGGTTTACAAATATTCAAAATTAATTCCAATATTTGATCTCCTGTGCAATTTTCTAGGATTTTTGGGTTATTTGGTTTATTACTTGGCTTGTATAGACTAATGGCAAATGAAACTTGTGATCTTGGGGAAATGTGGAATATTATATGTGTTGGGAGAGGTAGTCTGCCATGAACTCAGAGCATCCCGCATACCTGTGTGCAAGGTTGCAAGGCTTGACCATTTGTGTACCTGGGCCACTTTTCAGGGTTGTGTTTGTAGTGAGTACCTTAGAGGGATGAGGTAATGTCACCCTCTAGAACCAAGAAGAACCTTCCTTCCTGCTTGCTCTGAAAGATGTGGATTTCCCAGGTCAGTATTGCTCGTCTATTGATATGATGCAGACCCACTGCATGTGCAATGTCCACCTAGCATCCCCCGGCCCCGCACTGCCCTCATGGGACTTGGCGGGAAGGGGGCTGACGTGCACGCTGCTTGCTGTCCTGTCCTTTGACTCTAATCCAGGACTCTCCTGTCTTCTGCCTGCATTGGGAAATACTAATAGGCTAACATTTTAGGTTGGAAGTAGGCTAAAATTGATTTCTAGACCCAACAATTTTGGTGATGAATACAGAATATTGATGAGTATGCCGTGTTTAAAATGACTCTACATAAGAGGATGGTCAAGGACCCTGCAAACTGGGTTTGGGGCTATGGGCACATTCTCTGGGATTGGGTAGCATAGGCTCTTGCCGAAGTAATGGGCTAGATAAGAGTAAGGGTCTCTCAGTATCCGGTTAACGAGGCTGAACAATGAGAGGTAAAATTGAAACACACCGGTGAATGGTGATTTGATTGTTGCCTATTCTCCTCTGGGTAGGAGAAAAAAGGAATGCTGTGACGATAACGAGGCAGCAAGTCCCACTGCCAGAGCTAGAAGGCAATGCTGCTGTGGCTGTGTAGCTCCCAGAGTTGAAGTAAAAGGTGTCAGCAATAAGAAACCTGCTATTCAATACAGAGCTTTGGATGAGCCAAAAACAGTAGAGGTTTGTTTGGTTGAGCAGAGAGGAAGTAGACACTTAAATGCGAAAGTGAATGCAAAGATTTGCTTGCCAGTACGGAGCTGCTCTCCACTGCTGGATAATCTGCAATGGGGCAGAGCTATAGAGACATGCGTGGGGAAGAAAGAAAGGAGCCTCTGTGTCCGGGGCCTTGTCAGACGTTTGGCAGCACACAGAGGACAGAGCAGCACCCTCTTGCCTGCACTGAGCTTGACACTAGAGGTCAAGGGAGAAAAAGCCTCCCTATCTCCACATCTTCCAGCCTTCCCCTGTGCCCTGCACTCCACCAAATGCCTTTGCAGTGGGTTCTGTGGAGGGAGGGAGCTCCTGAATTCAGCTCATCAAATTCACGCCAAGTTCTCAGCGGGAAAGGGAATTAACCTGACCTTGTATTTGAGGTCCTTGGGCCAATCCAGTGTACTCTTTTTGTGGCTTCCACTTCTGAATGTAAAATGGATCTTGATGTTTAACATGCACGTACTGTGAATACCCAACACTGTTTCTGAGGGAATTCATCCATTCAGGGATGGCCACATATAGAGAGAGAATCCCTGTCTCCTCTTATGGGGTCCAACAGAAGCAAAATAGAAAACTAGGCGGAGAAAGGGGAATCACAGGATTAGTTAAAGAATTAGAGTACTCAGAGACATCATTTCCCAGCACAAGAGCATCACCTGTCTCATGACATCCTTATTTCTGAGTTTGTCAACTTAGACTCAATGACTAACAAGGGAAGTACCTAAGAGGCCTCGCTCTTCATGTGAAAATGATGTTTAAGTGTAACTGGCCTGATGTTACATGAAACAGTGGCAGCTACACTCGTGAGGACAATTACTTTCCACTCTACCGCTTGAAGAAAAGCCACTTGCTCAATGGGACCCTTGATTTATAAAGATCTTCCTAAATGCCCATCTTGGTTCACTAATGATTTGGCTAAGTGAACATCTGATGGTGTTCATTAGGAGGCAGCGTCCATTCAACTTGAGTGACAAGATTGGAAGACCAATAGAAGGGTTATAGACCCTTTCTGAGTTTGACTTCAGGTGGTGGAAACAAACCACAGCTGCTGATTGAATAGTCTGGATCACTCATGAAGATGGACGCAGTAAGCGTTCTGTGTTGAGATCGACTGGAATCAAGCTGCTGCTGAAACCTGTACCATCCAGATCTCTGCCACTGGCACCAAGATCCATCATCACACCAGAAATGGCAACACATCCACCCTTTACACTGGGCACAAAGAATAATGTTTCTGACATCGAGGCTATAACTGCAGGCTGGACTTGTCATCATCACTGACAAAAGGCTGTATGTGTACCAAGGAACCTTGAGGGATGAGGTCATATCTTCCGTTGGGACAGAGAGCTTACTGCTTACAGTGAAGGCTTACCACTTATGGAAAAAGGTGATTTCCCAATGTAAATGTTTTGTATGTGTGACACAAATCCACTGCATGGGCAGCAACCCTCTGTGCCCCTCCACGCTACCCTTGTGAGACTTGGGTATAAAGGGGATCAATACACAGCATATTTATGCTGCTTGCATGACAAAATAAATGAGAAATAAATGAATATTAAAGTTATTTTGTCTATTACACAGGAGTCTCTCTCCTGTTTTCTGCCAGCATCCAGGAAGGAGTAGCAGGCTTTCAAGTAGAGAAAACTAAATCCCAAACACAAATATATACGCTCCTGGACATTCACACATATATTATTAACTTTACAGCTCTAAAAATTCTAGATGGATTCCACCAACCGTGGACCATATAGTACTATAGTATGTACTGTTGTAAAGAATCTGCGTAGAAGTAGACCTGTGCAGTTGAAACCTTCATCGTCCAAGGGTCGGCGTACTTTCTCTGTTCTAACGTCCCTGAGGATTTGCTGCTCAAGCACTGACCTCAGCTTACCACCTCCACTGGGTCACTGTATCCCATCCTCTCCCACAAAAGGAAAGAATCTTCTCTCAAGGCCAAGATGGTGTTATTTCCTATACCTAAAAAATCAAACAAGGGCAGTATCTTTTTACTTCACTTGTCCCATTCTTCGCTCTTCTTCATAGCCAAACTCCTGGATAGAGTTGTGTATATGCACTGTGTTGAATTTTCCTCCTCTCTCTCTTGAACCCACTCCAAGCTGACTTCTGTATCTCTTTGCTCCCTCCCCATCGCTTCTTTGGCCACATCTCCTTCTTTCTCTTCTCCAGCCACCCTAGCCTCTTTATTGTTCTTGGAGCACAGTAGGCGTGTTTTACCTCAGGGCATTTGCACAGCTCTTGCCTCTCCCTAAAGCGCTCTTCTCACAGGGCTTACTCTCTCACCTTTTCAAAGCCATTGCTCAGATATCACCTTCTTATTGAGATCACCTACCCTGACTAATTCAGTGGTTCCAATCTTTTCCATCCTTTCTAGGAACTTGGTTAGCGTGATCTGTTAGTTTTTAAGTAGGTATATTTAATCCACCCACTCTCATTGTGATTTTGCTAATTCTTCTTCAATGCTGTCAGATTTTGTACTGTATGTTTTAATATTACATGGTTAGGTTCGTAGATTTTTGTGATGTGTCTTCTTTGCATTTTCTTCACTTGCTATTCAGTATTCTTTCTTTATCCTTTTGCTTAATTGTGTATGTGTGTGTTTCTTTTAGTTATTATTTGCCTGGTCTCCCCTTATGATCCCTTTTTTCCCCATCTGTCTGTTTATGTGTCTATTCTGTTGTGTTACTTGTAAGTAGTACATGGGAGGATTTTAAATCCAGTTAATAATCCTTTTACTTGAATCAAGCTTTACATTAAAACAATTTACATTTATTGTGATTGTTCTATATTGCAAATTACTTCTATTTTTTCACTTTTTATAATTCTACTTAACTTCTCTTTCCTTTTTCTCCCTTTCCCTCTCTTCCTTCTAGCTTCATTAATAATGATTTATAATTTTTTCCTCTCATGCTTATTACCTTTTACACAAAAAGTACAGTCATCAGAATATTCACTGAGTATCTTCTGATGTCATTATCTGCTAAAATTTCAATATTGTATTTTATCTTTAAAATATAGTAACTATCTTATATGTTCGTTAACATCTTAAATACAAATACACCACTTGGAAATTAATTTTTTGTTTACTTACTTGGAATTTATTAGTATGCAGTTTCACATTGTTTAGTGTATTGTGTTCATTTAATGCCATCCAGAATGATTTTATATTTTAATCGTTAATTTGGCTATCTTTCTTAGGGTTATATTTCATTTTGTAATGTGGGTCTACAGGTACATTTTGTGTTGTCTCACTCAGAACCCCTTCTCTCACCCACCTGGCTTAGCTACTACTTGTCTTGCTTATCACCAACCTTCCCCTAGGAATCCCCTCTTTAAATGTAGGCTCCTCTAAATTGGTTAGGGCCCCTGTCCCACTATTCTAGTGGATATATTTCATATCAATTAGCAAGCAGTGGTATTTCAGCTCAGTCGCTGTTTCCAAGGCTGTGTCTGTCGGATCCTATGTCCTTAGGTATTTGCATAACGCGCAGCCTCAGGTCTTAGTTCACTGCAACTTCCCAAACCCATTTTCTGAGACTGAGGCAGTGAAAATAAATCTTATACCCAAATTTGTGTTTGGAGGGTTTGTGTTCCCCATCACTTATAAGAACAAGCTCCAAGTCATCTCTACATAATGCCACACTTAGATGCCTCAGACTTGTAGCCTGAGATTGCATTTCTAGCCCACGAAGACTTAAACTTGTTTTTGAGCTTGAGCATTTTTTCTTTCATTGTTTAAAAACATTACTTTTCTTTCCAGTTTCATAATATATTAACATACAAGTAATACCTATCCTGGAGAAACACAAATAAGTTTCTAAATTTTGTGTCTCCTTAGTTAATTTGTTTCAGTTTATATAAGAGAAGAGTGCCTGTCCTGTGTTCATATTAGAAAATATTTCCAATTAACTGCAGTCTCTACATCTTCCTGAATTGCAGTGCATAAAATGCAAAGGTTAGTAAGATATGGGACTGCTATTCAAGGAAACTATAATGCAATATTTGGAATCAAATCAAAACAAATGACTATAATGCAAGGGAGAGCCATGTGAGAGTTGAAAACAAAATGTAACATGAGATTGTAATAGATTCTGAGTGTTGGTGAGAATATCAGCAAGGATTTTGTAGGGAGGAATAATAGTTCACACAGGTAAATAGGAAAGGTATTGAATATTAGAGAACTGAAACAACATGTTGAAAGGCAAAAACTTCGATGAGCATTCTACGTGTTTTGGCAACAGTTGATATTCCAAGATGAATGGCAGGCCATAAACATTAGAGAAATGTCAGGAGAAGAGTCTAAGTGTTAGCTTGGTGACTTGAGTGCTAGACTGAGAAACTGATCCACAGTGTTGTTGACAACTGGTATTGTCTGATGGTACAGGAGATCATGAGAATGATCTATATGAGAACAAAACCTCATTTTTTCTGGTAGTGCAGGCTATAGGAAGGTACAAAAATGACTGGCATCTTCAGCTTAATGAGGCTGGGAAATGTGCATTGCCATAAGAAGATAATAATCAGGCTCTGGAAGTATATAAGTTATTGTTTGGGGTTTAAAGTATACAAAGGTAAGTGAGGTCTGGAAAGTTTACCTGGCTAATAATTGGCATAGCAGTGATTAGCGGACAAGGGTTTTGAGTTCAAAATCTCCACACTTAATCACTTCTCCCAAGTGCCTCCCTGGAGCATTTGGGGATATTAAAAGTTTACGGTTACATGCCTTGCATTTACTCATTTTATTATTATTTTTAATGTCTAACCTCTCATTTGGGGAAGATAAGAATTTTAGTCCTTGAAATTATATTCAAATATAATGATAAATGTGAATCCTGGATAACCATGCTTAACAAGTGAACTCATGGTGGAGAAATTTCTAGGAGTGAATTATGAATCAAAGCTATTCTCGAGACTTATTAACATAGATGTAAGTAGAATGGAATAATAATGGAATGATAATGGAAATCACATTTCTATAATTGAGATAATCCATATTCTGTAGTATCCCAGGTTAATTTGTAAAATTAGTGTGAAATGATAAATGAATAGAAAGTTACTGTGTTACTAGACAAAGTTTAATTTGCTGAGGCAGCGCTCAGTTTAGTGATTCTACTTGGCATTTCCTTTTCTTTAGACTTTTTTTTTTCTTTTCTGATACTCAAATTGTAAAGTGAAGTTTAAAAGGTAATAAAAGCCCCAGTTCTGTGTAATGTGCTTTTCTATGTGGTTGCATTCATTTAATTTTATTTCACATCATGTACTTGGACTGTAGATATTTTGCTCTTTTGGTTCTAGGTTTGACGACTCTCATAAGATATGTTATAGTGTATGGAATTCTCTGCTCTACTAACTTGGACTTTTTAAATTTAAAAAACATGTTTTAATCCAAATAAAATAGCTAATTTAAAATTATTGTATTTAAACTAAGCATAGCCAAATACAGTCATACTTTTGGCATACAAAAATATGCATTAAATTAATAGGCAGAAGGCAGGTTTATATGGGCATCGAGGCACTTTATGAAAAAATATTACTATTAATCTTATTATTATCTTTATTATTATATAATGAATTTAGAGACAGAGTTAAATATCTGAACTGACGAAGTCACTTTTTCTATGTCTGTATGCTCATTGGAAAAAATTACATTTTCTGATAAAATGTATGTAGTTTACAAATGGATTAAGTCACTTACATTTTGAAAAGTTCCATACTAAAAGTTTCATATCTTTTGTATCTTACTTTGTATCCTTCTATCCCATGGGAACTCAGTATTTATTGAGGCAATGGAATAATTTTTAGAGAATGATATTCACTTGATGTACCTAATCAAAATAACCTAAAATTCTATCATAGGATTTATTTTAAACTCACCAATAAGATTTATTCTGAATCTAATTATGCATAAGAAATTTGAGTAGACAACAGTCAAAACAAATAAACAGACTGAAAATCTAAATGAATGTACAATATTAATTGAATTTTGAGCATGTGAAGAATTTGTGTATGAACTATCAGGGTGTTTTTGGTTTTTTTTTTAGCGGTATGCGGGCTTCTCACTGTTGTGGTCTCTCCGGTTGCGGAACACAGGCTCCAGACGTGCAGGCTCAGCGGCTATGGCTCACGAGCCCAGCCGCTCCGCGGCATGTGGGATCCTCCTGGACCGGGGCACGAACCCGTGTCCCCTGCATCGGCAGGCGGACTCCCAACCACTGCGCCACCAGGGAAGCCCTATCAGGGTGTTTTATCAGTTGCTTTTCATTTTTATTCTTTTTTGAGGGTCTTTCATAGCTACAATTTAGATAAGTTAGCTTACCTTATAAGTTAAAAAACATATGAGGTTTACTAAATGTTCTATGATTTTTAGTACAGATTATCATATACTCAGATAAAAAAATTGTGGAAGTATCGTGTAAAATCGCACCTTAAAAATTACATACATCAAGGGACTTCCCTGGTGGCACAGTGGTTAAGAATCCACCTGCCAATGCAGGGGACACAGGTTTGAGCCCTGGTCCGGGAAGATCCTACATGCTGCGGAGCAACTAAGCCCATGCACCACAACTACTGAGCCTGCGTTCTAGAGCCCACGAGCCACAACTACTGAGCCCATGTGCTACAACAACTGAAGCCCACGTGCCTAGAGTCCATGCTCCGCAACAAGAGAAGTCACCACAATAAGCCCGCACACCGCAACGAAGAGTAGCCCCTGCTCGCCGCAACTAGAGAAAGCCAGCACACAGCAACGAAGACTCAACGCAGCCAAAAATAACTAAATTAATTTTAAAAAATAATTACATACATCAGTGAAGTGCCCTGGGCTCATTATTTCAACAAACACCTAGACACGCACAAATAGGAAAGTCATATTTCTTATACTTAAGAATTTCTCCATATTCATGCAGGAAAATATACTCTTAATGATACATAACTTCATTGGTGCAATTACAGATACACGCTTAAAGTGTTGTAGGAGCACAAAGGACTGAATTGGCTAACTTGACTTCGGGGAAACTTAGAGAAGAACAACTCAGAGAGCTCCATGGGGTAGGCAGAGCTTACAGAGCCTAGAGAATTTATCCAAGGTTAAGGGTGACGTGTAAATTTCTGTGGGCTTGGAACTAGTATGTGTTTAGATACCAAATCAGCAAGAAGCATTGTCTAGAATCCTCTATTAAAATAAACTTCTGAATTTTTTATTGAATAAGATTAGGAACAAGGCTTGGTAAAAATGTATTTAAAAGATTTCCACCGTGTTGCTATGAAAATTAAAACAATACATATGTAAATAATACATAGCAGATGCACAATAAATAACTATTATCATTCATTTCTTCATTTACTTAATAATCACATACTGAATGCTAACTGTGTTCTCGGCACTATTTTGGGTGTTGGAATTATGGTTAGTTAGCAAAACATGCAATATTTCCTGTGCTAGGGGAGCTTACATTGGTAGTGGAGAGAGAGACAGAAAATAAGTAAGTTATACTAGAAAGAAATAACACAACAACAACAAAAAATCAGAGCAGATAGGAAGTGGAGGGGGCTTGCATTTATAAATAGAGTCATTGTAGAAGGGCCCACAGAAAAAATAACATTTTAGGAAAAAACTGAAGGAGGTGATGGAAAGAAAAATGCAGATATTTGGGAGGTGAACATTATATGCAGAGGTAAAGGTGGTGAACATGAAGGGCTTTAAAGTTCAGGAGCTAATGGCCTATGAAAGTAACAGCAAGGATGGCAGTGTGACTACAGCAAAATGAATGAAGGGGGTAACTGTGAAACAAAACAAGGAATTAGGCAAAAGAAAAGAAATTAAAGTGAATGAATCAAACTCTAGCAAACTCAGTAATTCATTGGCTGGAGAAAAGATAGTATTTTCAACAAATGGGGATGGAAAAACCGGACATACACACACACAAATATGAATCTTCACATAGTCTTAACAGCCTTGACAAAAATTAACACAATATGGATCATAGATCTAAATGTAAAATTCAAAACTAGACAATTCTAAAAGGTAACATAAGAAAAACATCTAGAATATCTTGGGTAATCTTTTTAGATACAGACTTAAATCTTTTAGATATAAACTTTTAATCTTAATCTTTTTAGACTTTTTAGATATAATGCCAAAGGCACAATCCATGAAATAATTGATAAGCTGGACTTCATTAAACTTAAAAACTTCTGATCTGAGAAGCACACTGTAAAGAGCATGAGAAGACAAACCACAGACTAAGAGAAAACTTTTGCAAAAGACATACTGATAAAGGACTGTTACCCAAAATATACAAATAACACTTACAATTCAACAATAAGTAAGTAAATGAATAACTCCATTAAAAAATGGGCAAAAGACCTGAATAGACACTGCACCAAAAAAGATATACAGATGGCAAATAAGCATATAAGAAGATGGTCCACATTGCATGTCATCAGAGAAATACAAATTAAAATAACCGTGAGATACCATTACACACTTATCAGAAAGTTCAAAATGCAAAACACTGATAACTCCAAATGCTGGCGGGGATGTGGAAAAGCAGGAGCTTTCATTCACTGCTGGTGGGAACACAAGATGGTATAAGCCACTTTGGAAGACAGTTGGGAGTCAGGTTTCCTATAAAACTAAACATATTTTTTACTGTATGGCTTAGTAATCACATTCCTTGTTATTTATCTAAAGGAGTTAAAAACTTACGTCCACACAGAAGCCTGCACACAGATGTTTAGATCAGCTTTATTCATAGTAGTCAAAACTTGGAAGTGACTAAGATGTCCTTCAGTAGGTGAATGGATAAATGCACTGTGGTACATCCAGACAATAGATTATTACTCAGCACTAAAAGGAAATAAGCTATCAAGCCTTGAAAAGGCATGGAGGAAACGTAAATGCATATAATGAAGGGGAAAAAGCCAACGAAAAGGCTACATCCTGTATAATTCCAAGTAGATGACATTCTGGAAAATGAAAAACTGTGGAGACAATAAAAAGATCAATAATTGTCAGAATGGGTGTGGGGGAGAGATGAATAAGGTAGAACATAGGATTTTTAGGGCAGGGAAAATAGTCTGTATGATACTATAATGGTGGATACAGGTTACTATAAATCTGTCCAAACTCATAGAATGTACACCACCAAGAGTGACCCCTAAGGTAAACCATGGACTTTGAGTGATTATGACGTGTCAATGGAGGTTTAGTGATTGTAAAAAATGTACCACTGTGAAGCAGGATATTGCGAGTGGGGACAGAATACGGGAACTCTCTGTACTCTCTACCCAATTTCGCTGTGATAAAAGTATTCTAAAAATTACAGTCTGTTAAAAAAAGAAACCTACTATGTTAACTTAACCTACTCTGCAACCTAATATTGGTTAACCTACTATGTTAAGATGGTCTAGATCTTTACCACTAGCCTTATTAAAAAATTAGAGTGACATCTGGGGACAAACACTGAATCTCTCCTTTGAAATTTATGTGACAGACTTCTCGATTTGGGTCTTAGACAACATCCTGTGCTGAAATTAACGGAATTATCTCATAATCATGCTTAATACTTAAAAAGGCTTTTTTCTTCCCTAGAAACCCTGAGACACTAAGTCATAAGGACCTGGAAGGACACAGGCAAGGAATTCTGCTACACTTACGGAACAGATTTGACTATGTTAAAGCGTTCCACAGGAAAGACAGCTGAGCTGTAAACAAGGGGAGGGACCCTTTCAAGTGCTGATAATGACCCATATGGCTAAATTTTCTTTTTACTTTTAAAAAACTTGGGGTGATCGCCCAAAGTGAAAACCAAGCTAAAACAAAATCAGCTGGATTTGTGCTCCCAATGGGAAGCCAGTTCCTCAGGAAGATGCCTATGGTTCCTACAAAGGACTCAGAAACGTAGTTTTCTTAAGTAAGTGATATATGTGCCGAATGCAACTAAAAGGAGGTATTCTAGCAAACTTATTAATGTTCTCATAGACTGCCTGTTGTCCTGTTCACAGAAGGGTTATTTCAATTACTTTAAGAATCACATTTTCCTAGAAAACAAACCTTATTTGTTATAGAACTTTTCATTTTTGTACTCCCAGTAATAACCCCACAGTCTAATTTCTGACCAGCTATAAATTGTACCCCCAGCATAAACAGGATTTGCATTTATAAGTACAACAATCTGATTATTGATAAAGTAAAAACTGGACCATCTTGATTAGTAATTTTTGATAACAAAGTAAAAGTAATTAACATCCATGTTAAGTACTCAAGCCCTAAATTTAATACAAAAATGCTTTATTGACTGATATGATTGGAAGCATGATGTAGAAAAGAAAAGCATTTAATTAACATACAAACAGAAATCTGGCACTTACAAGAAGAGACTGGAAAAGACAGATCTAACATCACTTGGTTGACTTTGGAATATATGTAAATCTTTTTAAAAGCTAAAGAAGCCTCTTATTAGCTTCAGGACCCAAGACTGTTTTTCTCAAGGACCTGGGAACCATTCTTTTGAAATATCATCGTCAAGGAAGACGCGCCCTGTCTCCCAGTTCCTTTGGGAGGTAGAAGCCTACCTTCAAAGGGCTACTCCTCCAAGTTGCAAAACCACCTCTTGTCATAAAGATATGAGAATTTTCTTTTTCCTCTAGATAAAACCTACCAGCTTACACAGGTGGTCATCCCAATTTAAGATGAACTTTGGCACCAAACTGTGCTGTCAAGATCTCTTACTTGAGGACTAGTTATTGTTTATCTTGAGAATATGTACGTAATGGTTCATATCTTGGCTTGGCTACATAAAAGGGTGATATTTCTTTCTGTCATTGCAATCTCTTAGCAGATTGCCTGTGAGGTACATCACATTCTGGCTTAATGATTATTCAATGATAAAACTGTGTTTTTGTTTGGTTTTTTTTTTTTTGATCTTCTATGAAAAGAGAGCAATTTCTTTTGTGGGGATGGGAGAGGAATTTGCTTTTAATTATATTTTCCCGATAGTTGTCCAGCAATTAGTCTGTAGTCAGGGAAGTGTTCCAGGCTGGAAATATTTATTGAAGTATTGTCATTCTGTAAATGGTATACAAAACCCAGAGATAGGCTGAGATCACTAAAGGAGTGAATGTAAACAGCCTTGAGAAGACATCAAATCCTGGCAGTTGGGCCACTCCATGGTTAAAAAGTTGCACAAAAAGAGAAAAAAAGTCCGGAAAGGAAAACAGAGAAAGGACAGCCCATGAGGGGTAGGGAGATGAAGAGGGAAGTGTAGAGGCCTGGAGGCAAATTGAAAAAAGTATTTAAAAAACTAAGGTGTATATGGGGATATGCATATGGCTGATTCACTTTGTTATACAGCAGAAACTAACACACCATTGTAAAGCAATTAAACTCCAATAAAGATGTTAAAAAAAAAAAACCTAAGATGTGTTTCCTTCAGTTGTTTAAAATGCTGCTCTTGGAGCAAAAGGTCACGAAAGTGAGATACTGGACTTAGCAACTTGAAATTTCAGTAATCTTAGCACAGTCGTTTTGGCGCGGGGTCCCGGGGTGGGAGGAGTTTAAAGCTCCGCTGGAGGGGATGTAAGAGAGCATTTTTCAGCCAGGTGATCAATGGTAAAGACTGGCACGCGGGAGCTGGCTCTCCAAGAAACCAAACGGACACGCAAACAAAACCCCCCAAACCTCGAGGGCGCCAACTGAGCACATCTCTTCCAAACACCACATTAGATAGTTTGAAATCAGTCCTCATCGCGTGAAATCAGCCCTGGCAGGAGTACATGTTTATACCGTGAAAATCTGAAAATGTTTCAAATCAGGGTTTTGTTCTCCAGAAAGCTGGTTGCTTAACATTTACCAGCATATCACGCTGAGTGAAAATCAGTGTGAGTTTCAAGTGAGTGAGTTTCAAGGATTGGAAGAACAGGCATTGGATAAAAATAATAGCCTCAAGAGGTTTCGCTCTAAAAAGAAGCAAAAGAAGCAAAAAAAAAAAAAAAAAAAAAGGAGGGGGGACAGAAACTGGAAGGAAATGTATGGTGGTTGAGACGTGTGTTTTGTGGTGGTGGTGCTGTCTGGTGTGTTTGTTTTGGTTTATCATAAAGAAGAAATAAAAGCCATAGGTAAGCCAATCAAATACTTCAGTCAAGAGGAGAGCAATCTGATCGCACAGAAGAGGAGAGGAAAGATGAACAGAGTGACTGCTTTGCTCTGTAAGGAGGAGATGGGATCTACGGAGCTAATGATGGTTTTGGAATCCACAGGAGTCCCTGGACTTAGCACTCACAGTGCATGGGCACCTGCAGGCAGGTAGGTAGATAAGGGTGGCGGAAGATCTCTTCTGATTGCATGCATTATTTTTTCAAGAGACGTTACATTTTGAACACATATGGCTCATATTTATTTCATTCTTTCACACAAGACATTTAGATGGCAAACGTTAATTTTATAGTCTAATTACCCTAACATATGCTTTAAAATATATCACATTGAAATCTTAACCCGCTGTGTTAGGTTTATATATCTAAGTGGTCACCTCTTCGAGCAGCCCATAAAAAGACTTAACTGGAAGGGCCATGTGATACAACAGAGTTTAGACGCTCTGTATCTGCTACTTAACTCACACCAAAGAACAAGAACACCAACTATGACTTTTCTGACTCAGCCTATAAGTTGTCACTTCAATGAGCATCTGCTGTAGTCTGCTATTAGGTATCTGCTTATATAATAAACATTATATTTGGTAACATACCCTCTGGACAAATAACTGACATCAGTTTTAATGTCAACTGCAAGCAGAAGAAAATCCAGTTTTTCAGTTCTACTGCTTCTGTCTTTTTTTCAAGAATATGTATATATAATATATAAAATTGATATACATATATAAAATACACATACATATACATGCACTTATATAAATGGAGTTACTAATTGTATTAAATAAACTGTACATAATTAATATGGCCACTGAAATGATAAGCTATTTTCTCCCTCTTAGATTATATAATACTTATAAACAGATTGAATATTTTCAAGAATTATTTGGATTATATATTAAGTGACACTTTCACAAAACATATAGATATATATGTGTGCGTGTGTGTGTATTACTGATTATACCTTTTGCTGAATACACCCAAATTGTTTTCTTTCTAGCCAAAGAAATCTAAACACAAATTAAAAATCTTCTTACCTCTTCATGTCCATTCAGCAAATCCAACAGGTCAAAAGGGGAAGAGCTAAACAGCTGTTATTGTCATCATCTATCTACATGCTTCAATAATATCCTATCCAACTGACAGAGGGACAAGCCCAGCATCTTTATCATATCCTTAAAATTTAATTTGCAAACAGCTAGCTTGACTCCCTTACCCTCCAGGCCCAGTGTCAGCCTTTATTGAATGAAAATTCAATTCTCACCAAAGGCCCTCAAGGGTAATTACTGGTCCACGGTGAACAGTTTTGCAGAAAGAACTCCAGGTGAAATCCAAACAATGTCTCTTTGTAGTAACAAAAATCCTATCTCCCTGGATTTACGCTTCATTCCTCTACCAAAGCAACCTAATGATTTGTTTACTTTCTACACTTTTACAGCAGACACAAGGCATCAGTCTTTTTTTCCCAATTATTCTTAGTCCTTTTCTTGATCAGTTTCTCAAGTATATTTCAATTTTAGAACTTTTATTTTGTTTAAGATTTGTCAACTACAGAGTTATATTTATTTGGATTTTTAATGCATAAAGTAAATTTCCTGAAGTTCTTAAATAGAACTGAGTGAATTTATCTGAGGAAATGTTTACTCAGAAAGCAACTGATTAATAACCGCCAGGAAAAGACAGACTTGAGATTAATAATCAAAACTGTTTGGCTGACAAAATGCTTTGAGAAAATGAAAAAGCCACAAGGTGAGGTTTTGTGAACAAAAGAGAAAAGGGTTTTTTTTTTGTTTGTATGTTTCTCATCATGTAGATATCTCTGAACCTGAAAGTCAATTCCAACATTGTCACTTAAAAATGTTTATAAAAAGGAGGAAAATAAACTTCCTAGGAACTTACCTAAATTTAATAATAAAAGAGTCTGTCCAAGGACTTGTGGCAGATGCTTTACTCATCTTCCCAGTTAGTTTTCCAGTCATATTTAGTTCTGAGGAACTAAACAGTCAAAAAGAACCACAAAATCACTTTGAACTCGTGAAAATAAAAATATGCTGACATTAAAAAAAGGTACAAGCTATTAAAACCTTCTATTTTCTGTCATTCAAAATTACATTTCCTCCGTATCCATCCTAAAATAATGAGAATTATAGTATCGCATTTTATGAATTAATCAGTCCTCAGTATGTTTATTGGTATTATCCATACAACTGTCTGAAAATATAAAAAATCTTAATGTCATTTTAACAGAATAGATGAAAATGAAACATTTATTGCAAAGATTTGAAGAGAAAAGGTAAAAATGTGTGATGGCTCTTAGTGCAGGGGAGAAAATTTGCCACCCCAAAGTGTGTCTCTTTGACACGAGGAGCAATTTACACAGATTATTTGAAGAAACAGAAGACTCAGAAAGTTCTTGTTACCTCCCCCTTAATTGCCTAAAATAATGTAGATAGAGACCCTGTTCCCGGAATACAGCTATCACCAAAGATATTTGCGAAGGATACAGCCTAGGCTGGGCCTAGATCTCCAAGTCTACTCAGTGTCCCATTGTCTCTGCATGGCCCAGCAAACATCTGTTCAACAAACATTTGCTATTTTATCTCCATGTGAATCGTCTTCCTACATTTTAAAGTCTCAAACTACTACCCCCAACATCCTCTTTTGTCTTTAGATGAAGATAGCATTTAATGTGAGGGGTTCAGCCATTTTGGAGAGTTAACTCAGTTTTCCTGGGTCTCTCCTTTGTACATATGTTATTAAACCTTTGTTTGAGTTTTTCTTGTTAATCTGTCTCATGACAATTTGACTCTTAGACCAACCAGAAAAACCTAGAAGGGGAGAGGAAAATTTCTTCCTCTCCGACAGAGTAGATTAAAAAAAGAAGACCAAGACATTTAAGTGTAACAAAAGTAATGTAACACAAAAGAAAATGAATCAGAAAATTAATTGTAACCAGTTCTATTAAAAACCAATGGGGGAGGGAATTCCCTGGTGGTCCAGGGGTTAGGAATCTGCACTTTCACTGCCAAGGGTCCAGGTTCACTCCCTGGTTGGGGAACTAAGATCTCACAAGCCACGAGGCACAGCCAAGAGAAACAAAAAACAACAGGGGAGTTGGTGAAAGTCAGGGGAGGAGAGTGTCAGAAAGGTGCTCATGGCCACCACCTGTGCCTATTCTGCAAAAATATTCAGAAGGTTCGGTGGTCTTTTAAAGGCCAACTGCAGAGGAATATGGGGCAATAAGGGAGACATCCCTTGGCAGAATTGCCTAAGGTAAGGGAGACAGTCTGAGGGAAATTGACCAAAAAACCTCACACACACACACACACACACACACACACACACACACCCCAACATACAGAACAGTAAAGCGCAATGGCAGAATCAAAAGGAGAAAGGGTGAGCCACCATGATGGGAGTGTGCAAGGGCTTGAAAGTCTGAAAACCTATATTTAAATGTTGACTTTGCCTCCTTAGCTGGTTACCTGGAGCATGTACTGAGTCTCTCCATGATTCAGTGTTCAGGTCTGCGCCATGAGAAGCATAACATCTAACCTTCATTGTTACCGTGTGTTAAAGGAAAGTTGACCATACACCACTTGTCATAGGCCTAGACCCAAACAGAAAATCATCCTCTATCAAATGATCTCATTAGTAGTAAAATAAGTCAATAAATAAATAACCCAGTCAAAGACTTGACAATTGACGTTATGAGCATTAATCTTGCAAGCATTAGAGTAGAATGTATTAGTTTGGTTATTCGTTCCTTTTAATTAAAATTGAAAAAAAAGTTGTCAGTCACACATTTCATTTAATACTGTACATAATATTTTATACCCTATGCTATTGAGTTGGGTATTTTTTAAATAAAATAATTATATTAAAAATTCAAGTTTGTGTTAGAAAGAATATTTCATTCAGTAGTAGTTTTCTTTTTAGTTTTTATTTATGCTATTATTTTTTAATCTGATAACAGGATAAAATAGAGAGGGCCCAGGTTTTCTGATCAGGCAAACTTGACTTCCCAGCTGTGTCACCCTGGGAGCTTTTCTAGCCATTTCACGAGTATCTGGGGATAATGTACATTTGCCCATATGGTTGCTATGGTAGCTAATCTACAGCATAATCATACAATCCCAGTGAGAGGTTTCACGTTCTATTAAGAACTGCAACCAAGACCCAAACCGAGGAAACTGATTTCTATGTACTGCCCATCCTAGGTTCAGAGACCGACCAACTTTGGTGCCAAATATCTTTCTTCAGAGGTTGTTGAAATGGTGACCCAAGTAGGTAAAAGATGAAAGAAGGATTGAAGACAAAGACTGGAAGTAGCAGGGAGGCATGCAGTGTTCCCAGAAAGGGATAATTTTCACTCATAATTCCTACACAGGAGATGGAAGGCTTCCCCTCTCTAAGGTAGTAGGAATGGCCCTAAGATCAGTAATGAAGAAATGAGAAATAAATATAGCCTCTCATTAGCTCCTCCTAACAAATCTTTGAGGTAAAAGTCATATCTTGATTTAAGGTTAATTTGTACAAAATTCACAGCTGGTAACTGACAGAGATTTAAATCCAGTTTGTTTTTGCACTATTTTCTTTCATTCCTAGGCTCTACATCTTGCTAGTGTCTGACAGAAAATAGGAATTTGATACTATTTTCTCCATTCTCCTCTCTTTTCTGAAAATACAACTTGTCATTCGCTATGTGTATGTAAGTATGTGTGTAAAATGGGCAAAATTTGGAGCCAAAAAGTTATAAAACAATCAGTATTTAAACCTCACAGTTCTCTCAATAAAGATAAAGCTTAGAAATTTATGCCTACATATGCCTTTACATGTACTATTAATATCTTGTACATTGGGCTGGATGCCTTTCATGTGCTTCTCCAGGGTTCTATCTACTGTGGTCCATCCTGCTCTATGTCATAGGAGCATGACCTGGAGAAATGACAGCAATGGGGTCCTGTGCCCTCTAGCTTCCTGTTAAGTTATACTAATGGGAACCAAGCAGGTGATCTGAATGAGGAAAGAGAGTTAGGTATTTATTTTCCCAGTTTCCTCCTTGACGTGTAACCACAGGCTGGCTGAGTGTCTCCACAAAAGGTCACTTCTGTCTCCCAGACAGTGGCCTCCATGTGACTCTCCTTCCAGAGCCCTGTAACCTTTCCTTGTCTTGTGTCCTTAGAGTCCAGGGCTGGTGATCACTCCACTAGCCCTTGGGTGCTGCTAGCCCCTGGGTGCTCGTGGTTTCCTCACACCAACACACTTTAGAATGCATCTCTTTATTAAAAAAAAATTAATGTGAGTGTACCATTTCTTTCCTATGGGGCCCTGACTTATAAATATATAAATTTAATGAATCAATTATTTAAAGGTCATGCAAAATGGATTAATTATATGTTATGTGCATAATGAAGCATTATCCCACCATACAGCCTAAAGTATGCAAGTATATTATAGGTTAAATATTGATTTTAAGTGGATACATTTGCAACATATATTGTTTGTTGAACTTAGAATGAAATTATTTGGCAAGTATTCTTTTTATTTTCTCCAGTCTCAGACAGGAAAATATTAATTTTGAATTTCTGTTTTTGTGGTTCATTTCTCAGAAGATATGGCTGGAAAACTTATGTCACAGCTTAACATCTCTGTTTCTTTTTGGTATTTTTCTTTTTTCTTTTAAATTTAGCATAAGTTACTCTCCTACAATGTTGGTGGGAATGTAAATTGGTACAACCACTATGGAGAACAGTATGGAGGTTCCTTAAAAAACTGAAAATAGAGCTACCATGTGATACAGCAATCCCACTCCTGGGCATATATATATTTGGAGAAAACCATTATTCGAAAAGATACATGTATCCCAATGTTCACTGCAGCACTATTTACAATAGCCAAGACATGGAAGCAACCTAAGTGTCCATCGACAGTTGAATGGATAAAGAAGATGTGGTACATATATACACTGGAATATTTTTTCTGCCATAAAAAAAATGAAATAATGCCATTTGCAGCAACATGAATGGACCTAGAGATTATCATACTAAGTGAAGGAGGTCAGACAAAGACAAATATCATATGATATCACTTATATGTGGAATCTAAAAAAAAAAAAAAGATACAAATGAACTTATATACAAAACAGAAATAGACCCACAGACATAGAAAACAAATTTATGTTTACCAAAGGGGAAAGGAGGGGGGAGGGATAAATTAGGAATTTGGGATTAACATATACACACTATATGTAAAACAGATAACCAACAAGGACTAACTGTAGCAGAGAGAACTATACTCAATATTTTGTAATAACCTATAAGGAAATCACTAACTTATAACTGAATCACTGTGCTGTACACCTGAAACTAACACAGTATTATAAATCAACTATACTTCAATTAAGAAAAAAAAAAGTACCAGGAAAAAAACTAAAATTAGCATAAGTTGGAAAGTTTTTTGCTTTTGAAAACTATAAAGTATTAGTGTGCTATGATTTATCTCTTTTCTCAGTATACTTTCGTGTTTGTATTAATCACATATGCTATGATGATAGCCTGGTACTTTTAGGCAATAACTTAAAGAGCTACCTTTAAAGCTATGCACACATAACATCCAGCAGGAGGTGTGAATAGACTTATTCTGAAAGGCTGACCCCTCAAGAGAAACTTCTGAGGCTGCTATACCTCTCCCAAAGCCAGGGGGAAATATTTAGAAAGTAGAACAACTACATTTGCTTTCAGAGAAAGAAAAAGGTTTTCTATGGTAAGAAAGCTAGTCTACCTTTTGCTATTAAAAATTTTGTACTCTCATAAATTTACTGAAATTGATCTTAACCAACTCTTAAAAGCGTATTCCACATTTCCTAATGGCCTATCTCATTTATTTACTCAAGCCCAGTGTCTTTGTTCCGTTACCTTCACATAAAACCTCAAGGGCATTGACATTCTGATGACATTGTGATCACTAGACTTGAGTTGACTCTATACCACTATCTTATTTTTCATCCTTGTCTCATTTCCCAGCCACATCAGGGCTAAGTATATAATAGCCTAGGCTCCTGTGGATTGTTGAAAGAATATGTCAGGAAACAGACGGTGTTACCTCCAGGAAAAGAAGCCCTTTCTTATCAATGCCATAATTGCCATCCCAGTCAATATCAGCTAATTGAAATACCAGTGATTAATGATCTATCCTTTTAAAGGCTTTTCTTATCTCAGTGAGCTTTTGAAACCATGCCTGGGAGGTCTATATCATTTTCCAGTAATCTTTTTTTTTTTCTTTCTCCTCTAGTTTTAATTTTCCTGTCTTTCATCTTCATCGAAACTGTCCCTACTCAGGTGTCTAAGCTACATGTGTCATTTATTTCTTTTGTCACACTCTCCTTCCTCATTCATATTGCCATATGTCTTTCTGTCCTGTGGTGTCTATCCCTTTAATAGTACATATTTATCATAGTTTTTTATCCCTTCCCTCTGACTAAATATAGTTATAGAATGAGCACAAAGAAAAACAGAGTCCGATTAGGTGGTGACAGTTCTAATTGCTAAGATGTTAGATATATACGGTATATGGAAATTGTTCTTATCAAGTCATCAAAGCCTAGCTTTTCTTAAAGACAGACAAAAAGTTCAAGGACTTTAAATCACATCTCCATAGTATTATAAGCAGAAAAGTCAAAAGCATTTAGTATATATTGAATATTATTTTGTTGCTTTGACATTATTCTCATCAATAGTATGTCAAAATCTGTTTTATTCTGTGTGTAGTCCAACAAAAATACAGGTGTTCAGCTAGATTGTAACTCCCTCTAGATCAGCACCTAAAAATAAACAATAGCTTCATCTCAATAACACCTAACACAACGTGAATGTTTACAACAATTATTACATACCTTTTGAAATAATAACAAGAAATATAGTTTCCTAAAATTAATCTTTCATAAATAAGAAATGTGGAGATTCCTTTTGTTTCTGTGCATGAGGATGTATAAGGAAGGAAAAGATGGCAAAGTGATACCTCCAGAATGTTCCTTCTTCCTTTAGATTGTTTGGTAGGCTGAGAGCCACATAAGATTACACAAATTATTCTAACATTACTTTAGTGTAATTTTTTTTTTTTTTTTTTTTTTTTTTTTTTGCGGTACGCGGGCCTCTCACTGTTGTGGCCTCTCCCGTTGGGGAGCACAGGCTCCAGACGCGCAGGCTCAGCGGCCATGGCTCACGGACGCAGTCGCTCCACAGCATGTGGGATCTTCCCGGACCGGGGCACGAACCCGTGTCCCCTGCATCGGCAGGCGGACTCTCAACCGCTGCGCCACCAGGGAAGCCCCTACTTTAGTGTAATTTTGATATATTCATAATGCTTTTGGACTAAATGGTTACTACAAATATATAATGGGAGACCTCAGTACGATAATCAGTTTATATGTCATTTGCCATTTACTTGCTATGTGTACCAGGCTATTAAAATTTAACACTTAGGGTACTGTTTACCAAAAATGAGACCACTTAGTAGGACTTACACAAAAAATGAAACCCATTTTCAGATTCTTAAAAACTTCACATAAATTGAGGGGACAAAAGAGTGAGGCATTTGAGATTAGAAGAATCTTTTATTTAGAGAAAGAATGATCCTAGCAGGGACCTTCTTGACTGTAATACGTCACCTATCCCAAGGAGAAAGGTGGGATTGTTGTTTTTTATTTCCAATCAGAGAGGTGATTTGAAAATAACTCTAAGAGCTTAATGTGTCCCTTGAAATTTGGAGGAGCTAAAGGGGTTAAGTTTTGAGTCACACCCGTGGTAGCTAATGAGGAGAGTAGTTGAGAGAATCAGCAAGGGGACTTCAGAATAGAAGTCTGATATATAAGGTGTAGTAGCTACACTCCCAGATTCTTGTGGGAAAATGAGTGCATAAATGTTCTTGGTGGATTGGGTGTAAGTCATGCATATGCCATGTGGAAGAGGCATGTTTCTCAGTGCTGAGTAATGAGGAGTAAGACACAAACAAAAGTTACTGTGACATTCACTTCAAGAGTTCAGCAGATGAGAATTTCCAGCTAATGCAGGGAGGGGGACGAGAGGGTGTCCTCAAATCTCTACAGTAGTGATTCTTGAATGAAGGAGTAAGCTTAAACTCCTGCTTAATACAGATGTTGAGATGCCAGCTCTGGTCATTACCAAGCGAGAAAGAACATTGTTACACATCATTTTTTTCTTCTTGCTCCAACTGTGAAAAGAACTCTGAATCTACAAGCTGGGGGAGAAGCTGAAACACTGAGTGTAAAATGAAAGCGGAATCAGTTTATAGCAGATCTATGCCCGGGATGGGAGGGAAGTCTCAATTTTAAACCAAGTTCTAAATTTTGAATCATGCATATGACTAGGCTTTGTAGTCACTAAGTTGATATTTCAGTGCCTAAGAGTGACCAGAAATACCGTGGAAACAGCCAAGTTTTCATTGCCAAGGCCGGCTAATCCACTGAGTAGCTTTAAAGGCAGAATGGTCTACTGAGTAGGCAGTTCCACTGAGATTAGAGCTCATAAGTCATTTCTTGTTAAGAATTCCAGTTACACAAGTTGTATGACCTTGGGCAGGTAACAATTGTTTAGATCCTGTTTTATATCCATAAATGGTGACAAATGTGGTGACAAGCCCCAAGATCTGGTGACAGGAAGAAAAAAGCCTGACATTAACAGAGACAAATTAAATACCTATAAAATCCTTTAAAAATATGATATTTTATAATAGAATAATCTGAATGGATTATAAACAGAAATTTCAAGCAAATAAAAAATATTTTACTACATTTGTGCTTTAAATAATTCATAAAAACCATTGCTACTAAATATAACTTAATACAAGTCATGAATCTTATAGTTCAAGCAATTCTACTCAAACTATAATCCTACATAGGAAAAATCATTTTTGAAATAAAATGCAAAAATATATAAACATTTGAGTACTGTGAGAAAAATTTAGTGAAAGTGTTAGTACAGTTTATATCTTATTCACCAACACCCAAATAATTTGAAAATAATATTAACAGCAAACAACATACCACAACATATAGCTCTGTAAAGAATTATGTCCTATGAACCTGGCAAAAAATAGTGGTATTGCTGCATGCACATGACTCAGGAAGTCTGTCAGCAAGGTAATTTGGTTTTAGTACTCAGAAGTAAAGATAAAGTTTCCATAGAAATGTCCCACTGTTGTCACGCTGTCGCCTATAATCAGGGATATAATAGAAGCTATTATATCCCGTTAAGAAGGGAAACATGATTGTTTGATTGTGATAGATACAAGCGACTTTTTTTTCTCTTTCTCTTTTTTTCTTTAAAGTGAGCTAGGCATATGGAGATAGAGTTCCCCATTTTTTATTGGTCTTGACTACTGATAATTCATCAATAAAACAAAAAGCTGAGTTCTCTCTGCTTTCCATAGGAGACAGTCAACTGTATATCCTACTGAATAGGACAACTGTAAAATTTAGAGTTCTAAATATGAAACTATAGAGTGACAGCTAACTTTATTATTGGAAATTATTGATGGAAAAGAGGCACTTGACAGCTTAGTGGAAGAATGTATCAAATTTCAAAAATATCATTGAAGGAATTGCTAAAAAATTGTGCTATGTATGAGTACAAGGCAAAAAATATAAATATAGGGCTTCCCTGGTGGCGCAGTGGTTGAGAGTCCGCCTGCCGATGCAGGGGACACGGGTTCGTGCCCCGGTCCGGGAAGATCCCACATGCCGCGGAGCGGCTGGGCCCGTGACCCATGGCCGCTGAGCCTGCGCATCTGGACCCTGTGCTCCGCAACAGGAGAAGCCACAGCAGTAAGAGGCCCGCGTACCACACACACACACACACACACACACACAAAATATATATATATATATATATATATATATATATATATGCTTACAAATATAAGGAAATCCCATTAGATCATTAGATTTCAACATCTAAGATAGTTTCTAGTATGTATATGTAAATATGGTATGCATTGTATCCAGCAATGTAAAAATGTTTATTTATTAAAGTGTAGTAATATATACATTTAAAATACAATATTGTGAAAAATCTCTGTACCTTCCTCTCAAATTTTGCTATGAACCTGAAACTGCTCTAAAAAAATAAGGCCTAAAAAAATTGTGGAGAAATCTAAATATTCTGGAACTGCAGGTTCTTTCTATTATCATTTAGGATTCCTTTGATAACAATGGTAAAAAAAACTCAATTGATAATAGTTTAAAGAAAAATATGAATATATCTTCTACTGGGGCCATTTCATAAAAAGGTGGCAATGACATGGACATAAGGGCCTGGTTATTTTATTTCTTTGGGCTTCTCAACTTCACCTCCACTCCATGGACAGACAGGGCATATTTGGACAGGGGTCCTCCTCATGGATGAATAAGACAGCTGCAGGTCCTGAAAATTTCTTCGTTAAGGCCTGGAATGCACTGTTTAGAGAACAATGGGTCACGTGTCCATCCTGGACTTAGTCCATCACAACAGTGGAAATCTGGAGTGCTGACTGGCCAGCCTTAGGGACATATGTTCTACACTAGAGTTGAGATCTAACCCAAAGTACATGGCCTGAGTGTGAGGAAGATGTGTTTCTCTAAGAGAAAGTCATGAAGCAGTCAACAAATAAAAGTCAATAAGTAAAGATGGCAAGGAAAAAACTGTAAGGCAACAAGTTACTGCTCCAACATTTTAAAAGCGACCATATCATTGTTATGCGTTGGTCCAAATATTTTCATATAATATTTTCATATTTAGTATATTCATATAAGTTCTATCCTAGAGAAAAATAAATGAGGTGGGTCTAGGTCATTGTATTCTCATTTTCACAGAATGGGAAACTAAGGTAGGAGCATTTGTGTGGCTTTTACAAAATTAGATAGCTGGTTGGCAGCAGAGGCAGGATTTTAGTCAAGTCAGTCTGAACTCTATGGAATAAGCAGTTTATATTACTCTGTACTCCCGACAGTAGGCATTGGATAAATTTTGAATGAAGTAATGAATAAATGAATAAGTAACTGCCTGAACTAAAAGGTACAGTGTTCCTGAGGCGAACAGGAAGGCTACTGCCATGACCTGGCCTAGCCCCTTGTTTGGTCATGAACTATATACTCCTGAAGAGGACTGAATGATCATAACCTCCATCTCATCCTGTGTGATCACCCTTGGGAAGGTATGAATAACTAAAATTCTGTAGGATTGCATAAACCATCATGACTGACCAAAAACAAAATTGAAGGTCAGAATGTTAAGAGCTCTACATTAGAAAAGCTTAGAGAGAGAATTTTGCCAGACACCAATAATGAGAATAGGATTATAATATATATTGTTTCTTGTCAGCAACATAAAGTAGATACACACTTATCCTGCCAACACTTATTTCATATTAATTAAGAATGTCAAGGTAATTACTCAAATAGAAGTTTTATTTACCAGATTACATTCACTTTCTTAATTTTACATTGTCAACAGCTTTGACCCAACAGTCTTTGTACTACGATAATAACATTTAAAATGTATTGTTATATTGAATATTTATAGATGTACTTCCCAGCTTTATTTTGTTGCCATGTGCATGTTTTAACACTTGAAAACTGTAAACTGTGAGAATGCCTTGTACAATCTTCATTCTATTAGTATCCTAAGAAAGTTAATTTTCCATTGCATATTTTAAAACTACCGATTTTACTGATTCCAATGTTTTGTACGTTTTTATCAAGTTCCATTAATGTTTTCTATACATCAAGACACATCTTACTTGCTTATCATGTAATTCTTGGAGGGTGTTTATTTTTTCTCTATTTATATTTCTAGACTTGCTTAATAGCAAGGGACATATAAGCACATTGACTAGTTAGTATAATGTTCCTCATCTGAACCATGGTGTTACCAATGCTGTTCTCACTGAGTTAATTTTGCATGAGGTGTTCTGTATGGAGGCAGCTGGCAAACTCTCCTGGTGCTCTAAAGTTGCCTAGTGTCCATGGCTTTTCCTTTCTTTCTATCATTAGCATGAGTACGCATGAAACTTGGTGGCCCTTCATTTCCTATCTCTAATCCTCTTGTCTTGGTGTTTATTTTTCCTAGAACGGGAAATTTGATTGGATCATTTAGTGTTTAGACGTTTCCTATATGTTAACTCTGTGTTTATTTTCACCTCCCCAATTGCAATGTGACCAACCTGACAAGAAGGACCTTGTCTTTCAATAATCCCCTAAATCTATCCATGTACAGGACACCGAGCAGGGTCTCAAAATCTTTAACAAATGATTATAGGGACAGATATTATAGGCTTCATAAACATTAAAGCATTATTTGAATATATCTTAACTTCTTTATGGGCACAATTGTACTTAGAACGGTGCTTTTGATTTGCCGAGAATCTATCTGGTAGTTTCGATGCTGCCTAGAGATTACAGTCTCTGAAAGCTTAGGAACCAAAAGCTTGGTTCTTAACATCAAAAGAATTTTTAGACCTCTAACACAAATGCTTAAAAAACAGCTCTGCAAAAACAATATAATTTCAAATCTAGTTTCTGATAAGGCCCATTTTCCAACAAGCCCTCCTCCTTCGCTGGAATATATGACTCTTGGCTTATACAAACCACCCAAAGAGAGAGATATAGTGCACACATTTTAACCTCTCATTTTCTTTCCCAGAATCTTACCTGAAGCTCAAAAGCATCATCAGAAATATTTGGCATCAAAACTACTCAAGTGACTGATAACAAACTCCCTTAATGTCAAGAGTCATTCCATTTTTCTATCAGGAAGAATAAGGCCATACCTAAACATATTAAAATATTATTCACTTTGACAATAGAACTAGTTCCAAGACATGAACTATTGCTATATTAAGAAAGGAGAAGCAATCAGTATTTTTCATCGCCTAAGAATCTCTATACTGCAAAAAATATCCATCACTTCTAATGAAATTGGTAAGTACCTAGGAGGCAAATGTCTTTTCTTATTTCT
Organism: Leucopleurus acutus; assembly: GCF_964270905.1. Taxonomy (NCBI): domain Eukaryota; kingdom Metazoa; phylum Chordata; class Mammalia; order Artiodactyla; family Delphinidae; genus Leucopleurus; species Leucopleurus acutus. The sequence goes on from NC_139146.1 coordinate 11,756,602, forward strand.
AGTGTGAAATCTGGGTTGCAATGAGCAGTTGTAGTTAACTCACATTCTCATTAACCAGAAAAATTCAGCCAACAGTGAAAACACTTATCAAAGCTTTTTGAAAATGACATGAAATTTTCATTAAGATTGCAAGGACTATTATTGTTCTATTTTAACTAGATCTGTAAATTGTTCTTAGTATTAAAAACTGAGAATAGAGGTAAATTTACTTGTATTTAAATTATACTGATTAATCAACAAAATGTTCCTTAGATCCATTTATCTAAAAGATAGTTATATAGTTGAGCTTATATGTGTTTTTTTTGTTTGGTTGGTTTCTTTTGGCTGCATCGGGTCTTAGTTGTGGCATGTGGGATCTTCGTTGAGGCATGCAGGATCTTTCGCTGCAGCACACAGGCTTCTCTCTAGTTGTGGCGTGTGGGTTTTCTCTTCTCTAGTTGTGGTACGTGGGCTCCAGGGCCAGTGGGCTCTGTAGTTTAGGCACCCGAGCTCAGTAGTTGTGGTGTGCAGGTTTAGTTGCCCTGCAACATGTGGGATCTTAGTTCCCTGAGCAGGGATTGAACCCTCGTCCCCTGCATCGTAAGGCGGATTCTTTACCACTGGACCACCAGGGAAGTCCCTATATGTGAGTTTTTTAAACACAAATAGTATCTTTAATTTCTGCTTTTAAAATAATTATGTAGTACAATTTATGCTTTCTTTACTGTGTAATTGGATTATCATTAGCTGGAGTGTCAACAGAAGATCAATTTTCTGGTGTATTAATCTTATATATTTATTGACAAAAAAATAAAGCCACATGAACATTTTAAACAGATTAAAATTGGATTTAAAGTTTTCATTAAAGTTTGTATGTATTTCTATAGCAGACAAATGTTAAAGACCAATATTGTATGGATTCATATATATGCTTGCAACTCCATTATTTTAATTTAAGATATTTATTTAAAATCAATTATAACTATCCCTTAATGGTAATTTTGGCATAATTGGAAATTGCATGCATATTTTCAGGCTGATAATGCTCCTAAGGAGTAATTTACCAAAAAGTAAAATGTCTTCAAGTATTGTTTTAAATAATAAAGTTAGTAGAGAGTGAATATTTATCAATCATTAAGACAAGGGCATTTGAAATAGGTCAAAATATAATATTTTATAATTTTTCAGAGAAAATAAATTGACTCTAAATTATGCTTTGCATGGCTAAATTTCAGTGTTTTAATTTGCCTTTATAACATTTATTTCAATTTTAAATAATACATTTACTGATCAATAACTTGATTAATTTCAGTCTTCTCATTAGGAAGAAAGCTACATGAGAGATAAGAACACGTCTGTTTTGTTCTCTATTTACCCTCAAAATTACACTCTGCCTGTCACGTGGAATTAGTTTAATATATTTGATGAATAAATTAAAAATAAATGGGTAATATAATCTGAAAAACTACCTGACCCTCATTAAATGACTTGTGTACGACCAGAAACTGGTCCAATAGAAACAAATGTAAAACATATCTAAAGACAATATGAGTTTAATGAAAATATTACAGACAATTTTATGCTCAATGTTATGTTTAAAGATAGGTGGATGGTATATAATTTGAAGATAGATAGATAAATAGATATAAAGATAAATCAATCAATCTTGACACTTCTGGCCCAAATTTTCCTAATTTCACTTAATTTCCTAATTCCATTCTAATTTTTCTAATTTCAAATATGGTTTGAAATCTTGATTTTCTGTTTTTATCATCCCTTCTGTAATACTAACTAGTAGTAATCTACAACAGTACTTTTTTTTTGTACCTGAATGAGATTTTGCTTTATAATTGTCTCTTATATAAAACATAATTGTCTCTTATAAAACTTCAAAATACATTTTGATAACACAGAACAAGAAAAGATTTTAAGGCAACTCTTTTATTTCATCATATTTGATAAAGCTTAAAATGTAGTATTTGGGAAAGATTTACAGTCTAGATGGATGCCCAAACTAAATAATTAATAAAATTATCATGTAATCATATTTGTCATAGATGGTCTTTGAACTATAACTGGTCTTTAATAGTGAAAAAAGTTATCTTGTCTTCTCATAAGATCCAACATTTACATATTTATGTAACTTATAAATAAGTATTTTTGGAAGGATATATGGATATAATTTACTTTGTCACATGTTTTTACAGTCACATTGGGGGTTAGGAGTTCAACCTATGAATTTTGGAGGGATACAATTTAATCCAGAACAATATTCAGTTAGCTTTATTTTCCCAAGGGACGGCTTGTAAGGATTTCAAATGTGGTTTTTGTTATGGATGTTCTGTTGTATCGTTGTTGTTACTGTTTGAGTATATACATTTCAGCCACCTAGGTGTAGCTATTGACCTGTAACAATATTATGAACAATGTTTTTCATAGTGCAGCTGGCACAGTTTAAATGAGTTTGCATATTTTTTTCAAATGACAAAATATAAGTTAATGCTCTGCTGATTTCATGACTAATTACTTTTTAGTGTGAAAATATAAACACAGTCTAACTTGGCATGTAACTAAACCATTGCTATGGTAATGATATTATGAAATATGATCATCAATTTTTTGTAAATCATTACTCCATTTATTAAATTCTATAGTACAATGTATTTCTAAGTCTATTCATATATTAATAGATCACTGTAGTTTTTCCTCTGCTGTGAGGCAAATGGCAGTCAAAGAGGAATCACAGAGTTTTAACAATATTTCTAGTGTGACATGGAATTAAAATGATCAATACAATTCTTAACACTATATTTTCACATTAAATGAAATACTAAAGTTTCAATTCTTGGATTATCTCCTGACAGTAATGGTGCCAGATTGCATTCTGATAATTTTCCACCATGGTGAATAAATATTGTCAGTCAAAATGCTTTAAATGCTTCAGAAATTCAAACAGAGTTTTATGACAGGGTGTGTTTACAGGATGTCACAGTTTCTATATCATATAACTCGGTTCTGTTGACAGTATGCTGCTTATCATTCAAGTCAATATGTAAAGGGTTCCTGGAAGTTGGGCTTATGAATTTTTTTCCTGCTATGTTTTTTGTTACGGCAGAAAAGCATTTATAATTTATTATATGCTTTATTAATATTATAACCATTCCTTATAGCTTATGTAGAATTATATATTTTGTACTATATGAAATCATTTGACAATGACAGTATTAAAACATGATTGTCAGATGTCATTATAAAAGTCTTAGAATTGAAATGGACTCTAAATGTCATTTATTGAAGTATGTTATCTCATGAACAATTAAACTTCATAACACTTGTAGTATGATGTCATGGAAAGAACAATGAACGAGAAATAAGGAGACCTGAATTCTATTCCTTCTCTACAAATGATTAAGAGTAAGACTTTGGGCAAAATGGTTTAACCTCTTTGAACCTCATTTATCATTAGTGTTACCTAGTTTTCCAGCTCTCGGTATCAGTAAACTTCATAGCGATGATTATCTATATTCATACCAGTCACTGATACAGTATGGAAACAGTCAGGGCCCTGGCTTGAGATCAGTGTGTCTTCCCTTCACTGCCCCATTCCCTTTTACCAAGAATCTTCTTTCCTTCTTCCCACAAAGGACTTCTGGTTATGAACACAACTTGGATTCCACCTGGAAAGGCCTCTTGGGGTTCTAAGAGTTATTTGTTTCTGCCAGGTATTCAGTGTCATATGTTATAAAGATATACTTCAGGTTAAAAGTATAGAGTATGTATGTCTTTATGTATCCACACAAGTGCATGTGATTTCAATATCCTGTTATCAATTGATCATTAAGTGCAAAGTGATGTAGACTGTACTATATCAGCTAGGACAATTTTTTCAAGAAGAGAAATGAATAACTCTTTTCCTTCAATGTTTCAACTACTGGAAACTCTGAAGAAGGGAGCATTTCCAAGAGCAACTATTTGGACAGTAAAACTTTCACACCCTAATTAGGATAAGTCACGTTGTTTATTAGAATACCTCAAGCAGTTGAGGATGATGTCAGGAGGTTCACACATTTTGCTATTTTTGAAAGAAGAGGCTATTTCAGAAGCAGGAGACTAAATGATGTCCATATATCTCTAGGGGTAATTTGATGTGTTTTAAAGTCTGTGATACCTAAATATCACTTGGCTTGTTCAATCCTCCAGGATTAATTACTGTGAAAGTGAATGCTGTAGACATCAAAGATCTTCCTGGAGAAGTCATTTCTCTCCTCAAAACATCTGTAAATAAATATACTTTGCAATATTGACCCAAGTATCTTTTGGAATATTTGGCAGTGATTCTCCATGTATCTTAGAATACATAGTCATTTGAAAATATTTTTTAGAAATTATTAGGTTTATCACTTAAGAATGATGAAGCTTGAGCATATCTTTTTCCTAAAGAAATAATCAATGTATTCTTAAAGAATGCTTTCATTGACACTTTATATGCTAAAATATGGTCAAAATAAACCAAAAGTTTCAAGATTGAGAAAGATCTAAATGTGATATTAGTGTTCTGAAGGTACTGCAAAAACTTCAGATACAATAAATCAAATATTGGACCCCCCAATTTTTAAGTCATTCAGTTGTGCCTGCGCGTGTGCGTGTGTGTGCATGAGCCCTGCACAATATGAGGGTAGTCAGTTTATTTTAATAACAAAACTTGTAGCTCTCAACTAATGAAAAATGGATACTCAAATTTAAGAAATCAATATTTATTGGCAGAAGAAACAGAAGAGACAAAGACTGCTCTTAAAAAGACAAAATTGTGCATAAAATGTCAAGGTGAGTAGAAAAATGCAAAACTTCCCCCATTTCCTGCTGAAAAGAGGCACCTAAACATAAGTTAGGGTTAAAGGAGGGGCAGACTATGTTACACACAGAGATGACATGAAACCTAGAAGAAAAGACTTTACAGAAAGTGCAAGAAGCAAATGAACGCTATGAGCTTTATATGACAAATGTTGAAGAAAGATGAAAATTCTAGAAAATGCCAAAAATAAAATTTATCACAACTATGGGATATTATTTTTAGTGTAGTCTTTCTTTAAAAGCAGTTATAATTAATCTCTTCCTGATACAGCATGTGAAAGACGTATGTCTTCTATTAGTCAATCTCTCTGTGACTGAATCTAATTTTGCGCAGAATTTATTAGGACTTAAACTCTGAGATGGTAAAGTTTATGAGCTTTTAAGTCAGCTCTGAGCCAGAGATTACTATGTATTTACTATAATTGGTTTCCTTCTCTACTTGGACATACAGATAATGTGCATTTCCCAATTATTCTTGCAGTTTGGTGAAGTCATATTACCAAATTCTGCAACAAAATTTCAGCAGAAGTGACATATACCACTTCCAGGCTTAGCTGATAGAAACCTACCCCAGACTCATGTACTACTCTATTTTTCTCCATGTTTGCTTAAATGTAGGAGAGGATCATGTCATAGAAGATGGCAGAGCTCATAAGGGAAGGAGCATGGGTTCCTGAATGACTTTCTTGAAAATAATATTTTCTACTAACCATCATTAGACTAGCAATGATGTAATTGTGTAGAATTCTGGATAACCCAATATCAAGATAATGGTGGTTTATCAATCAAAGCAGTGACAGGTCTATGATGCAGAGTCCAGGAGGAAGCAGTGAGTTGAAGCCTTTGAAATCTCCATTGTCAAGTACAGGAAATTATAACTATATTAAATATAGTTATAATTAAATATAATTATAATTTCCCAAAACATTTTCAACTGGGACTTTATCCACTTCAGATGACCTAGATGGAAACATGAGTATTGTAGTCTGGCTTAAACATTGTGGTATCTGAAAACCACATCCCTCTGGAGCACTTAGAATAACTTTGTCCGATTAATCCACAAACCCATCAGATTTGTTAGGTGAAAAACTTTTGGACTTTAACCCACTGCGGAGAATTTTACAAACTAGGTGCAGAACGTGAGGACATTTCTCTCTCTCTCTTTCCCTCTCTCTCCCTCCCTCTCTCCCTCTCTCTCTCTCTCTCTCTCTCTCTCTCTCCCTTGCACACGCACACGCACACACACACACACACACACCCCCCACACAAAATTGGAAATTTTGCTGTTCCAACAGCTATACAACAAAAGAACAGAGTTGCCTAAACTGTTAAAATTTATACGGATGTAAGCTTTAAACCATCAAAAAGTGTACTTCAGAAAGAAAATAAAGTTATGAATGCACTTGATTTCTATCACGTCAATGGAAACAAAGTATTAATAGTCCAGGCTCTTGAAAATGGATAAGATTTAGTAAAAATGTCAGAATTTAGTGCATATGGTATTAGTGATGTTTTAGATTGCACATTTGTCATATTTTAATAACTTGTTTTTCCTCGAAGTTAGGAGTCAAAATTCAAATGAATAATTATACAGGAAACAAGATAGGCTTAAAGCTAAGAAACAGCTATATATATATACAATGAATTCAACAGTTCTTATTAAAATTGAAGAAGTTCTTTAAAAACTCACAATGACAAACTCTAACAGTCTTCAAAACCTTACAGTACATTTTTCTCAAGTTTAAAAACAAGCAAAAAAAGGAACTTGACACTTGTTAAAAATATTAAAATAATATTGGGCCACATGTGATGTAACCATGAAAGACCACTACTCAGTTATAACTTTATCACTCAACTGTCCAAATCAATTTAGATTGTTGAAGCTTCTTGTAATTTATTCTGATAAAATCCTTGATGTGTGTTTCAGTCAATTGTGATCCTACTGCCAGATACTGAATGCTCGTTTCCTATACTTTAATCATCATCGGAAGAGAGACGCCACACAGCACAGGTAATCATTGTTATTTTTTTCTTCAGAGACAAGTAGCCTAATAACTCTTATTGTGAACAGATTTTCTACAGCCCTAGATTATTTGTGGGGTTAACTCACAAAAATCAAAATACAGGAAGACAAAATACAGGAAGATGTTTCTCCAGTTGACACTGTGGCTCTATGTTTGGACTGAAAGAATTAAATTTATCCCATCAAAAAGAAAATAGATGTAAAACCAATAAATAAGTAAAATTAAAATATATAAAATACAATGATCAAACAACCAAAGTTTAATTGATATCTGACAATAGGTTACTTTACCTAAGGCATTTTCTTGTGAGAAATGGCAGCAAAATTACAAATGTAATTTCAGATATTTGTGATAAGTATCCTAGTATTTGAGTTGTTAGAAATCAGTCCCTTCTACTGTTGTGTTTTTGATAGGATGAACAGACTATACAGAAAATTTTAATTAAAACAAATATATTTGAGATAACTTCAAAGTCTGCCATAATTTTGACCAGTGTACTCCAGAAAAATAGATAGGATGATTTTATTCCAGTAGAAGAGATCCAAGAACCCTAATTGCCTCAAGCTTGGTCATCTAGAAGCTATGTAAACAGGATGAACAAAAATGTCCTAAAAATGTCCAAAAATGTCCTAAGACCTTCAATTATGCTAGGAAGTCTAGAATTATTTTTTATGATTATTTTCATTCTCATCTTTTTTACTTTTCATGTAGAATGGAGAGACATTCTCTAATCTCCTAACTAAAAAAGCTGTTCATCCCAATTTTCTCTATCTCAACATTCTATCTCACATATAGATTTTCTTTGCTTGCTTTCTTAGCCTTTTTTATTTTCTTTTGGTCGCATTGTGGGGCATAGGGGACCTTAGTTCCCTGACCAGGGATCGAACCCATGCCCCTTGCTTTGGGAGCCCAGAGTCTTAACCACTGGACCACCAGGGAAGTCCCTGCTTTCTTAGTCTTAATATACTTACTACATGTGAATGCATGTGATGTGGTATACTAAAGGGTGGAGGCCATTTCTATCCCATTCATTGTAGAAGTCCATACAGCCTAGTAAAGTATCTGACACATAATAAGCAATCAATAATATTTGATGAATGAATGAGTACAACAAAGATAAGCTAAATGAACACAGTGTAACAAATGTTAAAAAGAAGTTCTAACATTGTAAATAAATGGAGAAAATACTCAAATCAGTAGAAAGGACCTCTCTTTGTAAATAACTACAAAAACAAAATCACTAGTTACTACTATGCATTTTTGGTCACCCAAAATGCATTACATATTAGATAGTCACTCACCAATTTTCCCTTAAGACCCATTATTATAGGATTATTCTCACCCCATACATAATTTCCTTTCTCTTTCTCTATGATAATCCTTTCTTTCTTTAACTCTGATAACTTAAATATGTTTCAGTTTTCAGTTCATTGTACTATCTACAATTTATTTGAAGAATACTATGTAAACATCAACTAATATAATTATTCTCTGTTCGCTCTTTTCTCTACTCCATTTAAGAGAGAAAACCCGAAAAGGGTTTGAAATAAAGAAATGTATGTTGTCATTATATGTTTCAAAAGCAGCTCATTTTACTATCCACACAAACCTACTGATCAAGATTGTTTCTTCATCTCCATTTTGATTACATATGAGTATTTTTCATGTATAATAACAGCTTCATCGCATACAGCACACAGTAATTACTGCTTTTTTCTTTTTATACCTGAATTTATTTCTCATACTAATTTTTTCTTTTTTTGAGTAAAGCATTATGTTCAATTTTTAGATGCTGGCACTGATTACTATTTTCTTTCTTTGTAAATTGTGTATCCATATGTATTAGAGATGGTTCTCATTTCTTCCCAACAATAATTTTTTTAAGTGAATTCTTTAATTAAATTTTTCCTACTGTACTGAGAGTCTACGATGACTTCATACACACATGAATCTGTGTGAATAGTAGTCTCTATTTTTTATACTAAATGCAAACACACACATAGATACTGGCTTATAGAATAATCTCAAGGGGTATGATTGATGAATAAACAGGGTTAAATGCAAATTAAATATAGAATAATAAGCACTAAAGTTAACACTATAAATATTTATTCAAACCCCAAAACATCTAAAATCATTACATGGACCGTATCTTTCTCATCCATTAAATTTTGATGGTGTAGGAGACATATCCATTTTTATAGAAGTAGCTTTCATACATCCCTTTTCAGCCAATTCAGCTGAAATACAGTTGTTATCCATCTGAAAGAAAATGGTTTCTCTTATATTACCATTAGTGCATAACTAAATATTTTTCTCTGAAAGAAACTATATTGGAATTTAATTGACATACACTTATTATTCTGATCAAGATTCTGTATGTGAGATTAGCAAGTGTTACTTTTTTCTTTTTTTTTTTTTTTCCTGTACGCAGGCCTCTCACTGGTGCGGCCTCTCGCATTGCGGAGCACAGGCTCCGGACGCGCAGGCTCAGCGGCCATGGCTCACGGGCCCAGCCGCTCCGCGGCATGTGGGATCTTCCTGGACGGCATCGGCAGGCAGACTCTCAACCACTGCACCACCAGGGAAGCCCCTAGCAAGTGTTTCTTAACTATAGGGCTAAGAAACCTGTCTAGGTTTCCTAGTCTTTTGTATAGTGAGAGTTTGAAAGTGATGCTTATACACCTATTTTACTCTTCCCTATTCTATCCCTATCCTGGAAAAGTGACAGATGCTTTGTTTCAACTGCAAGATGATTTTCAAGACCACAAGCAAAAGGCAGTCTTCAACTTGAGAATGACATTGCAGCATCATTTTCTCTTATTTAACAAAGTTCTCTTTGGCAGCCTTTCATGGCAATCACAACTTTGTTTTTTGTATCTTTAGATGTGGAAGTCTGTTGAGTGATGGTGTAGAGAGATAGTAGGCAGCCAATAAAGAAGAATTTTATCTGTCAAACCCCTTTACAAGCTGTTTAGGTAAGGAGATATGAATGACTTAAGCAAGTTAACAAAAATAAAAAATTAACTCAGAGTACCTTTCAATGAATATAATGTGGAAAGTGACAGAGTAACATTACATTAATAAATCTAATGTATTACATGAAGTGGAATCTAAAAAATCTTTGAAATTAAGGAAATAAAATTATAAATGGATGTATATATGTATAGGTATAGAGATAGAAGTATAATCTGTGTTATTTTTACTGAAAAACCAGCCAGAACATGAGAAGGAAGTGCATGAGAATGGGGAATTACCCAGAAATTCACTGGGCTGGTACCTGCAATCATGACCATTATCCAAGGGAATGTAACGAATTTAGATCCCATTCATACATGTCATTAAACAAAAAGTTCAGTATCATGGGTGAATACGGTAGAACTTCTCAGGGACAGTGGCAATAGGTTAGTCTTTTAATAGGTAAAATCACAATTCTAGAGTAGTTTGTCAGAATCAAATGAGAACACAGCCAGTGGCTTTGGGATAAGGACACAGTACAGTTCCTTGGAAAGAGAGTAGTTAACTAAACAGGTGCAATTCTTGGAATGGCTACTATGCTAGTAAGAAACTGAAATGCAATTTTGGATGTAGGTTAAAAAATAGGCACATATAGATTCATTATTTAATACATTTTTCATTCTGGCAAAATTTTTTAAAGATGTAATATCTGAAGTCTCAAAGGTTGTGAAGAAGTGGATATTCTAAGACCTGGGAGAATACAAAATATCATAAGTTTAGGGAGAATCATTTGGCTGATCTATTTAATTCTTTTAAAATAGATATAGATATATTTTAAAGTAGTTTTAGATTTACAGAAATATTGCAAAGATTGTACAGAGCATTCCCACATACCCAACACAGTTTCCCTTGCGGTTAACAACCTACATGAGTATGGGAAATTTATCAGAACAAATGCATCATTCTTAATCCATAATTGATCCAGAACTATTAACTAAACTCTATACTTTATTCAGATTGCCTTAGTTTTGACCTAATTACCCTTATGTGTTCCAAACCGCCAACCAGGATATCACATTACAGTTAGCCATCATGTCTCCTTAGATTCTTCTAGATTGTAACAGTTTCCCAGACATTTGTTACTTTTGATGATCTTGACAATTCAGAAGAATACTAGTCAGGTATTTTGTAGATTTCCCTCAGCTGATAATTTGTCTGATATTTTTTCTCATGATTAGACTGGAGTTATGTGTTTGGGGGAGGAAGACCACACAGATAAAGTGCCATTCACACCACACCATCACAGAAATACATACAAACTACTGATGTTATTACTGTTGATGTTAACCATGATGCCCTGGCAAAGGTAGGGTCTGTCAGGCTTTTTTTCCACTGTACAGTTGATCTTTTTATCCTTTGTCACACTCTACTCTTTTTTTTTTTTTGTAAGTAAAATCAATTTTATTAATAAAGATTTTTCCACATGTCCAGAGCAAATAATTAATTAATTCCGAGGAAAAACCTACATACAGTGAAATTAGAAGTATCCCAGGATGACAAAAAATAAATTAAATATGTACACCCATAATCACTGCTGCCTCCAAAAACCTTTTTTCTTCTGACCTTTCTTAGGTATATTCTTCCGCTTCTTAGTACACTCTACTCTTTTTTTTTTTTTTTTTTTGGGGGGGGACGCGGGCCTCTCACTGTTGTGGCCTCTCCCATTGCAGAGCACAGGCTCCGGATGCACAGGCTCTGCAGCCCTGGCTCACGGGCCCAGCTGCTCCGCGGTATGTGGGATCTTCCCGGACTGGGGCACGAACCCGTGTCCCCTGCATCGGCAGGCGGACTCTCAACCACTGTGCCACCAGGGAAGCCCCCACTCTACTCTTTTAAAGAAACAACTGTATGAAGTTCACATTAAGGAATTGGGAGTTATGCAATCTTTTTGAGGAGTGTTTATATAAAGTATTTGCAATTCTTCTGCATGGGGGATTTGTCTATTCTCCCCCATTCATGAATATATTCAATCATTTATTTGAATAATATGGACTCATGGGTATTTATTTATACATTAAGTTATAATTTAATGCTACTTTATTATCTTATTGCTCAAATTGGTCTAGCTATGGCCTTTGGAGGCTCTTTTCGTTGGCTCCTGTGTCCTTTTGACTCATTGTGTGTGTGTGTGTGTGTTTGTGTGTGTGTGTATATCACTTCCTTACTTTATAGCACTATAGGATACCAGAGACTCATCTTGTATATTTCCTTCTCTGACCTAAAATCAGCCATTTCTTCAGGAAATCTGATTCATTTGTTGAAGAATCATATTAGAATTGGTATTAGAAACGAGTATCTGGGAACTGATGGTTACTACTGGGATGTTGTCTTGGGCTTCTTAGCAACCTGAGCAAGGAAATAGATGTGGAAATTACTAACTGGTGTATGTACACCTATCTATAAATATTTCTGTATGTATCCATCTTCAACTTTATTAAGCACTTCATGAGTTCCTCCCATCTCAAATTCTATTCCAACTCCATACACATCATTCTCACCTTCTTCTCTGGCTTTTCTAAACCTCTAACTACAACAGTGAGAAACACAGGCCTCACCATCCAGCATCCACGGACTTAACTGTTAAATTTAAGAATACGTATATAATGGTACCAGAATTGTTAAGCTGTGCCCTATGCAAAACAACTTTACAACTAGAGGACAGTGCTTATGGACAGATTATTTTGCCGTTAGCCTTATAGTTCCTCACATTTCCAAACTTACACAGGTCAGCATCTGTTCCCCCACTTCTTTCAGTGAGTTATTTCATACATTTGTGATATAGATTGTTTTATACAATTATTTTCTCCCAGGGAATGACTTGCCTTTTCATTCTCTTAACAGTATCCTTTTCAGGGCAAAAGTTTTTAATTTTAAAAAATTTAATTCTAACAGATAATTTAATTTTAAATAATTTAATTTTAATAAAATCCAACTTATTTTTTATTCATGGAATATGCTTTTGGCGTTGCAGCTGAAAACTCACCACCAAATCCAAAATTTCTCCTATGTTTTCTTCTAGAAATGTTAGAATTCTCCATTTATAGAAATGGAGAATTGACCACTTTATCATTATGTTTTGTCTTTCGTTATCCCTGATAATCTTCATTTTTCTGAAGTATGCCTTTTCTTAAATCAATATAGCTATTCTAGTTTTCTTTTTATTAGTGTTTTCATGGTACACATTTTGTCACCCCTTTTGTTTCTCTATTCAAAAGTCATTTATTGGTGCCTAAAGACTAGGTACTCAATTTTATTTATTTATTATTTCTACATGTTCTCCAATCAATGCATTTTCGTATGAGCAGTCAGGAAGCATAAACTCTCCAGTCCCTTTGCAACCAGATGGATTCATGGCACTTGTTATGATACAGGAGACATGGATAAAAGTAATGACTGTAACTTCCAGTTCAGTTCATAAAATCTCACATATTATTCCCTGAGAGAGATTGTTGGATAGGTAGAAAAGAGGTGACTTCAAATTCCTAGGAAATGCTATAGCCATCTAGTCTAAATATAATAAAATATCTAAATATAGACATTCAATTTTGCAGTGACATCCACATATAATACATTTGATACTGTCATATATGCCATAAGAAAGTTATATTAAGATGCTATCTGTCTGAAATCTATGTATAAAGTTGATGCCAAGGTGGTTATTTGTAAGCTCCTTTCTACCATATGATTTTAGCCAAGGCATATACCTTCCCTGGCCATGTGTTCTCATCTGTTAAATGTTGTAATTAGATGATATAATCTCAAAGTCCTTTTTAAAATTATTAGAAATCATAGTTTCAATTCTCTTAACAATTTCTTCCCACTTTTCCCCTAAATCTGCTTCATGGTATAGCAAATTACTATGTCTGTGAACTTTGCTTGTTTTCTATATTTCCCAGCCAAGCTATATAGCAAAGCAGTGATTATGTTAACAGGTTTCTTCAGCAGACAGTTTTAACATTTTTATTTACAGTGGTTTACAAGGGAAGCCTCAGAGAAGAGGGAAGTCTGTCGACTATTCTGGCTGACTACGCCTATTCAACATAGCAATTTTGTTCTATAGGAGATTTAATTTTTTAAATGATTTTACCAATAAATGAGGAAAAGGGAAAGCGAAAGAAAATAAAAGTAAGGGAAACAACAATGAAAAGTAAATTGAAGAAATATGGAAGAAAAGAGGAACAAAGAAAAGTTTGTATTATACCTTGCCTTGCTGCTTCCATATTTTGTGGTCCAATCATAATTTTTAAACTCTAGATCTTATTGGGCATGTAGATAAGATGTAGTAAAAAGGACAAAGATATCTTCAAATTGAAACTTTTATCAAATATTGACAAGTTCTGAAATTTCACTTTCTAATTTGTTAAGATAAATTTCCCATAGGATTGGTATATGATAAACAATAGTGAGGGACTTCCCTGGTGGCGCAGTGGATAAGACTCCGTGCTCCCAATGCAGGGCCCTGGGTTCAATCCCTGGTCAGGGAACTAGATCCCACATGCATGCCGTAACTAAGAGTTCACATGCCACAACTAAGAAGCCCACCTGCCACACCTAAGGAGCCCACAAGCAGCAACTAAGGAGCCTGCCTGCTGCAACTAACACCCAGCGCAACCAAATAAATAAATAAATAAATATATTTTTTTAAAAGGGCATACTAAAACATTTTAAAAAAAATAGTGAACCCAAAGTGATGTGCTGTAGATGTGTAATAAATGTCCAACATCTTTAAGATAGTGCAAAGAGTGCAGGACCTTATTATAATGACTGGCTTATATTCATGACTCTCACACTTGACTACAGTCTAATTTTGAATAATTTATTTAACTTTTGTAACCCAGATGGGTGATTTATCAAATCTGAATAACCCTACCAAATCTATGGCACCTTGATATTTTGAGGTCTTACCAAATGATCCTCAAAATTATGCACGTGACTATGCTTTATTCACTGTAATGTGCTATATAAATGCAAGATATTATTACAACAAAGCCATCATTTCAACTATCTACATGAACTTATTATGCCCTAATACATTTCAAGATAAGTTACAGTGGATTTTTGGTTATTCCAAATCTTCGCTTTATAAAAATGACCTCTTTCTACCTGTTAACAATCCTTACCAAATATGTGTTTACTTAAATTTATTTCCTATTTAAATTAAAAGCAGTAATTGCCAAATCAACAGCAAGATTGAAAAATTTGGCCATTGAAATGCACATAATACTTTATTATTCTTCAATGTTTCTTTAGTCTGTCCACCTAAGATAATCCTTTTTGGTACTTTATGTTATGTGATTTCTTGCAAGTTAATTGTAGATCATTAATAATAGTTAGTAATAAGCTCTTTGCTGACCACTTCAAATTATTTTGACTTTTGTTGATATATCTGAATTATAAAGTTTTCATGGGAATTGGGAATTAGAATATAATTAACTTTTTGCTTTCTTCAGCAGGTCTAAACAGATAAAGCTGAACAGAGTTCAAAATTCATGGAACTTTTCTTTGAGTGATAGTTATTTTAAAAAGTAAAAAAGAACATCCAATTGAATGATTTTTTTGAATTTCTTACTATATCCTATTTCTTAATTAAGTGTTCAGTCTCTTATTTTTCTGTGAAATTGGTATAATAATTTCTTTTTGTGGTGATTCTTTAAGACAATGTCAGTAGAGGGTTTGGCACACTAACTTCACAGCACATTGTAAGAGGAAATGGATACATCAGACATTTGGACAAATAAATTAACTTCTGATAGATAATTTTAAAGAAACCTGTTCTTGAAGACCTTGATTCTAATTTTCTAGTTTTCAATATTTAATACAGAAATATGCTTGCTATTTTTCACTCTAGTAGAAATATGGCAGCAAGACTGCTTTATATATACTTTTCTACATTAGGATATAAAGGGACTGCTCAAAATTTTGACAACCATGCAGAACAATAATCAATATATGGCTAAAAAGTGATCATCTTTTCAACAGAAACTACAAAATATATGCTTACAAAACATATTCAATGAATTAATATTGCATTCACTTCACAAGAATATTTGCCTTTTTGAGTCTTCAATGCCATACCAAGAAGCATATAAAACACATATTTTTAAATTGCAATTCAAGTGCCAATATAAAGCATATAAAATAAAAGCTTATTCAGGATCATATATTTAAGTATTTAAGAAAATGAATCAAAATACTCTCCTATTCAGTGAATACTATATAATAAGTTAACTTTAGTCAAATCTGTATGAAATACATGAAAGCCAACAGTAGCCTTGATCAAGATGTAAAACGCTACTTGCAAAATAAAATGATTTTTGCACTGCTTTTTCTAGATGCTGCAAGTGCACCATGTTGTTAGTATATCCATGAGCACTGTGGTAAGTAGTAGTATTTATTCCAAACCCCTCCTCCGCCTCCTGCCCTTGCCATGCCTTCCATGTGGATGTAGTCCTTGCCTCATAGACCATTGTGTCTGTACATGAAAGTTGTTTGTCCAGCCAAATGACAGAATGACAGAGTACTATTTCTGAGCATGTCTTAAAAGACACGTGAGTTCTGCCAGCCCTCTTTTTCTCCTACCATCCATTATAAGAAGCCTATGCCATAAGGAGCCATTGATCCTTCAGCATGGGTCACAAAATAAGGGATGTGTGGAGAAGTCCCAAGCATAACCTGTGGGCTGCAGTCTAGAGACAATCCAAACTGACCCTACAAACTACCTTGAAGTCACAGATGACTCACAGACTACCGAGCAAGAAAGCAAAAAGCCGTGTGCTGAAAGCCCCATGTATGCGGGTTGCTAGTTATGCAGAATTATCACTGCAAAAAATTGTTCATACAAGTATTATTTTATAAGTTGAGAGTATGACGAGAGATAATTCTTAGAGAGTCTGGCTGAATATTTTAGTGGAGCTCACTGGGCAACACTGTATTAATGGAATCATAGTAGCACTGGTTCACAGCTATGATGAATATTAAAATTAACTAGGGTGGTCTTGGTGCAATTTCTGATTGCTGCATGGTGGAGTAGCTTCAGCCCACCCTTACACGCCCTGCCAACAAATTTCTTTTCATTATTTTTAAAGAGGTCCAGAGAGGGGACCTTCAAGATGGTGGAGGAGTAAGACGCGGAGATCACCTTCCTTCCCACAAGTACATCAGAAGTACATCTACACGTGGAACAACTCCTACAGAACACCCACTAAACGCTGGCAGAAGACCTCAGACCTCCCAAAAGGCAAGAAACTCCCCACGTACCTGGGTAGGGCAAAAGAAAAAAGAATAAACAGAGACAAAAGAATACGGACGGTACCTGCACCAGTGGGAGGGAGCCGTGAAGGAGGAAAGGTCTCCCCACACTAGAAGCCCCTTCGCGGGCGGAGATTGCGGGTGGAGGAGGGGGGAAGCTTCAAAGCCGCGGAGGAGAGCACAGCAACAGGGGTGCGGAGGGCAAAGCGGAGAGATTCCTGCACAGAGGATCAGGGGCGACCAGCTCTCACCAGCGCGAGAGGCTTGTCTGCTCACCTGCCGGGGCGGGTGGGGCTGGAAGTTGAGGCGCAGGCTTCGGTCGGATGCAGGGAGAGGACTGGCGGCGTGAACACAGCCTGAAGGGCTTAATGCGCCACGGCTGGCCGGAGGGAGTCCGGGGAAAAGTCTGCACCTGCCGAAGAGACAAGAGAGCATTGTTTCAGGTGCGAGGAGAGGGGATTCAGAGCGCCGCCTAAATGAGCTCCAGAGACAGGCGCGAGCCGCGGCTAACAGCACGGACCCCAGAGACGGGCATGAGACGCTAAGGCTGCTGCTGCCGCCACCAAGAACCCTGTGTGCAAGCACAGGTCACTCTCCACACCCGCCTTCCAGAGAGCCTATGCAGCCCGCCACTGCCAGGGTCCCGGGATCCAGGGACAGCTTCGCCGGGAAAAAGCATGGCGCGCCTCAGGCTGGTGCAACGTCACGCCGGCCGCTGCCGCTGCAGGCCCGCCCCACACTCCGTGCCCCTCCCTCCCCCCGGCCTGAGTGAGCCAGAACCCCCAAGTCGGCGGTTCCTTTAACCCCGTCCTGTCTGAGCGAAGAACAGATGCCCTCAGGCGACCTACGTGCAGAGGCAGGGCCAAATCCAAAGCTGAGCCCCGGGAGCTGTGCGAACAAAGAAGAGAAAGGGAAATCTCTCCCAGCAGCCTCAGGAGCAGCGGATTAAATCTCCACAATCAACTTGATGTACCCTGCATCTGTGGAATACCTGAATAGACAATGAATCAACCGGAAATTGAGGTGGTGGACTTTGAGAGCAACTCTAGACTTGGGGGTTTGCTGTCTGTGACTGACTTGTTTCTGATTTTTAAGTTTATCTTAGTATAGTTTTTAATGCTTGTTATCATTGTTGTATTTGTTTATTGGTTTGGTGGCTCTCCAGTTTTTAAATTATTATTACTTTTTTAATTTTAATAATTAATTTTTTTCTTATTTTAATAATTCTATTTTTATTTATTTATTTATTCATTAATAATTTTTCTTTCTTTATTTTCTCCCTTTTCTTCTGCGCTGAGTGGCTGACAGAGTCTTGGTGCTCCAGGCTGGTGTCAGGCCTGAGCTTCTGAGGTGGGAGAGCCAAGTTCAGGACATTGGACCAGCAGAGACCTCCTGGCCCCATGTAATAACAATCAGTGAGAGCTCTCCCAGAGATCTCCTCAATGCTAAGACCCGGCTCCACCCAACAGCCAACAACCTCCAATGCTCGATGCCCCATGCCAAACAACTAGCAAGACAGGAACACATCCCCACCTATTAGCAGAGAGACTGCCTAAAATCATAATAAGGTCACAGAACCCCCAAAACACACCACCAGATGCAGCCCTGCCCACCAGAAAGACAAGATCCAGCGCCACCCACCAGAACAAATGCACCAGTCCCCTCCACCAGGAAGCCTACACAAGCCAATGAAACAACCTTACTCACTAGAGTCAGACACCAAAGAGAACAGGAGCCAAGAACCTGCAGGCTGCGAAAAGGAGACCCCAAACACAGTAAGTTAAGCAAAATGAGAAGACAGAGAAACACACAGCAGATGTAAGAGCAAGGTAAAAACTCACCAGACCAAATAAATGAAGAGGAAATAGGCAGTCTACCTGAAAAAGAATTCAGAGTAATGATACTAAAGATGATCCAAAATCTTCCAAACAGAATGGAGAAAATACAAGAAACATTTAACAAGGACATAGAAGAACTAAAGAGCAAACAAACAATGATGAACAACACTATAAATGAAATTAAAAATTCTCTAGAAGGAATCAATAGCAGAATAACTGAGGCTGAAGAATGTATAAGTGACCTGGAAGATAAAATAGTGGAAATAACTACCACAGAGCTGAATAAAGAAAAAAGTTTGAAAAGAATTGAGGACAGTCTCAGAGACCTCTTGGACAACATTAAACACACCAACATTCGAATTATAGGGGTCCCAGAAGAAGAAGAGAAAAAGAAAGGGTCTGAGAAAATATTTGAAGAGATTATAGTTGAAAACTTCCCTAACATGGGAAAGGAAATAGTCAAGTCCAGGAAGCACAGAGAGTCCCATACAGTATAAATCCAAGGAGAAACATGCCAAGACACATATTCATCAAACTATCAAAAATTAAATACAAAGAAAAAATATTAAAAGCAGCAAGGAAAAAGTAACAACATACAAGGGAATCCCCATAAGGTTAACAGCTGATCTTTCAGCAGAAACTCTGCAAGCTAGAAGGGAGTGGCAGGACATATTTAGTGATGAAAGGGAAAAACCTACAGCAAAGATTACTGTACCCAGCAAGGATCTCATTCAGATTCAACGGAGAAATTAAAACCTTTACAGACAGGCAAAAGCTAAGAGAATTCAGCACCACCAAACCAGCTTTACAACAAATACTAACAGAACTTCTCTAGGCAGGAAACACAAGAGAAGGAAAAGACCTACAATATCAAACCCAAAAGAATTAAGAAAATGGTAATAGGAACATACATATTGATAATTACCTTAAATGTTCCAACCAAGAGACATAGACTGGCTGAATGGATCCAAAAACAAGACCCATATATATGCTGTCTACAAGAGACCCACTTCAGACCTAGGGACACATACAGACTGAAAGTGAGGGGTGGTAAAAAAATATTCTATGCAAATGGAAATCAAAAGAAAGCAGGAGTAGCAATTCTCATATCAGACAAAATAGACTTTAAAATAAAGACTATTACAAGAGACAAAACACTACATAATGATCAAGGGATAAATCCAAGAAGAAGATATAACAGTTGTAAATATTTACGCACCCAACAGAGGAGCACCTCAAAACATAAGGCAAATGCTAACAGCCATAAAAGGGGAAATCGACAGTAACACAATCATAGTAGAGGACTTTAACACCCCACTTTCACGAATGGACAGATCATCCAAAATGAAAATAAATAGGGAAACACAAGCGTTAAATGATACATTAAACAACATGGACTTAACTGATATTTATAGGACATTCCATCGAAAAACAACAGAATACACTTTCTTCTCATGTGCTCATGGAATATTCTCCAGGATAGATCATATCTTGGGTGACAAGTCAAGCCTTGGTAAATGTAAGAAAATTGAAATCGTATCAAGTATCTCTTCCGACCACAATGCTATGAGACTAGATATCAATTACAGGAAAAAAACTGTAAAAAAAAAATAAACACATGGAGGCTAAACAATACACTACTAAACAACCAAGAGATCACTGACGAAATCAAAGAGGAAATCAAAAAATACCTAGAAACAACTGACAGTGAAAACACGATAGCCCAAAATCTATGAGATGCAGCAACAGCAGTCTAAGAGGTAAGTTTACAGCAATACAATCCTGCCTCAAGAAACAAGAAACATCTGAAATAAACAACCTAACCTTACACCTAAAGCAATTAGCGAAAGAAGAACAAAAAACCCAAAAAATTAGCAGAAGGAAAGAAATCATAAAGATCAGATCAGAAATAAATGAAAAAGAAATGAAGGAAATGATAGCAAAGATCAATAAAACTAAAAGCTGGTTCTTTGAGAAGATAAACAAAATTGATAAACCATTAGCCAGACTCATCAATAAAAAAAAGGGAGAAGACTCAAATCAACAGAATTAGAAATGAAAAAGGAGAAGTAACAACTGACAATGCAGATATACAAAGGATCATGAGACATTACTACAAGCAACTATATGCCAATAAAATTGACAACCTGGAAGAAATGGACAAATTCTTAGAAAAGCACAACCTTCTGAGACTGAACCAGGAGGAAATAGAAAATATAAACAGACCAACCACAAGCACTGAAATTGAAAGTGATTAAAAATCTTCCAACAAAGAAGAGCCCAGGACAGGATGGCTTCACAGGTGAATTCTACCAAACATTTAGAGAAGAGCTAACACCTATCATTCTCAAACTCTTCCAAAATATAGCAGAGGGAGGAACACTCCCAAACCCATTCTACAAGGCTGCCATCACCCTGATACCAAAACCAGACAGAGATGTCACAAAAAAAGAAAACTACAGGCCAATATCACTGATGAACATAGATGCAAAAATCCTCAACAAAATACTAGCAAACAGAATCCAACAGCACATTAAAAGGATCATACACCATGATCAAGTGGGGTTCATCCCAGGAATGCAAGGATTCTTCAATATATGCAAATCAATCAATGTGATACACCATATTAAAAAATTGAAGGAGAAAAACCGTATGATAATTTCAGTAGATGCAGAAAAATCTTTTGACAAAACTCAACACCCATTTATTATAAAAACCTTCCAGAAAGTAGGCATAGAGGGAACTTACCTCAACATAACAAAGGCCATATATGACAAACCCACAGCCAACATCATTCTTAATGGTGAAAAACTGAAACTATTTCCTCTAAAACCAGGAACAAGACAAGGTTGCCCACCCTCACCACTATTATTCAACATAGTTTTGGAAGTTTTAGCCACAGCAATCAGAGACAAAAAAGAAATAAAAGGAATCCAAATCAGAAAAGAAGTAAAACTGTCACTGTTTGCAGATGACATGATACTATACATAGAGAATCCTAGAGATGCTACCAGGAAACTGCTAGAGTTAATCAATGAATTTGGTAAAGTGGCAGGATACAAAATTAATGCACAAAAATCTCTTACATTCGTATACACTAATGATGAAAAATCTGAAAGAGAAATTAAGGAAACACTCCCACTTACTACTGCAACAGAAAGAATAAAATACCTAGGAATAAACCTATCTAAGGAGACAAAACACCTGTATGCAGAAAACTATATGACACTGATGAAAAAAATTAAAGATGATACAAACAGTTGGAGAGATATACCATGTTCTTGAATTGGGAGAATCAACATTGTGA
The DNA here is from genome assembly GCF_964270905.1 of Leucopleurus acutus. Lineage (NCBI taxonomy): Eukaryota > Metazoa > Chordata > Mammalia > Artiodactyla > Delphinidae > Leucopleurus > Leucopleurus acutus. Next base: position 11,778,867 of record NC_139146.1, read on the forward strand.
AAATGATTATACTACCCAAAGCAATCTACAGATTCAGTGCAATCCCTATCAAACTACCAATGGCATTTTTCACAGAGCTAGAACAAAAAATTTCACAATTTGTGTGGAAACAAAAAAGACCCCATATAGCCAAAGCAATCTTGGGAAAGAAAAACGGAGCTGGAGGAATCAGGCTCCTGCAATTCATACTATACTACAAAGCTACAGTAAATAAGACAGTATGGAACTGGCACATAAACAGAAATATAGATCAATGGAACAGGATAGAAAGCCCAGAGATAAACCCATGCACATATGGTCACCGTATTTTTGATAAAGGAGGCAAGAATATACAATGGAGAAAAGACAGCCTCTTCAATAAGTGGTACTAGGAAAACTGGACAGCTACATGTAAAAGAATGAAATTAGAACACTTCCTAACACCATGCACAAAAATAAACTGAAAATGGATTAAAGACCTAAATATAAGGCCAGACACTAAAAAACTCTTAGAGGAAAACAAAGGAAGAACACTGTTTGACATAAATCACAGTAGGATCCTTTTTGACTCACCTCCTAGAGAAATGGAAATAAAAACAAAAATAAACTAATGAAACTTCAAAGCTTTTGCACAGCAAAGGAAACCATAAACAAGATGAAAAGACAACCCTCAGAATGGGAGAAACTATTTGCAAATGAAGCAGCTGACAATGGATTAATCTACAAAATATACAAGCAGCTCATGCAGCTCACTATCAAAAAATCAAACAACTCAATCCAAAAATGAGCAGAAGACCTAAATAGACAGTTCTCCAAAGAAGATATACAGATTGCCAACAAACACATGAAAGGATGCTCAGCATCACTAATCATTAGAGAAATGCAAATCAAAACTACAATGAGGTATCACCTCACACCACTCAGAATGGCCATTCATCAAAAAATCTACCAACAGTAAATGCTGGAGAGGGTGTGGAGAAAATCGAACCATCTTACACTGTTGGTAGGAATGTAAATTGATACAGCCACTATGGAGAACAGTATGGAGGTTCCTTAAAAAACTAAAAATAGAACTACCATATGACCCAGGAATCCCACTACTGGGCATATACCCTGAGAAAACTATAATTAAAAAAGAATCGTGTACCAACAATGTTCATTGCAACATTATTTACAATAGTCAGGACATGGAAGCAACCTAAGTGTCCATCGATAGATGAATGTATAAAGAAGATGTGGCACATATATACAATGGAATATTACTCAGCCATAAAACGATTTGAGTTATTTGTGCTGAGGTGGATGGACTTAGAATCTGTCATACAAAGTGAAGTAAGTCAGAAAGAGAAAAACAAATACCGTATGTTAACACATATACATGGAATCTGAAAAAAAAAAGGTCTGATGAATATAGGGGCAAGACAGGAATAAAGACACAGACATAGAGAATGTACTTGAGGACACGGGGAGGAGGAAGGGTAAGGTGGGACAAAGTGAGAGAGTAGCCTTGACATATATACACTAACAAATGTAAAATAGATAGCTAGTGGGAAGAAGCTGCATAGCACAGGTAATTCAGCTCCGTGCTTTGTGACCACCTAGAGGGGTGGGATAGGGAGGGTGGGAGGGAGATGCAAGAGGGAGGAGATATGGGGGTATATGTATACATATAGCTGATTCACTTTGTTATACAGCAGAAACTAACACAACATTGTAAAGTGATTATACTCCAATAAAGATGTAAAAAAAAAATTAACTAGGGTGCTTAAAAAAAAAAAACTATGCTTAAAATCTATACCCAGACGTTCTAAATTGATTGGTCTGAGTGGAGTTTAGATGGAATTGTTTTTTGTTTTTAAAGCAGGTCTTTTAACATTTTTTAAAATTTTAATTTAATTTTTTTGGCCGTGCCGTGCAGGATCTTATTTCCCCAAGTAGGGATTGAACCCAGGCCCTCGTCAGTGAAAGCAGAGTCCTATCATTGGACCACCAGGGACTTCCCTGTTATTGGTGATTATTCCCAGAAGTCTTTATTTAAAAAGCAGGATTGGGAATTGTTGGTCCACAGTGAGATCTACAGGAGTATAAATTCATTTTTATCAGTATATCCTGAATTTATTAGAAATGTTTTTTACCAGCCAAACTCACAAGAAACATATATTGACCAAAATATCAATTTATTAAAGTTCACTTAAAATATATATGCCTATTAGATATGCTTTACTTCTTTGGTGAGAAGCATAGTTGGTCACTTTAATTTTTCTCTCACTAGCACATCTGTCACCTATATGCTTATTGCAACTTCAAGTAAGTGTTAGTTTTCCAATCTCTCCATTTATGTAAGTTAGCGATAATCTAATTAAATGTATTCCTAGTTCAAAATTATCTTGAGTGGCTGCTTTTAGTTTTCTTGTGAACAATATTGAAGGTCTGGGTGTAATTTATTCCAACTACTTTTCAAACTCTGTTGGGAAGAAAATACACTGTACTATTTTTTTAATTAGCATTACTTTTTATCTTCTAACAAACATCATTTGAAAGTTTAAATACGTCTTCTGTTTTGTTTTTCTTTTTTACCCTCAAATGTTGTGATTTAACACAGCACCAACCAACCACACATTATTTCTTAGGATGATTCTAAGTGTTGACAAGGAAATTGTTTTGTTCTGTATCGTATTGGCTGGGGCTGCAGTTATCTGGAGGCTCAACTAGCTGGAACATTTGAGATGACTCCCCTACAAAACTGGCAGTTGCTATAGACTGTCAGTGGGGAGCTCAACGAGGTCTTTCCACCGAAATGTCTTGGTGATTTTTGACCTTGACCTCTACTCTGGAATGAGCTAGGCAGGTTCCAAGAAGACTTATACCTAACAGCAAAGATGGATGTTACTGATATTTTATCGTCCAATATCAGAAGTTACACATGATAATTCTCCCCCATTTTCTGGGGCAAAACAAGTTGCAGGGGCTATCCAGGTTCAAAGGGCAAGAAATAGACTTTGTCTCTCCATGGGGAGGAGTGACAGAGAATTTGTAAGAATATTTAATCCACTACACTTTCTTCCTATATTTCAATTTTACTAGAACGTAAGCTCCAATAACTTTGGAGCATAATAACTCCCTTTTATTTACTATTGTCCTAGAATAGTAACAGTACATAAAAGACACAATGAATTTGTTAAATTGAATTTTTTAACATATAGAACTAATCTAATGCACTGGTATTGAAATTATTGTTTAATTTTTAGAGTTGTGATGATTCAGACATATCTAAGTACTGCATGTTACAATTTATGTAATATAATATTTAGAAGGTACAATCTACATATGTAGAGTTGGAGATACTTCAGACAGCCACATGCAGTTATGAAAGTCATCTTCTATAATTGTGTAATGCCTAACTTTTGATGTATATGTTGGTAAATAGCCCAGGGTTTAAATAAACATTTGCTATTCATCTTAAGAAATTGGACCATTGATTTATAAATGTATTCATAAAGCAGAGCTGCAAAAGTCATGGGTGAGTAATTGAAAAAGGTATTCATTCTCTCTTTATTGAATACCATATGCCATACATACACAATTCTCATGATTGCATATTTCAATTTTCATGAGAATATAAACAGAGAGATAATGAAATAGAATTGATCATTATATGTATCACTACTACTGCTTACAATAAACTATGCCATGTAAAAAGAGGGAAATTTCCTCCAAGAAATAAATATATATAATTCCTTTAGAAAAGCAAATATGACACTTCCAATTTTTAATGTTTCATGTTTACAAATATGCAAACATTACTCCATAACCTCTACATGTTGTTTCTAAAACTGCAGGTAATAGCAATATGTAATTTTTTTTCAGGAAAAATACTAATATTTGCTTTATTTTTTTTACCTTGGTGTATTGGAATTTATATGCATATAAATGTATATATATGCAAATATATTTATGTATACATACATATATACACATGCATACATATGTACCTATGTACTTGATATACTTATATTTACATATATTAACATGCACACTTAACGAATGAGAAAAGATTCATTACTATAGATAACCACCTAGGCAAAAATTCACCAGTATAGATAACAAGAACCTGTTCAATTAAAAACAACTCCTGGGCTTCCCTGGTGGCGCAGTGGTTGAGAGTCCGCCTGCCGATGCAGGGGACACGGGTTCGTGCCCCGGTCCGGGAAGATCCCACATGCCGTGGAGCGGCTGGGCCTGTGAGCCATGGCCGCTGAGCCTGCGCGTCCAGAGCCTGTACTCCACAACGGGAGAGGCCACAACAGTGAGAGGCCCGCATATCGCAAAAAAAAAAAATTCCTAATGTATACAGAATTAAATTAATGAAATTATTCAACATCTGACTAAGAGAGACAATATTAGCATTAGGCAATGGAAAGAGTGGAATTAGGACTCAGAGAACTTAAATTTCCTTATGTATAAAATAGAAATATCCATCTTCATCTCTCCTATTTAATGAGTTATATTAATAGGAGTTATTTAATAAGGCTATTTTTAAAATCCAATTACCAATGCGTGATGTGTGATAAAGAAACTTAAAAATTTTTAAGTGTCATCAGACAACTGAGAATTAAGAGACATCTCCAAATGACTCCGAAATTAGAATGTACATCTTTGGAAAGATGTTTTGGTTTGCACACAAGGCTATTCACCTTTTCACCAAGTCACTTTTCATACGGAGCAATGTCCAGGCAAAGATTTACCAGCTACAGTAAATAGAAGTAGCATAGAAAATTGAGACATAAATAAGTATACTTTATTTTTAACTAAAATTCTTACTTAGTGGGCTTAGTTTAGTACACCTGAAGAGCCATGTACTTTCATTCTTCATTTTTATACTTGTATTTCCACCTACATGTTACTCTTTTGTTTGTTTCCTTCTGAAGATTGCTTTACTATCTGACATCTTAGATATACACTGTTGTTTTCTAATATTTACCAATATTTAAATTAGACTTATTTTTCATTTGGGACTATTTTCCATCTGGTAAATTCCAGTTAAGACTGTCTGAAAGACTCAGAACATGTTTACATATTGCCTAGTATGCAAAGACATGCTAACATCTAGACCTTAATCTCTGCTAGAGTTCCTCTTTCAAGTATAATGAAACAGGGACTTTAAGTAATTATCTAGATAAGTTAGACACACATTTGAGCTCTTTTGAGTTAATCCTCCAAGTAAAATATTCTGAAATTCATTCCATTTATGTTTAAATTCAGGAATCATTGCAAAGTGACTGAGGTTCTTTTATACGTTTGAGCTATTCAAGCCAAATAATGTTTCATTTGAATAATCTTAAAAATGTAATTTATTGCCTTTTATCATAATTGTATAAATGGTTAAATCAGAAGTCATTTGGTAAAGTCATTTGATGAATTTGTAGAAACGTTACAGCAAAATAACACTATTTAGATTGATGATATTTATAATCAAAACGGATAAGAAGCCTCATCAGAAAGTTCCTAATAAAGTGTTAAATTGTCCTTAAACTTAATATTCTTCATCTCACCAATCACACTATTCAGAAACACGAGTCCCACTATACCAATAGTAAAACTTATGCTATGAGTTTGTGTATTTTTATAAACAGTCTCCATTTTTTTTATTGCTATAGAATTGCTTGCAGTTAATTTTATTATTAATTTACAATTATTATGAAAACCCTGTACACTCTATAAACTATCCCTGTATCTTAACAAATACATGCACTAGCAAAGAATCATTAATCCAATATACCTAAGGAATTGGATTAATTAGGAATTAATACCTAATTAATTCCTTATGTGAAGGAATTAATTAAAATGACAGTATATGAAGAGCCATTTTGCTCTGTGTAAAATTGTTTTTCTAAACATAGCAAAACAATTCAAAGTACTTTGGCGTATAAAAAAAGAAGGAAACTGCAAAAGATGAAGATGTGACGTCAACAATAAAACCCATGTAAAATATAACAAAGTAAGTACTTTCAGGGTGAGGACAGACATGGTTTACAGATATATATTCTTTTGTGTGTAGTTTGGTCAAAAGCTGAGTATCGATTCCTGTTTAGAATGGGAATTATTTAGGACACCAGAGAAATTTCTTAAATGGCTTTTTTTGTGCAAGAAACTTAAGATATAACTTGTAAGGAGAAAAAAAATGTCAGTTTAAGATGTAGAAAGGTAAACATTCCAGAATGTAATCTCGTTCAATTGAAAAAAGAAAGCAACGTTTGTATTTTTGTACTTACGACTTCAGTAATTGTCTCTCTTCCCATAAATAGTGACTGAGCATCTACAGCATGACGAGCAGTTTCACTATGTAATGCCAGTCACCTGATGCATGCGGATACCTGGCAGATGCAGTTCCAATCTTCCAATGACTCACAATTCAGTAAAATATGAACAAGTCGGTAAGCCATTAAAGCCACGGCAGCACAGGGGGAAGAATCCCAGAGTGGATAAGAGGGCTTCATAGAGGAAAAGCATCTAAACTGAGACTTCAAGAACGAGGAGAATTTAGCTAGATGAAGACTCCAAAGTAGTAGGTACCACTGGTATATCGAACATACCAACGGTAGCAGGCATGTTCATGAAACCAGAATGCCAAGTGGCAAGGGTAGAGGAAAGGGAGAAGAATCCTAGAGAGACAACCAGGTATTGGAGCATGAAGAACTTGCAACCTCTGCTCAAAGGAGTTTACACACTTAATCCAGAAGCCAATAGGAAGTCAGTAAATGCTTTTAAGCAAGTGGCAAAAAATTGAGGTCACTGCACCTGGAATAAACTTACCCTGTGGTGTGGGAAGTAGATCAGAAGTGCTCATTCCTAGAAACTATTGCAGTATTTCAGGTCTAAGATGATGATGACCTAGACCACGTAAGTAGCAATGGGACGAAGACATGTAGATTTATTGAAGAACTACTCAATGCACATAATGACTAAACTTGTAATACTCAGATATTTGTATACTCAAATATTTAGCAAGTGTCTCCTGCAAATGCTACTTATAGCTAATTAAAATATTCATAGGAAGTGAAACATGTGCCCATATAATTTTAATTATATTTTAATTTTATTGTTTTCATATAAGGACCAATCAAACATTATTTTGATTTTTTTTTACCTGTTGAAAGAGCTTTATTTGAGATCATAATTAGTGAGTTCTTCAGAGTTACTAAAAGATGAGTAATCTGAAAATTTTTAGACGTCATACCTAAGTACAAATATAGTGTAATTATGATACAAGCTGTTATCTTCTGTTAACGTGCATGCATTTATTATGAAATAAGAAAGCCTCCTCAGCCTTACTTAGAGAAGTTAGTGAAATCTCTGCTTGAGATAAAAATTAGGGCTGAGAACTGCCACTGCTTATATCGTTGATCTTGTATTTTAAAGCAAAATGAGTCATAGGGGAAAACGAGAAACTTCGACAGCTTAAACATAAACTAATATATTGTCTCATCTTCCTCCACATAGTTCTTTCTTTGTGGCTTTCACTCTCTTGAGTGGTTTTATTTTAGCATCCTGAAGAAGAAATTGAAAAATGTCTTTTTTTCTTAAAAGAGAGAGAAGAAAAAGATAGGTCATTTTGTCTCCCAAATCTGCGAGAATTGTATTTATCAACATACCATATCAAAGTCTGCAGTTTCCAAATCAGACTTCTGTGAAATGTTTTATTAACATATCTAAAGTGTGCATGTCCTTTAATCTCTTTCAGTCTTTGTGCATATACTTACATATCTAACCTTTCTACAGGTACCATAGTGGGGGTGAAAAAGAAAATATAGTTCTTCTCTCAGGTGGTTTCATCTCTCAAGTACAGAGTGGATCCTGTGGGTAGCGGTATTTAAGTAGTGAATTTTCTCTTCTTTTAAGTCATTTGCACATTCATATTCATTTTCTTTCCTGGTATACTCCCTAAATACATGGGTTTTGCTGATATCCTGAAAAATTTAATTTCTCTTACTATTTTTATAGGTGTTAATACTATTATAATATTTTCCATAGGATTACAGACAGCATTTTTTTTTTTCACTGAAACATCATCAACATTCTTTCCACGTGTCCTCACTTAGGCTAAGTGATACTGAGTCACATTGCAACACCAATGGGCTCCAGGTAACGGAAGAGTGCACAAGGATGTGAAGCATTTTGCCCTAATGGATCATCGTGCAATCACAGGAAAAAGAGTCTTTTATAATAAAGCAAAATATATCCTACTATGGGACTGCATCAAGTTCATGAATAAGGAAATCAGATGTGAGTCTATTTATTTGTATGAATATATTATACTTTCTATTTTATGGCCAAGAAGTAAAGGAGTGAATTTTTTAAACAGCTTCCCTGGGCACTCATATGCATTGGCTTCTTTACCACAGAGATGGGGGAGAAAAGAAAAAGAGGAGGAAAGTTGACTATAAGAATTACAACGAGGAAACTAGCTTAACAAACTTTATTGAATGGTAAGGTGTAAGTAAGAGCGGATCTTATTACATTGTTATTTAGAAACGTTTGTTGTGGCGATTTTTACTTCTGTTTGCAACTTAATGCTTCTGTGAATATCTCTCTAAACTAACCTTTCTTTATTCTCTGAAGTAAAGGTTCCAAAATAGAAATTATTTATTATTAAATCCCTTTAAAATCTCTGAATATGAGTCATAAATGTATATTCCAATACCTCTCTCTGAAAATATTTCTCTGTCTTATCTAGATACAGTTGAAAGTATAAGAAGATAATCTGAGGAAATCAGATCATCTTGTGTTCAGTTTGTATTTTTAAAAGGTGAAATTTTTCTAAAGAATATAACTTCTTAGCATAAGAATGAGCAAGATAGTAATTTCTATTTCCTTGGACCGATAAGTTTAATATTTAACTCAAGTCTTAGACTTGATTTATGGTAACACACATCAAAATACAAAAGAAACCATGTGAGGCAACCAAACTGCCTAATGACAGGTATCAGATAGGCAAATGGTGTCTAGAGGGGCCTGCATTCGAATTCTGGTTCTACTACTTACTGGCAAATGAGACCGTATATAAGTCCCTCAAGATTTCTGTGCATAAGATTACTTTCTCAGTTTTTAAAATGAGGAAAATAATATGCAGGGTGGGTTTTAAAATTAAAGTAATGCTTTTCAGTGAAGTGTCTGACTTGGTGTCCGGCACCAAAATATGTTGGTTCATCTCTTTCTTGATTGGGAAGATTATTATAAATTATCTATGAATCTCCGGAATAAGAACAACTTTTCTCAGTCTTTGAATTATCAGGCAATTAAATTATACATAAGCGGTCAATTACAATTTTATCCCTTTTAATTGAATACTTACATTTTTTTCTGAAGAGATATATAAGCTATATAGCATATTTTCTTCAGAAGTTTTCTAGCCATAAGATAAATTTTAATTATTTTAGAAACTATTAAAAGTTCATGCATGGTAAGACCAAGAGAGATAGTGTAAAGATTGTTAAATCTCAAAACATAATAAGAATAAATGAGTAAATAGGTTATAGGGGAGCAAAATTTGCCACCCTAAAATGTGTTTCTTTGGCATGAGGATTAATTTAGGCTGATTATTTTTAGAAGCAAAAGACTCAGGAAATGTTTCTTGTTATCTCCTCCTTAACCACCTAGAAGAATTTAAAGGTCCTGTTCCCAGAACAGAGCTATCATCAGTGATACCTGCCAAGAATATGGACTGGGTGTGATGGGAAAACTCTGCAGGACCTGAAGATCAGAGTTCACCCTGTGTCCCGTCTTTATGTGAATTGCCTTCTTCCCTTTTGAAGTCCCAAACCACTGACCCCAATATCCTCTTTTGTCCTTAGCTGAAGATGGTATTTAAGATGAGGGCGTTGGCCATTTTGGTGAGTTACTCAGGTTTCCTGGGTCTCTCCCATGTATACATGTTATTAAAGTTTGATTTTCTCCTGTTAATCTTTCTCATGTCAATTTAATTCTTAGACCAGCCAGAAGAATTTGGAAGGGTAGGGGGAGATTTCTTCCTCCCCAACAAGGTAAACCATAAAATAAGTGTAGTCTAACAAAGTTCTCATTTTTCCTATAATAACTAATTTTGACATATCAAATTTTATTTTCTAAGAGAGAAACACAACTACTTATCCTGGCATTCAGGAATATCTTGCTCAACCTAGTTTTATTGTTTTATTACCCAATGTTCCAACTCTAATACCTGTTCTTTAGTCAGATGACTTTTCCTCTGAGACATATTCCCAGCATCTTTCAAGACTGTGGCCATTTTAAAATGTAACCTTAATTTTTTGGCTCTCCTCCAAGTATGCTTTACGTCCCTTCCTATAATATATTAGTCAGCCATGTGATTGTGTCAACCAGTTGAGTACGGCAGAAGTGATTCTATGTGATTTGCAAGGCTGGTCATGAAAAGTCATGCAGCTTCCATCTGGTCTCTTGAAATCTTTGCTGTGGCAAGTGATCTATTGAGAAACTCCCTCTAAGACCAATAAGCCTACGTGTGAGAAGTCCAATACAGATGGAGAAGCCATGTGTTCCAGTCAACAATCCAAGGTGAGTAGAACTTTCAAGCCATCACATTCCATCCACCAGACATGTGAGTAAAGGAGTCTCTAGGTGATTGCAGCCCAAGGCAAGGGGCTCATCCCAAGCCCTTTGTGTCTTCCTAGCCAAGGCCTTAGACACATGGAACAGAGACAAGCTATCCCTGCTTGGCCCCCTTCTCAAGAGGTGGGCCTCTACCGTCTTGGGAGATAATTTCCCCTAAATAGTCTTACGTTTCAGCGTGGTCCAGGCCTTGTGAGCAAATGGCACTGAAAGGATGTTTGCATAACAAACTTGAAAGCTGTAGAGAATCTCTAAAAACAGGAACCTCCTGGAGGATTTAGTCTTAATGCCCCTCCTTTCTCCTTCCTAGAGATACTTGCTTATATCCTAGGGTAATGAACCTCTCGCCTGTTCCCCCCACCACAAAAAAGATTTACTTAATAAGTACATCTCTCTCTTTCTGGAGGGGAGATGGGTAGGTGTACGAGCAAGCTATACCTCCAAATCTCAGTTTTGGGTTTGGCTGTTATCATATTGCTCTGTGGGGACTGGGACTCTGGCTTGCTGCATTTTGCTATGAGTAATCAGCTGTCTGTTCCTCTGATCCAGAAAGGTTTCTGTCTCCTGCCAATACACACACTCACTGTGGTTAGGCTTGTTTGTTTGCATGTAAACGTAGTGAGTTTGAGGGACTTGGGAGCTGATCAAGGAAATATATGTGACCACGAGGTGGCAGTAGCATACAACAAACTTTATTTGGGTGGTGTTTTGACAGGTTTGTATGGATGTAGAGGTAGGGGTGATGGTTCTCAAGGAGACCTTCCAGAGGTCATAGCATGGGGCCCACTATCCAGAAAATAAGAAAGGCAAGGGAACTTCCGGGAGGGAACGAAATCAGAGAAGGGGTTCACCCGTCTACATGCTGTCAACTAACAGCATCATGGGGGGAGGGTCTCTGGGTCAGAGAACTCTGAGGGCAGCAGTAGCTTGGGGTCATTTATAAACCTAGGGTTTGTCTTATCTATGGCTAGCAGATTTGAAGCACAGTTTCATGGGATATTCAAAGTAGTTTCAAAATGGCTTAAAATATCTGCTTTTACTTGGGCTGGCTTTAAAACAACTGGGTTGTAAAAATTTGAGTTTGGTACCGACAGGTTTTTGAGCAAATGGGCCCCCCACCTGCTGTGAATTAAACATAGAGCCAATATACAGGGATCATCTTTGGCTCATTTATATAACAGGTGGATAACATTTCAGACCTTCTACAGTTTCCAGCTTAATATACCCTTGACTTGAAACTGGATAGACTTGTGTCTGTTTTGACCAATAGACAACAGCAGAAGTGATGCTACGGGGCTTCTGATACTAGGCTATAAAAGGCCATGCACTTTCTCCCTTGGTCTCTTTGCGTTGCTGACACTCCCACTCTAGATCTCCCTTTCAGAGACCAGTCACTACACTGTGAGAAGCTCAGATCAAATGGAGAAGCATGTGTAGGCTCCCTGGATGGCAGTTCCAACTGAGTCCTGATTTTGAGGCATCTCAGTCTACACAGCCAACATATGAGTGACATAGCCCACACATGATCTACTCTCTGGCATTTGAGGGTTCCAGGCTGTGGCCTCATAAATCATATAGTGAGGAACAGAGACAAGACATCTCCACTGTGCTTGTCTGAATTCTTGCTTCAGAGTCTGTGAGTATCATAAAATGGTTCTTTTTTAATCCACCAAAACGTGGTGGTGTGTTATACAGCAATAGAAAATTGGGGGAAAAAATGTAGATTAAATCCTATTTCTTTTGTGAACCTGTGCATAAGAATTTCTTCGAATGTGTTCTTGATGGTTTTTATTTTATTTATTTTTTTTTAAGAATCAATTTTATTTATTTATTTATTTTTGGTTGCATTGGATCTTCGTTGCTGCATGCGGGCTTTCTCTAGGTGCATGGAGAGGGGGCTACTCTTCGTTGCAGTGCACGGGCTTCTCATTGCAGTGGCTTCTCTTGTTGTGGAGCACAGGCTCTAGGCACACGGGCTTCAGTAGTTGTGGCATGCGGTCTCAGTACTTGTGGCTCGCGGGCTCTAGAGCACAGCCTCAGTAGTTGTGGCGCACAGTCTTAGTTACTCCGCGGCATGTGGGATCTTCCCGGACCAGGGATGGAACTCGTGTCCCCCCAATTGGCAGGTGGACTCTCAACCACTGCGCCACCAGGGAAGTCCCCCCTTAATGGCTTTTAAACTTCTAAAGCATCTGTGAGTGGTTTCAACAACTGTTGTCTTTATTATAGTTGCTATTTTACATGTGCAAATGCAAATCTCTCTCTATATATTATATATTATTAGAGGGAAGACTATAGCAAATAGTCTCCTTCGTTGAGCTGTGCCAATACTAAATTGTAAGAGTGTGATAGGTTAATTCAAATAAAAGGAAAGGATTAGATAATCCATAGAAAATACTACGTGGAAAAATGGAGAAAGTGTATATAAAAACATGACTTAACCTAGCCTTTATTAATTGAGCAATTCAGTGCTTTAAATAGTATATATTTTGATAGCATCAATGCAGTTCCTTAAAACATATTAATAGCATATAAATAATACAGAATAATGAAATAAGGCCTGAGATGATGTTAAATATTGCTTCCTTTTCAAGGAATAATATAGGGTTTGAAAATATATCAGTTAGTTTTTGAAAGCACAACTATTTAAAGTATTGCTGTGTTTCACAGCTAGTTAATAGCAAAAATGGATCTGTTACCACTCTCTGAACTCCAAATTCATCATTTTAATTTTTCCAACTCACATCCAGAAAACATTTCAATGCTCAAGTTATTTTGGTTACTTGATTTGCACTTAAAAATAAATGCTGGGCTTCCCTGGTGGCGCTGTGTTTGAGAGTCCGCCTGCCGATGCAGGGGACACGGGTTCGTGCCCCAGTCCGGGAAGATCCCACACGCCGTGGAGCGGCTAGGCCCGTGAGCCATGGCCACTGAGCCTGCGCGTCCGGAGCCTGTGCTCCGCAATGGGAGAGGCCACAACAGTGAGAGGCCCACGTACGGCAAAAAAAAAAAAAAAAGCTACTTTCCTTCTTTATCAAAAGATCGAAATTCAGATAATTGATGATACAAAATCAATTTAACATTACTAAATGTTAGAAAGAAAGTTAAATAGTAAAAGACTTCAATATACTATCAGTACTTAAGAAATAGTGTGTTTAGACTTAACTTTTCATTATTTTATAATATTCTCTTTTTGTATCTGCTCTAATATGTTTTGTTTTGATTGGTTATTTTCTCCCATATCTATTTGCACTCTGAAATTATCTTCCTTTCTATCTGGAAAATTAATGAAAAAGGTACTCATTGGTCCCTTTAAATAAATCTCCTTTGAATTCATGTTACTAAATGACGGCTCTTTTAAATAGGCCAGCCCCTTGAATTCAAATGGGAATACAGATAAATTAAGCCTTTTTCATTTAAACTCTATTGACCTGATTCTACTATAATGTATTTTCGTAAACACACATCTGTTGTTTATCATGAAAGACTAAAAATGTATTATAATTAGAAATCTGCCAGTAATTTATTTGCTCCTTAACCACCTGCTTCATACAGGATCATATTATCTTGTGATATAATATTCTTTTATTACAAAAATAAAGTCTATCCATGAGAACATTATCCCATGTTTTAAAAATCATCTTGGTTTTAGTATGATACTTATTTTCAACCAGTGCTTTTGCATCACGTTGGCAGTAGTTTTGCAAGCAGAGACTTGTTTATTGAAAATGTTCTATTATATTAATGATGTCTTAATTATATAATAAAACAACTATCTTGGTCAATCAGATAGCTCAGTCATTGTACTTTATTATTCCCTAACATTAAAAAAAAAATCTCTCAGAAACACTGTTTTATCAACTTTTCTTCACTGAAAAATTACCTTATTCCCAAACAAATGATTATGATTGTAAAATTTTTGCTCTGAGTAGAATCCACTGCTAAGTTAAAACATAAAAATGTTAATGAGTATGTTTAAAGGACTTACTCACCAGTAGGATTGGCATTACCTATTGAGTTTAGTCTTTAAGATTTAATATAAACTAAATTATAGAACAGGTAGACTGAGCACACACTTAAAATAACAATATATGTGGATCACAAATAAAGAGAAAATGATATTACAAAGATAAGAAACGTTTCAAAATTTTATATAACTAATCTAGAATAGTGTTTTCAGGCACTGGTAAAAACCTACAGAGAGTAAATTGGTTCCTTCAAAAATTCCAATTGATACAATATTTATATCATTTACTGTATATTGCTTCCCTGACAGGTAAATTATGTATAGCTAGACAGAGATGCAAGGACATTTTTTTGAGTTCTCTTTAAAAGATGCTTCAGAGATATTTGAGAAAAGACATTGGATAAATCAAAGGTTCAGAACTTTAGAATTCAAGAATTCAAATAACTAAATGCAGAGCCAAATAATTCAATTTAGAGTATATTATTTTTCTATTGGATCTGTAATTTGACATGCGGAGGTGAGTGTGGAGACCAGAAAGCTTCATTCATGGGTAATGAGACGAAAGTAGTAATTAAACAAAAATAGAGCCAGAGAGTGTTTTCTAGATATGATTTCTAAGAATTATAGAATTCTGGGTTTAAAAATGTTTATTTCCCCATTGAATTAACTTATCACATTTTGGAGAGACCATATATGTGTGCATCTATTTGGGAACTATCTATTCTGTTGCAATAAAACTTATTTCTGGGCTTCCCTGGTGGTGCAGTGGTTGAGAGTCTGCCTGCCGATGCAGGGGACATGGGTTCGTGCCCCGGCCCGGGAAGTTCCCACGTGCCGTGGAGCGGCTGGGCCTGTGAGCCATGGCCGCTGAGCTTGCGCGTCCGGAGCCTGTGCTCCGCAACGGGAGAGGCCACAACAGTGAGAGGCCCGCGTACCGCAAAACAAACAAACAAACAAACTTATTTCTATCTTTGCACCAATAACACATTGCATTGATTAAAGTAGCTTCATATTAAATCTTGAACTCTAGTGGTGTAAGTCCTCATATATGTTATTTTTTTTTCCAAATTATTTGGACTATTTTGGGTTTCTTTTACATTTCTGTATGAATTTTAGAATCAGCTAATATAATAAGGAGATTTTATACAGATTATTTTGAATACATAGATTTATTTGGGCAAAATTGACATAATACTGTTGAATCTTTTGATATATGAACAGAGCATAGCTTTTCATCTATTAGGTCTCTTTTAATTTCTCCCCCAAGATGTTGTAGTTTTCAGTGTGAAGGTCTTGAATGGTTTATGCTTTTGTAAACAGTATATTTTAATTTTCAAATTGCTTTATAAATTTAAAAATATATAGAAATATAAGAACATAGAAACCCAATTACTTTTTTTTTGTATTGACCTTATATCTTATGTCCTCCTACACTGACTTATAAAACATGGTAGCTCTTTTGTATCTTGTGTATAGTTATATGCATACAACCACAACACAACATCTGCAAGTAAAATAGGTTTTATTTCTCTCTTTTCAATCTTTGTTACTTTTCTTGCCTCATTGCACCAGCTAGCTCCTCCAGTAAACAACTGGATAGAAATTGTGGTAACACACATCCTTGCATTTTTCCCGATTATATGTGAAAAGGTATTCAGCCTTTCACTTTTGAGTATGACAATAACTGTGGAGTTTTCCCAAATACTGTTTATGAAATTTACTTCTTTTTAGAAGTAATTTAGAAATTTACCTCTATTTCTAGTTTTCTGAATGTTTTTTCCATGAATGTGTGTTGAATATTTTCAAAATGTTTTCTGCATCAATTAAGATGATTATATACTATTTTTCCCTAGTCCATTAATATGATGAATTACGTTGATTGATTTTGAATTCTAAACTAATCTTGTACTCCTGGAATACATGTTCTGGTGGTCCATTACTGAAAAACAAACCACATAAACTTAGTGTAATAAAATAACCATTTTAATGTGTGTATCTTTGGCTAAGGAATCAAAACATGGTGCATTGGAGATAACCTTTTCTCTAAAAGGGATAGAGAAGCCAAATCAAACTCACATTAGACTCTGACATAAGTGAAAAATAAACCTCAATTGTATAAAAAGCTGGTATTTGGAGGTGGTTTGGTATAGCAGTTAACTTATTTGTGGAAAATAATGTTACCATATGATCATACCATACTCATATGATCTATGGGATCATAGAGCTGTTGTGAGAATAAGTTAATAATTATAATGTACTTAGACAAGTGTGTGACACATGCAAAGCCCTGTCTGTATATGCATTTGTTTTATGAAATAAAGGCAAAGCATTAAGTGCATCCTGATTTAATTCATTATATCGTTTCCAAACACGTTCTGCTTGGAATACGTATTTCATGTCAATTGCATCATCAATTTTAGTTCCAACATATTTCTTACATGTAACTCTTCTTTACACACTTACTGTCAAAATCCTAGAACTTCATGTAGGTCAGGATTTATCAGTCTTGGTACTATTAACATTTTGGGCCAGATAATTCACTTGCAAATGGTAGTGGTGGTCACGTGGCACGGGGGCAGGGGGGAGCCCTGTGTATCATGCGATTTTTTACCACATCCCTGACCTCTACCCACTAGCAGATTTCCCAGTTGTGACAACTCAAATATGTCTTCATATATTGCCAAATATCTTCCAGGGAGACAAAACCACCCACAATTGAAAACCACTGGTATAGAAAGAATAGAAAATAAAAATGTTTGTTTGTTTTCATGCATGTCACACATGGTGCTGTTGCCTATAATAGAAATGGCTCTAGCAAATTTTTAAAAAATATTTATTTATTTATTGGCTGCACTGGGTCTTAGTTGTGGCATGTGGGATCTAGTTCCCTGACCAGGGATTGAACCTGGGCCCCCTATATTGGGAGTGTGGAGCCTTAACCACTGGAGCACCAGGGAAGTCCTGGCTCTAGCTAATTTAAACAGAAATGTATTTAATGCGAGGTACTTACAATTGTTGAAAGGTGGACCAGGCTCCTAGGAAATATTACTGAAACAGCACTGCAAAACTTGTACACCAGAAATCTGGTGTCTCTGTCATTACCTAAAATTAGGGAAATCAAAACCACTGCCTCAGATGCTAGTTCAAGGTCATACTATCTCAGGCTTGATCAATGGTAGCAAAGTAAATAATCTATGCTATGCCTCTTACAGCCACAAAACCAAAAGAATACATTAGGATTTCTTATATCACTGAGGAAAAAAGTACTTCAGATGTCTCCACACATGACCTAACCAGCAGAAAGAGAAGATATCTAACTCTATCTTATTCTTCTATGTCACTAAGAGAACATGACTCCCGTTGGCCTGTGCACTAGACCTGGGCAATCAGAGACACCTTACCCTCTCCCTGATCCTTGAAATGTATGTTCCACGTGCTGTCCCTTTACTAGGAGATACTTCAAGGATGCAGCTTTCAGGGGACTTCCCTGGTGGTCCAGCAGTTAAGACTCCGAGCTCCCAGTGCAGGGGGCCCAGGTTTGAACCCTGGTCAGGGAACTAGATCCCACATGCCGCGACTAAAATATACCGCACATGGCAACAAAGATCCCATGTGTTGCAACTAAGACCCAGAGCCACCAAATAAATAAATAAATATTAAAAAAAAAGGATGCAGCTTTGAGAGAATAATGTGTTATTGAGATCTAGACTGTATATATGACTGAACCCCGTTAGGGCTATATAAACTCTTAAGATTCTATATGAACTCTTAAGATTCTAGAGGGTATGTATGGAAATCTACCTGTCTTGCTGCCACCTAAGACAAACCTCATATATAAGTTTTATTGCTTATTAAAACTATCACCTACCCATCTGGAGTGGTCTCTTTCTTCAATCTCTCCTTGCCCTCCATGAACAGGGGCCAGTTTCAAATTTTCCTCTGGGGAACTTCTGAGCTTATGAACCAACAATCGGCTAGCCAGCTAGGAGACCAAATAAATGGGCCTTGGGAAAGAGGCATCTGTGGGGAAAATCCCATGTTGGCTGTTGACCTTTATGTGGGGAGGGGTGGCCCATAAGTTAGAAGCTTGTGGACTGCCACATGAGTGCGGGGACACCCCGAAAATGCCAATCGTTTAATGCATTTGTTGAGGAACTGCACAGAGCACACTCTGGGCAAAAAAGCGAAATAAATGCCTACCACAGGGGATTGGCCTCTGCTGTGAGCAGTTTGGCTGGAGGCTGAAACTCGAGTTAGAAAATTAGAAGAAAAGCTGAGGTAAAGAAAGACATGTGGTTGTTCACCACTCTGCTAGCTTCAGGACTGCCAGACAAGACGGGAGAGCAGGATAATAAATTGGGGACCTTAGAGTGCCATTTTGCAAAGCTAGGACGGTGCTAGCTGCTGTGGATAAAGATCTGAGTGCTTGTGACAAAGCCTGATTGGGACGCTAAGAGGTGGAACCCCTGGGAAAGGGAGGAAAGCTAAGAGGAGGATGTGGTGATCGACAGTGAAATGGGTGAAGCCTCGCATGCCTTCTGATCTCTAATACAAAGGAAAGCAAAAGCACAGCAACAACCCCAGCCAGGCGGGCAGCTCACAATTCAAAAATGGCTCACGGGGCTTCCCTGGTGGCGCAGTGGCCGATGCAGGGGACACGGGTTCGTGCCCCGGTCCGGGAACATCCCACGTGCCGCGGAGCGGCTGGTCCCGTGAGTCATGGCCGCTGAGCCTGCGCGTCCGGAGCCTGTGCTCCGCAACGGGAGAGGCCACAGCAGTGAGAGGCCCACGTACCGCAAAAAAAAAAAAAAAAAAAAAAAAGGCTCACGATGAGAGAGTATATGCCTGCTGAGCTTACTGATATAGCTGCCAAGTTCCAATAAAAGCCCAGGGAAAGTATTCAGGCATGGTTAGGGCAGCTAAAAGATTGGGGGAAAGTTGGGGGGGGGGGTGGCATTTTTCTCACCGGGCATGAGGCAGAGAAAATGAGGAAGATCACGCCCCGCTCTCCAGCAGTGCCTGCATGGAGCTCGGGGAATTCAAGGTACTCTTCTCAGGTAGATTGGGTTATTCTATCCCGCAGGGAGCTGTGACCCAAAGACGAGGATCTCCCTGAGCACATGGGACCCTGGAAATCTAAAGAGGAGGCATAACAAATTAGTAGGGAGTCGGGAATGAGACAGGCCATCTGTGCTCCTTCTTTGAAGGCCCTGATCAGGCCCCATTCATTGCAAGAATGAGAGACAAGGTACTCCAGTCCACTTCCAGCGCCTAATATCCATGTGGAACCCAGGTGTAGGACAAGACATTTATGATGTAAGAAAGTCCATTGCTGATCTGGGGAAAACTGACAAATCCTGGGAACTGGTATGGGCTGGAGGAAAGATCCAAGACAGAGGGGAAACTCAAGAAGGCAAAAGTCTATCCCAATTGACTGTTAATGGGTCCAGTAAAAGTAACCCGGAAGCAAAAGTGATTTGACCTCACTGCCTCCAGGACCCCACCTGAACCGTTAGGCTGGCAAGCCAATGCTGTGTTGGTCGGCCTATGTTAAGACTTAAACCCAAACAATAGTTCAGACCTGCCCCTACTACCCCAGTGCCTCACCTGCTGCAGCAGAGACCTCAGGGATACAATCCTATTCAGGTGAGTGCCTCTCACACCCCAGGAATAGGATGCAGTCCAAGACTGGGGGCAATCAGAGGCCCCAGTTGAGCTCACTATTCACTGCTGCCCCAGCAATAAGCAAAAGATGATGGTTCCGGCTGACATCAGAGCTGAATGTACTCTAATACACGGTAACCCTCAGAATTTTTCTGGCCTCCCCAGCAGTGTACACAGCACTCCTCCAGGTAGAACCGCTCATGAAGAAACAGCATATCATGGAAAAAAATTTCCCTTCTTATTAGTGGGTGGATTGAGAATATGTTCCTTTGACCCACCTCTGCCACGGTTCATATTCCCACTTCGACTAAGTGGCTTGTCCGTTTGCAGCAGAGACATACCACGTCTGCCAGCCCACTCTCTCTAGAAATAAGAGCTCTCCTGGGCCCTGCAGCACATGCAGATCCTCCAGAATCACCCTATTCCACAACAGTGGCCCCTGCAGCCTGTAGAGAGGAAATGGGGGAAATTCCCCCAGATGCCTGCTGTACAGATGGTTTAGCGGGGCAATGTGCCCACACGGACTGCAGTCACTATTCAGCCCCACTCTGACACCATCTGGATGGAAACAGGAATGAACCACAGCAGCCAGAGGGCTAGGCTCAGAGCAGTTTAGCTGGTGACTGAGCGCTCATTAGTCCTGGCTGTCACCCCTTTGCACTGATAGTTGGGCTGTCCTAAGGGATTAGCCCCATGGCTTGGACAGCTGACAGCCAAGAGATGAATGACCATGCATAAGCCCTTATGAGATCATGATATACTGAAAGACATTTGGGTTTGCCTGTGAGAGCCAGAGGCAGCCTTCACTTTTCCATGACCCAGCTCATAAGGTGCTGACACCCCCTGGCAATTAGGAAGCTGATGCCCTAGCCCAGGTACAAGCCCTAGCAACTGACCCTTCAGTAGACACAGTAGATTGGGTGCACAGGAAGAATGCCCACTGTAGTGCTCAGATAGGATGGTGCATTGCCAAAGATGCCAGATTGCCTTTGAAATTCAGTTACTTGGTTAATGTAGTAACATGTCATGTGTATTCTAAACAACACCCAAGGCACGGTCAAAGAAGTCTGGGGCTGTCCACTAGAGTTCCCAACTGGTGAAGAATCAGAAAATTGATTATACTGCTCCCCTCACTCTGAGTGCCCTGGTTTGTGTAGACCCTGCATCTGGCCTAACCCAAGCTTTTCCCTCTTGCTGTGCAAACCAGGCTGTTAGCATTAGGGAAGTAGAGAAACTGAGTACCATGTACGGATATTCTCATTGGATAGACAGTGATTGGGGGGTCACATTTTAAGGGTCACAATGTGCAAGATTGGGCAAAAACATAACATTGAGTGGAGGTTCCATCTCTCCTATAACCTGCAGGCAGCAGGGTTGGTAAAAAGGAAGAATGGAATATTAAAGCGGCAGATTAAATTACTAACAAGTAAAACCACCTTGGCCGGGTGGACTAAAGTACTGTCCCAGGGTTTAATATGTTTGAATTGATCAGCCAGCAGGGCCTGTTGTCCCATATGCCAGATGCGGAACTCCTACCAAGATATCTAATGTGGTGTAGGTATGCAGGTCATGATAGGCAGCCACTATCCCAAATTTCACTGTGGACCAACGTGCTATGCGGCACAGAACACCGAGCTCCATAACACCTGAAAGAGGCACAATTTACTGGAATTTGCAATGGGACATCTCACTGAGATGGGCTGAGTTACTTTGTACCCCTAGGTGAAAGGGGACTACTCCATTGCCCCGGGACCCCTTTGTCCTGATGTAAGTCAGACCTGTTGAAATGCGTTATACCTGGAATGGAGTAGGCACCATTGAACTAGGGGGAAAAGATGAAAGTCGTGGTCTGGCAAATCCTGTCCCCAGTTCATCTCCTCGCACCCAAGAGCGCTGCCTCCTTCAACTGATATGTACGGAATACACAACCAGGTCAAGTTCCTAAAGCTGCAGCCACACTAACATCTAAGGATCAGGCCACTAGCATAACTCTAATAGAAGGGGAAAACCTTCCCATACAAGTTCTTACTAAATATCTGTCTTTTTGACCTTCGACTTTCTGCGGTTCCTGTGGTGTCTGGTCGCAGGATGGGCAACGGATGGAAACACCTGTTTACCGTGGGCTCACTTGTATGCCCAACAAAGAAATCAATCCAACTATCGTGTATGTGGGCAGCTATCCCTCTCTAACTCCCTGTCAGGATTGCCATGGTGGGTATCACCACTCCAAAGAGGGGATTAGAAGTCACCAAAGCCACTAAGTCATTAAGGGAAACCAGCTGGGACTAGTACTCTTAATTCATCTGATATTATCAATACTGATCCAGAAAGCTGCCCTGTGGCACACACTTTCAATAACACTGTGCTTGGTATTTTTTTTTCTGTCAATCGAGTTATACTGGCAGATTATCAAACTGTTGCCTGGAAGCATCCTAAAAATACCACTGTCAGAGCCATGGATGGCTATGCTCAGACTTGGGGTAGGTTCATGTGGCTTACCCCACGTTATGGACATTTGAGCACTCGTGTACCCCTATGGTGGGAAAGGAAAAGGAACTCTAAACAGAACCAACCCACTTGTACCAGGTATATGAAATGAATATCACATAAAAAGATAGCAACTGGTGAAGGGAGGGACCATCAATATAGGGGTAGGGAATTTTTAAAAAAAGGGCTATCATGGGGTTGTATTAAATTATGTGTGTGAAACTTTTGAAAATTGTAAAGCACTAGAGAATTTAAAGAATCATTCAAGAAAAAGAAAAGTAAGGAAAAAAAAAGGATAGCAACTGGTTTGGCACTGACTTGTGTGCTGCCGAGGTATTTATCGGGTATCCTTGGCGGAGAAAACAATCGCTATGTGGAACAAATCTTTAGCTGTGGTTTCACCTACATGGTTGGGCCTCTGCACCCTGGGTTTCCCACTGTAACAAAAGTTGCCAACCTCCCTCTCCTCAAGGTCAGGTAGGCACGTTCTGTTTTCTATGATATAATCATTCGGCCGCAATCTTTGTTCCTTCTATTGGCCTGGAGGACATTAGAGCACATAGAGAAACCCTTACTAAATTCACCCAGCAAGCCTTGAATGATAGCCAGCAAAGCCTGTCCTTACTGAACACTGAAATGTCTATAATGAGAAAATCTGTCCTCCAAAATAAGATGGCCTTGGACATTACTACTGCCTCACAAGAAAGCGACTGTGCCGTTATCCAAACAGAATGCCGTGTGTTCATACCTGATGAGTCTGCTGATGTGTCATCTTTATTAAGTCACATCAGGACACAAGTGAACACCCTGAGTGATCCGACCCCCAGCCTAGGCAACTTAATAAATCAGAGGTTCAGACCACAGGGCTCTTAGTGGAAAAACACCATTACTCATTTTAGGAATCATTTTCTTAAGCTGTGTTTTTTCTTGCATGTGTCTATACTGTTGTATCTACCTCCAAGGCAGCCAGAGCGCCACCAAATGAGCCACCTTCATGCTACCGAAACCCCTTACTGACCCTGCTCAGGGCACATTGTGAAAAAGAGGAACTGTGGCAAAGTGTAAGAGCTGGTCACGGTCCTGAGGTCCTGATTGAAAAAGGTCATCAAGAGGACGTAACTGCAGGTTGACCCATGTGCTAGACCTGTGCAATCACAGCCTTGCGAGATTAACGCGGTGCTGAGACTGACTACGTCGGGACTGAATCCACGGCTGAACCCCATTAAGGCCTCTAGATAAACAAGATTCTGGCGGGCATGTGAGAAGATCTTTTCTTGCAGCCACCCAAGACGAGCCCCCTATGTAAGTTCCCTGGCTTATTAAAACTACCACCTATTAATCTGGAGCATGGTTTCCTCTTTCTTGGGTTTCTCCTTGCCCTCCGTGTATAGGGCTACTTTTAAATCCCTCCCACACCTGCCCTGGTACTCCTGGGAACCAACAACATTCCAAATGTATAGAGCTGTGTCTGCTTAGCGGAAGCTAGGTCAAAGTGGAACTGAACTAAAAACCAGTCTGGGAACTGTAGTCTTTAGTTTTATAACCTCTAGCTTGAAGAAGGACAAAGTTACAATAGAGGTGAATGACCCACTCTGCACTGTCTGCCTGTTCGGTCCATTATAATAATTCATAATAAATGCTTACTCTACAATCTGAATCTAACTATGTTTCCAGACTTGTATCTGCACTTTTCCCTTTATGGGACCTGTATTCTAGTGAAACTGCCTTTTAACTAGTCTGCACACACTCAAGAGTTTTCTGGAGCGCCTATTTCGTATTTTTGTGATTTTGTTTTTTGGTTTGATACTTTTCTGTTACTTCATTCCACTCAGATTCTAACCAACTTAAAAATACTTTTTTTTTTTTTTTTTGTGGTACGTGGGCCTCTCACTGTTGTGGCCTCGCCCACTGTGGAGCATAGGCTCTGGACGCGCAGGCTCAGCGGCCATGGCTCACGGGCCCAGCTGCTCTGCGGCATGTGGGATCTTCCCGGACCGGGGCACGAACCCATGTCCCCTGCATCGGCAAGCGGACTCTCAACCACTGCGCCACCAGGGAAGCCCCAAAATACTTACTTTTAAGATAATGGATTAAATGTCATCTTATTTATCATTTCTTATTTAATTGTCCTAACAGAAAATATTTTATGACCTCCAGTTGTACAGATTGTTTATACCTCCATTAATAGAATTTATCATGTCTGCATTTCTCATGTAGATTGTATCTTCCTTATTAGTGTGAATTTCCTAAAATGCATCCTTGTATGAAAATGTGCTGAATGAATTTATAAAAATTATTAGGAACAGGCTATATTGTGGATGCATTAACTTTATTTGCTTTATAGTGTGAATACATGTATAAAAGCTAAACATTTATAAAGTAAGCAGCTCATGATACATGCTAGTGAATAATGTAATAATAATCTTTGAGTAGAACTCTTAAAACAATTCTTATTATTTAGATCCTGACTACCGCAACTGAACCAATAATCTAGAAGAGTATTAATGAAAGAAATAGTTTTTTTTTACTGTTTGATAAAAATATTTTTTAAATATTAAAAATTAAAATTTCTCAAATATTTGCATACTACCTACCATTCATCATGAATTCTTCAGTGTGGAATTTAAGAACAAGTTTCTGGTAACTTATCATTCTGGTCACAACATCATGACTCTTCCCTGGTATATCAAAGTTAATCATGTTCCCTTATTTTATATTCCTATAGAATTATTTGTTACAATCATACCTGTTATGGAATAAAAGGCTGCCAACCAAATGAGAAAAAACAGAGCCTGTTTCTCCATCGATTGCTGTAGCAGGGAGTCAGCTACCATCACTTGAGCTTGGCAGAGACTCGAAGGCAGGCAGGGAGTGGGAAAGCTTTATAGTGAAAAAAAGAGAAGCCTTCACAAATGTTCTGATTAGAGGTTGTTAGCATAGTGGAAAATGTACAATTAGCTTTCTCTGTTCTTTTTCTGAGTTGAAAACGAAGGCAAACATATGGAATGTGGCAGCTGTTGACCAAGTCCTGATGGTTCTGAGCATGCTGTTGCAGAAGTTGTCACTTGGCTTCCTGGGCTGCTAGGTGAGCACTCTATTGTCATAGATCATCTTGCCATTGCCTATTTGTATATTCATTCTCTCACTGTTGTAATTAACATGTTCTAATTTCTCCCCCTTCCAACTTTCATTTCTTCAACCAACAAATATTTATGGAGCACCTAGTATATGAATGACACTGTCAGGCAGTGTCTATATAATGACAACCCTCATTTCATAGAGCTTACAGTTCACACCAATAGTGTGCCAATGTTTTTTCCTCAGCTGGCCAGGGAGGTGAGGGGGACTGGGGTTGAAGTATGGACTCAGATTTGACCTTGTAACTGGAAGTTAAAGATATGACACATCTAGTCAAGTAAAGGGCACTGGCCAGATGGGGAGCCCTCTGAACAGATAGATAGCCAACTTGAAGCCCGGCAACTAGTAAAGTTCTTTGTGCATTGGAGTCAACGCTAGATCATTCATATGGATACAGCATGGTGGCTTAAAATGAGACTGTTGAATTAAGTAGGGTCAGGTCATATTTGCAGAGAATTTAAAGAACTAGCTATTTAAAACAGAAGCAAATTTTAGAAAAGGGCTCACATTCAGATTGCGTGTGGCTAAATGGCATTCCCCTGCAGTGAGGAATAATAAGTCATGGTAAACCATGCTGGATACATTCCCTTTCTCAAACTCAAATGGTAGAGTCATTTTCAGATAAAGTTAAACACTTGGACCAGGAATATAAGAACTGACAAAAAATATATTTTTTTCCACATGTAATGCCAAAGATATGTCCACGGATCCTTCCTGGAATTCTAACACTGGCTAATTTTATTCTTGATTCTACCTGTGTTTCCCCCAAATACTGATGCCCTCAATCACAGCAACTCTTGGAGCTGCTGGAGCTGAAAAGGATAAGCAAACACTATATTACCAAATAAAATAGACACAATTTTTACATGATCCGATGGTGGGAATTAGGCTTACACTGAACTGCAATCATGTGGTAAGAAGTTCTAATCATTCAACAGCTAAATCCAAGTTCTGCCTACTAGAATCAGGCCATTTTGGTTCTGTAAATGTGCATGTGGGTAGAATACTATTAAAGAAATGAAAAACTCATAGATAGGAAAAAGGAAAACAGAAAAAGAAAAAAATCACCGAAATCAATGCATCCACCAATGAAATACTGGGAAACTACTAAGAAGAATTAGGTACAAATATTTAAAAATTGTGGAAGAGGAATTTCTGGTGTATGGCACAGAAGTTCTATTTTTACGCTAGGCTGTAAGAAGCTTTACTCTGTGCATATACAACCTTCATTATTAAAAACTATATTATGAAAAGAGAAGATATGTTTAAGAGGTATTTAAGTGATAAATGCTAACGGAAAAATATGCACAGAATGATCTCTTTTGTGTTAAAAAGGATATAAAATGTAGCTATGAATATATATATTGAATATACTCATATGAATATATATTTGAATATACATGTATATATATATAAACACAGATATGAATAGATATATACTTAAGTGGGCATTTAAAAAGGTCTGGGTTTCAAAAAATAAAAGCAAATTTAAAAAAAGTAAAAAGGTCTGGGAAAATGCAGAGCAAATTATGGATCATGGTTACACATGGAGAGTGAAAGAATGAAATAGGGAGTAAGGGAACTGGGAATGGGTGATTTTTAAGTTATCTCTATCTTTGTATTATTTGGATAATGTTTAACAATGAGCACTAATGTTCTATAATTTAAAATAAGGAAATGTGTTAAATAGGCATATGAAGGAAAGACATAATGTGATTAATTATGTAAAATTTCTGAGCAGAAAGAGAATACATCTATTTGAACAGACATCAGTGATACATTATAATGGAGTTTGGGACATAAAGAAAGTAAGGGATGAGGCCATGGTGAGATATTAAAGTCTATCATTTTGTAGAATTTCAAGTGTGTTTGTTAATTTTCTAATAGAAACAATTCTCCTAAGACATTATAATGATGTCTTCATCTTGAGAAAGGAAATCATTTCCCTGTGGTATAATCTCATTTATGGTTTTGTTTATTTTATTTTTTAAAATACTCTTTAAAATTTTCATATATAAGAAGTGGTTGAAATAATTTACTGTTAGCATTTGACCTTGAACATAAGAATAAAACCCAAGATATGCTGTCTTTACTTTGTACACAGGGAAACAAGTGATCATATTTTAGTTATTCTAAGGAAATGATGCCATGTAAATACCCTTTCTTTTTATAGAAAACTACTGTATATGGATTCTTTTGACATCTTACTATAAGCTCTGGTTGCTTTTGTAGTGAAAACCTAGCAATTCATCTGAAAGGTCATTCAGGACTGGCACAATAATTTCAGCTGATCAAATCAATTATTTATACAATGAACTACAGTATGGTTCCCTCTAGAAATTACCTTATTATAGCTACTCACTCCCACTGAACTCTAAGAAAAGTGACATTTTGAAATACAAAGCTTATTCTCTTCAGTGAGCTTAATACGTATCAGCATCTCTCTGTAGCTCTTTTCTCTATTGAATAGCTGTCAGTCAGCAAGAGAGGGCCCATTCCCTAAGCACACTGCACAGTGGGTTTTCTTGACATGATAGAAAATTTTCCAGTTGGCAAGAGTAAAGATTGAAGGAGGTAAAGCTTTGGACTCAGCATGAAAGGTAATAGAGCTATTAGCCAAATACCAATTCAGATGCTGGCACTGCCCAACCAGGCAGCTAAGAAGGAGGTTTAATGTCCCATGGGGCACAAATTTTAGGGACGTGTTTGGCAGATTAAAGCATGCAAATAGAGAGGGGAACATCTTTAAAAGAGAGCTTTTGGTATGGAAATCAGTGTCGTTTTAAATTAACAATTATACTTAGTATATAGAGAAGGTTTTTGCACAAAGGGGACAAGATATTGTACTAGTACCCAGATAATGGTATAATTACAAAAAAAAAAAAAACCTTCTGCTACCATGCACTCTAGGTATAATAAAATAATCATATCTATGACCTCGAGGACCTTACATTTTACTACATTCTCTGGTGTTGTATTTTTTATTATAACAAGACTGACCTGCCTAATAGAGGCACTATAATAATCAATAATATTCAGGAGAATTCTACATCTGTGCCTATTTAATTTTTATGCATAGTTGAAATTGGAGATTGCTCAAAAGACTTATATTTTTAAAATAATAATTTAAGAAACAAATGTTTAGACAATCATCATAGCCCCATATCATGCTATAAGCAGGTATATCTTAGATGAAAAAAGACGTTTTAAATGTGCTAAATCACATGACAAATTGGAGAGTGTATTAGTTATACAATGCTGTGCAAAAAATTTTACCTCAAAACTTAGCAGTTTAAAAAAACAAAGCTGGGGCTTCCCTGGTGGCGCAGTGGTTGAGAGTCCGCCTGCCGATGCAGGGGACACGGGTTCGTGGCCCGGTCCGGGAGAATCCCACATGCCGCGGAGCGGCTGGGCCCGCGAGCCATGGCCGCTGAGCCTGCACGTCCGGAGCCTGTGCTCCGCAACGGGAGAGGCCACAACAGTGAGAGGCCCGCGTACCGCAAAACAAACAAACAAACAAAAAAACCCTGTACTATTGCACCATTTCTTGTAGATCAGCAATCTGGACATAGCTTACCTGGTCCTACGGCTTAGTGTAGTCACAAGGCTGTAGTCAATGTGTTGGCTGGGATTGTAGCCATCTCAAGGCTCACACAGAGGAGAATGGGCTTCCAATATCTCACATGGCTGTTAACAGGATTCAGTTCCTCGTGGGCTGTTGAACTGTGTAACTCAGTTTCCTGCTTACTGGTGGCTGGAGGCCACCTTTATTTCCCTGCCATGTGAGACTCAGGCCAGTTCACACCGTGTCGGCTGGCTTCCCTCAGAATGAATTGGCAAGGGAGCACAAGAAGGTAGCCACATTGTGTTTGTAACCTAATCTTAGAGTGGCATTCCATCAGTTTTGCAGTATTCTGTCTGTTAGAAATAAGTAACTAGGTCCAGTCCACATGCAAGGACATGGATACCAAGAGGCAGGAATCATGGGGGCCATCTTGGAGCCTACCATAATGGTTTGGTAACCTAAGAATGGTTTCTAGTAGAATGGTGAATTTAAGACCAGGAGGAACATTTGTATATCATTAGATAAAAGCAAATGGGTAAAAAGAAAGTATCAAATTCTTATCTTAATTTTTCTTAATTTCTTTTTCAAACTTGATTTTCTCTTACGCAATGAATATAAAATTATGAAGCTGAAATTGTAAAGAGCTTAAATCACTTAAGGAAGTTGTTTATATTGAGCAGTTCTCTACAACAATTTAAGAAAGGAAAACTTCAACTAGCCCTTACAGGTTATCACAAAAGATGTTCTTCAAAATGCAATTGTCTTGAATTTTAGACATGTTATCCCTAGAGCTTAGAAAAGACCATGTGTCCAACTAGCTCAGTTTAACAAAAATCAGTGACAGTAATATCATGAATAAATATAGACACCATCCACAATTCATTGTCAAGCCTATGTCATCAGACCAGCAAATGCATCTACCTATATCTGTTTACATATTAGATATCATTGTTACCAGCCAAAATAATGTAAGCAAGCAAGGAAACAAAAACATGATACTCTGAAAACAATGAAAACAAAAGCAACATATATTTATATACTCAAAATGTACAATTTTTTCATTGATTTTATTTTTATCTAATTTAAGCTATTTCAAATAAAAGATTTTGATAGAGATTCTTGACAAATAAGGGTCTATAACAGATTGTGTTGAAGAGAGGATTTTGGGGGGGTTTAGTCAGCACAAAGTAACACTTCTGTATGCTATTATATTAAATAGTTAATACTTCTAGAGGTGAATTATTCATGCCACCAGAAAAGCAATAGAGATAAAGCTAACAGCCTGTTCCGATCACTATTATCTCTAACGGGTCTCCTGCTTCCATTACTGCCCACCTATAATCCTACTCAACATGGCGGCTAGAATGATCCTATTAAAGTTTATGTCAATAACACTTTTTTTCCCCCACAGTGGAGTAAGGTAAGAAGCCATTGGTTAAATCCTCCAATGGCTCATTTTACCACATGGAAAAATAAAAACCATTGAAGTGGTAACAAGAACCTGCAACATCTTTTGACAATCTGCTCCAGACACAGTGGCCTGTTGGCACTGTTGGCACCTCTTTTTGCAGATGCCATTTGACCAGAACATCTACATAGAGTGAAGAGCAAGACATGAAAATACCTTTCATGGAAAAACATTCCAGGCAGAGGAAGGAGGAAGTGTATAACCTTGAATTAATACAACCAACTAACAAAGTAAACACATGATAGGAGATTAGGGAAAATTAGAGTTACTGGGGGCAAGAGTTTTTTAAAAATCTAAAAGCTTCATTGAGATATAAATGAGATAAAATTAACTACATATATTTAAAGCATACAATTTGATAAGATTTGACATACATATTTCACTTCCTTTCCACCTGGATGTCCAAATTTTTCAGCACAATTTGTTGAAAACATTTTGTCCACCAATAAAATGTCTTAGAACATTTTTTAAAAGTCAGTCATATAAGTGTACGTCTATTTCATGAATCTCTTCTCTTTCATTGATCAACTTGTCTATTTTGATGCCAATACCACTGTGTGTTGATTACCATAGCTTTATAATATATCTTGAAATCAGATAATGTTAGCCTCTTGCATTAGTTTCTATTGCTGCTGTAATTTAGTCACTTAAAACAACAAGAATTTGTGATCTTAGAGTTCTGGAGGTCACAAGTCTGAAGTATCAGTGGGCTAAAATCAAAGCATTAGCAGAGCTGTACTCCTTTCTAGAGGCATCAAGGGAAAATCAATTTTCTTGACTTTTACAACGTCTGTAGATCTTCATTTCTCTTTATCAGTATAGGTCTCCCTTGTCTGTTCTCTGTCTGGCAAACACTAGAGTTCTCGTCCTCCCCCAAATCTCAACTTTATCACCTCAACTTAAGCTGACTTCTGGGCTTCATTTGTGTTCCCCCTCCAAGTGCTAGAACCTGGGAACTCTATAGATAGCATCCTGGGGCAACTCCAGGGTCCCCTCATTTGTTTTACCCTGTATCAGTGATCAATGTCCTCTGTTGGATGTTATCCAGTATTTGAAAAAAATCATTTTATATTCTTTATGCAGTATTTATTTGTTTAAAGAAGATGAATCTAGCCATTCTATTTCACCTTGGCTTAAAAAAAAAGTCTGTTTATAGCTTCTTCACAGTTTTTGTCTAGTTTTCATCTAGTCCCTTTCTACTCAATCAACTAAAGGGAACTGTCAGAGTTATACTATTTATGATTTAAGATCTATTCTATGGTTTTGAATCCCCCAAAGGCTAGATATCCCAAACATATTGCCAATTTCTCTAAGCAATATTGCCCATTTCTAGCCATCATCATCTGACAGATTCATGCTTTTGCAATGTGATCTTTTAGTCTTTTTTTAAATTGTTCTTATACACATAACACTCTATGCCCAATAATAACAAAATACTTGATATAGTTTGAACACCCTTGCCTATTTCAAGCTTTATCTTGTGCTCCTAACTTCACTGCCAATATAAACATCTTCTCAACCTTGGTTTCCTGATTACTTAACACATACTTACTTCTTTAAGAAAGAGTTCCTATGTCCACTTCTATTTGAATTGACCACTATCTCCAGAGCAAAGTACTTGATACAAAATAGGTTTCAAACAAGCTTTAAATTAAAAAAAAGAAAAATTGTTGAATGACTGAACAAATAATTGGATATGCTCATTCCCAATCAGACACTGAGTAAAATGCAATAATCCTTATTAGTAACTCTACAAGGGTTATGATGAATAAATATAAATAGGTACTTTCTCAATATGATATAATCATTGAATATATTAACAAATTGAGACAAACTATATGAAATTTATAATATGTGAATTTAGGTAATCCAAAATTGACCCTTGCTCTATCTGATAAGGGCATTTTCAGTGAACAATCGATAATGTACACATATTTGTGTACAACGTTTAAAAATTTTATATACTTAACACAAGAAAATAAATTTTGATAAACAAATTTGTGTAAAAGTGATTTTAAATTATTATATTTTTATCAATTCAACTTCTACAGGTGTGTCATGCCCATTGTCTATGGGTAAAAACATATTTGTTAAATATACACATAAATAAGAAAAAAGAGGATCAGTTGAATTTCTTTTTTACTTTTTTAAATTTTCTTTTGCATTTTCTTTTATTTTTTTATACAGCAGGTTCTTATTAGTCATCAATTTTATACACATCATTGTATACATGTCAATCCCAATCGCCCAATTCATGACACCACCACCACCCCCGACGCTTTCCCCCCTTGATGTCCATATGTTTGTTCTCTACATCTGTGTCTCAATTTCTGCCCTGCAAACCGGTTCATCTGTACCATTTTTCTAGGTTCCACATATATGCGTTAATATACGATATTTGTTACGATATTTGTTAATATACGATATTTGTTAATATACGATATTTGTCTCTAGATCCATGCACGTCTCAACAAATGACACAATTTTGTTTCTTTTTATGGCTGAGTAATATTCTATTGTATTCTATTGTACCACAACTTCTTTATCTATTCGTCTGTCGATGGGCATTTAGGTTGCTTCCATGACCTGGCTATTGTAAACAGTGCTGCAATGAACATTGGGGTGCATGTGTCTTTTTGAATTATGGTTTTCTCTTGGTATATGCTCAGTGGTGGGATTGCTGGATCATATGGTAATTTTACTTTTAGTTTTTTAAGGAACCTGCATACTGTTCTCCATAGTGGCTGTATCAACTTACATTCCCACCAACAGTGCAAGAGGGTTCCCTTTTCTCCACACCCTCTCCAGCATTTGTTGTTTGTAGATTTTCTGATGACACCAATTCTAACTGGTGTGAGGTGGTACCTCATTGTAGTTTTGATTTGCATTTGTTTAATAATTAGTGATGTTGAGCAGCTTTGCATGTGCTTCTTGGCCATCTGCATGTCTTCTTTGGAAAAATGTCTATTTAGGTCTTCAGCCCATTTTTGGATTGGGTTGTTTGTTCTTTTAATGTTGAGCTGCATAAGCTGTTTATATTGTTTGGAGATTAATCCTTTGTCCGTTGATTCATTTTCAAATATTTTCTCCCATTCTGAGGGTTGTCTTTTCGTCTTCTTTATGGTTTTCTTTGCTGTGCAAAGCTTTGAAGTTTCATTAGGTCCCATTTGTTTATTTTTGTTCTTATTTCCAATAGTCTAGGAGGTGGATCAAAAAAGATCTTGCTGTGATTTATGTCAAAGAGTGTTCTTTCTATGTTTTCCTCTAAGAGTTTTAAAG
Organism: Leucopleurus acutus; assembly: GCF_964270905.1. Classification (NCBI taxonomy): domain Eukaryota; kingdom Metazoa; phylum Chordata; class Mammalia; order Artiodactyla; family Delphinidae; genus Leucopleurus; species Leucopleurus acutus. Next base: position 11,813,037 of record NC_139146.1, read on the forward strand.
TGTCTAGTCTTACATTTAGGTCTTGAATACATTTTGAGTTTATTTTTGTGTATGGTGTTAGGGAGTGTTCTAATTTCATTCTCTTACATGTAGCTGTCCAGTTTTCCCAGCATCACTTATTGAAGAGACTGTCTTTTCTCCATTGTATATCCTTGCCTCCTTTGTCATAGATTAGTTGACCATAGGTGCGTGGGTTTACCTCTGGGCTTTCTATCTTGTTCCATTGATCTATGTTTCTGTTTTTGTGCCAGTACCATATTGTCTTGATTACTGTAGCTTTGTAGTATAGTCTGAAGTCAGAGTGTCTGATTCCTCCAGCTCCGTTTTTTTCCCACAAGACTGCTTTGGCTATTTGGGGTCTTTTGTGTCTCCATACAAATTTTAAGATTTTTTGTTCTAGTTCTGTAAAAAATGCCATTGGTAACTTGATAGGGATTGCATTGAATCTGTAGATTGCTTTGGGTAGTAGAGTCATTTTCACAATATTGATTCTTCCAATCGAAAAACATGGTATATCTCTCCATCTGTTCGTATCAGCTTTAATTTCTTTCATCAGTGTCTTATAGTTTTCTTCATACAGGTCTGTTGTCTCCCTAGGTAAGTTTATTCCTAGGTATTTTATTCTTTTTGTTGCAATGGTAAATGGGAGTATTTCCTTAATTTCTCTTTCAGATTGTTCATCATTAGTTTATAGGAATGCAAGAGATTTCTGTGCATTAATTTTATATCCTGCAACTTTACCAAATTCATTGATTAGCTCTAGTAGTTTTCTGGTGGCATCTTTAGGATTCTCTATGTATAGTATCATGTCATCTGCAAACAGTGACAGCTTTACTTCTTGTTTTCCAATTTGTATTCCTTTTATTTCTTTTTCTTCCCTGACTGCCGTGGCTAGGACTTCCAAAACTATGTTGAATAATACTGGTGAGAGTGGACATCCTTGTCTTCCTCCTGATCGTAGAGGAAATGCTTTCAGTTTTTCACCATTGAGAATGATGTGTGCTGTGGCTTTGTCATATATAGCCTTTAATATGTTGAGGTAGGTTCCCTCCATGCCCACTTTCTGGAGAGTTTTTATCATAAATGGGTGCTGAATTTTGTCAAAAGGTCTTTCTGCATCTATTGAGGTGATCATATGGTTTTTATTCTTCAACTTGTTAATATGGTGTATCACATTGATTGATTTGCATATATTGAAGAATCCTTGCATTCCTGTGATAAATCCCACTTGACCATGGTGTATGATCCTTTTAATGTGTGTTGGATTCTGTTTGCTAGTAGTTTGTTGAGGATTTTTGCATCTATATTCATCAGTGATATTGGTCTGTAATTTTCTTTTTTTTTTTTTTTGTAGTATCTTTATCTGGTTTTGGTATCGGGGTGATGGTGGCCTCATAGAATGAGTTTGGGAGTGTTCCTTCCTCTGCAACTTTTTGGAAGAGTTTGAGTAGGATGGGTGTTAGCTCTTCTCAAAATGTTTGATAGAATTCACCAGTGAAGCATCTGGTCCTGGACTTTTGTTTGTTGGAAGAATTTTAATCAGAGTTTCAATTTTATTACTTGTGATAGGTCTGTTCATATTTTCTATTTCTTCCTGGTTCAGTCTTGGAAGGTTATACCTCTCTAAGAATTTGTTCATTTCTTCCAGATTGTCCATTTTATTGTCATAGAGTTGCTTGTAGTAGTGTCTTTGGACGCTTTGTATTTCTGCGGTGTCTGTTGTAACTTCTCCTTTTTCATTTCTAATTTTATTGATTTGAGTCTTCTCCCCTTTTTTTCTTGATGAGTCTGGCTAATGGTTTATCAATTTTGTTTATCTTCTCAAAGAACCAGCTTTTAGTTTATTGATCTTTGCTATTGTTTTCTTTGTTTATTTCCGCTGTGATCTTTATGATTTCTTTCCTTCTTCTAACTTCAGTTTTGTTTGTTCTTCTTTCTCTAGTTCCTTTAGGTGTAAGGTTAGATTGTTTATTTGAGATTTTTCTTATTTCTTGAGGTAGGCTTGTATAGCTATAAACTTCCCTCTTAGAACTGCTGTTGCTGCATCCCATAGGTTTTGGATCATCGTGTTTTCATTGTCATTTGCCTCTAGGTATTTTTGATTTTCTCTTTGATTTCTTCAGTGATCTCTTGGTTATTTAGTAACGTATTGTTTAGCCTCCATGTGTTTGTGTTTTTGTATGTTTTTTTCCTTGTAATTCACTTCTAATCTCATAGTGTTGTGGTCAGAAAAGATGCCTGATATGATTTCAGTTTTCTTAAATTTACTGAGGCTTGATTTGTGACCCATAATGTGATCTATCCTGGAGAAGGTTCCATGCGCACTTGAGAAGAAAGTGAATTTGCTGTTTTCGGATGGAATGTCCTATAAATATCAATTAAATCTATCTGGTCTATTGTGTTATTTAAAGCTTCTGTTTCCTTATTTATTTTCATTTTTGATGATCTGTCCATTGGTGTAAATGAGGTGTTAAAGTCCCCCACTATTATTGTGTTACTGTCGATTTCCTTTTTTACAGCTGTTAGCAGTTGCCTTATGTATTGAGGTGCTCCTATGTTGGCTGCATATATATTTATAATTGTTATATCTTCCTCTTGGATTGCTCCCTTGATCATTATGTAGTGTCCTTCCTTGTCTCTTGTAACATTCTTTATTTTAAAGTCTATTTTATCTGATACGAGTATTGCTACTCCAGCTTTCTTTTGATTTCCATTTGCATGGAATATCTTTTTCCATCCCTTCAGTTTCAGTCTGTATGTGTCCCTAGGTCTGGAGTGGGTCTCTTGTAGACCTCATATATATGGGTCTTGTTTTTGTATCCATTCAGCAAGCCTGTGTCTTTTGGTTGGAGCATTTAATCCATTTACGTTTAAGGTAATTATCGATATGTATGTTCCTATGACCATTTTCTTAATTGTTTTGGGTTTGTTTTTGTAGTTCCTTTTCTTCTCTTGTGTTCCTCACTTAGAGAAGTTCCGTTAGCATTTGTTGTAGAGCTGGTTTGGTGGTGCTGAATTCTCTTAGCTTTGCTTGTTTGTAAAGCTTTTGATTTCTCCATCAAATCTGAATGAGATCCTTGCTCTGTAGAGTAATCTTGGTTGTAGGTTCTTCCCCTTCATCACTTTAAGTATATCATGCCACTCCCATCTGGCTTGTACTGTTTCTGCTGAGAAATCAGCTGTTAACCTTATGCGAGTTCCCTTGTATGTTATTTGTCATTTTTCCCTTGCTGCTTTCAATAATTTTTCTTTGTCTTTAATTTTTGCCAATTTGATTACTATATTTCTCAGTGTGTTTCTCCTTGGGTTTATCCTGTATGGGACTCTGTACGCTTCCTGGACTTGGTTAGCTATTTCCTTTCCCATTTTAGGGAAATTTTTGACTATAATCTCTTCAAACATTTTCTCAGGGCATTTCTCTCTCTCTTCTCCATCTTGGACCCTTATAATGCGAATGTTGTTGCGTTTAATGTTGTCCCAGAGGTCTCTTACGCTGTCTTCATTTCTTTTCATTCTTTTTTCTTTATTCTGTTCCGCAGCAGTGAATTCTACCATTCTGTCTTCCAGGTCACTTATCCGTTCTTCTGCCTCAGTTATTCTGCTATTGATTCCTTCTAGTGTAGTTTTGAGTTATTGTATTGTTCATCTCTGTTTGTTTGTTCTTTAATTCTTCTAGGCCTTTGTTAAACATTTCTTGCATCTTCTCGATCTTTGCCTCCATTGTTTTTCCGAGGTCTTGGATCATCTTCACTATCATTATTCTGAATTCTTTTTTGGGAAGGTTGCCTATCTCCACTTCATTTAGTTGTTTTCCTGGGGTTTTATCTTGTTCCTTCATCGGGTACATAGCCCTCTGGCTTTTCATCTTGTCTATCTTTCTGTGAATGTGGATTTTGTTCCACAGGCTGCAGGATTGTAGTTCTTCTTGCTTCTGCTCTGAATTTCCTTTTAGAAATTTTTGTAAGCAATTTGTTTGCTAAACAAATATTTCTAGAGAGAGAAGCTCTTTAGTACATGTATAAAAGTATTTTCCAATGAATAACAGGATAAATTTCAGTGTTGCAAAATACAAATTTAAGACAGTAATTAATATTTACATGCCTACCATTCTCTGTAGAATTAGCATATGTTTTTGAATAATAATCATCATACCTACCCTTGCTGATGGTGTCCTTTAAAATAAATAGTATTATGGGGGATGCCCTGATATTCAACATGGAATTGTCATTAGGTATTGGTTAGAAATATACATGTGAATTATACAGGTCCAGCGTGTATAAGAAATAGTTTGATGAAGGATACCAAACATTAGAAATAGTCTCTTAAAAACAAACTATTAGTATCTATTATGTTTATCAATGACAATATTAACATGATTTATAATATCATCTTCTGGATAATGGTGAAGAATCAGGGTATCATCAGAAAGCTGCTTAAAAAATGATTTGTACACAGGTCAGAATTGTCATCATCAGAAAATCTACAAGTAATTAATGCTGGAGAGGGTGTGGAGAAAAAGGAACCCTCCTACACTGTTGGTGGGAATGTAAATTGGTACACCCACTATGGAGAACAGTATGGAGGTTCCTTAAATAACTAAAAATAAAACTACCATATAACCCAGCAATCCCACTCCTGGGCATATATCCAGAGAAAACTATAATTCTAAAAGATACATGCATTCCAATGTTCATAGCAGCACTATTTACAATAGCCAAGACATGGAAGCAACCTAAATGTCCACTGACAGATGAATAGGTAAAGAAGAACTATATATATATATATATACACACACAAACACACACACACACAATGGAATATTACTCAGCCATAAGAAAGAATGAAATAATGCCATTTGCAGCAACATGGATGGACATAGAGATTATCATACTAAGTAAGCCAGACAGAGAAAGACAAATATCATATTATATCGCTTATATGTTGAATCCAAAAAAACTGATACAAATTAACTTATTTACAAAACAGTAATAGACCCACAGACATAAAAACAAACTTATGGTTACCAAAAGTGGGAGGAGGTGTACACTTTGCTGTACACTTGAAACTAACACAATGTTGTAAGTCAACTATACTTCAGTAAAAAAAAAAAATTTAAGTAAAAAAAATTATTTGTAAACTATATACCCCTAAAATATAAGGGTAAAATAAAAATAGCATAGAATGTCCCCTTTACTGATTGTTCACATTATTTTTATGAACACATAATTACCTAGTATTTAATATTTTTTGTTTCATAAATTTTTTTTTCTTTTTGACTTGTATCAAACGCAGCTATGTAACATTCACTACCCATGAGGAATGCTCTAGCAAAAAACAAGAATGCATTACTGTAAATATACAGTATTAAATGTTTCAATTTGATTTTGTTATTTTTATGATTATGTAACTGGAAAAAAACTTATAAAAATTGTTAGATTTGCTTTAACAATTTGAGAAGAATTTTTTATACACATAATATAGGTTATTACAGATTCTTGCAGAACTGAAATGGTTGAAGAAGATTCACTCTTTTAAGGTAAAAAACCATGTCAACAATCTGAAAATATAAATTTCAACCAAATATTGACTGAATTGGGTCAAACTCTGAATTTTTGAAACTGAAAGAATTTTATTCTATTAGAAATTTGCAGGCAATTTTGTAAGTAGTTTCAAATAACAGTTAATGCATGTGTATAAGTATGCAATTATTCTAATTTTCCTAAATCATAGTAAAAATGATTTAATTACCTTGTTTACTTTTATAATTATTAGAGAGAAATGTAACTTCAAATTCTGCTGACAATCTATCACCTTGAATCTCCTAGTCTGGTACACAAATAAATATTTTTGCATCTTTCTTTAATTTTTTAAGCATTTTGGGGGCAAAAACCTGAATTAAATTAAGAAGACTATGTTTTTGTGCTATAATCTAGAATTTAAAACAATTGAATTAGACATTTAACTTATTCAGTTGTCAAGTTCAGATTTATTCACCTGAATGGACTGTTTTCACCCAGTTTTCTCTTCAAGAAGCGTAAAAACAAAAATCCCCAAATAGTGTTTTATAAAGAGTAATTAATTTATAATTTTCTTCTATAAAATTTATTAGATAGTCTTACCCTCCACCCTGTGGCTTTTGCTAATGCCAACACCACTATTTAAGAATTGTTAAATAGAAAGCAGATAATTAGTTCCCATTTCATCTATTAAAAAGGATCTGAATTTAACTTCTAAGTTATCACATTACTGTCACATTTACTTTTAATTAAGCATTTTATGCTAACTCTGATTTCATAGCTTTCTGTTATTAGCATACCAATGTTAGTCAATAACACATTCATAATTCTCTTTAAAGGACTAAGTTAGACTGTCCATGGACTAATGAGTAGTAAAAAAAAAATGCAATTTCAGTTGCCACAAGCTTTCCTACAACTTACGCATTTCTGGAATAGAAATGATTCGGAAGCTCTTTTGTATTAGATGAATCATGAAGTCTGAAATAATCAAATGGATACTTACAGAGAAAGCCCTATAAAATTAGGAAATAATGGGATATTAACTTAAAACTTAAGCTGTTGATTTAGGAATGGTTATTTAACACTTAAAATTATGTGAAAAATAAATAATAAAGAAGGTTCTAAAGGGAAATATTTGTCTTAGAGTTTGGCTGAACATGATTTATGAAATGTGAATTGTTCAATCAAGTCATTTGATCCTATTAAAGTTTTTGTCTAGGTAATTGGTTTTCCAACTCCTAAAGTTTTATTTTCTAGGCTTTTTTTTTTTTTAATAATAATGTAAGTGGTTTTTGTTTGTTTCCTGTAAAAGAATGCCACAGAGATCAGAATGTTTCCTCCCTGAAGTCCACGGCAGCACTTTCAATTTCCAGTATCAGATCTTGACATAGTTAGTTTGGTTATAAGTTAACCCAAGAAATTTCTCCTCCTTGGTACAATTTCATCCATGTAACATGTGAGACAGACCAATCCTTGACTCGATGATGATCTTCTTACCTTGTCTTTAATGTGCCTGTTGTACTCACTCATTGATCATTGAATATTACTTCACAGTAGAAGGGGATTAAGTGGAAATTTTTCCAACAAAACATTTCACAAAACACCATTTCACTTATCTTTTACAATAAACCAGTTAGAAAATAGATATTTCATGAAGACTCCAAGAAAAGAAGCCCTGTTTATAAAACATTCTCATATCAGCTAGGCAAAAAAAAAAAAAAAAAAGAAGGGTCTCTATATGTTCTGTCAAAGTAAAACTAAGTCTAAGACAACATTTTAAAAAGTATGTTTATCCATAAAATTGAGACAAGGGAACCCATCTGCCATTACTTAAGTTTCAGGAGGGAAAGGAGACTTAACATTTTACAGAGTGAAAAGAGAAACCTGAGATAGTCTCTGCTTGGCAAGTATTCTATTAAGTTGGGATCTTTGGTAGTGCAGGCTACTTCCTTCAGTCACATTTGGCAGTCCTTGGTTGTCTGCACGCACCCATGGGAACATTTTGGGATATTTCAAAAAAGGGAAGATCGTTCAATGTTAGGGGTTATTGGACAGTGCAGATATTGAATAATATCTTCCAGACCGAGAAGGAAAATATCCTTCGAAAAACAAAGCAGGCAACTTCATAAAGTGCAATTATGAACTTTGTTGTGGGAGAATTGCGTACAGGAATTCGGGCATATGATCCAGAGGCCTTCTCAGCTGCACGCCACACTGCCAAAAGGGGCACAGGGGGGATTTAAAGCTGCCAAAGAGTAGAATCTGACTACTAAAGGGGAAGCGTGTCTGCACCGGCAGGAACTGTTGTTTTTTTCTACCCGAGTGTCTCCATGACCATTATTCCTTGTGGGCCATTAACCATCAGCATAAGCAAAAAGGCATTCTTCCAGTTTTCCGATCAGATAAAGGCAACGGTAGGGGGACTTACCTGGCTTAGGTGCATTCCTCGTGAGTAGGCTAAAGCTCAGATACAGGGAAAAGGGAGTGGGGCAGACCTGCTGGCATAAGATAGAGCTGACAAAATGGAGTCAGTGTGGTTCAGGCACACAGGGATGGAGAGTTTTCTGCAACCAGCTATTTCCTAGAACGGTTAAGGTCATTAGAGTGTTTTGTGTTTGTTTGTTTGATTTTGTGGTCAGACTGTCATACTCATAAAGGTCCTTATTGGAAGGATAGCTATGATGGCAAGCAGATTCTCAATACAGGTGCATTTTCTTTCCAAGCATTCTTCTTTAGGGACAGTGCTGCACCGTGTCTAGCTCTAAAGGTAGCCCATATTAAAGTCATCGATGGTCAGTTTCTTGTAAAAGGGGGACCTTATTCGAGTAAATGCAGGATTTGTAAAAGGATGAAAACAGACACTCTAGAGGATTCCCAGTTTTCTCCTTGCCTTCTACCATTGCCACTTTTTCTTTCTTGGTTGTGATCTACCTCTCCTGCCCTGTGAACTTTTACTGACTGATAATTCTCCTAGGCTGGCAAAAATAGTTTCCAGAAAATACTCTTATGATGGTTTTCAGCATCGTAACAATGATCTCCAGTAAAGGGCAAGAGATTAGGACTGATTTTCACCTGCAAGTTTCAGCTAAAGTCAAAAACTGCTGCTTAAACCAAAACCACAAAAACAAGTATTTAACTTTCCCTGTGCTGTTAAACCCTGACCCTGCTTCAGTGGGGCAGCTCTGGGTCTTCAGGTGCTCCCAGGTGTACATCAGCTGAATAACCCTTTTATCCTCTATTTGAGTTACTAAAATAAATTTCTTTCTGATAGGTATGTAAATTCTGTCCTGTCCTTCGGGTAGAGATTTTAATTGACTTTCTCCCCACTATGGAAAAAAAAAAGTTTTATTCCCATTTGCAATTCATCTCAACATTCCTTTACTTCATATATATTTGTGCTGCTTTGACTTTTTCTTTGATTATAACATCTGCCTGTTCTCTCATTATATGAGTAAAATAAGTAAGTTAATATGTGTTCATTATTATGTTGTATGCAAGTCGTGATTTTATCTTTTTCTTGAAAATTATCTTTTAACATCTCTTTGTGACCTTTTAAAATATATCAGAACAGTTTCTGAATACATAAAAAGTCTTATTTCTTTAAATGCATTTAAAAGATCACTTCATGTATGAAATTCTTGTACAAAAAGCAAGGATGGGAAACAAAGTATGAATGTTTATGTCAGAGCTTATTAGGTTGATACAGACAAGCACGCAAAGGGACAGAGTATGTTCCAGTAAGTGGTGGCCTTCAGATGCTCTGAGTTGTATTTATTGATTCCCTAAAAATTAAAGACGGGAAATGGATAGTTGAGTAAATAAAACTGCTGCATCCAAATAGCCCATCGTCATGCAAAACAGATAAATACAATATACAGGGAGGGAGTTCATTATAGTTCTACCGCATGTAACAGCTGTGAAGAAAAAAACAGTTGTGACCAGAGTGGACAGAAAAAGATAAAGACCTGCCGGAGAGCTCGTGCTGAGCAGTAAAAAAGTTAGGATGGGAAAGGAATCTGTTCCAACTATATCACACTCATATCTCCATTGGGCACTATTTCTCCTTCCAATATAAAATGCCCATCACAAGGAAATACGATCACCCATTGTCAGAGTCTACTTGTGCTCTCGAATAGCAATTTTTCCTTTTCTGCTAAACCCTAAGTAAGTACTAAGCTAACAGTTGTTAGGTACCTTTTGCACTTTTTGTAATCCGAAAAGTCTTTCCAACTCCTAAAGTTTCATAGCCGTGGGGAAGTATTAAAATGTTGAATCTTAGATCTATGTACTAAAGGTTAGCCTGTTGTGGAACTGATTGCTAAAGATTTTCCCATGGTTTGCGTGGAAGCGTTTCCTCATTTTGATGCTGTCCTCAGAGTATGTCCTCAGAATTTGCTTCAGTATACAAATAGAGGTTGTATTATTCTTACAAACACTGAAGATTTATATTAAACTATTCGACATCAAGGGATGTCTGTTATTAGCTAAGAGTGTAAACGTCTACGATTTGAGATAGAACAGGAGTAAATAGGGAAAGGTTACAGGAAAGGAAAGAAAAAGAACAAGTTTAAAAGGAAGGAATTTAGTAGAATATAGAGGATATTAACAACGAACACAGTGACAACAACACACCAGCAAGAAAGCATGTATTGATTCATAGCTTATCTCAAATTATAATTAATTTGCTCTGGTTTGCAATAAAATGCTAAAATACATATTAGAAGGCCAGGTTTCTATTCCAGTTTTATTGCTCATTGGCTGTGTTATTTTTAACACATCACACACACACTTTTAAGTATTGTCTCTTCAGTAGTAAATACTAAGGTTGAATTGAGTAATTTCCGAAGTTAAAGAGTGGCGTTAACTATGATAAAGTTTTTATCTACTTGTGACAAAATTAGAAAAGCAGTATACTTTATTTCCAATAAAATTAAATATGTTAAATTTAAGAAGTTGTCTCCAATTATGAAAGTGTATCTTCCATATTATATTGAGGTTATATAATTGAGGAATAGGTTTGGCTGCATGTTAAGTTTGAGATATTTATGAGATACGTTAGTGGAGCTGTCAGTGTGTAGAAGGACACAGGGTTTAGTCATAAATCACACAGTTTTCAATTCCTTGCTCCTATTCAGTTTTCTTTATCCAACCAGTGCTCTGAAATGGGTCCATCCCATTGGCTCTTAGACCTAAAATTTGGATAATCCACAAATAGAAGGGAGAGTTATTAAGGAATACAGGAATACTATATATTCTTTTTTCGTGTTCATCTGTGAACCTACATGTGGTAGATATAGGACGTTTGTTGGTTGGCTGGATTTTCATGAATAGATGATTTTACACTTCTAATTAGAGGACACTATATTAACCTAGTTCACTGAGACCTGAAGACAGTGAATCCTTCCTTTGCTTTCAAGGTTACTCCAGAACTCTATTCAAATTCCACAAGTGGTGATAGATACGCTTTTGACAATTTCATTCCCTATATTCCATTTGGTGTCTATCCTGAGTAAAAGAGAAGAGAGAAAATATTCTGAAGAGTGAAAACAAACTGGCATCAGATGTCTGTCCCAAGGCATGAAGAATTAATGTTCTCTCCTTTTCTGTTCTTAAACACAATAGCTAGATTCCATTGCTACTTAAACGACTCCTGTGTGAGAATTACCATCTCTTTGCTTTCTACCTCGGATAACCAACCATTAATTCAACAATTATCTACTCTGCAACTATTATGTTTTCGCCAGTATGCTAAACATAGATGAGGCAACAATAGGAACTGTGTAAGTTTTCAAGGACCCTGGAGTCTAGTGTGAGAAATAGGCATAGTAAAAACTAAGACCTGTCGTAGGTAGCCTTTAGCCATTAGAATTAATTACTGCGGAAATACCTGGGAGGAATGTTTATTTGACACACATTGTACTCATTCTCAGATTTCCTCTATCACCTATCTCCTGGTTTTTCTTTCTTAGTGAAACATGAAACAAATCACCCATCCAGGTCTAGATTTGGATGAAATCTCCTACCACAGGGTGGTGTTTGGCTAACCTCTGAGGGGCAAGAGGATGTAATCTGGAATGTAAGCTTCCTATGACATACTTAGACTAAGGCAAAAGAGGGATCAGAAAGGACCGGAGCTGGTTTACCGCCCCCAACCCCTTCTCTTCTATGGAATACTGCTAGGTGTAATTTTCTGGCACAAACTTTCCAGATCAGCTTACATGCTGAGCAAACATACCCGAAAAACCACTTCCTGTGCCTTTTTGAAGCTCATACTGAAGCAGTACCCAGGCAGGTAAGGTTATAGCACTGTATCGCTGCATTTATCTCCTTCCTTCTTTTCGCCTCACCCTCACCACCCCAGCATTGCAACTCCCAAAGTATTAACACTTTAAACTCTGCCTCTGGCTCTGCTTCTAGAACACGTGGGTGATTACATGTGGTTAACTTTGCTTAGGGATAATCATGGTTTTACCACATAGGGAACAAACCAATGTTCGGCCTAAAAGCCAAATAAAAAAATATTATATCAGCATCATTTTTAATCCAAAGAAGAATCCAATTCTTATAAAATCAGCAGTGAGTCATATTCAAACAGCATTTTTAGTAGGCCTCAATTAGGGGACAAATCACATCACAGGCCATATCTCTGCATGTTCTTACAAGGTTGTATTTTGCACAGTAGCCATATTTAGGAATTGAGTAGAGTATAAAACCCAGCCTCAATCATATTTGCTCATCAAGCCATTAGTTCTGGTTTGCAGCAACATCTTCTCAGATATATTTCATTAAATACACTTGATATGGGAGGCTGGCAGACCTGTCTATGGGATCTCCTTCTATCCATCTATACTATTATAGGAAAAATTAAATTTGAAATTATTGTGACAAATAATTCCAAAGGGAAAAGAAGTCATACGATCTGTAGTCAAAATTTGACTTAAGATATTTGTAAGATAGTCAATTGAAGTGAAAATAACTTGAGTTATTGAAGACTGTAGCCCCATACTTTAGTGAGAAAAAGGATGAAAGCAAAGGAGAGAGCCTTTTCATCAAAATTTGATTGCTCAATTCTCCCTAAAAGTCCTATTTCTAATGCTTACCAATACACACAGTTTATCAGAGAATGTCTGACATATAACAAATACTTAATTGGATAAACAAGTAAATGTTCACAGAACAACAGTCTGTATAGTCCACTAAATAATGCAATATTTTTACAGGGAAGGACTAGTTTTGTGGCATATCTTACCAATCAATAAAAATTGCAACAACCTCTGATAAAGTTTTTAATAATGTCAAAAGACAAAACTGAAACAATGTAGTAACAAGGAGTTTGATGTTCTTTATTCAAGGGAAAACAGTCCATGGATTAGGGGAGTACAGTGCCTCACAAGAAGCAGAGCCCTCTGCCTGAGGGATCTGGGGCAAGAGTGAGTTTTATAGAGCGTTAGAAAAGGCAATTCAGACATAGGGCATAGTTGGCTAGGAAGTCAGGGATTTCATTATAAGGCTAGCAGGTCCTATTTTCCAGGGAAAGGGAAGCTGGCTAAAGCTGAGTTAGAGGATTGTGATTGGTGTATGTTAATGTTTCTTGACAGGTATTTCCCAAAAGTACAGGCTGACTTAGGTTTGGATCTGTGATGTGTTAGGGCCACTGAGGCAGCCTCCATTCTGTGGGTCCTGATACGTGAATTCACTTTATCAGTAGTAAGAGACACCCATCCTTCTTTCTACTGTCTCTGGCATTATAGATGAGTAGGTACTGTGAAAGGGCTTCACAATTGAAAGAAAACCCTGAAAAAAATCACACCAGACATAATATTTCACATATTGCCTGGCTTAGCACAAAGTAAGCTAAATACGCACCACGCCCCTTACCCTAATTACATCAGCACACTCTGAAAGTCGATCTATGATTTCAGTTTTAGCAGTTTACCCAGAATAGATCAGACTCTGAAAGACTGACTTTCATTAGCCAAACCCAGGGAAAACTGACTATTAAACCTGTCAGGGCATAGAGCTTGCTAGTAAATGAAATAGTTTCTACTCCCTTTCTTAAGTATCAGGCTTTCAGGAAAGTGATGGGGTAATTAGGTGTTTGTGTGCTGTTTATGGAGTTAATATATTGAGATAGTTTATCTGGAACATAAATATTCAGAAGTAATTTCTGTATTTTTTGAATTTGTACCTTTATTCTTTCTTAGTCTAAAAGATCCTTACTTGCTGCCAGCTGAGAAAGATAGAAAAATATTAAATAGAGTATCGCTAAGATTACAGCAGGATTTCTATAAAGAAGAATGACTGAATTACAAATACACAGAGAGAAGTTTCTGCTAGTGGGTGGTATTTGTATTTTAAGAGACAGCACTTCATGGATCATAGGTTCAAGCAAACACTCTTTGTGCTAGACATTAACTTCCACTTAGCAATAGTGATAGAGAAGTAGAAAACATCTGGTTGTGGATAATGAGCCCGAGCTTCTCAGCACCCTTGGATGCTAATAGCATTGGGCAAAGGTCATGGTGGAAGGCCATCTGGCTTCCTGTGTAAAGATATGTAGAGATCTTTCCTAGCGCTGCAAATCAGCCTATTTGTAAGCAGCAGCAGGTAAGAAAATCTAGTAAGTAAATATGTAACCACCAATTTTAAATATCTAACATTAATACATTTCATTAGCATCGTGGCTACTAAATATTAGATTTCTATCACAAACTGTTGAAATATGAATTATGTCATAATAATATGCAAATTCACAAAACTATATTATGAATACAAGACAAATCATTGCTCATATACATTTAAGTTATTCGGGCAGAGGAGCTATGTATAAAAATGTAACTTAGAAGAGGTTTGCTTTCAGCAAAAATTATTTTCCTTTCCTGATATCTCTTTAATTCTTACCTTCATCATATTTCTATCAAAAATTCCTTAATGAAAGACATATGCTATAAATTTAACTATCATTCGTTTCCTTTTTACCGAAAAACAAGACAAAAATTATAGAGTATCTACCATGTGTCAGATGCCGTTCCTGGCATTGAGAACCCAAGCAAGTTAATGTCCTGAAGAACTGAGAGTTTAGTTGTAGAAAAGATTGCAGAAATGTTAACAAAAGACTACGTTGCAATGTAATATAATGCATGCTTTAATAGAAACATGCACTGGCCCTTATGGGAGAATACTCAAGGAAAATTTTACAAAAAAATATGTTACCCACGATCAGCCTCATGTAATGAGTAGGCACTGACAAATATTCGTTGCTTGATCTAACTTTAGTCAGGCTCCTGAACCTTCACCTAGGCCCATCTGTGGACGTTCTTGTAAAATGCAGTTTTAACAAGAACCCTGCTGAGTCAGTTTAGCAAGAATGTCCCTGCCCCTCACACCTGATCACCCTTGGATTGTAATTAAAATTTCTCACTCCCCACTCCTGGTATCTGATCACCCTGATCTGTCTTCAGCAGGACCCCTACTAGGTGAGTTCAGCCAGAACCTACCCCACCCACGCATCCATTTGATGTTTCCTCTTAGTAATTTTCCATGCACTAGCCCTCTTGCCTCTTGGCTATAAATCCCCACTTGTCCCTGTTGCATTTAGAATGAAGCCCAGCTCTATACTGGGCTCTATTTTCCCCTAGCGTAATAGTGCTGAACAAAAGTTGCCTTCTCTGCTTTAACTTCTGTCCAGTTATGATTTTCTTTGAAAACAGGCAGGTAGAAGGGATTCTGTGCATTCTGTGCCAGAGACAAAAGCATAGAAGCAAAAGAGAGCATAGCCATTTATGTAAGGAGTGGTGGTGAAGCTGCCACTAAAGAGCTCATTACAGCCTTGTTTGTCATGATAACGAGCTAGATTTTTTTCTTGAAAGCATTAGAAAAAAGCAGAATGACTTTAAAGTCTTGAGAACGGTTTGTTTTAGAGGAATCATTGACAAGCAAGATAAAAAATGGATTGTTGCACTGCCAATCTAAAGGCTTTATAGTCATCTAGGAAGTAGTTGTGGTAACAGAGGAAAGAAATATTGATGATCTGAACTAAAGCATGGCCAGTGAGAATAAAGAAGAGGAGGTATAGTTGAGAGATGTGGCATTCTGGAGTTTATTAGACATTCATTGGCCTGAGATATAGTTAAAGGGATCAATGGCATACTGTCATTAATTATAGCTACGGCTGTAGCTAAATGGATAAGCTTGAAACTGGAGGGAAGGGGGCAGGGCACAACCTTAAAAGAATGACATAGCCCTTGAGGATATGACACAAACTGGTTAGAACCAACTAGGTCCGAGATGGTGGAAGATTCTACTTCCAGTAGACCTTGGGCCTCATTATACACTCTTAATACGTTAGCAAGCTAAATGACGCAGCGCCATGACATTTCCAAGATCGACTATCAAAGGTCAAAAAGTGGGCAGGGGCCAAATTGCTGGAAATCTCCACCCCTTCCCCAAAATAGTTGGAATAATCCTCCCACTTATTGGCTTATGAAAATAGCCAGCCCCTAAAAACCAACCACCCCATATTTTGGGGTCTCTCGTCTTCTGAGATGGCCCACACTCTGTCTGTGGAGTGTGTTTTTCCCTTGGTAGCTCTCACTTTCCGAGACAACCCCATGCCCTGCGGCCTCTCTCACCTTTTGAGACAGACTGCATTGTCTATGGAATGTGTATCTCTCTAAATAAATCCACTTCTTACCTATCACTTTGTCTCTCACTGAATTCTTTCTGCGACAGGACATAAAGAATCTGAGCTTAAGTCCTGAGACCAGGTGTGTGATCTCAATTAAAAGACAGTGGATTCAAGCCCCAATCTGGGTTGTGTGGTTACAAGCTAACTAGTGAGAGTAGCTAGAAGAAAGGCCAGTCTACAGTGACCAGTTATCTTAAGGGATAATGCAAGAAAAATCCATGAAGGTACAGAGACAGAAGAAGAAAATTAAAAGAGAGTAGGAAACTGCTAGAAGGAGTGGTCAATGTACCAAGTATTACAAATGATTCCAGCAAAACAAGGGTTGCGCATAAACATTGGGGCATCCAAATTAGGACGCCAAATTGAAGTCTCACTTTGCCATGTCCTTATGAAAATATACAAACACACGCAATATTGAAAATATCTGGAAACCTAGAATAGCCATCAGTAATTCTCCAGACTCTGAAGATAATATTCACAGAAAAAGATTAAAAAAGTAAAAAGAGTGCCTTTTAATGAAAGAAAAGGTCAAGAAAGATGTATATCTCATCTGTAATTACTGTTAATTCCTAACTCAGACACACATGGCTTTCATTACTGAAATTTTTTTTTTTGCGGTACGCGGGCCTTTCACCATCGCGGCCTCTCCCAATGCGGAGCACAGGCTCTGGACGCACAGGCTCAGCGGCCGTGGCTCACGGGCCCAGCCGCTCCGCGGCATGTGGGATCTTCCCGGACCGGGGCACGAACCCGCGTACGCTGCATTGGCAGACGGACTCTCAACCACTTCGCCACCAGGGAAGCCCTGTATTTCTTAATATATATTGTAACTTGTAGTTGTCTGAGCTGTATCATTCTCCCCCTTCAAACTCTATCACATCAATACACACATTTCTATATTTAATGCATGTCTATAATTTTTAGTACTCAGAAACATCAAGTTTAGGGCACAAGTAGACATGCAGTCGTGCATTACATGCCTTACAGCTAGTAGTTACAAGAGACAGAGAAGGAAAGGGGTTAGGAGCACTGCATTGTGGGAGTAATTGTCTGTAGAGTGTTCCTTCTGACAAAGGCAGAAACACAAGTGTTTGAGGTTCGCAGCATGACACCCCACAAAGCCAGAGATTCAAGGAGGGAGAACAGGAGATTCCTTTTAGTCCAACAAAATCAACTAGATGAATGATAGCCAGACATCAGAAATTTGGCTAGAGAGGCAACGGACCAACACACGTAATATCATGCTAGAGTTCTGAGTGGTGCCACAGCTCCCCTTGTTCTTTTGTTTTCAGCAAATTATGATTCATCCCAGCTTAATGGGTTAGGGTGTCAAGTCTGGACTAACAATGCTCAGACAATCTGCTCAGACAATTTTTAAATTATCAGGATTTTTTTGAAGTATGGGTTTTTAATCCATAACTGTTTAATCCATAAACTGTTACCCTAAGTAACCTGGACCTTTAGATACCGGTTAACATTAGAGTGAAGTTACCAGAGTTAGCATGACATTAAAATTGCTTATTTTATTGTTACCTCACTTAAAAATTTCTAATTGTGTATATTTTGTTTTATGTTCATAATAAAGAAGTAATGTTTTTCATATGTAGGAAAAATTATGAGACTTCAGAGTCCACCAAAAAGATTATTGAGTTTCCTACCTAACGTAGCTTTCAGGGTTGTATCAGCCTTACTTTGTCTTTGAGAAATGCAAATAATTCTTAACAGTAAAAATGCAAATTAATTGTGTCACTTGGAATGCAACTGATTATTTCTAGTGGACAAACTATGCTCCTGTATTTATAAGTGCACTTTATAATTCCTATTGACCTTTTTATACGTGATCTTTTGAATTTTCCTTTGGACTGGTTATAACATCTTAGTGCTTCCCTAATTAAGTAATGAGGCAAGAAAATGACTGACGTGTTCATTTTATGTTTGTATGAGAGTCATTATTTTATCTATTGTGAAAAATTACCTTTTTGATTTAAACATACATATATGTAGGTACATGTATACACACACATACATAGTTTATAAATAATATTCACTTATTGGCACTGTGCATTAAAATAGTTTTATCTGTAAATGCATAGTAAAAAAGGTAAGAAAAACATAAAATATAGACTGAAAATACCATAAGGCAGAGAAAAGAAAATCATGCAAAAAAGTTCACATAAGTAGGACAAGTGAGAGAGTTTTAACCTTTAAAAATTGGCATTTTTGGTTAAGTAACTGGAACAAATGAAACTAAAGAAGTAATTGAATATTTAGTAAAATAAAATAAAACTATTAGAAACATCTGACCCTGAAGATTGATAGAGCTCAACATCCATTAGAGCTTGTTATAAAACGAAACTAGCATCTGGCAGAAACTTTGAGTTTTAAGGATAAAATAAAATCCTAAGAGAAAAGGACTTTTAACAATAAAAAATTTAAATATATAAGATAACCATTTGGTTTTCTCTTCTATAACATTGATAATAGATTAATTTTTTCAGGATAATAAATTAATTTCCAAAATTTCTTGAGAATTCTTTTTAGGAAAAAGATTATGAATCATACAACACAATACACATACATGTGCAGTATGTATAAGAATTAAAAATATATGCTATCTGAGGAGACTATGTGAAAAGAATTCATTGAGGGTATTAAACAAATTTTGAAGTTCTTTAAAAAATTGGAAATGTTTTAATGTTGAACATTAAAGTCTTTAGTATATAATCAATCGTAAATAATGAATTCTGATTTATACTATTAAATAATAATTTTAAATTAAAATACTAATGTAAGGTAAACAAAAATTTTTAATTAATAAAAGTAGATTAAATTAGTTAATTAAAAGACAGATAAAAGTATAAGTTTAAAGTTAATGGATTAATATTTATCTGTTAATCAGTGCCTATCATATAAAGTACTTGCTTATATTTTTAAAAGTCTATTGTTGATATTAATAAATAAAATCTTTAAAATGGCCTTATAATCAGACATAAGTGATATTTTAAAAATGAGTAATACACAACCAAAGAGATTTGAAATTATGCTTTTACGTAAATTACTTTTACATATAACGAAAAAACTCAAATGATACAGCTTCATTTCTTGATACTTTGAGGAATTTGCAAAAACAGATTAAAACTTAAAACTAAACACTCCTGGGTTTCCCTGGTGGCGCAGTGATTGAGAGTCCGCCTGCCGATGCAGGGGACGTGGGTTCGTGCCCCGGTCCGGGAAGATCCCACATGCCGCGGAGCGGCTAGGCCCGTGAGCCATGGCTGCTGAGCCTGCGCGTCCGGAGCCTGTGCTCCTCAACGGGAGAGGCCACAACAGTGAGAGGCCCGTGTACCGCAAAAAAAAAAAAAAAAAAAGAAAAGAAAAAAACTAAACACTCCTATTAAACAAATACATGATGCATACAATGTATGCCACATCAGAAGGTAAAGCCAAAGTCTTTTTTATAAGAAAATAATAGTAGATAGATAAAAAAACAAAAACATAAAACAACCAAAAATGCAAACCAAGGTAACAGTAATATATTCAATGTGGTAAAACACCCTTACTAGGCAAGAAACTGAACTTTCAGGTAAAGATAAATTAAAAGTTAGAGCAAAACATATCCCCATATAAAATTTAATGAAATGTAAAAAATATATATAAATATAATCTTAATACATAAAACATAAAAGCAACCCTAAAATTAAGAAGTAATATGACTAATATGATGAGCTTGAAAAATATTTTTCAAGGAAATTTGATATACAGTTGGATTGAAATTCATTTACATATCAACTAGAGGAACAGAAAAATATAGCGTCATCATTTTTTCTATATAACTTTTAAAGAATTCTCATTTACTACTCACTGAATATCCGTGAGCTTGCCAGCATTTCCCATTCTCTTCATAATTAAGCAGTCTCGGAATCTAGTTCTGGGATATGGGTTGTGAATGAAAGGGCATTATTCCATTTCTAAACAGGAGCATTTAGACATGCAACCCCTCTAGCTCTTTCTCCACTGTGTAATTCAAGGTGATCATGGGTTATATGCAGTGAAGCTGGAGCTTCTATTAGTTTGGGTTTTAGCATAGTAACTTAATGGGTTAAGCAGCAATTCATCTTTACTATTTGTTGTCTTCCAGAGTTTTACTCATTGATGGAACACTTAACAACCATTGACAGCCTTAGCTACCCTATGTCCATGATAAAACCCTGTCCTGTACCCTAACTGTCAAAATTAGGGGACCAAAAGAGTAGATAAGAAAATGATCTTTGAAACTGGACAATACTAAACTGAATATCCACGGTGTACTATTTTCCTGTGTGAGGTTTTTAATATTTAAATAAGAATTTGAATAAATAAATAATTGCATTGCTGGTTAAATAACAAAAACAACTTTTCCAAAATATATAGGCCAGTATTTAGCACACAGCAGGCAATAAATAAATGTTAATCCTCATGCTTCATTCTAAATCTTTTCTTCCTACTGAGTTTCCTCCTCAGGGGCTTAGTCATGATTTTGCTCTTAAAGGAAAACCTGGTGCCTGGATCTTTTGCCTTTCCAACAGATTCCATTAAGAGAGCACTGTCTTCCAACACACCCCCATCCCTGTACTCTACCCACTTAAATAAAAGCTCTACCTTTTTCCCACCCTGGAGCTCCCTGATGCTGTCTGGCTGTTTCCCACCCTGGAGCTCCCTGATGCTGTCTGTCATTCCTCTCTACAAGAAACTTATCCAGTCCCTGCTCTCCACTTTCCTCTTCCTGTAGGTCATCTCCACTGCTTGTTCTCTGACATCCCTAGACTATGCCATCCCATTGAAAATTCAGCTCTTGTTAGAATATAGATGAGAGGGCATACAGGTAAGATTTCATTTGGACAATTTTGATCTCATATAAAATAATATTTAATGATACTAATCCATATATTTCTCAGGTAATTAAAGATTTACAAAATTACTTCCCCTAAATGGGGGAAATAGTTAAATAATATTTTTAAGATAAAGGCTTTTGCCCCTCCTTCCCCCATTTGGTGCTACAAAAGCCTGAGGCTTAAGGGATCTCACTGCTTGAAAGACATATTATTTCTAAATATTTGCTAAGGTCATTGTTTTTTCAGAGAAGGCATTTCTGGTCAGCTATGTTGTCTTATGAAGCAATATCATTTATAGTAAGCTATAATACGTACTCCTTTAGCCATAATCAAAACACTCTTCAAACAGAATGCACATCAGTTCCTTAAAGGTTAACTTCTAAAAGAAGTTCTTCATCATTTCAAAAAGGAAGTGCTAGAGTGCATAAAAGGTCACAGCAGTTTCTGTTTAAGCCTGCACAGTAAAATGCTCTTTACAACATGAGCTAGCTCTCTTTTTTTTTTTTTTTTTTTTTTTTTTGGTACGCGGGCCTCTCACTGTGGCCTCTCCCGTTGCGGAGCACAGGCTCCGGACACACAGGCTCAGCGGCCATGGCTCACGGGCCCAGCCGCTCCACGGCATGTGGGATCTTCCCGGACCGGAGGCACGAACCCGTGTCCCCTGCATCGGCAGGCGGACTCTCAACCACTGCACCACCAAGGAAGCCCTATTTTTTAATACATAGTTTAGCTGCTCAATTTTCAACTTTCCTAACCACTTGGTTGAAAACATAATTTTGATTTAAAAAATTTTGTTACATAGGTATTTTAAAAGTCTGTTAACCTATTGATTTCCCCCCCAAACTTCCTTCATTTATCTGATATGAAAAAGACTGACATCAACTGCTTAGTCATTAATTTTAGATGATCTGAAGTTGCAAAATTAGAATACAGAAGTATATGTGTAAAGGAAGCATTTGCCTTGAACTTGTCATATCAACATGCATTCAGGATGAAGACATTAATGAAATAGTTGCATCCAAGTCTAAAAGGAACAAAGAAGACTGGTGAACTGAGTTAAGGCGGAAAAACCTACATGTTGATCTAAAAAGAAAACCGAAATATCAGCAATAAAAATAGATCATCTGAAGTTCAAATTTGACCAAAAAACACTTAATATTTTTCTCATACTTGGAGTGTGTCAAGAATAAGATAGGCATTTCAGAATAAAACAGCATAAATTGCATGAAGGCTTTAAGAATACACTTGACATGTTTGGCAAAAATTTGACTCAGTTGATCTCTAAGACCGTATTAGAGAGGGAACATTGATAAAATTTAAGAAGCATGTTAGACTTATCTGTTATTAAAGATTGATCTAGGTGCTTTCTGAAATACAGATAGGAATGGACAAAACTGAAAGTCAGAAGGCTATCCAGAGAACCATTTTAGCAATCCAGGCGTGGAATAATGAGTTAATAGGCAAGACAATGACAGCAGGAATTGGGAAAAATTGATTGAGCTATCCTGCAAAACAGTAAATTAAGTGTCTGATTGGCTACTTGAAGAAAAGACAAGGGAAAATTCAAACTCATTTGGCAATGTCTAACTTTAGGATACATAATAGTGGATAGATGGAGTAGTGAGATGGAGCTGTTTCTTTTGAGGGAAAGGTATTTATCTTGTTTAATACATGCTGAGTTTGAAATGACATGTGGGCATTTAAAAGAAAGTGTCCAATAAGGAGATTGTGAAGATAAAACTCCAGGAAACATGTCTGCTTGTGTTCACAGATACTAAGGAAGGAAATGGTGGTTGAAAAGAAAATGAAAATTTGATAAAGAAGGTCAAATAATTAACTAGGCAATGTCTCAAAGGAAGCAGAGAGGATTTAATAACAAATAGTGGCAGCTAGCCCTGGAAAACCAAAGAGAAACTATTCTTCATAGGTATAAAAAAATAAAGGTAAAATTGGAAACCTGTACTTTTTAAAAAATAAATTTAACGCCAACTCTACCTGTTTCCCATTTTGGTTTTGATTAGAATTCTTTAGAGCAGTTTTAGTTCACAAAAAACTTGAGCAGAATGTATATACCCTCTTATCCCAATAGACATACACAGTTTCCCCTACTGTTAACATCTTGCATTAGTATGGTGCTATTGTTAAAACTGATGATCCAATATTGATACATTATTATTAATTAAAGTCCATAATTTCATTAGGGTTCACTCTTAGTGTTATACACTCTATGGATTTTGACAAATGCATAATGACAGTATCCATCATTACAGATTCACAGAGAATAGTTTCAGTGTCCTAAACTTGCCCTGAGCTCCACTTAATCATTCCTCCCCGAAACACTGCGAATCACTGATGTTTTTCCTCTCTAATTTTACCCTTACAAATATCACACAGCTGGAATCATACAGTGTAGCCTTTTCAGATTTACTTCTTTCTCTTAAAATATTCATTTAAGATTTCTTCATGTCTTGTCATGACTTGATAGCTCATTTCCTTTTATCACTGAATAATACTCCATTGTCTAGATGTACCACAGTTTGTTTTTCCATTTATTTAGTGAAGGACACCTTGGTTGCTTCCAAGTATTGGCAACATGAATAAAGCTACCGTAAACATTCATGTGCAAGTTTTAGTGTGTACAAACGATTTCAGCTCATTAGAGTAAAAGCCAAGGGGTGCAATTGCTGGATCATACAGTACGGGTATGTATAGCTTTGCATAAAACTGCCAAACTGTTTTGCAAAGTGGCTGCACCATTTTGCATACCCACCAGCAATGTATGAGAATTCCTGTGCTCTACATCCTCGTCTCTTCTTGAGGTTGTTGGTGTTTGCCATTTTGGCCATTCTAATAGCTATGTAATGGTATCTCATTATTTTAAATTGAACTTCCCTGATGACATATGATGTGGAGCAGCTTTTCAAATGGTTATTTTCTATCTCTATATATTTTTTGGTGAGGTTTTTGTTCAAGTCCTATGCCCCATTTTTTTTTTCTATGCCCAATTTTAATTGAGTTATTTGTTTTCTTAATGTTGACTTTTAAGAGTAACTTGTATTATTTTGGATAACAGTCCTTTATCATGTATGTCTACTGTAAATATTTTCTCTCAGGGTGTGGCTCGTCTTTCATTCTCTTAACAGTGCCTTTCACAGAAGTTTTTTATTTTAATAAAATCTAGCTTATCAATCTTTTCTTTTATGAATTGTGCTTTTGGTATTGCATCTAAAAAGTCATTGCCAAACTCAACGCCCCCTATATTTTCTCCCATGCCGTTTGCTAGGAATTTGTTAGTTTTGCATTTTACATTTAGGTCTATGATTCAGTGTGCAATTTAGAACTTATGAATTGTTTATTTCTACAATTTTCCATTTAATATTTTCAGACTGTGGTTGATCACAGGTAACTGAAACCACGGAAAGTGAAACCACTACTGTAAACCCTAAAGCCTCCAGAAGGAATGGGGCTACATCAGACTTCATTTCAGCATTTTAAAACAGATTTTTGACTTCTGATCTGCAGAAATGTAAGCAATTAAGGTGCGTTGTTTTAAACCACTATGTTTGTAGTAATTTGTTACAGCAACAATAGGAAACTAATTGTATATTTTTCCGTTTCTTCCACTTAAACTGTCCTCACTGGATTATGTATTGTGAATAAATTTTGAGACAAATAACTGGAAGAATTTATCTTCCAAATTTCAACCATTTCCTTCCATGTGTGTATGTGTTGTAGACATACATACATCTATGTTTTGATAGGCAATTTTGTGTATGTACATATATACATATATGCATACATATGTGTGTAAGGGTACACGTGTAACATAACTGGAAAAAAAAACTTGAAACTTCATTTAATCAACATTTCAATCTTATTTGAATATATTATGTAAGAGCCTTCCAGTACATCATTTTTCAGTGGTCCAAGAAATTTCAGATATTACTTGAAATTTAATCCTATATATTTTCAGAATTTCCTGCAGCTTAGTGAAAAATTTTGAGTATAAATCTATGCTTAATCCAATATTCATTGCAATCTGATGGTTCAGTTTAGGATTATATGTGCAAAGCATGTTTTAAGATTGAAGATAAAAAGGTAGAAATATATGTTGATATATATTTCAGTATAAATTTGAATGGAAAGTGCTTTTCTCGCAAATGTCCCTAGGTTTAAAAACTTACAGTAACATCATTCTGTTGTATTTTATAAAATCTAATAAAACTGTATTGAAAATAAAATTATTGAAAAAATACTTTGTTTGAATTAGTCCATAATAAATGATAGATATAATAGATTTCAGTTCATATTTTTTTTCTACTAGTATTTAAAACTTTTGGAGAAACATTTAATTACTAATTATTAATATAAATAATTACTGAGATATTTCCATTATAAATTTCCAAAAAGCATATTAAGTATGTTTATTTTAAATTAAGAAGTTTGATAGTAATTTTTCCAATAATTTTTGGGTTTGTATTACTTTAGGATATAATTCCTCTGAGTTATACTTTAGAAAAATAATATTTGATTTGGCACCTGCAACAAACACCCAACAGCATACAGCTCTGCAATTACAACAATTAATTTTTCCCTCGTTTACTTAAGAATTCTTGTATGACATAAAAGATATGGTGATAAGTACATTATTGACCCATTTCTGATCCCAAAGTGGAAATTTACACTATTTGCTCATTTGTTTGCTGAAGGATTTTTTAGATATACTTTATCACATTAAGGATGTTCCCTTGCCGGAAAAAAAGGTTAGTGCATGGCCCAAATAGCCTTTTGGCTGTGAATACTGGGGCTGATAATTATATCCTGCAATCTTCTCCAGAACATGGCATTTGGCTAAAGGAAGCTTCTAAAAAAAAAAAGAAAAGGAAGAAAAGAAAAAAAAGAAAAGAAAGAAAGAAAAGAAAGATATGTGGGAAGTTATGCTCCCTTAGGTGGCAGACAAGGGAATATGAGGACTGAAGCCCAGACATCTTGCTTCAAAAGAGAAAAATCAGTTTTACTATTTATATTTCAGAAGCTACCTGTGAATGATACTAAAGCTAAGCTTCACCAGAGATCTCATTTTTGCTCTGCCCTTTTGCTTGCCTTTGTTCTCTCTTACAGGATTTTCTGGAAGAACAGATTTTCAAGAAAGCACATGCATATGAATCCCTGCCTCAGGGATTCCAGGTCCTTCTAGGGAACCTGACTTCAGACAACTTCTTTCATTTTTGCTGATTTTGCATTATGAATGTATGGTGAATGTACATATTTTCTGTTCTAATACAAGGTGATAATTATATTGTTTTATTCCTTTTGAATGAAGAAAAAAATGTGGGATTGTGTTAATTTTTAGATGGTAAATAACTCTTTATTCTAGAAATGAGCCCGACGTGGTCATTGTCTTAGTCCAATTGGGATGCTATTAAAAAATACCATAGATTGGGTAGCTTATAAATAAAAGTATTTCTCCCAGTTCTGGAGGCTGGGAAGTCCAAGATGCGGGTGCCGGCAGATTTGGCATCTGGTGAGGGCCTGCTTTCTGCTTCATAGACTGCCACCTTCTCATTGTACCCTCACATGGCAGAAAAGGGCAAGGGAGCTCTCTGGGCCCTTATATAGAGGACACTAATCCCATTCCTGAGGGCTTTGAGCTTAGGATCTAATCACATCCTAAAGGGACCTCCCCCAAATGCCTTCACATTGGGGATTAGGTTTCAACATGAATATTAGGGAAGACACAAACATTCAGTGTATAGCAGTTCATGATGTATCATCTACTTTATGTATAGCTGAATTTGATTTACTCTTATTTTATTATTTTTGCATCTATACTCATGAATGATACTGCCAGGCAATTGTCTTTCAATAATCTTTCTTTTTATTTTAGTTCAAGTTTATGTTGGCATGAAAAATGTTGTTGGGAACTTATTTTCTGTTTCTGAAAATAGTTTCTGTGAGAATGTTATTCCTTTCTAAAAATTTTAAAGAATTAATAGTAATGTTATCTGAGCTGTGGCTTTTTTATTGTGGGTTTTCAAAAGAAATCATTATGAAATCTGTTACTTTCAGTTATAGGAATGTTTCCATTTTTAAATTTCTTCTATCACTTTTGGCAAATTGTTTTCTAAATGTACATTTCATCTAAGTATTTGAACCTATTAGAATAAATATGTTGACAAGACATATCTCCTTATTATCTACAGCAGGCAGAATGCTCAGATGTCTGTCCCAGATGTGCAGGCCATGTATTGCTTGAGTGTGAGTAGAAGAAGTGATGGGGCCAAGACAAGAGAATCATGTGGGTATATCACTCCTATGATTAGGCTACTAATCAGGAGACTTTGAATTACTTAAAAGGGAGGTTATTCTAGAAAGGCCTGGCCTATTAGATAAACCATTTTTAAAAAGGTAAAGTGACAGACTTTCTCCTAATGGCATGGAAAAAAAGCAGACAATCATATTGTAGAGAGGCCCACTTTGCTGGGAATGGTTATTAGCCTCTAGGAGTTGAGGACCTCAGACCCACTAGAAGTAAATGAATCCTTTCAACAACGAATGAGCTTGGAAGAAGACCCCAGTGCTCAGATGACACCAAGCTTAATTTTCAGCCTGGTGACATGTGAGAAGAGAATCCAATTAATGCCTTCCCAGATTTCCTACCTACAAGACTATGAGATAAAGGATTTGTTTTGTCTAAGCCTCTTAGTGTTTACCACTTCTTAGCAGCAATTAAAAACAAAAACGTTATTTGTCCAATTTCCTACAATTTTTAAGTTCTTACATTAACCAGGCTTTAGGTACAAATTACAAGTTTTGATAGACCGCAGTTTATCACTTATACATAGTTCAAAACATTTAATCCCACTATTTCTTCTTTGACATACTTGTTTAGAAATGTAAAGGTTTTTTAAAATGTATCCATCTGTTACTGATTTCCAGCTTATTTCCTTTCCACTATGAACATATTTTCTGTATGACTTTAATTCCTTAAAATTCATTGTGACTCAATACATGTAGCCCAGGATATACTTTATACATCCTTGATAAGAAAGTGTATTCTATAATTCTTAGAGATACTCTGTGTCACTTAGGTCAAATTTGTTAATTCTGTTACTTAACATTTTTTAATCTTTACTGATAATTTTTTTTCTGTTATAACAGTTATTAAACAATGTATGATAAAATCTTCTACTGTGATCTTGATATTCTATTCCTCTTTTTAATTCTGACAATTACAATTTTTATATCCATTAAGTGCATACTAATTTATTATTTGTATTATATATATTCATTTTTTTACTTTCTTCTTTTTCTTTTTTTTTGGCCACGCCTCATGGCTTGCAGGATCTCAGTTCCCCAGCCAGGGATTAAACCAGGGCCAGGGCAGAATGCCCAGAATTCTAACCACTATGCCACCAGGGAACTCCCCATACTTTTACTTTCAACCTTTCCTTATCCTTATATTTAAGGTAGATTTTCTTTTTATTACTGCCATCAAATCTACGGTTAATCAAATCTAAGGTTAATGCTGATGCTTGAAATGGAAGAAATTCATTTAAGCTTAATTTAACAGATCAGCTTAATACAGCATCACTAAAAAAAAAAATGATGACTCATAAACAGGTGTTTTTCATAAACCCCTTGACAATCACAACTTCATCTATTTGAACTCATATAATAACACTCTGATATGGCTAAGACATTACTTCCACAATCACACACACATTCTCACACAGAAAAGAATATTTGGATGTGGAACTCTGGGTTACGTTTTTAGTTGATTTCAGCTATGCTATTGCTTATTCCTCCAATGTTAAAAAATAATCTCCCTTTTCTTCTATAAAATTTTAGTTCCATTTATTTTCTGAAAAGCACTATTAGAAGTGACTCATAAGGCACATGTGAAAAATAATTTTGCCTGCATTTTATTTTTACATATAGTAAGAAATAAGGGAATATTAGCATTATCAGAGTAAAATGGTTCCCTTTGTTCTCCAGTGGCTCTGCTGAGAGGTCTTTCTTGGTTATACCAATGTATGAAAAGGAATATCCATTATTTTAGTTGACATATGTAACACAAACTTTTGGTTTTAGTATCTTAACAAAGTTTGTGTGGCCCCTGTTTTACAAAGGAATTCCTCAGAAAGGAGATCGACCATTCTTGGGTGAATGTAAGTTCCAATATGGGAAAAGACTGTGGGAGTAGGGTGCAAAAAAATGTGAGTGTCAACTTGACTGAGAGAACTAAGTTATCTTCCAGAATCAGCCACTGCAATGCATGGTTCTGCCATAGAAAAATGACTACACAGGAGAATATGAAATAAAACAGTATGTCTTCAACACCCTGTATGCATGGAACAGTGATTGTGTGGCAGGACACACTTTTTTTTACATCTTATTCTATCTCTTGCTCCAACAGTTAACTGGAGGGACTTATGGCATTGAAAAGAACATGTGAAATAGCTTATTTCTTACAACTGTTCTTATAATCCAAGGAAAAGAACATCGAATAACTTGTCCTCTCATTGAAGGATTCCCTTACCTAGTTCCTGAGTATCCAAAGGACAACAGCTAGAGAAAACCCACACCTACAGATACATAAGAAACCCATACTCATGAACTGAGATCACCTTTCAGAAGAGGCACTGTCCAACTTCTTAATGAGAGTGAAAAATCCTCTCCTATTTACAACATAATGTGCAGAAGTTACCCTGACCCAAAATAGGATAATCTTTGACATTTCTGTAAGGAGGTATTTCTTGAGTTCTTGTCTCGGTTTCAGATTGTGCCTCAGGAAGTAAGCAGTACATAAGAACATAAAAAATACTGTATAAGAATCATCTCTCCATAGATGATTAGCCTCATCTAAACCAAGACACACCAGAATTTTTATAATAATTTTAAAATTTCTTTACCTTTAAGTTAACATGGACGTATGCTAAAACTCTTATATACGATATTATCCTATAATCACTGAAAATGGGACATACAGAGTTTGAAGATTTAAACTCCTCCAGTCCAAGCAAAGTCCCTAGAGTTGGAAAGGGAAGAATTTGCTCTCGCCGTTATTTTTTGCATTTAAAAAAATTGGATATTTTTCAAAATATCCAATAGGTCCAAGCATAAACCATGGACCAGAGTAGGTGTTCATTTGTAAAGTAGCTATTCTGATTTATATTTAAAATAAAAAATTTAATTTTAATAAATTTTATTAAATAAAATAAAAATTATTATATACAGAGTTTAATATAAATTTATTAAAAATGTATTTTAATAAATTGTATTTTATTATTTATTTTATTAAAATTAGAATGACCTGACATGTACACAGTGAGTTGAACACTGCAGAGCAGCAAGCCAATCACATGGAGAGAGTGGAAATCATAAACACTCTCAGGAAGGTGGTACAGGGCAGGGAGAAGAGCAAATAAAAAAAGGAAGAAACTGATGAATGTTCAAAAGAAGATTAAAGTCCTTTGTGAGCACAGCCCTGCAGCTGATATCACACCTTTGACTGAGGGCTAGGGGAGGAGTGAGGGCTGCACATATCCCCACCTCCTGTGTACGCAGGAGATCTCTGGAGATGAAAGACCAACAGAGGCTCTAATTTATCTTTCCTACAAGTTTCACTTATCACTTAGCAAAATGACAGGGATGATATTTTTTTCAAGATCAGAATTTTTTTGGATTACATTACCTACTGATAGCAACACAAAAGTGCATGCTTTATGCAGCATGTAAAATAGAGGCTTTCTCACCATTTCTGCTTCATGCAGGGGTGAGCCCTACACAGGAGGAACTGGACACAGAGACTAAAATTAACATGACCATATTTTCAAAACAGACAGGGACTTACTTAAAGTATACAAATTAACATTGGGTCAATTCATGTCTTTATAAAATTTTTCACTATTTTTTATTTCTTAAATTTCATGGCAAGCTGTAATTTTAGTACATATATATATTTTACTATTCATATACGTGCCAGTTTAATTAAGATGAAAATTTACTGTAGTAAATGGAATGGAGGAAGTTCAAAGATTTAAATGTCTGCAGTTCAAGAAACCCACCAGGAGTTGGAATCAAAGCTAATAAGTGGTAGAATCAGCATTTGAACAAGAACAAATGGTTCCAGAAATTATTCCTTTCATCACTAGGCCATACTGCCTTTCTGAGAAGGTACTGTGTGATACAACAAGGTACTGTGTGTTCCAAACATACCACTTTGGAACAACTTGTCCAAAGTTACATAAGTAATAAAAGGTGGAGCCAGAAAGCCTGTGTCTCTAACCACTGCACTGTCCTGCATGGGTTAAGATCAGATCTATCGGTCCATGTGTCCAGTGTGCCCTGGAATGTCTGGATGTTCATCATTATATGAACTTCAACTTTCACAAAATCTCCCAATTTACAAATTCTATACAAACACCCAAATACCTTGTGTCTCAAATAATTAACATTTCATTGTGACAGCTTTCTCTGCTAGGACTAGGACTAATAATATCTAGCATGTATTGAGTTCTTGCTATGCGCTAGGTGATGTTTAAGTGATTTTTATATGTTAACTCCTTTAATTCTGACAACCCAGTGAGATCAGTAGCAAGATTATTTTATTTTAAGACACAAGGGAAATAGGTAATACAAATTTTAAATAAATGTCCTAGGTTTTTATATTTTTCTTTTATTTAAATCACATCTTTAGTATTGAATTATTATTATATACTACAGTGATTAACACACAAAACTGTGAAGTGAGACCTACGTGTTTTTTTTTTTGTTTGCTTTTAGTTTTTTTTGCAGTACGCGGGCCTCTCACTGTCGTGGCCTCCCCCGTTGCGGAGCACAGGCTCCGGACACGCAGGCTCAGTGGCCGTGGCTCACGGGTCCAGCCGCTCCGCGGCATGTGGGATCTTCCCGGACCGGGGCACGAACCCGTGTCCCCTGCATCGGCAGGCGGACTCTCAACCACTGCGCCACGAGGGAAGCCCGAGACCTAAGTTTTAATCACAACTCTGCCATTTATTAGTGTGACCTAGTTAAATTAGCTGATGGACAAATAGAAAAAACCATAAGAAATAAAAGGGGCTTGAGTTCCCTGGTGGTCCAGTGGTTAGGACTCACCGCTTCCACTGCAGGGGCCACAGGTTTGATCCCTTGTTGGGGAACTAAGATCCTGCATGCCAAGGTGTGGCTAAAAATAAAAAATAAAAAAATAAGGGAAGAGGGCTTGCAGGCTTATTTTAAAATATTTGAGTGAGGAAAATAAGATATTTAAAAATTTCTCCAATAAATATTAATATTTCCCCAAATTAATTGAGCAAATAAAAATTATGATGGCTTTAAACAGAGTAAATTGAATTAAGTTTTGGTGCTTTAAAAGATATGTAAATTATAGTATGGTAAAAGTTAAATAAAACGTGCAGTTCAATTTGTGAAGTTTCTATTGGTATATACTTCTAAGCTCACTGATCTTTCCTTGGCAATGTCCAGTCTACTTAAAAGTCCATCAAAGGCATTCTTTCCATTAGTGTTTCTGATGTCTAGCATCTCCTACTGATTCTTTCCCAATTTCCATCTCTTTGCTTACATCACCCAACTTTTCTTGAATGCTGTCAATGTTTTTCCATTAGTGCACTTAACCTATTAATAGTAGTTATTTCAAATTCACATATATTGTCAGTACACAGCCCTATACAACAACTATATGCAAAGAAAAATTTTGTAGTATAACACACATGACATAACACAGTAAGCATAATTGTGATTATTTGTAGTATACCACACGTGACATTTGTAGTATAACACAGTGAGCATAATAATTGAGTATAATTAATATGGGGTAATAATTAGGTCTCAACATTTTCAGAATAAATTATTTTAGAGAATAGCAAGGTCAGTTTAGACAACAATTTTGAAATAAAAATCTAATAACAAAATGGCTTACTAAATTAAAGAATCACTTCAAATAGTAGCTTCTGAAGGTCTATAATATTCCTCACATTATGTTGTGTTAGGTCTTTTATAACCTCGATGTCCTATTACTTTATATCTCTAATAAATTCATAATTTTTTGAAAAAAATTTACAAAACCTGAAACTACTTTTCCTCTCTTCTATTAGTGTCTTAGGCTACTCGATAATGGAAAAATAAATCAGAAAAATGAAAATAAATAGGTTATCTGTTTCCTCACATGTAAATCCTCTCATGAATCACTTGAGACAAGCGTTTTTTTAAAAAAAAGCAATTGCTGAAACTATTCATTCATCACAGTGCATATGGTAATGTATGAACAGTATCCAAGTTTGATTCAGGTTTTCAGGACCTCAATGTTTCCGTAAAAGAGGCAAGGTCAGAATTCTCTCATTTTTCTAGTGGTTGCACACTGTCACTACCTTAGAGATATTGGGGTGAGTGTGATTTGGAACTCGAGGCTGTCATGCCTTTATTTGTTAGACTTATCAAGTAGCGAATTCAATCATAGTTTCAACTTTGTTGTATCTATAAACATTACATTATGAGTCTGCATCCCATTGAGTACAAAATAAATCTGAATTATTTATATAAAATTAACAACAAAGGACAACAGGATATGACTTCTCTGTCACAAGAATACTGATTTTGATATTTGTTGTAAAGCAGAACTTTAAAATTACTCCATCTTTCTACTGCATCCCTTCATTTCATAATTAGTCCTATAGACATGCCAAAGTATGCCAACCCAGACACAGAACAAGGCTAATTATCTGTGAGAGATTAAGGCTCACCAACTAGTTGTAAATTTTTACTCACCTGGGTCAAAGGGCCCTCAAGAGGTCAAATGATACTGCCACTAAAACAGTACATGGAAAGAGAAACACACAGAATGGTCAAAGAGGTCATCAATGATAATAAGTACAGAAAAGTTAGAGTTTAGGACCAAAATATTGCCAAGTGATGAGTTGCACAATTGCTGACATGGCACTTAAATTTGAAGTACCTCTAATTAACTGCAGGGGTGAAAAGGAACCATAGAAAGATAGTGGAGGAGGAATAAATCA
This sequence comes from Leucopleurus acutus, assembly GCF_964270905.1. Classification (NCBI taxonomy): domain Eukaryota; kingdom Metazoa; phylum Chordata; class Mammalia; order Artiodactyla; family Delphinidae; genus Leucopleurus; species Leucopleurus acutus. The sequence continues at coordinate 11,847,148 of NC_139146.1, forward strand.
TGGGCCTCTAAGGAAAACATTGTTTTCTTCATCAAAATTCTTTTACTTAAATTTCCTTCTGTAGAGTCTTAGGGATGGCAGAAGCCACCTAATTAAAAATTCACACATTACCTATTAGTCATTTTTCAATCACATTATATAATGCCCCTGGAAAAGAAACTTTTGATAATGAATGTAGTCGACCAATTAAAGTAACCCAGAAATTTCTTTGATTTACAACAAAGAAACCGTACTTGACAATGAAATTAAAACTAGTTGATTTGCAGTCTCTAAAACAATTTCAATCATTCTGTGCTTCCTTTAATGCCACTTTCTGTACTTAAATTGGTTGTATCTTTATCAGGAGAGCTTGTGAGGAGTAAATTGAGATTATGACTAATCTAAGTGAAAAATACCTATTAAGAAACGTGGGATTTGTCTCATTTCCATTACATTGTTATTTGAAAAGGCTTCTGTTTCCTCAGGAAAGGGTAAAAGGACAAATAATTGGCATTACATGCAATCATGAAAAGCTGTACTAATTTTTCAAAGTCTTGAAAAAGCTTATGGAATTCATTTGAAATCTGAGTGATTGAAAAGGCATTTTTTCCCAAATGATCAATTTGCCTAACTTGTATTCATTCATACTGCTGTGAACATTTAGATGACGATAATCAAAATATTAATAAGTTAGAAAAGTATTCATATAATTAGAAATGCAGTCATATAATTTTGCAAGTTAGCAATACTTTGAGGAGCTGAGATTTAAGGTAGCTCTTTCCTTTGCATAATAAAAAAATCAATTAAATTTATTACAAATAATCATCATAATCTACTAGAATCTACTTGATTTAAAAAAAAAAGGTTTCAGGATAATTATCTTGAATCATGGGTAGGATTATAACAATCAGAAAAGGGAAAGGACATTCCAGGTTAAGAAGAACAGGGACTTTTTAATGAGTGGAGAGACATGGCATAGAGTAAGAAATTGAATGATAGAAGACCAGGATTCTAGATCTGGCTTGATCACCAACTTGATTTATCTCATTGAGAACATGGCTTTATCCCTCTAAGCTTAATGATATTTGGCATTTGTAAAATAATAAAAATAAAACATGTAAGACCTGTTATTTGCAATCCAGGTTTTTAATTATCTATGAGCATATAGGCATATTCAAGAGTCAAATTTCATTGAAGCGTGGGATAGAGTTAGTGGCATCATGGAAATTAAGGCTAGAGAATTATTGTAGAGCCATGTTGGGAGGCTCATGTATGCCAGCCGGAGTGAATGTATAATCCTGTAAAATAAGTAAAACAAAAAATTTCCACCAGCACATTCTCTCAATAGAATCAAAAAGATCACTGACTATCTATAATGAGAAGCATAAAAATCATAGTACTAGTAAAGATCATCTTTCTCACACTTCTGTTGATGTTCTCCTAACATTGAAGGGATATTAGGCTTTAGTCCAAAGGAGCCCTCTGAAAGGAAAGGGCTTTTTTCATATGTTTGGGTTTAGCTTAAAAGTCATGAGACCTTTCACTACACATATCATAATATACCCATAGTTTTTAAAATGATAAAATATTTTCCCCAAAAGCTTTGAGGTAAACATGGAACATGTTTATTCTTTGGCTTGAGTTAATGCCTCATATGTCACCTCAAACTTCTGGAGATGTGTCTGTTTAGGCAATAAATTGTGTGTGTGTGTGTGTGTGTGTGTGTGTGTGTGTGTGTGTGTACATATAATACACATACTGGTATGTATTATTAAATTACAAAATGAAACAAGAAAATGTAAAATAATGACCTCACAATCACTTTTGCATACTTTATCTTCCTCTAGGTCCTTCTGGTGTGTAACACAATTGTGCTAAGTCTTTAAGATTTAAATAGACACAGTTATAAAGCAACTGATTTTCCTTTGTATGAGGACAAAGCCAACTTATACAAGACATAAATTGATTTAGGGTCCTAGTTTTAGCTAATGTGCTTTAACCAACCAATCTGTAAGTGTGGCTATAAATCCAAAACCTGCATAAAGAAATAGCTCGAGTTGAACACTGCTAAATACATTAATAGAAAAGGAACTCATAGCACTTAATCATGAAAATTAACTAATCCTTTACTCATCTAAGAATTTCAAGGCAGTAGAAAAATAGTGAACTAAGAAAATTAGTTCACTATATGTTTATATATACATATATATGGATATATATCTACATATATGGACATATAGAGAGATATTATATATGAAATATATTAAGGAACATTTGAAGAAAGCTTTATAAATAACCATTGCTCCTAAAGTGGTATTTTTCATAAAAGAAATCTCACTTCTAGCAAACCTATATCATAAGATATATCTTCTCACATATAAAGAAAAGCATAATTTTAATGTTTATATTTTCACCAGATGTTAAAACTTTATTAGATTAAAAAATTAATCACTCTACAAACTTTGATAGACCAATCAGAGAAAATGAGTAATAAAGGAGTTATTTTTTAAATAGTCTTAATAAGACTAGCAGCAAATTTTATATATAGTGAACTTCTAATTTGAACTAAAAACAATGTTTCCAAACTGTGAACAAGAGACCTCATGTTCTTGGGGATTTAATATAATACTTTTTACTATAAAATTTAAAAAAATATTGCACACCCACTGTATGATTTGGACTATTCTAGCATATTCATACATGTTATTAAAACTCACCAACTCTCTGAGAGGTAATTTTATACTCACTGTCATGATGAGAAATTAGTCTAACATATGTAGATAATTTACCTACATTCACCCACTGACTAAGTGACAGAATTTTAATTAGTTGTCCAGTCTGTTTGAATAAAAGCCCCAAACTGTCCCACTATACCTTGCTGTCTCTCAAACTATAGGAAATGTTAGTATTTGGGAAATGCTTTTCATGATCTAAAATAGTCAGGAAGCAATTGGTCATTAGCTGTGAATGACAGAAATAGTACCAATTCTTTGCCTTCAATCTCTGAACTCAGGCTACTTCCAAAGCTCTTTGCATGGCCCATTCATGCCCTTCCTCAGATAGTACAGCTATCCTGGAATCAGATCTTTTGACAGGCAGACTTGATTTAAAGGTTTCTCTCCAAACTTTTAAGGTGAAAGAGAACATTATGCAACCTCAAGTGTGAAGACTTTTGCAGATTCTGTCCCAGTATTCCAAACCATAATTACTGATAATTTACTATGTAAGGAAATGGCGGTAAGAGAAAAGAATGAGAGAGGTAATCCAGTCCAATGGACCACTCTAAGCTGATACATTTTCACATTAATGAATCTGTTTCTTCCCCCTCCAAATTTTTCTTTAAAATTTGTCCTACTTCTCTCAGTTGACTTGAACATTCCTTAAGACACGAATTTCCCTACATATAGAGATCTGTAACAAATATGTTCTATAGTGGGTAGGATTATTATTTCAATAGTATTAACAGTTAGAAAATCTTTATATGAAGGCATGATTTTCTAAATCTAAAGCAATTTCTTCCATAGGGATCAATATTTGCATAAAACAGTTAGAAGATAGATGTTCCATAAAGCTAGCAATTTATTAAGCATTTTTTTCATTCTAGAAAATTTTATTTTTGGTTAATTAAAAATGTATAATGTATATTGAGCAGACAGCATAGGCTCTCTAAAATGAAAAGAAAATTTGCTTAAAATTTTTCTGTATTTTGGAGAATCTCTTATAAATAAAAATATTTTCCCATCTCTAATTAGGTATCATTTATTATATAGGCTACCAAAAAAAAAAAAGACCAAGGTGTAGATTAAAAAACAATTGTAAACTTAAATTGTCTATACAATAGAAGAGATCTCAAAAGTTTTGGTTTTAGGACATCTTGCAACTCAACAATTATTGAGGACACCAAAATACTTTTGTTTATGTGAATTATATCTATTTATATTTACTGTATTAGATATCAAGAATTTTTAAAATATTTATTAGTTCATTATAATTAAAAATTATACACTAAATTATATTTTTATGAGAAATAGCTATTTTATAAAACAAAAAGTGATAGGAATTGGAGTGTTTTACATTTCTTGCAAATCAATTTAATTTCTGGCTTAAGAGCATCGCTGGATTCTCATGTTTACTTTGATATTCAATTTACTGCAAAATCACATGTCATGTAGCCTCTGGAAAAATCCACTGTACACCTACTTATATGCCCTGTAAATCATCCAAAATGATCCTTTTGAAGTGGAACTGTGATCTCGTTTATTGTCGCCTGGCCACCTCCTCAGTTTTTTAGGTATTACATGAACTATGTGCCCTTCTATAGCAGTGTAGAGTTCCATCTTAGGTTCTCAAGTGAAAGAATAAGTTAAAAATCAGAGTAAAAATTTTACTTTGAAATTTTCTTAGTTGCATACAATCAACGGTAACACAACTTTGTAGAATACAACTTGGCACAATAATTTATATGCACATTCAATTTTGGAAACTGTTCAGCCTCACTGAATGGTTTAAACAAAAGCAAATATATAAATAGGTGATTGAATGTTTAAAATAATCTGTCTTAATATTACAAAATATTTACTGGTGAATGGGTGAGATAGAAAGTTCTAATGTATTGATACTTGTCTGCAGTACATATTTCATTCCATTTTACTATTAAGTGTCTTTAAACTTCATGCAAATTAATGGGCATTCTTGTTCTTTTTGTGACTTACATTACATTCAGTTTGAATCCAACTTGTAAGTTAAATGCCCATACGATGAGACTTCAGTTTAGCATCCTTTCTATGAGTTCCAGTATTATGTTGCATTTCCCCCATGGTAGATAGTACCTATGTCACAACTTGTATTACTATGTTTCACTTACGTGGTTTTTTTCTTTGACTGAAAGATTAATGAGGCCAGGGTCTGTGTGTGTATGTGTGTGTGTGTGTGTGTGTGTGTGTGTGCGTGTGTGTGTTTATATATAGACACAAAATACATACACACAGTTTATTTTTTTGTTACTATAGGCCATCTACTAAGTTAGGCAGAGAATACAATGATGAATTAGATTGGTAAGAGCTCTGTTTCCATCAAGCTATGGGCTACCAGCAAGAGAAATTTTATACAGATATTTACAAATAATGAAATAATTTCAACTAATAATGAAAGTAAATAATGAAGTAATTTCAATTCCTATTGAGGATGAACACAGGATACTAATCAGATTTGAGTAGGTTTATATTACAGTAACAATAACAACAACAAGAAGGAAAAACCCCACACATCCGAGTACCTTAATACAGTCAAATTTAGTGCTACTTGGTCAGATTTTACCTTAAGAACGGGGAGAGGGGTCTCTATAACATGTATTTACTTGGATCTCTAAGTTGGCAGAGAATCCAACATCAGGGACATTGTCTAATATCAATAAAGGGATGACTTGTAGACCATACAAAGGACCTTAGACTTTAATGATAGTTGGAAACAACTAAAACATTGTAAGCAGGGGAATTGCTCTAAAATCAAGAAAACTTGTCGGATTGATAAATAGGAAGTGTTCAGGGAGGGAACATGTGAAAAATCCAGGATGTTTCCTTATCTGCTAGATAGGAAATGTTATTTACTGAGATTAGAAAAACTAAAAAGGGAGTATTATCTGAGAGTGACATAAATTCAACATTGGACATCTTTAGTTTACGATCCCTGGAGACATCCAGATGGAAATGCTGACTTGGCAGGTGGAGATGTAATGCAGTGTGGCAGTTAAGCATATGGGCTTTTGAGACCAACTGGATCATTTGAATCTCATCCCACCAACCTAGCTATGTAACCTTGTGGAGGTTATTTCCACGCTCTGTGCTTCAGTTTTAGTATCTATATAATGGAATACTCAGTATATCTACCTCATTGGACACTGTAAGAATATATGAAAGTTACTGTGAACAGAGTTTTATACACATCAAGTGTTAAACCTGAGTGAAGAAGACAAAGGAACAGAAGAATGAAATCAGGGCAATTGATGTAGAGAAGGTCAAGGGGGTAAGTGTACCATGAAAATAGGGAGGTGAGGCATGGTTATTTAGCCTTGACCATCTCTTGGAAGAAATTGCGATGTTTCTCTTTTATTTTTATAAATTTATTATTTTTATGTATTTATTTTTGTCTGTGTTGGGTCTTTGTTGTTGTGCATGGGCTTTCTCTAGTTGCGGCGAGCAGGGGCTACTCTTCATTGCAGTGCATGGGCTTCTCATTGCAGTGGCTTCTCTCGTTGTGGAGCATGGGCTCTAGGCACATGGGCTTCAGTAGTTGTGGCTCACGGGCTCTAGAGCACAGGCTCAGTAGTTGTGGCGCACGGGCTTAGTTGTTCCGTGGCATGTGGGATCTTCCCGGACCAGGGATCGAACCCTTCTCCGCTGCATTGGCAGGCAGATTCTCAACCACTGTGCCACCAGGGAAGCCCGCCAAGTTTCTCTTTTAGAAAGAACTGTGAAACTCACTGTACTTACATTTTATTATTTGGCCAGCTTCTATAGTCACTCCATACAGTTTTCTCCTTGTTTGCTTTTGGAGGCTGCAAGCAGAAGTTTATTCATATTTAACCTTAATCTGTACAATACTTAAGGCTCCTATCTCTGACAGATACCTGTTTTCCACTGAAAATAAGTTAGATTATTCTATACTGGCAAAGCATCTTTATTTTGGGGAACTCAACCTAATACTCTGTAAGATGAAGACAGTCCATCAGGCTGCTTTTAGAAGCCTCATCTCAAGAATAACATGATCTAACGCATGAAAAATTCCCAATTTCTCCTGAAATTCACTAAATCTCCTGTGTGGAAGAATGAATGAGCCTCACAGGTACTTTTAGTAAAGTAGGAAAGTTATTTTTAAAAATTCCCATCTTATGTAGTGAGGTAGTAACGTGAAGAAGACAGAAGGGTTTACTTTACAATTTTCAAAAATTTGTTTTTAGATATAACATCGGTTTATTATAATTTTTATTAAAAATACTCTCACCACTTCTATGAGATTTCAAAGACCTTGGACAATTTACCTCTATTTGCTTGCTTACACCTTAGTGATATTATGTGTTTTAATCTCTAAAATGGTTTTAGACAGGTAGCTAAGTACTGGGACCACTGCTATCCTTTGAAGTTCTGAGATGATTGTCAGAGCCTCTGCTTCAAGACATAGCACTTGAGGGCTTCCCTGGTGGCGCAGTGGTTGAGAGTCCGCCTGCCGATGCACGGGACACGGGTTTGTGCCCCGGTCCGGGAGGATCCCACATGCCGCGGAGCGGCTGGGCCCGTGAGCCACGGCCGCTGGGCCTGCGCGTCCAGAGCCTGTGCTCTGCAATGGGAAAGGCCACAGCAGTGAGAGGCCCGCGTACCGCAAAAAAAAAAAAAAAAAAAAAAAAAGTCCAGGCCATGTACTTGACTACTACTGCTTCTCTGTCTTCATCTGGGTGGCAGTTACATGGGTAGGATCATTTTGCAAAAAATGCATCAAATCTTTAAACTTAGAATTTTTGCATTTTTCTGCACGTGTGTTAGCCTTTGGCAAATGTTTGCTTAAAAAGAAGTCCTTCGGCACACAGTAAATTAAGGTAAGTATGTTGTAAATGGTAGGGTGTGTCAATGAGGCATTTCACATTACAATTTGATGGGCAACCAATTATTTCCTGAAAAAGGCAAATTTTCACAACTGGAAAAGGAGGACAAAATACAGTTAGTCGGTTCCAGTTGCAAACAGGACGTATTGCCAAAACTAAAACCTACTTCAGAACTGTGTTCTCACAGTGTATTCTCAATAGAATTCAGTTAGGTTCCATTCCACACCATACATATTTTGTCACTGCATTGCTCTCCATTCCAACACTTTATTGCAATATGCATACTTACATGAGCATATTGTATTTATTTTTACCATATGCCCAATATTTGCCACAATTTTTCATGCTATTAAACGCCATTAAATCGATGTAAAATGTGGCAGTGTTGGTTAAATTGTTTAAGCTTTTGGGAAATTTCCTCTTTCTCCATAGTGGCAAGCTCATCAAACAGTATTTTTATATCTAAATATGTCATCACAGTTTTTAAAAATAAGCAAAATAATACCTTATACCTTATTTAATAAATAATTCTTTCATTATTATAAAATCTTAAAACATTATTAAAAATTTTAGGGCTTCCCTGGTGGCGCAGTGGTTGAGAGTCTGCCTACTGATGCAGGGGACGCGGGTTCGTGCCCTGGTCTGGGCGGATCCCACATGCCGCGGAGCGGCTAGGCCCGTGAGCCATGGCCGCTGAGGCTGCGCGTCCGGAGACGGGAGAGGCCACAACAGTGAGAGGCCCGCGTACCGCAAAAAAAAAAAAAAAAATTTTATATACTTGTTACATGTCAGACATGTAGGGATAAAATATTCTAAAGAAATGGATCTTAGTTTACCCTTCAAGGAGAATATCATACTGTGTAAAGAATCTGCCCATCTAAAATGTAAAATATTTTAAAATGTCATATCATGTGCAATTTTCAGCTCAAATGTTTCCATTACACTCAGAAAATTTAAGGCCTTAACATGTCTTCTGAGATCTTAATCTGGCCGTCTGCTAGGTTTTGGCTTTATTTCTTCTTCTATACTGTGCTCTGGCCACATAAGCATCCTTGCTCATACTGGCCCATGAGAAGCATGCTTCTATCTCAGGTTCTTTGCTCTTATCTTTCTTCTACAGAAAATTCAATTCCCTTAGACATCCATGTGTCTTATTCTCTCACATCCTTCGGGTCTCTACCCCAGTGATCCCCTGAAAACCCTATGTGGAATACCAATCCCTGTGCACCCCACTCCAGTCTCTGTTCCCTGTACCCTGTCTCACTTTTCTTTATAGCACATATTACCATCTGGCATCATATATTTGCGTTTATGTGTTTACTTGTCAGTCTCCTAGTTCTATTCTACCAGGATAGCAGGGATGTTGTTTTGTTTGCTATAGTGCCTCAGTGCCTAGAATGTGGCAGTATTAATTATTTTTGAATGAATGAATCCATTTGCTATAATTGAGATAATTATAGATTTACAAAGGTTCTCCTCTGGTATCCTATCTGTGTAGGCTGCTATTCCTAGAATAACTTGGATTTATGGCTTATACTGGGCTCAAGAAACAATAGTGAGACTCCAAGGAACACTAGGTTTGCAAACTAGTCTTTCTAGAACATTCTTATACAACGTTAAAGCCATTAATTTATTCCATTACTTACTGATACATAATTAACAAGCTAGCCAAATCTATCTATAAATCAAGCATTACCTTTATTGATCTCCAGCACCTGTTCAGTTGATTTCCCTCCCAAACACAATCAATATTTGCCTCTCCCACCTTAAATTGAAATTGGTTTATACAAACCAAATTTACAAACTCTGTCTCTCATATCTTCCTGAATTATCACCTTCTCAGGCTTTCATCTAGATAGAGTCTGTCGATTCATGCTCATGAAAGATCCTAATGAAGTAATAAAAATCCTGAGAGCTTCGCCTTCATCATCTCCTTGAGACCCACTGATCTGAAGATTGTTCTTTAATCAAAATTTTGGACATTTAGACACCCTGTTCCTCTTGTGTTTATGAGCTAAATATTTTTTTCTTTAAAAGCACTCTCTGACATTTTATATACTGAGCTCACTAAAATCATCCATTATTTAAATATACCAATTTTACACTCCATCCTGCCCCACGCTTTACGTCCCTGTTTTCTACAGCCATCCAGAGAAACTAAAGAAAGGCTTACTTATCATGGGCCTGCTTGGGCAACCTCTAATTTGTGTCACTTACTTTAGAGTCCTAACCAGGGAGATGTTTTTTGGAATGCCCTTCACAATGTATTTCATACTGGATTCCTTTCCTACGATGTTGGGTCCTGGTGAACAGAACCGAACAATGCCAAGTTATGGAAAATAGAACAGTGTCTTTCCATACCCATCCCAAACCCTTCTAGCATATCTGTTTGTGCTGTAAATGCTGGAAGGCTACAAACTAAATTTTCCCAATTTACTTGGAGCTAGCATGCATATATGTTACCTAGTTTCAACAAAGCAGAGCCATATGAAGAGGCATCTGCCCCCAGAGAGAACACATCTTGTGAGAGGTTTTTCATTCTTCTGGGGCAGCTGTGGCAGAGTCTTGGTGACTGGTCTATGGCATGTGGCCTCTTTAGCATCTTTAGCAGTGGTTTCTGTGTGCAGTTTAGCATTTCTCCTGGCTCCATTAGTTCCTGACTGTATGGCATAGAAAGTTGATCCCTAGCTTCCTAGAAATTTTTTAAGATAACTACCATCCCGTAAAATTCAGATGTGCTTAAACCAGCTAAAGGGGATTCTGTTATCTGCAACAAAGAACCTTGAGATAAATAGAAGTGCTCTTAACTACCTTTCCTGATCATCCCCTCTTAAATCTGTCTTCATCTTAGTTATATATGCATAGAAGTTAAAAAATAGTAAGTTTTGATACTGATTTCCTACATGCAGTTTTATGAGGGTAATTCTCAATACTTTACTAGATTTGATCTAACACTGCACAGGTATATAATTTGGCTGACTGTGTTGGAATTATAGGGATACAAATGATTAACTTTAAATTATTAATGAAAGTTGTCACTCTTTGTTAGCATCCATTCAGATCTGAGGGTTTATGGGGGGGGTCTTCTCTTCTGATAGTGAAATCTTTAACATTTCAAATAATTAGAGTTTAACTTCTTAATTTCCAGTCTTCTTCCATTCTTGAACTGATTGTCTTTATTAACCTTAAAGCCTTTTCCTAAACCTTAGATATCTATGGATATAAATTATCTTGCAACTTCTTTGCTTGGTGCCCAAGTTCTTTGTTCTCTTTCTGGCCACCATAATTTCCAAGGCAGTCATGGTACAAATTTTCTTTGCTCTGACCTTTGTAGTTCTTATAATTTCATTTATTCTTTCCACAAACATAAATACACTTCTTAAATCACTGTTTACATGGTACTGTGCATACTACTTATAATAGCAATTCACATTTGATTCCATCTAGAGTGTCTTTCCTTCACCAATTTGCAGAGCATTTTAGTATGACTTTTAATTCTACTCTAAGACCCCACCACATCAAATTTAGCTTATGAGAGTAAACTAAATCCTGTATCTGACACAAATTCTTCACCACTGTACCCTCAATGTGAAGAATATAGTAAGAACTCAATAAACATTTATTAACTAATAAGCTGAATTGTTTTTTCTCTCAACTAGATGGCTATTTCATTTTAAAAAGAATGAATTCATCTACTTTCTCTTCTATATATGGCCACCCCATCAGTGGGCTCTTTTTCAGATTAGTCTCACAATATAATCACATGAAATTGCATTGAGTGATAGGTCTTGATTTTTAACTCTTATCTGTGAATGAAAAAAAACTGGATAACAACAACTATAGTTGGGCTTAGCCTTTTCTAAGAGCTATGGAGGTGGTAGGCAGAACATAAGACAAGACTATCAGGGCATAACATTTTCATGGGACACCACCTACATTAGCAAACCTCACCCATATACACTATATAATTTTTAAAAAGGTGATTTGGATTTGTAATGTTAACAGACATAAATTGGTGATACTAGAATTCATTTCTTTAAGCAAAAATAATATTAAATTAAATAAGTACCTACTCTATACAGGTATAACTATGGGCACCCAGTTTATGTTTAACAACAACAGCAACACAGAGACAGGATTCTACAGTCATAGAACTCAGTATAATTGGGGACAGACTTTATCAAACATCAGAGAGATAAGTGCTGCAAAAACACGATGCCATGAGAACATATAATAGAGAAATACGAACTAGTCTGAAAGTTCAGGGAAGGCTTTTTCTGAGAAAATAAAAGGTGAGAATAGGTTACCAAACTTGAGGAGGGAGAGTGAAATGTTTCAGGAAATTGCACAGTCCCAGTGGAGGCTGAGACGTTTGGTACTGGAGGAAGTGAAATGGCAGAGCAGTAGTTTACAACAAGGGAAAGCAGTGAGAGATGAGCCTAGATAGGTAAGCAGAATTCAGGTCATGCAAGACCCTGTCGGCTATCGAAAGGATTTTAGTTGTCATCTTAAGAGTAACAGAAAGTTGTTGAAGAACTTTAAGCATGGATATGATACAGTTGGAAATGTTTGAAAAGGGCACTTTTGTGTGTACTTCTGGAAAGCAGAGTAAAGGGTTAAGAGTTAATGTTTGAAAAACAGGGAGTGTTTGCAGTAGTATAAAATATAACAGTTTCTGACATATATTTATGAAATCCTAATTCCCAATCAATGCTCTTGCCTCTAAACTAGGAAACATTTTGGTTGAATTATAGTTTATGTATGAAATAGTCATTACTTTCATTTGTTTTATTGGAATTGTATACCTCAAGTAAAAATCTCTGATTTAAGAAATAATTCTCATATTCCTTTCAATTAATTAATGAAGGATTTATATTGACTTGACATTTTGGATGCTTACTTTATTACTCATATATCCCTGTGTTAATATGTCATTTTAACATCTGAAATAAAATTTGAAACTTAAGTCAAATTATAGTTTATGCACTTAAAAGTATACGCTTTAGAGTAAAATCATATAGATGTGTTCTCAATATGGTGAGTACAAATGCCTCAAATGAATAAAATTGTAGGTGCAGAATTTTAAAAATATTTTTATTTTATATTTCATTTAGTAGTTTTCTGAGTAAGTCATGACTTGAAATATATTGTAGCACATGAATCTCATAGCTACTAGTTTGCTTAGACACAGAAAGTCACCTTAGATTTGCTTCAATTATGCCAAGTGGGTCCACTGGAATTTTGGAATCCCACTCTGTAACAAACAATGTCTATTATTTTTTTAAACAATGTCTATTTTTATATAGGAAAACTGATGAGGCTTTGAATTCAACATATGCTGTATTTCAGGAACATGCATGGTAAAACTATGAATCAGATTTTCAAGGACTTAAGTCCTGTGGCTAAAGGAAAAAAAAAAGTTTCCCTAGTTTCCTGACACTGAGTTTACTTGAGTTTAACACTTTGAAGCTGTCCTTTTCTGTCTTTGAGCTTCCCCAGTATTGTTAGAATCAGCCAGGCCATGAGTCTTGTGTTCCTCACATCCTTAAAGGACCTAAGCCTTGCTTTCAACACCGGTGTCAATAATCATATGGGTCACTGTTTTCAGTTTCAGAGACTACTCTTCATTTATAAAATAATTTTATATGGGATATTATATAAATTACAGTCTCCCAGATGACCATAAAACCTGGCCAAAAGAGCTGGGAAAAATTCCCAACACACCCTTGGACTACTTCAGTAAAAATACCACTGGCACTGCACTCAGCAATTACTACCCAACACAACTTCCCCATATAGATGGGGAAGTGAATGATTTATCTTCAAGTTAATTATTTTCTATTATTGTGCCATAAAATAATTTCTATTCAGAAATGGCTTGCTTCATCATGCTCCCTTAGCCAATCATAATTCTAGACCTCAGACTTCTGTATAAATAAACTACTACTCAACTGTCTTAGTTCCAGTGGCTTTGATGCCATCAGTTTTTTCTATGTAGATGATTATATCATTTGCAAATAATGACATTTTAATCTAACCCCTTTCAATCCTTACACTCTAATTTTTCTCTCTTCATATTTCTGTCTTCTCTTTCTCCCTTCCTCCCTTCCACATTCTTATACCATAAGACATTCAGTACTAAGTTAAAGAGTGGCTATGTTAATGAGGATCTCTGCCTTCCTTGTTCTTAAGTGGAATGTGTCTATATAGGCATTGGTACATAACTTTTGCCATATTAGGAAAGTTTCCTTCTTTATATATATTTTTAAATTATTGATCTTGATCAAATGCTTTATTTACAACTGCACTATATACACTTTCTTCTTTATTCATTAATGTGATAAATTATAAGGCCAACATTTCTATGTTGAATCAGCAAAGATTTTTAGGGATAACTCATATGATTATGATGCATTAATTTTAGTACACTGTTGGATTCACTTAAATATTGTTTAATTAGGGGTTTTCATTTGTATTAATAAGAGAAACATCTATAATCTTCTTTTTTGCATTGTCTTTATCTAGTCTGAGATTGTACTTAACTTCATAGAGTCAATAGTTACCTTTAGCTATTTCTCTCTTCTTCTGGAAAAATGTGCAAACATCCTCTTACTTTGGAAGTTTCTAGAATTTGCTCTGCCTTTGACAAACTTAGATTTTAATATAACATGCTGATTCTATACAGATTTCCTTTAACTAGGGAGTTTGGCATTCTATAAGTTGTTTCGCTATGGGGATGTTAAACTATTAATTTCATAAGTTTATTATCATTATTTCTTCAAACATTGGCTCACATTTTGGTATTCTATGTCTAAATGCTGGCAATTCTATTTCTAGCCCCTAATTTCTTAATATTTATCTCATTGTCTTTTCTTGTTGCCTTTCCATTTTTCTCAATATGATTTTTCAGCTCATTTACTCATTCCTTAACTGTTTCTACCAGCATTTCACCTCATCTACCGTAAGTAAAATTTCCACTTTACCTTTTCTGTTTTTTTAATTATGAATATTCTTCATTAACAAACTTCCATAAAATTTATTACAACTAATTTAAATTCTTATTCTGCCTGTTCCAAAAATTCAGCATCATGTGTTACATTTGTTATTCTTCTTTATAGTGGGTTTACTTCTCAGATATTATTTTGTCTTGTGAGTTCATGTTCCCCAGATGGTATCACCTAATCTTTCTGGTAAATGTATTGCAGAAGGTAGGTCCTAGTTGTGTCCTTCCCAGTGAACTTAGAAACATAGAGGGATAAGCTCCAGGTTCAAGAATCTCAGGAACCTTCAAAACATTTTGATCAATGCCATGTCTTACCATTCTGCCTAACCTCTCTTTCTGTCCTCAATTCCTCCTTATATCCTGAATTACAGGGTCTAGGCTAAGTTTCTGGATCAAGTAGACCCAAAGTTACAATAACTTCTACATAAGAGAATTCTGTTCCTTTTTCAGTTAATAGTCAAATGGGAGTTGTCTAGAGCTAGTGAAGATATTTCTTCACCACAAAGTCATTGAAAGAATAAGGATAAAATGGGCCCTAGGTCCAAGTTAGCTGCTACATGTGTTGTCATTTTTATGCCAGCAAGAAATGGGAGCATGGGAAAGACAAGAAATTTTTCTTTATAAAAATAGAAACTAGATGCTGTAAACATTATTTCCTCTTACATTCCACTGACTGACCAGAATTGCATCATATGGCCATATCTCATTGCAAGGGAGCTAGGAAACACAATATCGATTTGGGCAGTCTTGTGCCCTGCTACAATTCAGGTGGCTCTATTATTACAGGGAAGAAAGTCTGATAGATTCTAGGAGATAATTAACATTGTCTTATTTAAGAAAAATTTCTCCTAGAAAAAGAAAAACCTTTGTATCTAAGTGGAAATATCACCAACCCTTGGGTTTGGAGGAGGCGGACATGGAGCCATGAACCTCCCATCTTTTCCTATACTTGTTCCACTAGCAATTCAGGCCATGAGGGCCTATTCTTAGGACACTTCTGGAGAGTTCTGTGGTGATGGCAATCACCAGCATTCCCAAGATAATGTGGTTCCGAGACCAGAATTTAAAAAAAACTCTCTCCCACTCTCATCTCCTGCAGCAATTCGCCTTTCTCCCAGGTTGCTGTTAACCCACATGCTATTAAGCCCTCTGCCTGCTCTGATCCCTCTTCTCTTCTCTCTCTCCCTGTCTCTCCATCTCTCTCTCTCTCTCATACACACACACACACACACACACACACACACACACACTTATAGACATCCCACTTCACAGTAGCCTTTGATCTCTCAGGTGTCTCACTCTTTAGTATTAATCCTTCAAACCTATGCTTCTCTATTGCTTTGTAATTTTTCTGGAGTGGATTATATGGGAGAAACCCAAAAGAATGTCATAGTTACTGATTTATCAGATATCAGAAGCCCACTGATTCATTTGCCTAATATTTCAAGTTTTGAAAAATTAAGAATATCTATATACATACTGCAGAGAACTTCAAAATAATTTGTAGAAAGTTAAACATTTTATTCATAAAATTTCAATAACTTCTGAAAGCTTATTTTATCTCCAACCAAATGGTTTGACACTTTATTGACGTAATCATAAATAGAAATATTCTATCAGATGAGTGGTGAGTCACGATCATTACTAAAACAGGTAAAATTAAAAGAATAATTGATTATAATTTTAGTTTTAATTAAATGAATAAAAGTTGGGTTTAGTCATATATTGAAAAAAAATTCTAGCATTTTATATTGAAATTCAAGGTCTAAAGATATGATTAAGTTCAGCATTTATAATAGAATGACAGTAAGGCCAAAAGAAAGATTATTCCTCATAGGATAACACAGTCACAACATTAATTAATAGAATAGTTCTTAGACTTTGAAAATTTTGCTCATTTTAAGCAAAAATTAGAAGATTACTTTCTTCCTTATCTTCCTACAATTTTTTATCTCCATCTTTCTGATGGCGTTTTTGCAAACTTAAAAGAACTATCTTTCCTCAAGCTTTTCATAGTTTTGTCTTTTAATATATTAAGTTAATTCCCAAATAATCCAGTCTTGGTTTAAAATGTTAAATCCCTAGTGGTTGATGGAAGCCTGTAGCTCTAGTCAGAAAAGGAACTTTTAAACTAGAAACCCAATGAGCTTGTTCTATTGTGTGTTTGTGTCTGTATTTAACTTATCCACTTCCAAGTTAAATAATTTAGGCTAACCCAAATATTTCCCCAGGCCCCCCTGAATAGTCAAATAATCAGATCAAGGCAGATCAAGGTGTTCTTATTCTATTGTACATTTTACCTTTCTTTTTCCATATCCTTTTCCTGTGGATCCTAGGCTGAATTGGTGCTGAAAATACATAGATTATTTGTAGGCATGCCTGCTCCATACTGATTTAAGTCACTACAAGTTTATTGTCTGATTGTTTTGGCTTTAGGTACAGACACACATAATTGCCTACAAAAATGGTTCCTCCCTTATTTAGCAACAGAGTTGGACATAGCCTCTTTTGTAGCTTATTGTGAATATATGTATTTATTTTCTTGCCAATGGGATATGAGAAATGATGTCCACTTCTAGGTCATGGCTTCATAGGAATGTACATGTCCTTTCCTCCTCTTCTATACCCAGTGGCCTGGAGATGGTACAAAATAGTTGCCTATGAAATAGTCACCTGGAACAGAGAGATGTGAGTCTCCCTACCAACTCTAGACCTACTACTTCTGTTTTTTTATGTGAAAGATGAATAAATTTCTATACTGTGTTTGCTACTATGTTTTGGGGTCTTCTTTGTTATAGCTACTTGTCTGAACACTAGCTAATATATTGTGAAAGCTAAGTCAGATGTCCTTACTGTTGGGACTATGCCTAAACATGATATCATCAATGACTGCTTTGATTGTTTTGCAATTGCTCCCTTTAATCCCATTTCTGCCTACTACTTCATTCCTTCAAAAAATAGACACCCAAGCATATAGAAACAAGGCAGGAATTTTGTTGCTTGGTAACTGAGATATCAAGGATAGTTTTAACAGCAAAACCAACTAAAGTCTGAAGAAATTCTCATGCTTTGGCATGGTGCTAAAGTCACAAATAGAAGAAAAACTGATCAGCAAGTGGAAGAAACACAAGGGGAGGGAATAAGCAGCTTTTCCACAGCAGATTTTCAGAAATGATATGATCATTACAGACAAGAACTCATTCTAGGCTAGTTGTTTATTTCCTTACTCCTATTTCATGACACAAAATATAAATGAGCATGGAGGGACCAAGACACACTTACAAACACAAACTGTGTCAAAGTTAAAAATCACCTATTCTGTATTGATATATTAACTAGACTATGTCAAAAGTTTTTTGACAGGAATCAAATAATTACAATCTGGTATTCACAGTTTAAAACTCTAATAATGTTTACACGTTCAAAGGCAAAAAATAACTTGAACACACTTAGGTAAACAGAAAGGGCACCTCTGTGAGGAATTATAAAATCACTTATATGATCTCTAAAGTCCTCTGGGGTAGAGAAATTGTTCTTCAAATATAATGTCATAAATTAGCTCAAAACGTGTCGAAACCACCACACTACGTGTGGGGTAATAGGGGAAGGTTATAACCCCAAATTATATCAATACATGGAAAAAACTCATGTACTGAGCATATTCTTTTTGAGGGACTATAAAAAATAAAGTGACTAATATCGTTTCCCTCGTTTTTAAGAATTAAGAATTTAATCTGGCACAAAATCTGGTAAATAATTCTTATATAGAGAGAATGGTCAAGTGATAAATACAAGTTCCAATATAATAACTTACAATTACTTCTGACTGGGAGATCAGAGAAAGCTTCATGGATGATGTGTCTTTTGATTTCAGTTTTAAACATGAGGAGGATTTCAACTGTGGGAGACTGGAAGAAAAGATGATTCCAGGTAAAAAGAAATATAATGGAAGACTGTCAAATAAAAAATAAATTCACACTTATGTAAGAAGAGACTTAATTCAAAACAACTACTCTAGGTGGGGCTAATGGCGGCCTCTAGGACGGCTCCTGCCAAGGAGTACTTCCCAGAACTTCTGCTGCCAGTGTCCTTTTGTCCTCATGGTGAGACGGAACCATGCCCTACCTATGCAGGAGACCCTCCAACACTAGCAGGAGTGGAGTCTCTGTTTCCCCAAGTCCTGATGAAGTTCTGCAATCAAATCCCACTAACCTTCAAAGTCTGATTCTCTAGGAATTCCTCCTCTTGTTGCTGGAACCCAGCCATGTAGATAGATGAAGTCTGACTTTCTACCAACTTCCATCTCTCCCTTTTGGGTCACCCGTGTATGGAACTCAATGCTCAAGATGCACCCGAGCTTTCTGTGTGGATGAAAGGCTCTTGGTGCTACAGCCAGGAGTCAGTGCTCTGCCTCTGAGGTGGAAGAGACAACTTCAGGACACTGGTCCACAAAAGACCTCCGAGGTCCATGTAATATCAAACAGTGAAAATCTCCCAGAGATCTACAACTCAACACGAACACCTAGCTTCACTCAATGACCAGCAAGCTACAGTGCTGGACACCCTATGCCAAACAACAGGCAAGACAGGAACACAACACCACCCATTAGCAGAGAGGCTGCCTAAAATCATAATAAGGCCACAGACACCCCAAAACACACCACCAGACGTGGACCTGCCCACCAGAAAGACAAGATCCAGGTTCATCCACCAGAACACAGGCACTAGTCCTCTCCACCAGGAAGCCTACATAACCCACTGAACCAACTTTAGCCACTGGGGACAGACACCAAAACCAATGGGAACTACGAACCTGCAGCCTGCAAAAAGGAGACCCCCTAAACAGTAAGATAAGCAAAATGAGAAGACAGAAAAACACACAGAAGATGAAGAAGCAAGATAAAAACCCATCAGACCTAATGAAGAGGAAATAGGCAGTCTACCTGAAAAAGAATTCAGAATAATGATAGTAAAGATGATCTAAAATCTTGGAAATAGAATAGAGAAAATGCAAGAAACATTTAACAAGGACCTAGAAGAACTAAAGATGAAACAAGCAACGATGAACAACACAATAAATGAAATTAAAAATACTCTAGATGGGATCAATAGCAGAATAGCTGAGGCAGAAGAACGGATAAGTGACCTGGAAGATAAAATAGTGGAAATAACTACTGCAGAGCAGAATAAAGAAAAAAGAATGAAAAGAACTGAGGGCAGTCTCAGAGACCTCTGGGACAACATTAAACGCACCAACATTAGAATCATAGGGGTTCCAGAAGAAGAAGAGAAAAAGAAAGGGACTGGGAAAATATTTGAAGAGATTATAGTTGTAAACTTCCCTAATATGGGAAAGGAAATAGTTAATCAAATCCAGGAAGCACAGAGAGGCCCATACAGGGTAAATCCAAGGAGAAACACACCAAGACACATATTAATCAAAGAGTCAAAAATTAAATATAAAGAAAACATATTAAAAGCAGCAAGGGAAAAACAACAAATAACACACAAGGGAATCCCCATAATGTTAATAGCTGATCTTTCAGCAGAAACTCTGCAAGCCAGAAGGGACTGGCAGGACATATTTAAAGTGATGAAGGAGCAAAAGCTACAACCAAGATTACTGTACCCAGCAAGGATCTCATTCAGATTTGATGGAGAAATTAAAACCTTTACAGACAAGCAAAAGTTGAGAGAGTTCAGCACCACCAAACCAGCTTTACAACAAATGCTAAAGGAACTTCTCTAGGCAGGAAACACAAGAGAAGGAAAAGACCTACAAAAACAAAACAATTAAGCAAATGGGAATAGGAACATACATATCGATAATGTAAATGTAAATGGATGTAAATGTAAATGTAAATGGATTGTAAATGGATTAAATGCTCCCACAAAAAGACACAGACTTAAATGTAAATGTAAATGTAAATGTAAATGGATTAAATGCTCCCACAAAAAGACACAGACTGGCTGAACGGATACAAAAACAAGACCCATATATATGCTGTCTACAAGAGACCCACTTCAGACCTAGAGACACATACAGACTGAAAGTAAGGGTATGGAAAAAGATATTCCATGCAAATGGAAACCAAAAGAAAGCTGGAGTAGCAATTCTCATATCAGACAAAATAGACTTTAAAATAAAGACTATTACAAGAGACAAAGAAGGACACTACATAATGATCAAGGGATTGATCCAAGAAGAAGATATAACAATTGTAAATATTTATGCACCCAACATAGGAGCACCTCAATACATAAGGCAAATACTAACAGCCATAAAAGGGAAAATCGACAGTAACACATTCATAGAAGGGGACTTTAACACCCCACTTTCACCAATGGACAGATCATCCAAAATGAAAATAAATAAGGAAACACAAGCTTTAAATGATACATTAAACAAGATGGACTTAATTGATATTTATAGAACATTCCATCCAAAAACAACAGAATACACATTTTTCTCAAGTGCTCATGGAACATTCTCCAGGATAGATCATACCTTGGGTCACAAAACAAGCCTTGGTAAATTTAAGAAAATTGAAATTGTATCAAGTATCTTTTCCGACCACAACACTATGAGACTAGATATCAATTACAGGAAAAGATCTGTAAAAAATACAAACACATGGAGGCTAAACAACACACTACTCAATAATGAAGTGATCACTGACGAAATAAAAGAAGAAATCAAAAAATACCTAGAAACAAATGACAATGGAGACATGACGACCCAAAATCTATGGAATGCAGCAAAAGCAGTTCTAAGAGGGAAGTTTATGGCAATACAATCCTACCTTAAGAAACAGGAAACATCTCGAAAAAACAACCTAACCTTGCACCTAAAGCAATTAGAGAAAGAAGAACCAAAAAACCCCAAAGTTAGCAGAAGGAAAGAAATCATAAAGACCAGATCAGAAATAAATGAAAAAGAAATGAAGGAAACGATAGCAAAGATCAATAAAACTAAAAGCTGGTTCTTTGAGAAGATAAACAAAATGGATAAACCATTAGCCAGACTCATCAAGAAAAAAGGGGAGAAGACTCAGATCAATAGAATTAGAAATGGAAAAGAAGTAACAACTGACACTGCAGAAATAAAAAAGATCATGAGAGATTACTACAAGCAACTATATGCCAATAAAATGGACAACCTGGAAGAAATGGACAAATTCTTAGAAATGCACAACCTGCCAAGACTGAATCAGGAAGACATAGAAAATATGAACAGACCAATCACAAGCACTGAAATTGAAAGTGTGATTAAAAATCTTCCAACAAACAAAAGCCCAGGACCAGATGGCTTCACAGGCGAATTCTATCAAACATTTAGAGATGAGCTAACACCTATCCTTCTCAAACTCTTCCAAAATATAGCAGAGGTAGGAACACTCCCAAACGCACTCTACGAGGCCACCATCACCCTGATACCAAAACGAGACAAGGATGTCACAAAGAAAGAAAACTACAGGCCAATATCACTGATAAACACAGATGAATGGATAGAGAAGATGTGGCACATATATACAATGGAATATTACTCAGCCATAAAAAGAAACGAAATTGAGCTATTTGTAATGAGACGGATGGACCTAGAGTCTGTCATACAGAGTGAAGTAAGTCAGAAAGAGAAAGACAAATACCGTATGCTAACACATATATATGGAATTTAAGAAAAAAAAATGTCATGAACAACCTAGGGGTAAGATAGGAATAAAGACACAGACCTACTAGAGTATGGACTTGAGGATATGGGGAAGGGGAAGGGGAAGCTGTGACAAAGTGAGAGGGTGGCATGGACATATATATGCTACCAAACGTAAGGTAGATAGCTAGTGACAAGCAGCCGCATAGCACAGGGAGATCAGCTCGGTGCTTTGTGACCACCTAGAGGGGTGGGATAGGGAGGGTGGGAGGGAGGGAGATGCAACAGGGAAGAGATATGGGAACATATGTATATGTATAATTGATTCACTTTGTTATAAAGCAGAAACTAACACACCATTGTAAAGCAATTATACTCCAATAAAGATGTAAAAAACAAAACAAACAAACAAAAAAACAAAAAACTACTCTAACAGGGAGAATGGTCTAACCATAAGATGTGCAAAAGCCTGTTAAATCAGAAAGAGTTCTTTAATAAGGAGCGAACGCGGCAAAAACGAAATGGGTGTTGGAAGTTAGATGAGCAGGTATCAAGACTGAACAGTTGATGAGAATGTTTCTCGTTGCTGTCAGGTAATGCTCTGGTGGGACCATTAAGGATATGGGCAGTCAGATTTTAGTTGTCTGTGATGAAAAATCCAGGAAGGAGGAAGAAATACTGGAAATATTAGCTTGGAGAATAGTAGACAGATATTGAAGGGAACTGGAAGAAGTAAAATTTGATAAGTGTTATCAATGGTGCAAGGTGACAGGATCCACTCCAACGGGTTTGACCAAGTGAAAGAAATATTCATTTGAATTTCTACAAGAAAAGACAGTTTGTATATCTATCAGTTACCTGCAATTTACAAGAAGTAGCAAAAGTAGCCCAAGACAATGAACAGGACCAGAATATGATAACCCAGGAAGACATGCTATACTGTAGTTTTCTATTGAAATTTCTCTCTGTAGACACCCTTTCTTTGTTTGGATCAAAGATAATCTCAAGGAAAGATTATTCTTGATCACAAAATAAGTCCAGTCTCATTAAATTTGGCCTATTTACATAGGTCCAGCAAGAATGGTAATTTCCTATATATGAGATAATTTCCTATATATGAGATATCTCTGATATCTCTGAGATATATGAGATACCTCAGAGATATGGATGGTTCTGTTCCAGATCACCACAATAAAGTTAATATTCCAAAAGTCAAGTCTCATGAGCGTTTTCATTTCCCAATACATGTAAAAGTTATGGTTACACTATACTATAGCTTATTAACTGTGCAATAGACTTCTGTCTAAGAAACGATGTACATACCATAATTAAAACTACTTTATTTGTAAAACATTGCTAACCATTATAAAAGCCTTTGGTGAGTCAGAATATTTTTTCAGCATTAACATCTAAGATCTCTGATCACAGATGACCATAACAATTATAATAATAATGAAGAAAGTTTGAAATATCACAAGAATAACCAAAATGTGACAGAGAGACACAAAGAGAGCAAATGCTGTGGGAAAGATGGCACTGATATGGCTTGCTCAGTGCAGGGTTGCCACAGACCTTCATTCTGTAAAAAGCAGTGCAACATCAGTGAAGCAAATAAAATGAGGTATACCCGTATAAATCTTTTAAAGTTTTCTCTGCTAGAAGTTTTCATAAAAAATATCAAATTGAACTTTTAAAAGTCTCAAGGTTAGGAAGCTAAGCCGAGACTTTGCCATCAGTTTTCACCTGCAATACTCATACGTTTGGGTGAATTCTTCCTTTCCCTAGGTCACCAAAATATCCTAAGATTCCTAGGTTTTCCAGGAAGTGATCTTCCTTATTTTACCTATAAAACTGGGAACTCTGTAAGCCAGATACCAGGCCAGTTTTCCCAACAGGGCTTTGTAAGCATTGGCTCCATTAAAAAAAAGAAAGAAAAATCAACATAATTTCCCTAAAACTATCTGGTCACATCTGATTAAATGAGCAATATTCTCAAATGACATTTCAGTAAAAGCCTGGGCTGTATAACCTATGTTTCTAGTTATCTCCAGTTACCAAGGAAGATAAATTCTCATTTAACCCATGAATATCTACTGGCATAAAAATAAGAATATTCAATAAGAGTTTCTGAATTCTTCACAGTTGAAAGGGATAACCTTCTATTTACAAAAGAAGTTGTGCTCCACAACGGGAGAGGCCACAACAGTGAGAGGCCCGTGTACTGCAAAAAAAAAAAAAAAAAAAAAAAAGAGGCAAAAATATATATACCTGTTACATTTGGGTTAGTTTCTATAAAAATACTTTGGAAAGTATTAGAAGTTGAATTTTCTTACTATCTGGGAATCACAGGAAGATCTCATTTTTGTGTTTACCACTAAACCACTAAGAATAGCCTTCCTTGAAGAAAAAATGTACATACAATAGTTTGATAATACCATTTGAGGGTTAAGAAAATGTTCAGATATAACATACATTTGTGTATAAACATACACATGCACATTTATAAACATTCAGATATAAACAAACAGAAAGCGTTTCAGTTTTGACCATAATTTCCAGTTTTTAATTTTAGACACATGGTTCAGCTAAACACTTATGAAACAAAGAATGGGAATTTGGAGTGTCTGTGCCTGGCCTCATCCTGGGTAAACAAGGACATTATCCTCAAGACTTATCTAATTCACCTGGGAAAGGATGTTTCTTTGCAGTAAACCATTTCCTTGAATTCAGAGTGGTAGAAGTTTCTAACTCATCAGTTTTCAAGGAGCACAGCGCTTGGTAAATTTCAACATTGTCAAAAGTATGAGGAATTAGGAAAATGTGTTTTATAATTCTATTACTATTTTAAACATCCAAATGGTGTGTATCTTCTTAATATGCCATTAACTGTTTTAAAATCAATAAATTCTTACAAAATTAAAATATTTCTGTCTATAACACTCAGGTTTAGAAAAATAACAAGGGAAATTTAATGAATAACAATAATTGACTCTCATAAATATCCAAAAATTTAAAAAATCACAATTAAATACAACCAAATGAAGAAGTTAACATAACATTTTAAATGGTGAAACAAAAAAGCTTGAAATCACTGTTTCTATGGCTATATGCATACTCACTAGAGAACTGCATCAACTTTTTCTTAAAATTCTCATGAACTTACAGAGATAATAAAACAGTCATGGCTTTCAACCTTAGGATTAGTTTCACTTCCAATCTTGCCATTCCAGTGGCTTTAAGCATAATGAAAACTTTAACAATAATTAATGGCTCTTAAAAATTTTTCTTCAATTGAAGGCATACGCTAATTACAACTCTGCTGGGGTAGAAGGAGGGGAAGTGTGCAGAGAAGAGATGTACATGAACTCAACCATGATGTGAGCATCTATGAATAGTTCTTTCCAGGCAGAGCACATAGTTTGCAAAGGTTTGATATTAATAGTGATTTGCTCATAACAATGTTTACTTCAATTCTGGGCCTATGACTAAATTTTAAAGCTTGTTCTTCATGACTAAGAAGACAATTATTCTGTCAGGCTCACTAACTATCATGAGATGTTTGATTACAGGTTGAAGTTTTTTTAACTATCTGAAACTGTTATTTCAATTACACTTTAACTTTTCATTATCTTGACTCCTAACAATGCCAAATACATCTCCCATTTCAATTCTTTTCCCTTAAGTCGTATCTGTCCTTTTGTTTTATTTCAAGCAGTAAGTCTATTAATTACTATGCAGAGTTCACGAATTGCTACTAGAAGTACCTATTGCCACTAAAACAATCAACATTAGATATTTAAAACTGAATATTTGGATACGGTATATACTGGCTCCAAAATGATACGTTCTATAACTCTTTTTACCAATTATAGAAATAAATAATTTAGAGAAAATGATGATACTTGAACATTGGAATTAGCATCAGTAATCTCAAATAAAGCATAAACAAGATTTTTTTCTCAATAATTTCTTAAAACCTTAACTGAGAAGGACATTTCAAATTTCACTCCAGTTGATAAAAAGCTTTATGGAAGAATGTCTAAAACACTTTACTTGAAAATTAAAAGAATGCAGTATTTCTGATTTTGCCATTTCCTGATAAGTAACCTTTCTCAATCGTTTATTTTTTAATATATGCCAAATGGGGTACAATATTTAGCTGATAACACTGTGAATACTAAATCGAAACATATCTGTCATATAGCCATTGAGATAATTTGTAAATTGACATTAGTTCAATATTATATATCCCAAAAGTCTTATTTAATTTTTAATGAAAACAATGTAGTTAAATATTTGATTAAAATGGTTGTCTCATTAAATATAATATTTAAATTATAAACTGGTCATTCTTTTTTTTTTTTTACATCTTTATTGGAGTATAATTGCTTTACAATGGTGTGTTACTTTCTGCTTTATAACAAAGTGAATCAGTTATACATATACATATGTTCCAATATCTCTTCCCTCTTGCGTCTCCCTCCCTCCCAATCCCACCCCTCTAGGTGGTCACAAAGCACCGAGCCGATCTCCCTGTGCTATGCAGCTGCTTCCCACTAGCTATCTACCTTACGTTTGGTAGTGTATATATGTCCATGCCTCTCTCTCGCTTAATCAGAATTTTCAAGTGCTTTTGAGGCTGAGCAGGTCTGAGCAGATTTCCCCTAAAACTGCAGTTCTAGGTACGAAAACTGGCATACTCTTTAACATCCAAATCACTGTAAATGCTCCTCTGCTGTTATTATAAGTGCTACTAATCAAAGTCCATTCATTCTTTTGTACAGTCACAATACAATATTCTGTCTTCCCATTGTACTCCTCCCAACCCTCAGAAACCCTGACATGGCCATCTGGCCAGACTTCTGTTAAAATGACAACTGGGGATATTGTAGTCCCTGAAAGGCACTTGAAATAGCAACCATGGTAACTAAACACCATGATCCAAAACTGGAGTCTTCATGGACACAATGAAGACAACTTCCGGGCAGTCCAAGCCCTCCATAATGCCCAATAATTAGCCCCAATACTGCCAGCCAATTAGTGGTATTGAGACTTGCCTTTCCTGATGCAGGACAGAAATTTTTTGAAGTTTTAAAACCTTAAACGACTGTTTAAGAACCTACTTTATTTTCTCTAGCGCTTTATCATAGAGATTATGTTGGATTAGGTTTTTCCTTCGAGGCAATAAAATTTATACACAGTGCTCAATCTTTGGTTCCAGAGGTTTTTATTTTCTTTTTAACACCCTACAAATTCTCACACATGTTCCACCTGCTTAGACTGCCTTCTCCCAGTGCCATTCCATCTTGTGAACTCCTATTCAACCTTCACATGTTGGATCAAATGTCTACTTATCTGGGAAGGTTTATATGAGATCTCTAGACAGTTTCTGTAGCATTTATCATTCCTTTATAACAGTTGTTATATTTCACCCTGTACAATGGTGATGAGCCTACGTGTTCTTTGTATCGCAGTTGAATCTTCATACCTAGCACAGTGCCTGACACAGAAGATCTTAATCAATGTTGATTTAGGAAGTATTTATTTAGAATTTACTACGTGACACATGCTATTTTAGATGCCTCAAATAGAGCATTTAACCAAACAGCAGTTTGTTTGTATGTGTGTTTGTTTGTTTTAACCTCTATGGAGGTCCTGGCTAGCCTACTCATCCCAGGGACCCTACCATTTCCCTTTTGTCAGGGTGAGATTCTAATGGTCCTTCTCTGTGTGAAGCTCTGATGAGTCCCTTGGGATGTATAACTTCACAAGTTGGAACATAGGATAACCTCTGGTCCTGAGACCATGGAGTTAAATAGGAAAATAGAACTTTTCTATTCTGAGGTGCTCAAAAAGAACAAAGAAATGTCGTGGAAGAAAACATAAAAGCAAACACAGTCACGGTGAGTCCGGAGACCCTGGCTGATTGGTGAATACTGCCAGGCAAGAAGTTCTTCAGCACAGATCAAATTTCTCCTAAAGCAAATGTTCTAAACTGAAAAATGATTCAAGTAACTTACAGAGGAAGTAGAGGAAGAAAACATCTACATGGACCCTCCATACATAAAACAAGTCATAGAGGTGTCAGTCTGATGGAAGCGGACAGGAGAGAGAGCACAGCCCTACTGCCTCCCTACCGTCTCACATCCTGAAAGCCCACCATCCTTGGGGTGGACATTCCATATCGGAAAATCATGGTGTATGATTTGCATTTGTGTATGAACAGAAATAGGGCTGTTAAAGGGGTTTTGTTAACAGGTGAAAATGGGACCTTAGTTTTGAACATGTTAAACTGTCTTGTTGGTACCAGAGACTTTTAATCAATCTGATACTTCTGTAAAATCTCCACACCAGCTGTTCTTGACTAAGGTGTAATGATGCTCTTGAATCAGTGGAAGTTAAGGGGATAGAATAGCTCTTACTACTCTATAGGAATTCAGAATGGCTCAAAGATTATGCAGTGACTCATGCTATATTTCTCTTTAACGATCATTTAATAGCCTCTAATTTGTTATATGATAAAATGCAAAAATCTTTTTATGGATCATTAGTCAAAATAGGCTAGGCTGTCTTGTATTAAAAATTAACCCCAAATCTCAGTGGATTCACCAAATAAACGTTCATTTTTCACTCACAAATCCAACATGGGTCAGCTACACGCCTTCATCTGTAACTATACAATACGGATTCTTGGTATCCTCCAACGTCGCTATGGAAGTGGAAGAAAGAACATGACAAAAGCCCACTTGTTTTTAACTGTTAAGACCCAGAAGTGACTGTTTTATATTATATTTATATGAGACATGTCACATGTAACATTTGTACTTTTATATCACTGTTAGAAAATTATTTGAATATATCTAATCCCAGGTTCCTAGAAGAAGAAGCTAGAAGTATATTCTTCTTAAGCAGCTACCATGAGTAAAATAAAATGAGATATTTCAATGCATAACATTTTCTCTGTCATGTCCGGTACCTAAAATCTTTCTTGATCTACACTTTGTCTATTTTCCAGCTTCATATTCCTCCATTTTCTTTATCATTTTTTGTTCCAGCTATAAAAGAGTACTTTTAGATGCATCGTGCTATATTTCATGATTTTATGACTTACAAAATGCCTAAAATGCCATCTTAACTACTCCCTATAGCCCCTCTGTTTTTCTACAAAAACAGAGAATTAATTTTCCATTCTCTACCTTGCAACTACAGAGTCAAGAGTCAAGAGCTGTTATCTGAAAGTTTATTCATGGTATGGTGTGCTGAGGACAAGAAAGATTAGTCAGTGTTAAAACTTAACAGAAGAAAGGAAGGAGGGAAGAAAATATGGAAGGGGAAAGGGAGGGAGGGAGGGAGGGAAGAAGGGGGCAAAGGAGGAAGGAAGGAAGGGAGGGAGGAAGGAAGGAAGGAAGGAAGGAAAGAAAAAAACAGAAGGAAAATATTAGATTTTGTGTGAATCTGGATACGGAACAGGATCATAAATAGATTCTGCATGTTGCAACTACAGATCCCGCGTGCTGCAACTACAGATCCCGCGTGCTGCAACTACAGATCCCGCATGTCGCAACTACAGATCCCATATGCTGCAACTACAGATCCCGCGTGCTGCAACTAAGACCCGATGCAGCCAAATAAATAAATAAAATTAAAAAAAATTACTCAAGAGCATAGAGAAAATAAGGAAAGAATAATGTGGAAAAGAATTTAAAGTCGGTGTTCAACTAGAGGAAGTAGAACCAATAAAAAACAACAGACTTAAGTAGAGATACAATTGTACAATAGACAAGAGAGAGATTTATTACAGGACATTAGCTTATCCAATTGTATTGATAGCTGGCTAAACAAGCCCAAAGTTCACAGGCAGGCAGTACAGAAGGAAGGATTCAAGGGAAGGGAAAAAAACTGCAGGCCCAGCTGCTGCTTTATGCAGCTCAATGAAGTGAGTCAGCAGATTTGCAACAATGAAATGACTGTGGAAGTACCAGAATGTAGAAATATTTTACAATCTTTTTTCCCTCTTAAGGATTCTGATCACCAGCTAAGATTCTGATCATCAATTCTGATGCATGAGGAGTTTTCTCCACACCTCCAAGCAATTCTCTCACACCAGTGGGGTGTCCTACAATTTAACTCAGTTCTGACATCATCTCCCAGGAGACGGCATCAGATCTTACAAGACTGCTCCCTGACCCCACTTCTGCTGCCAATCTAAAAGTCAGGTTATCACCTATGCTTCTAACCAAATGGCTCCAGATCGGAGGTGCCAGTGACTCCCTCCCTGGGGTCAATTAATTTGCTAGAGCAGCTCACAGAATTCAGAGAAACATTTTACTTACAAGATCGTTAGTTTATTACAAGAGGATATAACTCAGTAAGAGCTGAATGGAGGAGACATATAGAGCAAGGTATGGGGAAAGGTCACAGAGCTTCCACGCCCACTCTAGGCACACCACTTTCCTTGTGTTCACCAAGCTGGAAGCTCTCTGAACCCCCTCTTTTTAAGTTTTTATGGAGACCTCATTCCATAGCCATGATTGATTAAATAATTAGCTATTGGTGACTGGTTCAACTTCCAGCTCCTCTCCCCTTCCCAGAGGTCAACAGCCCCTCTCCCCTTCCCAGAGGTCAACAGCCCCTCTCCCCTTCCCAGAGGTCAGGTGGGTAGAATTGAACGTTCTCCTAGTTCTGAGAGTAGCCCCCATCCTTAGGTAGGGTCCAAAAGTCACCTCATTAGCGCAACAAAAGACACCATCATAGCTTGCATGATAGAAAATTCCAAGGGTTTTAGAGCTCTGTGCCAGAAAGTGGGAATAAAGACCAAATATATCTGTATCATCTATACCTATATCTATATATCTATATCTATGGATATAATTTTTAAATCACAATATCACACCTGTGTTGCATGCAGTCTAATTTTAGTCCTTCTCTAAAGGGCTTCCGCCTAATTAAGCCAGCCTACCCAGGATAATCTCCTTTTTGAAGAACTAAAATCAACTGGTTGTGCAGACTAATCAGAAACATACTATAAAGGGAGTTCTGTGGTTTGTATTTCAGCCTAGCCAAGTTGATACATCACAAAACAATCAATCTAAATGCACAAATACTGGATGTACTGGAATAAAACTTCTCAGAAGCATCCTTGACATTGCCTCAGGCAGAGTGTGGCACTCACTTCTCCATCTGCTACTGGCTTGTATATAGAGTCGATCATTGTTGTTTGCATGAGTTAACGTTGTATAAAGTTGCTGCAACCACTGAATTAGTGAATACTGAACCATTGCACCCAGGAGAAACACAGGGTTAGGTTCCTATGAGCCTCTGGTCTCAACAGTTTCATCAAACAAAGTGCTATTTGCTTTGTACATGTTCATTTGCAATGCTGTTGAAAAACAAGACAGTCTCATCAGTGTGGAAAATTGCTTTTCCAAATAACCCTTTCTCTATATAACGCTTAGCAGGTATTTAAAGAAATTCTTTTTCTACAGCTTCTTGATCTGTAGAACCTGTCTTGCTTTCCCTGAAAATTTAACATTTTCCATGCTGTATCACCTTTTGAAATGTGCAAGCCAGCACCAGCCAAAAAGAATTTGAAATTTTCCTGATCCTGGGTAATGCCTCTGTAAATTTCTTTGGCTTTTAACGTCACAACAATGCTATTTTTCCTCACTCATGACATCTTAATCCACAAATTTAGCCAGTTTTCCATCTTTTCTGCAGCTATAGCATGCCCTGCATACCCTTTGTAGCCATGGAAGTAAGCTATCTGCTTTATCTACGCTGAAGATGCACATTAGTGAGACTGGGACTTAGAGTGACAGTTGCTTGAATATGGTCCATGGATAATACTGCAAATGAATACCAAGCACGAAAATTGGTTAAACCTCATAAAATTTGTTAAACCTTTCTAGAAGCGTTTCCGGTGGGTAAGATCACTCATATCACCTCCTTCAAACTGAGCAGTAGCACACATGTCCTGTATGGCCTTCAGATAGCACTGGAGAGTGCTGAAATCTACAAATATTAATGTGGACAGGACTAGAAGATAAAGCTGTATACTCATACAAAATTACATCATGTTTATTAAACATTAGTCAACAACTTATCCCTGTCTCAACATAATACCTTGAAAGGTAAGTTGTCTAATGGTATATTTTATACAATAATTTCCAGTATATCACACGTGCAATAAAACAAGAGTGACGAAGAAATATATGTAACTCCCTGCCTACCTCAACCTAAATGTAGGAGAAAGTGACAGGACTATTAAAATCCAGGGACCAGGGATATTTTAAACACCCAATTCACTCAATTCTATTCACGGACACAATTGTCTATAGAGTCTCTGCTCTCTAGACACACATACAAATTAGCTGCAGAAAGAACTATTGAAGCTGAAGAAAATTGTCTTCTATCCTTTCTGGGCAAAAAGGGAATAAAGGTGTGACTGGTATTCTACACAGGAACAGGAAAGTCAACTGTAGTTGTTCTAAGCTATTATATAAAAATACGGTTATATTTACATGTGTAAATGCACATACATGCACATATCCAAGTTTTTATTTAGAGTAAATATAACACTTTGTAAATGGAGCTGATATTAATAAAAACCATAAATATAATTTATGTTATAGTAATTGCTTTTCCACCTTCTTTCAGAATAGCATACATCTTTTTCAAGAAAGAGCAATTTGGATTTATTTTGAATTTTTTTCTATTACGAGAAAATCACCTGCAATTTGAATGTATACAGTAGGACTTATTCTTGAAGAAATATTTTAAGGTGGTCAAAGTAGGTTGTGGGTAGCTGAAAAGAACAGTAGTTGGTTGGCTAACAAAGGAAAGGACCAGAAAGGTCCTGAGTGGCACAATTTCAGAGATTCAGTACAACCTAACTGTCCCCCAAATACTTCCCCACTAATATTTGCCATACTATCCAGAATTTCATTCATTAAAGACATTGTTTTGGGCTGAACCATTGTTTTCAAGAGGTCTTGATTCAAAAATATGTAGTAATAGTAGCAGTAATAACAACAATAATAATAAAATGATGCTAACCTACCATATACCGGGCATTCCTGAAGCGCTTTATAAATCTTTTTCTCTCTACCACATTTCTTTCCCCATCATCACTCTCAGCTAACGAATTTGCTTTTCATTTCAACGAGGAAACAGGAACAATAAGAAGAGAACCCTCACGTGCCTCAACCACTGCATTTGTCTACGGAGCTGCATCTACACATTCACTGTATCTGCTATCCTGTTCCCATAGAGACACTAACTTTGCTCTTGCCTGAGTCAACCTCTTCTCTTGAGATATTAAGGTATTTCCTATGTGTGCCCCCTATTAAGGCTATCCCTCCCTTCACTCCTACATAACCAATGTTTCCCTCTCTACTGAATCTTTCCTTCAGCATACAACCCTGCTGTTATTTCTTCTATTAAAAGAATTAAAATTCTTCTTAATTTCACAACCCCTTCAAGTTACACCCCCATGGCTCCCCTCCTCTTTACAGTAAACACTGATGATTTTCCACTTCCTCTTCTCGTCTTCCCTCCTGAACTCATTCCAATTTGACTTTCACACCCACTCCTCCACCAAAACGGCTAGGCTGAGGTCAGCAATGACCTTTACCTTTCAAAACCCGGTGATCAAGGATTCTATCCAGTGGTCGATCCAGTGATGGCATAGTCCCTATTCTGTTTTAACTAGCAACAACATTTGCCACCACACAGAGTTTATCACTCTGTCCTACCTACCTTCATTCGTTTGGGACAGCACACACTCCCAGTTTCCCTGCTCCCTTCTCTGCCCTCGTCTTCTTTGTCTCCTTTGCTGGTTCCTTCTAATGGAAAATACTGCTCATCATTTTGGTGCCCCGCAACTGAGTCGTCATCACTTATGGTTTCTCCCTCTTCTCTCTTGGAGATCTCATCCAGACTCATGACTTTAAATATTATCTATATGCTCCTGACTCAAACCTTCCTCTCTACAATCTACACCTCTTCTTGAACTCAAGTATTAAATATCTAAGTGCTTAGTTGACACCATCTTTGGGCTGTCTAACACTATATACCATTGCTTCTCTAAAACTGAGTTTTTCATTTCCTCTAGCCCCAAGCCTGCTCTTTTCACAGTCTTTCACATCCCAGTAAGTCTCTACTCCTTGCTTCTAGTTTCTTAGGCCAAAATCCTGTATCCGTCTTTCTCCCACATGCCACATACATCAGCAAATTCTCTCAGGTATGTTTTCATCATAGGTGATGAAAGAATCTGACTACTTGCTACAATCTTTGTCGACACCCTGACCCAAGCACCTATCAGTTCTCATCTGGTTTATTGCAGTTGCTTCCTGTTTTCTGCCTGAGTCACACATACCTCCACCAGCTACATCTACTGTCCATGCAACAGGTAACCAGAATGATCATTTTAAGACATTGTGTACGTCATTCCTCTCATCCACACTATCTTCCTGGTCCACTCAAATTTACAATCAAATCTTTATCTCCAATATCTTTAGATACCACTCAAAGGAAAAGAATAAAGCCCAAGATCATCTAGATCATTTGTATGACCTTCATTAACTTATCTGCTACCACTTGCTCTCACATCTATTCTAGCCACACTGGATTCCTCTTTGTACCTTGAACATCCTGGGCCAACTTAAGCCTCAGGGGCTTAGAACATTCTGATCCCTCTGCATGGAACACTTGCTCCCTAAATATCAGTTGGCTTGCTATGTCATTTTTGTCATCTTTTCCCAAATGTCTCTTCAGTGGGGCTGCCTTATTTAGAATTGCACCCCTCCACACACATATACCCCCTTTTTCTTTCCTATTTATTTTTTTTCTACAGAAACTGTCACCGTCTGACATACTGTTTACTTTACTCGTAGATTTGTTCATTTTTCTTCCCCTACTATGATGTAAGTTTTATGAGGGAGATGGTTTTCTCCTTCTGTTTGTTGCAGGATATTGGATAGGACTCTGACATTTTGCCAGTACTGGATAAATACTTCTTAAATGATGATGATGATGATGATGATAATAATAATAATAATAATGGGTACCTCTATATTTTCTATACTGTTTTTACAGGGTTATTCAGTTCTCTCAAAAAGTCTCATGGTAGGTATTGCTATTCTTATTTATAGACAATCTCAAAGAGCTTAAGCAACTTGAAAAAGATAACAGCAAACAGGGTGTAAAATTTTGAACCCAGATTATGTGTGCGAATGTGTGTGCATGCCTGTGTGTGTGTGTATTTGTAGAGAAAGGAAGTGAAAGAGACAGAAAGACAGAGAGAGAGAGACAAAGAGACCAAGGCTGCTTCTCACCCAGATTCCTCTCATTCTGAATTAGCAACTTTTTGCAACGATGGGCATTTGTTGGTTAAAAGAGTTTTAGGCCACAGCCATAGTCTTAGCTCTATAGTTCTGAAGCAAATTTTCTTCAACTCTTCCTTCTTATTTATTCACTTCTTCTCCTATATTTACTTCTCCTTTACATATAAACAGAAAATGAGCTTAAAGAACAAGTACATGATGGCTTTAGACAATGTGGGAGTAGAAGATAACTTTAAAAAAAAAACTATGAAATTAGAATTCTCAGGTACATATTAAAAGATACTGTATCCTTAAAAGCAGGAAGAGGAACAATGAAAAGAAAATAGAGAATTCTTTAAAAACCATACATATAAGGATATCTAGGTGACCTTGGGTTTGGTGATGACTTCTAAGACACAACATGAAAGGCTGGATCCAAATAATTTTAAAAAAGATAAAATGGATGTCATTAAAATTAAAATCTTCTGCTCCCTGAAAGGCAAGCTACCAACTTGGAATAAATATTTACAGAACATGTACCTGATAACAGACTGTTATCCGAAATATAGGAAAGGCTCTTAAAACTCAGCAATGAGAAAACAAATAACCCAATTAGAAAATGGGCAAAAGATCTGAACAGACAGATAAGCATATGAAAAGATGTTCCACGTCACATATCATTAGGTAATTACAAACTAAAGCCACAGTGAAACACCACTACATACCTAATAGAATGGCTAAAATCTGAATCACTGACAACAACAAATGTCAATGAGGATGCAGAGCAACCGGAACTCTCTCACTCGTTGGTGGTGAAAATGCAAAATGGTACAGCCACTTTGAAAGACAGTCAGTCGGTAGTTTCTTACAAAATTAAACATACGCTTACCAAAAGATCTAGTAATGTACTCCTTGGTATTTACCAAATGAGCTGAAAAGTTATATCCGTACTAAATCTGCTCTCAAATATTTATAGTAGCTTTATTCATAATTACTAAAAACTGGGGGGTAACCAAAATGTCTTTGAGTAGGTGAATGGATAAATTAACAGTGGTACATCCAGGCAATGGAATATTATTCAGTACAAAAAAGAAATGAGCTATGAAGCCATAAAAAGAAATGGAGAAGCATTAAATGCATATGAATAAGTGAAAGAAGTCATTCTGAAAAAGCTTCATATTATATGATTCCAACTACAGGACATGCTGGAAAAGGTAAAAATATGGTGTCAATAAAATGATAAGTGGTTGCCAGGAGTTTGGGGGAGGATGAAGGGATGAAGAGGTTGAGCACAGGGGATTTATAAAGCAGTGAAACGATATGAATGATGCTGCAATGGTAGATACACATCATTAAACATTTGTCAAAACTCATAGAATATATAAAACAAAGAGTTAGCCTTAATGTAAACTACGCCTCAACAAATGACCCAATTTCATTTCTTTTTATGGCTGAGTAATATTCCATTGTCTATATGTACCACATCTTCTTTATCCATTCCTCTGCTGATGGACATTTAGGTTGCTTCTATGTCCTAGCTATTGTAAACAGTGCTGCTATGAATATTTGGGTGCTTGTGTCTTTTTGAATTATGATTTTCTCTGGGTATATGTCAGTAGTGGGATTGCTGGGTCATATGGTAGTTCTATTTTTAGTTTTTTAAGGAACCTCCATATTGTTTTCCATAGTGGCTGTATCAATTTACATTCCCACCAACAGTGTAAGAGGGTTCCCTTTTCTCCACACCCTCTCCAGCATTTATTGTTTCTAGATTTTTTGATGATGGCCGTTCTGACTGGTGTGAGATGATATCTCATTGTAGTTTTGATTTGCATTTCTCTAATGATTAATGATGTTGAGCATTCTTTCATGTGTTTGTTGGCAATCTGTATATCTTGTTTGGAGAAATGTCTGTTTAGGTCTTCTGCCCATTTTTGGATTGGGTTGTTTGTTTTTTGATATTGACCTGCATACTGAGTGAAGTAAGTCAGAAAGAGAAAAACAAATATCATATGTTAATGCATATATGTGGAATCTAGAAAAATGGTATAGATGACCTTATTTGCAAAGCAGAAATAGACACAGACGTAGAGAACAAATGTATGGATACCAAGGGGGAGAGGGGGGAGGAACTGGGAGATTGGGATTGATATACATATGCACTATTGATACTATGTAAAAAATAGACAACTGATGGGAACATACTGTATAGCACAGGGAACTCTACTTAAAGCACTGTGGTGTCCTAAATGGGAGGGAAATCCAAAAGGGAGGGGATATATGTATATGTAAGGCTGATTCATTTTGCTGTGCAGTAGAAGAGACCACAACATTGTAAAGCAACTATACTCCAATAAAAATTAATTAATAAAAAATGTTAACTATGGACTTTATTTAATAATAATGTATCAGTACTGGCTCATCAGTTAAAATAAATGTATCATGCAGTGCAAGATGCTAACAGGGATAACTGTGTGTGTTGTGTGGATGGTAGATGGATAGGAGAATTCTCTGCACTTTCATTAAATGCTTCTCTAAACCTAAAAGGGCTTCCCCAAAACAAAGTCTGATATAAAAATATAAAGTTGTATATGTAAAGTTTTTTTATATATATATATATATATATATACATATATATATATATATATATACACACATATATATATATATGTATACACACACACACACACACACACAAGTCCAGTATCTGCCAGGGATATTGGTTCCAGGAGCCCATGCAGTATACCAAAATCCATGGATGCTCAAGTCCCACAGTCGGCCCTCTGTATCCCAGAGTTGGCATCCAGGGATTCAATCAATCGCAGATGGAAATTTCAATCCTCGGTTGGTTGGTTGAATCCTTGGATGGGAAACCCATGAATACAGAGGACCGACTGTATATCTATTGAGAAATACCCACTTGTGAGGGGAACCGGGCAGTTCAAACTTGTGTTGTTCAAGGGTCATCTGGAGAAAGATAGACACAGAGAGAGAGACGATTAGTTTCAATTTAGTTTTGTCTCAAGTTCTGGGAAATATCTTTGATTTTACCTTCCAGCACTTCTATAGGCCGGTGCTGTAAAAACCAGTTTCTAGGAGGAAGACAAAAAAGGAAAACAAACATTTTTTAAGATGCTCACCCTCACCGTAATTAAATTTAATTTTTTCAAACCAAGATATGCCATTTTTCATCCATGATACTGTAAATATTTTATAGTTTCATATTAATCAGAGTTGATGAGTGTGAGAAAATTGTCACATCTTATTCACTTTTGGGATAAATAAATAGATTTAACATTTATAGAAAGCAATTTATAATATTTAGTCAACTATAAAATGCATGAATAATTTGGTCTAGTAGTTTTGCAGTCAGGCATTTATCCTAATTTTTTCCACAACATGTTCTCCAAAGTAAGATTTCTGGGACAAATGATTTATGTGTATCCATAGATACAGGGAGAGGCCAGCTAAGAAGAC
This sequence comes from Leucopleurus acutus, assembly GCF_964270905.1. NCBI lineage: Eukaryota > Metazoa > Chordata > Mammalia > Artiodactyla > Delphinidae > Leucopleurus > Leucopleurus acutus. Next base: position 11,886,174 of record NC_139146.1, read on the forward strand.
CAGATGCTACTGTCCTACAGGCAGTCCCCAGCAACTTAGGCAGGGCCGTCACGTAGTGTGAAGCACACCACTGTTACCACACCCAGATGTAAAGCCAGTCATGACTCAGAAGTTTTGTCCGGAGGAGACATAAAAGAGAGAGCTATGAAGCTTTTCCCAAAATAATCAAAACACAACGTAGGGCATTTCAAGCCTAAGGGAGCTCTTAAAGACATTAAAAGTTTTTCTTTTTTAAATTATTTTTCTATTTCTTCATTTATTTTGGCTGAGTTGGGTCTTCATTGCTGTGTGCGGGCTTTCTCTAGTTGCGGTGAGCGGGGGCTACTTTTCCTTGTGGTGCGCAGGCTTCTCATGGGGGTGGCTTCTCTTGTTGCGGAGCACAGGCACTAGGCGTGCGGGCTTCAGTAGTTGCAGCACGGGGCTCAGTAGTGGTGGCTCACAGGCTCTAGAGCGTAGGCTCAGTAGTTGTGGCGCACGGGCTTAGTTGCTCCGCGGCATGTGGGATCTTCCCAGACCAGGGCTTGAACCCGTGTCCCCTGCATTGGCAGGCTGATTCTTAACCACTGCGCCACCAGGGAAGTCTGACATTGGAAGTTTTGAAACAAAGGAGTTAAGATGAGACTTGTAGCTTCATTAAAGTTATAAGCTAAACCACCTCTTTTTTTTTTTTAACATCTTTATTGGAGTATAATTGCTTACAATGGTGTGTTAGTTTCTGCTGTACAACAAAGTGAATCAGATGTATGTATACATATAAACCACCTTTTTACTCTGGTGGCATCTTCCTTCTGATTCTCCTCTCTCTTTTCCTATTTAATTTTTTCCCTCTTACGGTACTGTGCATTTTTGTTTAATATTATATATTCTTTTGCTTACCTCTAGGAAATTTCACCCATTCCCATGCACTCCTCTCTCTATGTGTATCACTCACAATCCTGCAGCTTTTAGTTAAGAAACTTTCTTGAACACTAGTCCTAAATATCCAATTTCTACATCACTACTCAATCCTACGTTGCTATAATAGTGACCCTAATGTCTTCATGCCTTAGCTCAGGTTTATTCCATTTCTTGGCCATGTTATTTCAGAGATATACTGACCAGTCATCTGGCCTTTAGCTTGCACACTTTTAATCAACCAGAGTGCTTTTCGGAAATGAACACTTGATCTTATCATTGCCTAAGGTCCTCATTTTGTAGAACTTCAAAATGGAACTATAATGTAAATGTACACCACAATTTGCTGATGATTTTTTTTGTTTGTTTGTTTGTTGTTTTTTACATCTTTATTGGAGTATAATTGCTTTACAATGGTGTGTTAGTTTCTGCTTTATAACAAATTGAATCAGTTATACATATAAATATGTTCCCATATCTCTTCCCTCTTGCATCTCCCTCCCTCCCAGCCTCCCTATCCCACCCCTCTAGGTGGTCACAAAGCACCGAGCTGATCTCCCTGTGCTATGCAGCTTCTTCCCACTAGCTATTTTATGTTTGGTGGTGTATATATGTCCATGCCACTCTCTCACTTTGTCACACCTTACCCTTCACCCTCCCCATATCCTCAAGTCCATTCTCTAGTAGGTCTGTGTCTTTATTCCTGTCTTACCCCTAGGTTCCTCATGACGTTTCTTTCTTAGATTCCATATATGTGTTGGCATATGGTATTTGTCTTTCTCTTTCTGACTTACTTCACTCGGTATGACAGACTCTAGGTCCATCCACCTCATTACAAATAACTCAATTTCGTTTCCTTTTATGGCTGAGTGATCTTCCATTGTATATAAGTGCCACATCTTCTTTATCCATTCATCTGATGAAGGACACTTAGGTTGTTTCCATCTTATGGCTATTGTAAATAGAGCTGCAATGAACATTTTGCTACATGACTCTTTTTGAATTATGGTTTCCTCAGGGTATATGCCCAGTAGTGGGATTGCTGGGTCATATGGTAGTTCTATTTGTAGTTTTTTAAGGAACCTCCCTACTGTTCTCCATAGTGATTGTACCAATTCACATTCCCACCAGCAGTGCAAGACTGTTCCCTTTTCTCCACACCCTCTCCAGCATTTATTGTTTCTAGATTTTTTGATGATGGCCATTCTGACCAGTGTGAGATGATATCTCATTGTAGTTTTGATTTGCATTTCTCTAATGATTAATAATGTTGAGCATTCTTTCATGTGTTTGTTGGCACTCTGTATATCTTCTTTGGAGAAATGTCTATTTAGGTCTTCTGCCCATTTTTGGATTGGGTTGTTTGTTTTTTTGTTATTGAGCTGCATGAGCTGCTTGTAAATTTTGGAGATTAATCCTTTGTCTGTTGCTTCATTTGCAAATATTTTCTCCCATTCTGAGGGTTGTCTTTTCATCTTGTTTATGGTTTCCTTTACTGTGCAGAAGATTTGAAGTTTCATTAGGTCCCATTTGTTTACTTTTGTTTTTATTTCCATTTCTCTAGGAGGTGGGTCAAAAAGGATCTTGTTGTGATTTATGTCATAGAGTGTTCTGCCTATGTTTTTCTCTAACAGTTTGATAGTTTCTGGCATTATATTTAGGTCTTTAATCCATTTGAGCTTATTTTTGTGTATGGTGTTAGGCAGTGTTCTAATCTCATACTTTTACATGTAGCTGTCCAGTTTTCCCAGCACCACTTATTGAAGAGGCTGTCCTTTCTACACTGTACATTCCTGCCTCCATTGTCAAAGATAAGGTGACCATATGTGTGTGGGTTTATCTCTGGTCTTTCTATCCTGTTCCATGGATCTATATTTCTGTTTTTGTGGCAATACCACACTGTCTTGATTACTGTAGCTTTGTAGTATAGTCTGAAGTCAGGGAGCCTGATTCCAAATGCTCCGTTCCTCATTTTCAAGATTGCTTTGGCTATTCGGGGTCTTTTGTGTTTCCATACAAATTGTGAAATTTTTTGTTCTAGTTCTGTGAAAAATGCCAGTGGTAGTTTGATTGGGATTGCATTGAATCTGTAGATTGCTTTGGGTAGTAGAGTCATTTTCACAATGTTGATTCTTCCAATCTAAGAACATGGTATATCTCTCCATCTATTTGTATCATCTTTAATTACTTTTATCAGTGTCTTATAATTTTCTGCATACAGGTCTTTTTTCTCCTGAGGTAGGTTTATTCCTAGATATTTTATTCTTTTTGTTGCAATGGTAAATGGGAGTGTTTTCTTGATTTCACTTTCAGATTTTTCATCATTAGTGTATAGGAATGCCAGAGATTTCTGTGCATTAATTTTGTATCCTGCTACTTTACCAAATTCATTGATTAGCTCTAGTAGTTTTCTGGTAGCATCTTTAGGATTCTCTATGTATAGTATCATGTCATCTGCAAACAGTGACAGCTTTACTTCTTCTTTTCTGATTTGGATTCCTTTTATTTACTTTTCTTCTCTGATTGCTGTGGCTAAAACTATCAAAACTATGTTGAATAACAGTGGTGAGAGTGGGCAACCTTGTCTTGTTCCTGATCTTAGTGGAAATGCTTTCAGTTTTTCACCATTGAGCACGATGTTGGCTGTGGGTTTGACATATATGGCCTTTATTATGTTGAGGAAAGTTCCCTCTATGCCTACTTTCTGCAAGAATTTTATCATAAATGGGTGTTGAATTTTGTCAAAAGCTTTCTCTGCATCTATTGAGATGACCATATGGTTTTTCTCCTTCAATTTGTTAATATGGTGTATCACATTGATTGATTTGTGTATATTGAAGAATCCTTGCATTCCTGGAATAAAACCCACCTGATCATAGTGTGTGATCCTTTTAAGGTGCTGTTGGATTCTGTTTGCTAGTATTTTGTTGAGGATTTTTGCATCTATGTTCATCAGTGATATTGGCCTGTAGTTTTCTTTCTTTGTGACATCCTTGTCTCGTTTTGGTATAAGAGTGAAGGTGGCCTCATAGAATGAGTTTGGGAGTGTTCCTCCCTCTGCTATATTTTGGAAGAGTTTGAGAAGGATAGGTGTTAGCTCTTCCTCTAAATGTTTGATAGAATTCGCCTGTGAAGCCATCTGGTCCTGGGCTTTTGTTTGTTGGAAGATTTTTAATCACAGTTTCAGTCTCAGTGCTTGTGATTGGTCTGTTCATATTTTCTATGTCTTCCTGATTCAGTCTTGGCAGGTTGTGCTTTTCTACGAATGTGTCCATTTCTTCCAGGTTGTCCATTTTATTGGCATAGAGTTGCTTGTAGTAATCTCTCATCATCTTTCGTATTTCTGCCGTGTCTGTTGTAACTTCTCCTTTTTCATTTCTAATTCTATTGATTTGAGTCTTCTCCCTTTTTTTCTTGATGAGTCTGGCTAATAATGATTTATCAATTTTGTTTATCTTCTCAAAGAACCAGCTTTTAGTTTTATTGATCTTTGCTATCGTTTCCTTCATTTCTTGTTCATTTATTTCTGATCTGATTTTTATGATTTCTTTCCTTCTGCTAACTTTGGGGATTTATTGTTCTTTCTCTAATTGCTTTAGATGCAACGTTAGGTTGTTTATTCGAATGTTTCCTGTTTCTTACGGGAGGATTGTATTGCTATAAACTTCCCTCTTAGAACTGCCTTTGCTGCATTCTATAGGTTTTGGGTCGTCGTGTCTCCATTGTCATTTGTTTCTAGGTATTTTTTGATTTCCTCTTCGATTTCTTCAGTGATCACTTCGTTATTGGGTAGTGTATTGTTTAGCCTCCATGTGCTTGTATTTTTTACAGATCTTTTCCTGTAATTGACATCTAGTCTCATAGCTTTGTGGTCGGAAAAGATACTTGATATTATTTCAATTTTCTTAAATTTACCAAGGCTTGAGTTGTGACCCAAGATATGATCTATCCTGGAGATGTTCCATGAGCACTTGAGAAAAATGTGTATTCTGTTGTTTTTTGGATGGAATGTCCTATAAATATCAATTAAGTCCATCTTACTTAATGTATCATTTAAAGCTTGTGTTTCCTTATTTATTTTCATTTTGGATGATCTGTCCATTGGTGAAAGTGGGGTGTTAAAGTCCCGTACTATGAATGTGTCACTGTCGATTTCCCCTTTTATGGCTGTTAGTATTTGCCTGATGTATTGAGGTGCTCCTATGTTGGGTGCATAAATATTTACAATTGTTATAATTTCTTCTTGGATCACTCCCTTGATCATTACATAGTGTCCTTCTTTGTCTTTTCTAATAGTCTTTATTTTAAAGCCTATTTTGTCTGATTTGAGAATTGCTACTTTCTTTTGGTTTCCATTTGCATGGAAAATCTTTTTCCATCCCCTCACTTTCAGTCTGTATGTGTTTCTAGGTCTGAAGTGGGTCTCTTGTAGACAGCATATATATGGGTCTTGTTTTTGTATCCATTCAGCCAGTCTGTGTCTTTTTGTGGGAGCATTTAATCCATTTACATTAAAGGTAATTATCGATATGTATGTTCCCATTCCCATTTGCTTCATTGTTTTGGGTTTGTTATTGTAGTTCTTTTCCTTCTCTTGTCTTTCTTGCCTAGAGAAGGTCCTTTAGCATTTGTTGTAAAGCTGGTTTGGTGGTGCTGAACTCTCTCAGCTTTTGCTTGTCTGTAAAGGTTTTAATTTCTCCATCAAATCTGAATGAGATCCTTGCTGGGTACAGTAATCTTGGTTGTAGATTTTTCTCCTTCATCACTTTAAATATGTCCTGCCAGTCCCTTCTGGTTTTCAGAGTTTCTGCTGAAAGATCAGCTGTTAACCTTATGGGGATTCCCTTGTGTGTTATTTGTTGTTTTTCCCTTGCTGCTTTTAATATGTTTTCTTTGTATTTAATTTTTGACTCTTTGATTAATATGTGTCTTGGTGTGTTTCTCCTTGGATTTACCCTGTATGGGCCTCTCTGTGCTTCCTGGATTTGATTAACTATTTCCTTTCCCATATTAGGGAAGTTTACAACTATAATCTCTTCAAATATTTTCTCAGTCCCTTTCTTTTTCTCTTCCTCTTCTGGAAACCCTATGATTCGAATGTTGGTGTGTTTAATGTTGTCCCAGAGGTCTCTGAGACTGCCCTCAGTTCTTTTCATTCTTTTTTCTTTATTCTGCTCTGCAGTAGTTATTTCCACTATTTTATCTTCCAGGTCACTTATCCGTTCTTCTGCCTCAGCTATTCTGCTATTGATCCCTTCTAGAGTATTTCTAATTTCATTTATTGTGTTGTTCATCGTTGCTTGTTTCATCTTTAGTTCTTCTAGGTCCTTGTTAAATGTTTCTTGCATTTTCTCTATTCTATTTCCAAGATTTTGGATCATCTTTACTATCATTATTCTGAATTCTTTTTCAGGTAGACTGCCTATTTCCTCTTCATTTGTTAGGTCTGGTGGGTTTTTATCGTGCTCCTTCATCTGCTGTGTGTTTTTCTGTCTTCTCATTTTGCTTATCTTACTGTTTTGGGGGTCTCCTTTTTGCAGGCTGCAGGTTCGTAGTTCCCATTGTTTTTGGTGTCTGTCCCCAGTGGCTAAAGTTGGTTCACTGTGTTGTGTAGGCTTCCTGGTGGAGGGGACTAGTGCCTGTGTTCTGGTGGATGAACCTGGATCTTGTCTTTCTGGTGGGCAGGTCCACGTCTGGTGGTGTGTTTTGGGGTGTCTGTGGCCTTATTATGATTTTAGGCAGCCTCTTTGCTAATGGGTGTGGTTGTGTTCCTGTCTTGCTAGTTGTTTGGCATAGGGTGTCCAGCACTGTAGCTTGCCAGTTGTTGAGTGGAGCTGGGTCTTGGCATTGAGATGGAGATCTCTGGGAGATTTTCACCGTTTGATATTATGTGGAGCTGGGAGATCTCTTGTGGACTAGTGTCCTGAACTTGGCTCTCCCACCTCAATGGCACAGCACTGACGCCTGGCTGGAGCACCAAGAGCCTTTTATCCACTCAGCTCAGAATAAAAGGGAGAAAAAGAAAGAAGAAGATATAATAAAATAAAATAAGATAAAGATAAAATAAAGTTATTAAAATAAAAAATAACAAGAAAAAAATTTTTAAGTAATAAAAAAAAGGACAGACAGAACCCTAGGATAATTGGTAAAAGCAAAGCTATACAGACAAAATCACACACAGAAGCATACTCACAAAAAGAGGAAAAGGGGAAAAAATAATAAATCTTGCTCTCAAAGTCCACCTCCTCAATTTGGGATGATTCGTTGTCTATTCAGGTATTCCACAGATGCAGGGTACATCAAGTTGATTGTGGAGATTTAATCTGCTGCCCCTGAGGCTGCTGGGAGGGATTTCCCTTTCTCTTCTTTGTTCGAACAGCTCCTGGGGCTCAGCTTTGGATTTGGCCCTGCCTCTGCGTGTAGGTCGCTGGAGGGCATCTGTTCTTCGCTCAGACAGGACAGGGTTAAAGGAGCCACTGTTTGGGGGCTCCCGCACATGCAGGCCAGGGGGAGGGCGGGGCATGGAGTGCGGAGCGAGCCTGCAGCGGCAGAGGCCAGCGTGACATTGCACCAGCCTGAGGCGCGCCGTGCGTTCTCCCGGGGAAGTTGTCCCTGGATCCCGGGACCCTGGCAGTGGCAGGCTGCACAGGCTTCCTGGAAGAGGGGTGTGGATAGTGACCTATGCTCGCACACGGGCTTCTTGGTGGCGGCAGCAGCAGCCTTAGCGTCTCATGCCCGTCTCTGGGGTCGGCGCTGATAGCCGCGGCTCGCACCAGTTTCTGGAGCTCCTTTAAGCAGTGCTCTTAATCTCCTCTCCTCGCGCACCAGGAAACAAAGAGGGGAGAAAAAGTCTCTTGCCTCTTCGGCAGCTCTAGACCTTTTCCCCGGACTCCCTCCCGGCTAGCCATGGTGCCCTAACGCCCTGCAGGCTGTGTTCATGCCGCCAACCCCAGTCCTCTCCCTGCACCCGACGGAAGCCCGAGCCTCAGCTCCCAGCCCCGCCCACCCTGGCGGGTGAGCAGACAAGCCTCTCGGGCTGGTGAGTGCAGGTTGGCCCTGATCCTCTGTGCGGGAATCTCCCCGCTTTGCCCTCCACACCCCTGTTGCTGTGCTCTGCTCCGCGGCCCTGAAGATTTCCCCTCCGCCACCCGCAGTCTTCGCAGTCTCCGCCCACGAAGGGGCTTCCTAGTGTGTGGAAACCTTTCCTCCTTCACGGCTCCCTCCCACTGGTGCAGGTCCCCTCCCTGTCCTTTTGTCTCTGTTTATTCTTTTTTCTTTTGCCCTACCCAGGTACATGGAGAGTTTCTTGCCTTTTGGGAGGTCTGAGGTCTTCTGCCAGCGTTCAGTAGGTGTTCTGTAGGAGTTGTTCCACGTGTAGATGTATTTCTGATGTATCTGTGGGGAGGAAGGTGATCTCCGCGTCTCACTCTTCCGCCATCTTCCCCGCCGTGCTGATTTTTTTTTCTTTCATGCTTTCTGGTATTATTATATGCTAATAGAATTTGTAAAGCATATGTCATGTCCTCTTATTTGCTGTTCCAGCCTGATTAAGACCTAGTGAATTCAGAAAATCTCACATTCTTTCTTAAAAATGTGGTTTAGTTCTGAAATGATTGACCTAATTTTTGAGTCATTTAATCATAAAATCTACCTTGGTCTATCAAATGGGGCGGAACGTGTTGTTTCCTCTATATTATCACATTATTATTGCCTAAAACTGCCAATGTCAAGGATAAAATTTTTTTAAATCATGATGTACCAAATAAGAAATTAAAAGTATGACCTCAGGAAAATATTTTAAAAATTATGTTTCAATCATATTGCTTCTGTAAACAACTTGATTTCTACTTGATACCTGAGAAGAAAACAACAACAACAAACATTCAAGCTAAAAGCCTAGCACTACAGTCCCAAGTCCACCACCAGATGGTTGCATGAACAGCTCAGGAAAAAATACTTAAGTCTCACTTGCATCATCTGTAAAATGAATTTGTGAAATAGATAAACCTAAAGCTCTCCTCCAGTTATATGATTTATTGGCTTATTTTTCACCTGTATATATTTTGCCATGGCAGTAAAAACTATTCTATATTTTGTTCTTTAATAGAATGTATTTTCTCAATGTACTCATTCTTTTCTTTATCCTTCTCAAATATTGTTTTTGTTTCCTGTTTAATATATTTATACACACATATATTTATATATATACATACATACACACATGTAATCTGTTATGCCTCTGATTATACAGGTCTGAGTGAAGGAAAATAAAATAATTCAAATAATTCAGATATTGTACTTGAGACAAATAAAAATGATAAATAATTAGATTCAAATATTAAAGTCTCCAGGCAGAGAGATAGCTAGAAGTATAAAAAATCCTGAGAACCAAGAGACAGACCTCTCGAAAACATAATCTAGACCAGAATTTGTGTTTGAAAATCAAGGAAAACCTTCAAGGTTCAATTTCTGTCAAATTGACTTTCTTGTTGGTTTCCATGAAAGTTTTAAAGGATTTTCCAGTATATCTTATATGTCCTTGTGACAGGAAAAATAAAAAATTGTAAATATGTATGGTGATAAATGTTAACTAGATTTATTGTGGTGATCATTTCCCGATATATGCAAATATTGAATCGTTATTTTGTATACCTGAAACTAATATGTTATAAGTCAGGAAAAAGTAGGGCTTAAATGTTATACTCAGAATGACTGGCAATACAAAAAGGAAAAAAGGCAAAGTAAACTATGCGATTGATTGAAAACTGGAAAAGTATACTCCAAAATGTTAGTTGTGGTCTTCTTTTTTGGGTAGTGGAACTGTTGATTGCTTTTAGTTCTGACTTTCTTCAAATTTCCAAAAATATGTTCAATAAACTTACACAATATTTTAAAAAAATCAAATAGAAGAAGATCCACCCACCAGGAGCCAAAAAGGAACATAGAAATAAATGTGCCTAGGTCAGAAATTACTCTGTGGGCCAGACTAAGTAACCACCAGTGTTAACACTTTACATAGAAATGCTTCAAATTCAAACCAAACTGCCCTAGGTGGCTGTCTTGAATACTACTATTTGGACTTATACATCAATTATATACAAGGACTTCTTTGGCATCATATTTCTTTTGTTATTTGTCATTCCAATGAGAAAGTATAACAGTTTTTAATTTAAATTGTTGAAAAAATATGGGTTGATAAAGCTCTAATTACTAAATTAATATTTATTTTAATAGATAGATACATGTCCCTGTGACTTTTAATAATTTGAGAGATGAATCCTGTTTAAATATGATCATGGTTGCTGAATTACATAATGTATATATGCATTTCGAAAATGTTTCACCAGTGTTTGTTGATTTTGGAACAGACAGTTGAAGGCTATAAAGTTCCAAAAAGGATATAAGTTCTGTTGAGCTGGTTTCTAATGTGAAAATAGGAATAAGCATGTCAGATTTTCACAGCTTTTAGTACTGATATTAAATAACAGGTGTAGTTTCTAAGTAATATATTCAGATGATGCTTATGAGCTCAAATTTATTTGAAGCATCATACTTCTCACAGCAAATAACAGTCCTGTCTAGTTGCACAGTACACACTCAAAAATGATCCAGGTTGAAATACCTTCTGCTAAATGTATCTGTAGGTGTTGAACCTTTTTACTTCCTTGCAGTGTTACGTTCTCAGCTGTCAGCTGATGTCATTTTTGTGGAATTGAATTTTTTAATCATATGTCATTTTAACTGACAGTTATTAAAAATCTTTTAAAAACCTCATTTGATTCATTTCCAATTCATAAAGATTTATCTTCAGTGTTCATCTTCAGGTCTAACATCTGCAAATAATATTAACATAATGGCCTCAGGATGGTCCCTTTCTGTTTGCAAATTAGATCACCACTGTAAATATGTAGGGATTATTCTGCATAAGATTTACTGTGGTTATTGTTTCATCAAAAACATAAAAATTTTTAAAATGAATAATGAATGTAAGAACTGTATTAGTTAATTCTAAAAAATTGCAAACATTCTCCAGTTAAAATGACTGCCCTAAGTATAAGTATTAGATTGCTTATGTTCAATTTTTTTCAATTGTTTTTCTCCAGAATCTAAACTTGCTCAGTACCTTCCCCATAGCTAAATTCTAACTAAAGACTACTCTTCAAAAAGTATAGAATAATCTTTGAAATTACGAAAGCTAATAGTTTCAAATGGTGAATATAGTTATCTTTTTCCATTCCTGTAAAAGATCCCTATATCCTTCTCAACTGCAATGTCAACTGCAGTGTTTCCCTGCCTCAGTGGGGAGAATTATGCATCTCTGCTCCATTATTATCAGTTGTTTTTTGTTGCCATATTTTTATTCATCCTCATCTATTTTTATGAAGTTCTCAAACTGAATCTACCATATTTTAATTAAAGTTTTACTTCAGACATTACTATTATTCACCAACATATCTGGATTTTCTCATTATTTGGAAATATGAATTCTTATACTCCTTTGTGCTTTTGAAGATAAGTATGACCAAGTAACTTTCTTTAATTTAAACATAATTTTCAGAAATATATATTTAAGAAGAAGCATTCAGTTCCTCACACTCCTTTTCCTCAAAGGGGGTATTATCATAATAGTTGTTGATTTTGAGGTTGTACAAAAATAAAACTAAATCCTTAGGACAGCTACATTGGAGAGACACCTGAACCTGGAATGGGTTTTATGTGAGTGAGAAATAAGTTTTGTTTTGAAAAGCCACTGAGCAACACCCATTCATGACAGAAACTCTTAGTAAATTAGGAACAGAGGGGGCACTTCCTCAACTTGAAAAAGAATATCTACACAAAACCTACAGCTAATATCATACTGAATGGTGAGAAACTTGAAGCTTCCCACTAAGATCAGGCAGAGGCAAGAATATCCTTTCCCGGGGCTTCCCTGGTGGCACAGTGGTTGAGAGTCCGCCTGCCGATGCAGGGGACACGGGTTCGTGCCCTGGTCCGGGAAGATCCCACATGCCGCGTAGCAGCTGGGCCCGTGAGCCATGGCCGCTGAGCCTGCGCGTCCGGAGCCTGTGCTCTGCAACAGGAGGGGCCACAACAGTGAGAGGCCCGTGTACCGCAAAAAAAAAAAAAAAAAAAAAAAAAAAATCTCAAAAGTTATTTTATGGATATTGACCAACTGATTCTAAAGTTTATGTGGAGAGGCAAAAGATACACAATAGTCAAAAACAATACTGAAGGAAAAGAACAAAGTTGGAAAAGTGACACTACCCAAATTCTAGACTTATTATAAAGCTGCAGTAATCAAGAGAATGTGGTATTGGTGAAATAACAGACAAATAGATCAATGAAATGGAATAGAGAGCCCAGAAATGGGCCTACATACGTATACTCAACTGACATTTGTTTGGCAAACAGCAAAGGCAATACAATGGTGCAAATATAGTCTTTTTAACAAATAGTGCTGGAAAAATTGGATATTCACAGGAAATAAAATGAATCTAGACACAGACCTTATACCCTTTGCAAAAATTGACTCAAAATGGATCACAGTCCTAAATGTAAAACATAAAACTAAAACTACTAGAAGATAACATAGGAAAAAACCTATATGACCTTGCATATGGCAATGGCTTTTTTACCTACAAGAACAAGGCACAATTCATGAAAGAAATAATTGATGAACTGGATTTCATTAAAATTTTGAACTTCTGATCTGTGAAAGACAATGTCATGGGAATAAGAAGACAAGCCACAAGAGAAAATATTTGCAAAGACACCTGATAGAGGACTTTTATCCAAAATATACAAAGAACTCTGAAAACTCAATGATAAGAAAATAAGCGATCCTATTAAAAACTGGGCCAAAGACCTTAAACAGACACCCCTCGAAAGAAGATATACACAGAGTTAATAAGCATATAAAAAGAAGCTCTACATTGTATATTATCAGGGAAATGCAAATTAAGAAAAAATGAGATACCACCAAAATGGTTAAATTTCAGAACACTGACAACACCAAACACTGATGAGGATGTAGAGCAAAGGAGTTCTCGATCATTGCTGGTAGAAATGCAGAATGGTACAGCATTTTGGAAAACAGTTCGGCAGTTTCTTATAAAACTAAACACACCTTACCACGTGATCCATCAATCACAATCAATCACACTCTTTTGGTATTTACCCAAAGGATTGAAAATATGCCCACACAAAAATGTGTGCACGGATCTTCACAAGCAACTTTACTCATAATTGCCAAAACTTAGAAATAATAAAGATGTTCTTCAGTAGGTGAATGGATAAACAACCTGTGGTACATGCAGACAATGGAATATTATTCAGCACTAAAAAAATTTTAAAAATTAAAACTAAAAAAAACCTATCAAGCCATAAAAAGACATGGAGGAAACTTAAATGCATATTACTAAATGAAAGAAGCCAATTTAAAAAGGCTACACAGTAAATTATTCCAACAATATCACATTATGCAAAAGGCAAAAATATGAAGGCAATATAAAGATCACGGGTTGCCAGGGGTTTGGAAGAAATGGGAAGGGATGAATAAGCAGAGCACAGAGAATTTCAGAGCTTGAAAAATATCTGTTACCATAATGATGAATATATGTGATTATTCATGTGTCCAAACATATATAACGCCAAGAGTGAACCATAATGTAATCTATGAACTTTGGGTGATTATGACATGTCGATGTAGGCTCATAACACCTACGTATAACACCAAGAGCGAACCATAATGTAACCTATGACCTTTGGGTGATTATGATGTGTCAGTGTAGGTTCATAACACCTATGTATAATACCAAGAGTGAACCATAATGTAATCTATGAACTTTGGGTGATTATGATGTGTCAATGTAGGTTCGTGAATTGTAACAAATGTAACACTCTGGTGGGGGATAATGGAGGAGGCTATGCATGTGTGGCAGTAGGGGATAGATGGGAAATCTCTGCATCTTTTCCTCAATTTTGCTGAGAACCTAAAAGTGCTGTAAAAAAAGAAAAAAGTCTTAGAAAACAAGAATGAACAAACAAAGAAAGCCACTGAGCCAATTGTGATTCTAAGTGATACATTCTCATAACAAGAACCTCTTCTCTACTCAGGCCATTCTGTTCCATGCCTTCAGTATGTATCTGCGGTATTTATTGCTAAATGTTCTTTAAGTTAAACCAATCCATTTATTTCCAGTTCTGTCATCCTTTCCTTTGCAAAGATTTTCCCAGTTATGCCAGAATTTCTCTCTCCTTTCTACATGCCCCTATTTTATCTGTAATGTATGTCATTGGTTTCCAAAATGGTGACTAAAAATCGGTTGCAAAAGTAACTTACTAGATACAGAAAAGAACTATCAGAGGTTTAACTTACATGTAAGTTTCTTATTAAAGGTAAAAGAAATAAAATTCTACATTTGCTTATACATACAAGGATTCCACATGTCAGATGCTCAGTTGCTGTGCATCACATGTGGTACATGGAAAATCGCAAGAAAGGAATGGGAGTGCCACCATATGGAGGGGTTGAATGCAGGTTCCTCCAACTCTTATTTTCTTTCAGTGCTTTGAAACCTATTACAGTTAATATGTAGTGTAAGTACATAATGTTGAAGACCACGCCAATAAGAAATACAAAAACAGCCACTAGAACATATACTTGTACTTTAATCATATTTAAAGATTAAAAAATGAGATCTGATAAGAAGACTGACAGAAAATTATCAAGCCTACTTGAAATATGGCCTCCAAATTCAAAATAATCAGGAGGATTATATGCAATTAAGATCTATTTCATAAAGTACATTAACAACCTAAATATACATTTTTTACCATTAATTTATTGTATTTTTATATCTTTTCAATTTCTAATTTCTATGTATTTTATGAAATCCATATGTGTTAATACAATTGTACACATATAGACCTTATAAATATATATATACATATGCATGCTAAATAGTTTTATAAGGATACACAAAAAAATTGGAAAATAGTAAGTGATAAAACTGTACTTTTAAAATATATTTCTCCATTATTTTAACATTATTGGTATAATACGAGAATTATTTTTCTTATTTTTCTTCTGTATACCCTACCAAATCTAGGATTCTGTTCTGCATAGAGTAGATGGTCAAAATATATTATATATGATTATGGTCATTAGAAGGCAAAATGTGAATGTGCTTTGGTGATAACTGACATTTAACGGTTTGCATTTCTGATAACAGCACTGTCATAATTTATCAACAATCAACTTTTGCATTACCTTAACCAGGCTGAACGAATAAAGAAAAAAATATATTTATGCACAATGAGGGTCACATATTTATTAAGAAAAACAAATAATCCACTCCTTTCATGATGCTGATTCATAATAGAATTCCTGATCTATACCCTTTGGAAAGGATTTACGTTTTCTAAGAAGAAAATCAACCTATCTCTAAGATTTTGTTCCATTATGAACTTATTTTATATTTCTTTCTTTCTTTCCTTTATTAAAATTTTATTTATTTATTTATTTTTGGCTGCATTGGGTCTTTGCTACTGTGCATGGGCTTTCTCTAGTTGTGGTGAGCACGGGCTACTCTTCCTTGTGGTGCACAGGCTTCTCATTGCGGTGGCTTCTCTTGTTGCAGTGCATGGGGTCTAGGCACGCGGGCTTCAGTAGTTGCGGCACGTGGGCTCAGTAATTGTGGCTCGCAGGCTCTAGAGCATAGGCTCAATAGTTGTGGAGCATGGACTTAATTTGCTCCGTGGCCTGTGGGATCTTCCTGGACCAGGGCTCGAACCCGTGTCCCCTGCATTGGCAGGCGGATTGTTAACCATTGTGCCACCAGGGAAGTCTCCATTATGAATTTAAAAACCCCAATAATCTAAAACTTTAAAATGCCTGTTTTACTGAGAATTTATTTCCTCTCTATTTCTAAAAATAAAGTTAGAACATACAGTATTGCAACAACTGTAGCTCCAGGAAAATATTGGATTTTATTGGCTGAGGGTGGAGGGGCTTTTTCTTTTGTCTGTTCCCTTAGAAATTTCCAGTTAGCTGGCTTCTTCACCACCAAGTGTGCAATACATGAATCAATAAGAAAACCAGGTAATTCACCACCAACTAGTTCCTTGGGTCTACATCCGAGGGTCCTTAACCAGCCTTCTCTCCAGCTTTCACAGTGTTCTTATGTTTATCTTATATATAATTTAAAGGGTTTTTAGTTATACTTACTGGGAGGAATGGAAATAGTATATCTATTCTGTCTTCTGAGAGTAGAAGCAGGGTAAATATATTTCTTATTACTAAAGATGCATTTTAAACAAAGGATCCAGAAAAGTTAAAACAAATGTTGAGTGAAAGTATAATATAGATTGCAAAATAAATAACAGATAATAGAGCATCTATACTCATGAAATAAAATCCTCAGAAAAGGCGAGAGATTAGAAATACATGGTAGGGGATTTAGTCCATGACAGATAGGTGAATGAAAAAGATGACTTAAGAAACCTAAATAAGGTAATTAATAAGGAAACTCTTATATATATATAATATATATACACAGAGACATATGTTACTTTATTGTGCTTTGCAAATACTGCATTTTTTTTTACAAATTGAAGATCTGCGGCAACCCTGAGTCAAGAAAGTCTACTGGCACCATTTTTCCAACAGTATTTGCTAATTTTGGTTTTTGTGCCACATTTTGGTAATGCTCACAATATTTCAATTTTTTTCATTATTATTATATTTGTTACGGTAATCTGTGACCAGTGATCTTTGGTGTTACTATTTAATTGCTTTTTGTTTTGTATTTTTTAAGTAAGGTATGTACATTGTCTTATTAGACATAATGTTATTGCACACTTAACAGACTACATTATAATGTAAACACAACCTTTATATGCACTGGGAATCAACAAATTCATGTGACTTGCTTTTTGAGGTATTTGCTTTACTGCAGTGATGTGGAAGTGAATCTCCAGGTAGGCATGTATATATTTATATTTATATATCTGTATCTATGTATGTATCTATATAGAGAGAGGGAGAGAGAAAGAATTCAGAGAATACACTTATTTCCTGGCACCCTTAAGATATTTTCCAAGATATTAGCATATGCAGAAAAACTCAATAAAATCTCAAAGTTAACTGAAGGAAGACTATAAATAAAATGGAAGGGGGAACAGGTGAAGGGGAAAAGGTCATTAATGAACTAAATTACTTATGTTTATTCATGGATTTCCTAGAAAATGCTTTCATATGATAAATTAAGCAATAGATATATAAACAGTGCTGGTACTCAGGAGACAAATATATTGGCATAACTTCAGGACTAGTGAGCATTCACTCAGATGAGGATGTGCTTTTGCTGTGCTGGTTGTTGAGAATATTGAATATTACCCCTGAGTATAAGTGCATTTTTTAGAGTTATAAAAAACAGAATAGAATAGCTAAATAGAAACAAGGCCCGAAGTGGTTATCTCTAAGGAATATTATTTATAATTTTGCATACTTTACAGTTGGTACTTTTCCATAGTACTTCAATTTTTATAACCTTGAGACTAGATTGCTATAATAACTTTTAATAAAAGCATTGCTCCCACAACCAAACTTGAGCAGTTCCTTCCCCTCTATACTCACCACACAGACTTCTTTAAACTTTTCCTTTAACATGTTTACTTTTCTGAGAATTATTTAAATATCAGTTGTCTTAAATTATATTCTTCTCTTCAAAATTTACTATTAACTATTTATATTTAATACAATTTTACAATTGCCTTCCTTATTAAAATACTAGGTTCCACAATTCTGTTTTCACATAAACTCTAGGGATTTTGAAAAACAATTTACTTTTTTTGTAAATATTTCAAAACGCTAGTAAATAAAATTATTGTACTTTATATTCAAAATTGAGCTGCAAGAAGCACTAAAGTGCTCAGATAGAATAAGACCTGGATTTGGCCCTGGATCTTTCACATTAAGTCACCTTATTATCATTTCAACTCTGTATCCCTGCTTCTTCTGGGGAATAATAATAATAATAATAATGGCTATGCATGGTGTTATTATAAATATTAAATATTTGTATCCTTTGAAATCACTTGTAAAACATAGAGTATTGGGTGTCTTCTTCTGACAAGATGCATATTACTTGCTAGGGACACACAGGTTAACAGGCAGCACATCCTTGGAGCCCTGTATTCATATACAAAACCAGACACTTTAGAAAGCCCTCCTATGCTCTCCATGTATGTTTCTTTAACTTTGCCAGTTTTGTCGGTAGCCAGTATATTGAATTTCAGCTAGTTGTGCTACCGACAGCAGTCACATCACATTACAGTCTTGCAGACTTTGTTGGTACCTTCATCTTACTTTCTAGTAAAAAATATGCCTGTGTCCTTCATCATGCAATCCATAATTATCTGAAAATCAGCAGCCTGCTGTTGATGTTAGCAAAGGAAATGAGGAAAGAATAATATTCTTTTCTTCTCAAATGCCTGGAAGACTCTTAAGAGACATCTGATGTGATTGCCAGTAGCAATCTTACACTGATGCTCCTTTACACATCTACGGTTTAAGCCTTAATATCTTTTTATCCTCCCTGCAAGAATGAGCTTATTGATGCATCTATTAAAACTGCATGGTCCTTTATTCTGCTCAACAGAGATGATGTAAATCACTGCACAATTTTTAGACCAACTGTTTTATGTGGGGTAAGGTAATAGTGCTCTTTAAGAGCGCTTATATATGTGGCATCAATATCAAGATGGATTTCTAGTCACTGGGACTTACAAAATCATCACCTAGGAAATCATGGCTGGGAAACTGGTCTCAGTAACATAAGACTTACTTGAATTATACCAAAGTTACCAAGTTGGGGAAAAACAACAGGTCGTTTTTCTGAATCATGAATCATAAAAAAGAATCAGATAACAAGTGTTTGCTATTGAAAACTACTACATCGTCCTTCTGTATTTACGATATGCAGGTTTAAGTGGACCCTCATATTTCTCTCACATAGCCAGATCATCATCCTTACTTTTGACTTCTTTTAGTAGATTCTAAAATGGTCTACACCTTTCATTTAACTATCCTTCATGTCAGCCTTACAACTTTAACACCTTATTTCACATTAATATATTTAAATATTGGACTTCTGATTATCGATTTTATGTAAATATTGTCAGATGTACACTTTCACAACCTCCTTAGATGTGATCTTGTTTCTTGTGTTTTTATCAACCCATCATATATCTTTTATTTTTCATCTTCTGTACTGTTTTGAGCTTTATAAAAAAGGGTAAACAATTAATTAGGTAT
Organism: Leucopleurus acutus; assembly: GCF_964270905.1. Classification (NCBI taxonomy): domain Eukaryota; kingdom Metazoa; phylum Chordata; class Mammalia; order Artiodactyla; family Delphinidae; genus Leucopleurus; species Leucopleurus acutus. The sequence continues at coordinate 11,905,387 of NC_139146.1, forward strand.
TAAAATATGCACTACTGTATTTTCTCCAGCATTTATGAAAATTTTAAATTTATACATGAAAGGTCCTGGAAGGACAAACTATCGAATGTTTAAACATTATGCAAGATTTAAAAATTGGTCCTTTCAATAGTTCTGAAGTATTGTTACTCAAACAAACTGATTTATTTGAGATACATACCCTCAGGACATGAGAAAAGATGTTTATATTACAGGCATACCTATAATAATAAGCCTCATGTATATATTGCATCAGCAGATAATGAGTCTCTACCGATATGACTTCTGTGTTCTCTGACCAAAGTCCTAAATTAAGAACATTGTACCAAGAGGCATCTCATATAGCCAACAAGGTTGTTTTTCTTTTTGTTCCCCCAAATGATTTTTCTTTTGGAACCACTGTTCTCTTGCAAACTAATATAATAAATTACATGAAAGTAGATCATCAATTTATATTCTTTGAATTCTTAAAAGAAATGATATTTTTAAACTCTGAATTACTTTTGTAACTGCTGTAAAGTTATTTCCTTTTAATCCTATAGCCTGAGGCTAAAAGTTTCACATCGTTCTCAAATAGCAAAAGATGACATTCTTTCTCTGATCCCTAAGTAACTGATGGGTATGTCACGTTAATGCCATGTGGATGATCATGTGAATAAATCATAAAAAATACTATGCTCAGAGGAAAATCTCATCAGCCAACTTCATCATTTATAATTTCTTCTCATTTCCAGATATTTTAATGTATTCTTCTTATTCTGTTTCTTGTGATGTTTCACTAGTTTCATTTATTTAATAACTCCAAATTTGGATGTAATGTTTTTCAGTGTTTAATTTTTCTTTATATTTAAAAATAAGACATGTTTGAAAGTAAGATGGGTTTGGCTATGCATTTTGGAACTGGGCTTAAAATGTACATCAATATGATTGGTTTTTAAAAATCCTTAGAGGATTTTTATTAATTCCACAATGTGCTAGACATATTAACATGACCACATAATAACTGCTTTCTCTTATTCACCCGGGATTATCTTAATTATATAGAGACATGAGAATCAGGATTTTGTATACAAAAATGTGCTATAACTACTGATTAAATTATTTTCAGTCAGATCAAATTTGTTCATATTCATAGAGCCAGAGCTTTGAGGCTATCTCTATTTGTGATCTATTTCACACGAAAGTCCATGTGAGTGCAATAATGAGGGAACACTTCATATGCCTTTCAACCTTTGAAAAGATTTGTGTGAAGAGACACAAAGGAAATCTCTTATACAAGGAAGTAAAGAATGATCTAATTCAAACTTCTTTTATGTGCACTAATGCTTTGAATGTTTGAAAACTATTATTCCATATGATTGTTAAAATAAAATAGCTATTTCATTAGTAAACATTAAAAAAACATGTGATATTTCCATTCTACTGCAATCTTAAATAAACATGACTGTTACAGTCCCTATAGAGACTCGTTTCATTGTTTAAAAAAAAAGTAAAACTCCCTAAATCACCAAGTCTCCCAGCAACACACATAAAAAAAATATTTGTGCTGCAATTTAAATGGACTAGTAAAAAGAACATTCAACCATTTGGAACTGAAATATTCATGAGCTACTCAGAGAACAATGAAACTAAATATCTTCAGATGTCCTAGAGGAACAAGAGTCAAGGAAATACAAGAATAACGAGAGACTATTCTATTTTAAACTTTCTTCTTTTTTTCCTTTTTTTCCCCATTAGATGATTTTATACAATTTAATCTTGCTACATTATGAATAGGATGTGACAAGCTCACCATTCTATGCTAAAAATTCTCTTAAAGCTTTTGACATTGTTTAATTCCACACTTCTAGGGATATTGGAACTTCAATTTGCTCAAAGTGTTTAAGTGGGTAATTAGAATTATGGACAAAATTTTCCTTCTCTAGGTAAACACTAAAGCGTATCTTATGGCATACCTTTGATTTAAAAAAAAAAATCAACATCTACCTTAATTTTTACTAATTTTTTTTTTTTTTTTTTTTTTGCAGTACGCGGGCCTCTCACTGTTGTGGCCTCTCCTGTTGTGGGGCACAGGCTCCGGACGCGCAGGCTCAGCAGCCATGGCTCACGGGCCCAGCCGCTCCGTGGCATGTGGGATCTTCCCGAACCGGGGCACGAACCCGCATCCCCTGCATCGGCAGGCGGACTCTCAACCACTGCGCCACCAGGGAAGCCCTAAAATTTTAAATCATCTACATAGTTTTAAAGATTATCTATTAAAAGTAAACACAAAAAGGAAACTTTGAAAAGAGAATTGATTATTTGGGAGCTTTAATCAGATTGTAATTCTTAGTCAAACAGGATGATTTTTAAGTGAAAAATTGGTCTATTTGGAAACAAGATGACTGTGTGTTTTTTCATATGCTCAGTGACATTTAGAGAAGGCATATGCATGTAAAACTTTTTGATTATTTTATTATTAAAGCTGAATCCATGAGTCAATTCCCCCTACGCACCCTGTTTCACATACACCTTTGTTCCTGTAATGCCTTTGCTAGTCAATTTTACTACCGGTGGTCTTATTAATGCTAAGTCTTCACCGCTACTTACCTTGATAAACCACCATCATCTTCCAGGCTACATGCAACAGTCACAATCATTATTTGCATGGGGTTCAACAGCCTCCAAACTGATCTCTTCATCACCATTTTAATCCCCAAGAAGCTAATCCTTTCACACAGGACGCAAAGTGTTCACTTCAAAAAATAGATGTATGATGTCTCAAAACCCACCTAATTAAAAGAGTTCACAATGTGATAAGAGACTGTTCTCCATGATGTGTCTGCAGGTCTTCTACTATCTTTTGTTCCTGATTATCTTTTCAAGGATGTGTGTAGAGCAAACAGCCTGGGAAGACAGCGATAGGGTCTTCCTCTAAAGGACAGGGGAGATTTATTTTCTCCACAGAATGGAAAAGATAATGTCTGCTACAAAGGTGAGTTAGGCTTCTAAGCAGCCTCCTTTTGAAAGGTGGGGTTTCCTAAACTTGGGGATCCTTAGCTGTGACACAAACCCACTGTGTGGGCAGCATCCACCCGGGCCTGCTTTCTCATGGCCCCATGGGACTTGGGAGGCACGAAAATATGAAGCAAACGCTGGCTGCTGTGCTAGAAGTCAGTTTTCTGTCTCAGATCCAGGAGCTTCAGATGTTCTACCAGCTTCCGGACAACTGCCGCGGGCTCACATGTTAGTTAGAGAAGGAGGTGATCTCAGCTCACATGTTAGTTAGAGAAGGAAGTGATCTCAGCCCCTTCACAATTCTTGACCATTGCACTTAGAGTAAAATTCCAGTTCTTGAATTTGACGCTTAGACTGTGTATTCTCAAAACTTCATTCGTTTCTTCCTCTGACTCACCACCAGCCCCATCAACCTTATTTTAGCTTCTTGAACCTACCAAATGTTTTTTAATATCAGTGAAGTTCATCACCGTGTGCCTTCTGTCTCACAATCTCTTTATCCTAAACTTCACCTGACTATTCTTGTTTTATTCACCTACCATTTCTTGACTCTCCAATATACATGATTAATCTGCCATATTATCTTTCCAAGTATTTTGTTCTTTTCCTTTATAGTGCCTTTTCCTTTTTTTAAAAAAACTATGTATTTCATATACCAGGGTTCTGCTAATCAGAAAATCCCCTACAGGTTCATGCTTGGAACATTTCTGTCTGAGGATATTATTGTCCAGCAACTTCACATACAGTTTTTAAGTTGCTACCCTCTGTTCATAGAGATTTACACATCTCCATGTAGGTTGTTCACAGGTGATAGGTTACATCATTGAGGAGGAGGTCGGGGGAGAACTGGAAACGCACTGGAGGCCAGTTTGTCTTACTGGCCTCTTTCACCACACCTCTTATTTCTCTGTGGGAGATGTTTTTACCTTTAGCATCTACCTACTCTCCCTTTTACTTTTGGGATTTTTTGGTTTTTTGCATCTCTTCTTCCTTCTCATCCTCTAGGCCTTGACTTATCTAGTCTTTCCAACCAAAAACAAAAGCCAGTTTTTGGTCTGAAACTTTGCAGTTAGTTCTGACCTTGTTTTCCACCCTCCAGTGTAGATGCATGGAAGGAAAACATCATTGTATTACAAGTGTGAGAGGTAAGGGAACATCAGGGATATTAGTTGGTTACTGCTTAGTAATATAACCCAGGCATATATATTTCTGTTTTCATTTTTGCTTAAAGTTTGTTGCTCTGACTTAGCTTCCAAGGGAATGTACTATAACTGCTTTCAACTCGATGCCAGTGCTAAGCACAGTACCAAATACAAAGAAGGCACATAAAATGTATATGCTGAATGAATTACTGCCGAGTCCCCTACATGGTTTCTCCGCCCTCAGGCTCGTCCCTCTTTGATCCACTGTGAACACTTCATACACAATGATTTTTCGGAATGAAAATATATTCTTAGGCAACTGTTTAAAACATTTAAAAGATTTCACACTGTTATGAGAAGTTCCAGCTTTTTTTCCATAATTTAAGAACTTATGCCTCAACTTCTCTCTCCATATTCATTGGAAACCATCTTCCTCCAATGCTAGGTACCCCGCATGGCACCCTGAATGTATCCTATCTTTGTACTTACTGAACTGATTATATTTGCTTTTTCAGTTTTGCGTTTTCTCTATAAGGACACATGTTTATATATCACTGTATCCCCAGCACCTACCTCAGTCTGAGCCCAAAGAAGACACAAATACATATTTTTTTAATGAATTAATAGAGCAATCCAGTAGCTCTAATGCACTGCCTTTCATAAAGCAGATGATTAATAAAATCAATTCAGACCCTCATTTATTTATCTGTGTGTAATGATATATAACATAAATTTTAATTTTCCAAAGTAAGACTGTGCCAGTGATAGTTGTCACTTACTGCTTTCATCTAAACTTTCTTCCCTTATACACGAACAGCAGCTTCTACTAATTTGAGTGGCCACTACACAATTTAAGATACCTTCATCCATATTGCAATAACAAAATAAACACAATATTAACACTGTAATATATGCACAAAATAAACATATAAATAGATATTTTACACCCCCAGAGGCTTAAGGATATCAATGTTGTTTTAATACACTATGAAAATGTGAGTTATTATAATTAAATGACCAACTGTACCATTAAAGCAATGCTGTATATAAGTTCCAGGATTTCTTTCAAGTCTCCTGAATTAATAAATAACACAATAAAAGGCTCGATCTTTTAAAATACGCTATGAAAAATGCCAAAATGTCTTCCAATAATTGCACATTATTTAAAAGAATTCTATCTTGCATATTGTTTAACACAATTCTACATTGTTCACATAATACAAATCAACAACTACATGCTTCTTTTTCTGCCTAATGGGAATTTGTGAGAAGACACCACATGCACATACAATGTGGGGCGATGTTATGATAATCAGGTTGTACAGTGAGGATAAATCATTCAGAATCCACTTATGATATCATAGGCGGCCACAACAACGTATTTGATTTTATTGCCTAAGTATTCAGAAGAGTAAAGAATCAACAGTGTCTGCTATTGTAACTTAGGCTACAATAAATATTGTATATGTTCAGTTATGCTGTTCTCCCTGTTAAGTTGGATACTTACAGAATGCCATTGGCTTCTCTGGAAATATAATCAGGAAAAAATTCAATTGAAATTGAATTGTCTCAATGGAAAACTCCTGGAACTGCTTTCATGCTGAAATTGAACAAACTATTTTTGTTTCTAACAAAAAAAAGAAAAAAAAAAAACCAACTCTTTATTACAGACACAACAATTCTTTACCCACCTAGGAGAATATCTATGGCACACAGACTGATGTCTGAGGAAATGACCTCCTAAGAAACATCACAATTAAAAGATACAAATATTTTGCTTACTAATTAAAAGTTATTTAATTTTTAAAATAACCCCATTTTGGTCAATCTTCCAATTAGTTTATTTTTATCACTGCATTTAGGATATGAAGAAAATGAAATAATCTGGGCCTTTTTAAAAAAATATTAGGTCTTTATCTTAGAATGAACAAATCTAGGGACTTCCCTGGTGGTCCAGTGGTTAATACTCCGCACCCCCAATGCAGGGGGCCCGGGTTTGATCCCTGGTCAGGGAACTAGAACCCACATGCTGCAACTAAGACCCAGTGCAACCAAATAAATAAATATTTTTAAAAGTTAGAATGCACAAATCTAGTGATATTTATCTTCTTTCAATTATGATGAACTGGACAAAACATAACCCAACAACCTGGCAAAAATATTAGCTAGAGATAAACTACTGCAAGGGACCACATCTTCTTTCCAGTAGGGTCTAAATTAAGGTCAGGACTAACTCTGAGACTGAGAATAGCGGACATCTCCCTTCGCTTCTCACTATCAGTGGATAAGCAGTTACTGAGGAGAGTTCTGCATGTATGTGGAGGACTCAGGTTGTGAATAGGTAACAGATTTTTCTCACCTGCTTGTTTGCTTTAGGGTTTACTTCCAACAGGTAATTGTGTCAGAGCAGATGAGGCAATGTGCACACACACACTTGTTTATGCCTATACCACAACTAAAGTCCATGGCTCCATGATAGGTTTGCAGAACCCACAAAACTCCAGAGCATCCTAGTTCAATGCATTTCCATTTTATTTACTGTGGAGACTAGACGATTTATTTTTCTTCTTTATTTAACTCATTTATTCAAATCCCAAAATTTTCCTCTGATTTAATCTTTTATTCCGTTACATAAACACCTCCAAATGCCTCCCCAGTTCTTCTTCCTTAAGTGGAATTAAATCATCTATTTTTTGACCCCTGATTGTTTCTTACTCACTGTTATGTGACACTATTTTAACCATAATTTTATTGACATGAAGAGTGTGTCTCATTTCCATGGCAACCAGGCGAAGGGTCTGGCCAGTGTAATCTCATTTCTATTATGTAATCCATTTAGTCACACTTAAACTCTAAAACTGTGTTCATGGCTCATCTCACTCTTGTAATTACAACAGTGCAAACTCTCCGCACTTGTGCAATGTTCTTCTTGTACTGATTTTACCTGCTGAGGGCTAGAATTGAAACAGGGATTAGAAACATCTCCTCCTCTTTTCATATATATATATATATATATATATATATATATATATATATATCAGAAAATGTTTATAGTTCACATTTCTCTATCTTTATCTTGCCTTGTGTTTTTAGCGCATCCAGTATAATGATAATATGTTAATATTAGGAATAGTGAGTGTCCTTGTTTTATTCCTGAGAGTAATAGGAAAGACCTTAGTATTTCCATCAGGATAATCCTGGTTTGGGGGTTGAAACTGATACATTTTTAATGTTAAATAACTATGCATCTAATCTTGATAAATTAGGTGTTTTAAGCAAGATTGATTATTTAATTTGGCCAAATACCATTTCAGCATCCATGGAGATGACCATGCTGTCGCGTTACAATGGAGGGACTGTGGAGCCAGTCATTTGGGATTCAAAATCCAACTTCACCATCTACGGGCTACACAATCTTTGTAAAGCTACTTACCCTTGCTTTACTTTAGTTTCTTTCAGTTTTCTTTTATAAAATAAGACTTACATGGACCTACCTTATAGGCTTGTTACGATGATTAACTGGAAAATGCTCAAATAGAGCCAAGTACGTGGTAAGTACTGTGTACATGTTTCTGTTTGTTATTATATGTTTTTCTTACAAACACGAAAATAATGACTATATAAATATATTTTAATAGTTAACCATCCTTGCATTTATGTAACAAATACTACTTGGCTATTATGAATTACCTTTTTAATCAAGTAATGAATTCTGCTGTTAATATTTTACTTAGAATATTTGCATCAATATCTATATTAGTTACTTAAAGCTGTTATAACAAATTCTTAAAAACAGGGTGACTTTAAATAACAAATGTATTCTTTCACAGTTCTGGAGGCCAGAATTCTGAAATCAAGGTGTTGGCCTGGCCACACACCTTCCAGAGACTCCAGGGGACACGCCATTCCTTGCCTCTTCCAGCTTCAGGTAGCTCCAGCTGTTCCTGGGCTTGTGGCAGCATAACTTTAATCTCTGCCCTTGTCTTCACATGATCTTCACCTCTGTGTCTCAAAATTCCCTGTTGCTTTGCCTTATAAGGATTTAGGGGTCACTCAGATAATCAAAGATGATTTCATATCTAGATCCTTAACTGAATTACATTTGTAAAGGTCCTTTTTTAAAAACATAAGGTCACATTCACAGTTTCTGGGTAGAAACAGCTTTTTAAAAGTCACTACAATATTCATAATCAAGACTGTAACTGTATTTATTTGGGTAATATTTGTCAGGTTTTGGTTTCAAAAATATACTTGCATTTAGAAAATTCAAGTATATTTTTTCTTTCACTGCTTTGAACAGTTAAAGTAGCATTTAAATGAGCTTTTCTTAAGGAGATGTATTCTATGAAATCATTTATGCTTTATGCATTTTATTATTTTTTTTAAGGCATCTCTTACACAATGTTTTCTGTTACTTTTTTTATAATAAATCTTAGGCCATTTCTTCAATGGTCTGTTCTGTTAAATAATTCTTTCCCAGAAAATTTTCCCAAGGTTTTCAAATTTATTTACATTGATTGAGCAAAATGATATATTTAATATTTTAATGTTTAAATAAACTTCTCTATTTCCCTCTTATCTTTTCACCTTTTATCTCAATATATTTCTTTTTTAAATAGACTGGATAAACTATTCTATGGGTTTTTTTTTCCTCCGCAAAGATTCACCCACACTACCCTTCACAGCATGAAGACCGGTGTAGGTAGATCCTGATGCAAGTTAGTATTCCGATAAAAGTCAAAATCTGAGTTGGAGGCACTAAAGTGTCTTCAAGCATACATTTGCTCATCCTAGTCTTTTTGTTTCAAAACCCAGTGGTAATGGGGGCCCAAATAATTAGTGTCACTTCAGAGACAGTATTCAGTAATTCCTGAAAACTCTGTGTATTTTCCTTCCCATAGCATTTATTCATTATGGATGTGAACTGGACATCCCTTTTGGAAAGGAAATATATACCTATGGTACATATTTCTTAGCTATGGTTTATGGTTCAGGGGCTCTGAGTCTGGTTGTTATCTTAGGTCTGGGAAATCAGAGAAGCAGTATCATTTCATTGTGGGGAAAGATAAAATGTTCACCAGATGTAGAGTATTTTGTTCACTTCTATTCTGTTTGTTCTTTTTAAATTATAAAAATCTATTAAGACCTTAGTAAGCTGTCAATGTATTTCAATACTTGGTCCTCATGAAGATCTTGACCAGTTGAGCCATTCTCATTTTCATTTAGGCTCTGTAGACCTTTTGAGTACCATGTTCACCTGGCTCAAGTTTTAAGAACAGGCATTTGACTACTGCTACTCTGGATCTCCTCATCATCATGAAATTAGGGAGATTCTTCTTTTTTTTAATATTTTTGAGTATTTTCTTTTTTTAAGTTATTTTATTTAATTAATTAATTAATTTATTTATTTGGCTGCTTTGGGTCTTCACTGCTGTGTGCGGGCTTTCTCTAGTTGTGGCGAGCAGGGCTACTCTTCAGCTGCAGTGCGTGGGCTCCTCATTGCCATGGCTCTTTTTTTTTGCTGAGCATGGGCTCCAGATGCGTGGGCTTCAGTAGTTGTGGTGCATGGGCTTAGTTGCTCTGTGGCATGTAGGATCTTCCTGGACCAGGGATCGAACCCATGTCCCCTGCATTGGCAGCAGATTCTTAACCACTGCGCCACCAGGGAAGTCAGGGAGATTCATTTTATGGTGACATCTTCCAGGCTGTAGAAGACATCTACTATACAGTGCTCTAAGAATGCTGGCATCCATCTTATCAATGGATTTTTCCACTCCTTGATGATGGTGGTTCACCTCACCACTTCCTGGGGACAAGGATTCATAATAAGGAGGAGGGCTTCCCTGGTGGTGCAGTGGTTGAGAGTCCGCCTGCCGATGCAGGGGACACGGGTTCATGCCCCAGTCTGGGAAGATCCCACACACCGCAGAGTGGCTGGTCCTGTGAGCCATGGCCACTGAGCCTGCACGTCCGGAGCCTGTGCTCCGCAACAGGAGAGGCCACAACAGTGAGAAGCCCGTGTACTGCAAAAAACAAAAACAAAAACAAAAACATAATAAGGAGGAGAGTGAAAAAATCAGAGAAGAAAAATTTATTCCAAAATTTTTATCTTCCTAAACTTTTAGATTTCTGTTTCTATATTATACCAAGACAGTTCTGGCATTCAGACTTTATTTAATTTGGGCTACTATTGAGTCATAAATCAGCCAACCAGCTAGGAAAACTCTTAGAGACAATATCAGATTTGTAAGTTAAAACATAAACTTACCATCTTTGGTAAGTACACTCACATTGATACATTCAGCTTGACATTCCTCCCTATAGGGTCTTAGAAGCCATCTCCATTCATTTCCCCAGGTTTCTATGTGTATCAACTATTTCCTTCCTATTCAGATGTTGTACTCATTATCCTGAAATATGACAGGATCTACTCTAGTTTTAGGTCTGGACTCATAAACGGTAGTGTGGTTACACTTGATTAGAATCAACTTCCAAATAAAGGTCAGTGTATGAATTAAGATCATTAGAGGATCTTTACCCCAAGGGATTCTAGCTTCCTCAGACAGTGATGCTTATTTATGCTGAGAAGATACATTTCACAGAATTTGGAATTTTTAGGAACTTGATTTTATCTGAATCCCTGAAAATTACCCCTTTTCAATTTTCCAGGTGCCATTCTTTCTCTACCAATACAATAATATCTAAATAAGAGACTCGGTAAGCCTATAAACCCAACTTAAGTTGTAATTTGACAGTCTGAAAGATCAAATGTGTCTTAGTAGGGTAGATCAGTCCCTAGGTTAAAAAGGATAAAAATATTATTTTTAAGGCAAACCTAAAATCTTTGTCTTTTCTGGACATGCTTTGAGCTCTGTATATAAAGCCCAAACATGCTATATTCGATGTAAGCCTTCTTATGCGCAGTACAAAAAAGAGAGTCCTCCTCTTAATCCTAAGAATCATAATATCTCATGTAATACTCCATTTCAGCAGCCATTTGATCACTCATACACTTGCTTTAAATAAACACCCCATTCTAGAACTCACTGTTGGTGGAAATGTAAATTGGTGCAGCCACTATGGAAAACAACATAGAAGTTCCTCAAAAAATTAAAAATAGAGCTGCCATATGATCCAGCAATCCCACTCCTGGGTATTTATCCAGACAAAACTATAATTCAAAAAGATACATGCACCCCTACGTTCATAGAAGCAGTATTCACAATAGCCAAGACATGGAAGCAACCTTAATGTCCATTGACAGATGAATGGATAAAGAAGATGTGATAAACATATACAATGGAATACTACTCAGCCATAAAAAAGAATGAAATAAATGCCATTTGCAGCAACATGGAAGGACCTAGAGATTATCATACTAAGTGAAGTAAGTCAGACAGAGAAAGACAAATACCATATGATGTCACTTATATGTGGAATCTAAAATATGGCACAAATGAACTTGTCTACGAAAGAGACTCACAGACACAGAGAACAGACTTGTGGTTGCCAAGGTGGAGGGTGGGATGGGGCAGGGAAGGAGTGGGAGTCTGGGAATAACAGATGCAAATTATTACATATAGAATGGATAAACAGCAAGGTCCTACTGCATAGCACAGGGAACTATATTCAATATCCTGTGATAAACCATAATGGAAAAGAATATGAAAAAGAATGTGTATACATGTATAAGTGAATCACTTTGCTGTACAGCATAAATTAACACATTGTAAATCAACTATACTTGAATAAAATAAATTAAAATAAGTAAATAAATAACCCATTCTAGGGAAATACACATTATAATTCACATGTCTGGTTTTTACTGAATTATAGGAACTAATAATCAGTTTTACTCTGGTGATATGCTCATCACTGTCTTCAAAATTAACCAAGACAATAACACACACCAGATTTCTATTTTTGCAGATATGGTTCCTAGAACCACTTCTATCATAACTTTATCAGAATTATATCTAGTAATCAGAAACAAGTCCAATATTTCAATCTGAAAAATATTAAATACAGGGAATTATGTGCTTACAAAACAGTTGAAATGTCAAAAGAGAGAAGGTCAAGAATCTTGAACTTCGTTTTTACTAGTTCCAAATTTCAGGGAACTTTTGGCCAATGGTCACAGCTGCCTTTAGCACTGAGGTAGGAAATTCCTCAGGGAGTTCTCAGAAGCCATTGCAAAGCCACAAAATGTACTGAAGTTTGCACACAGATTTGCTTTTCTCAGTCTAGCAAACAATTCGGCTCTGTCTTCCATATCGTACGTGTATGCCTCTCATTGGAGGAGTTTACACTGAAACAGAGAATTCTCACCAGTAAAGTTCACAGGCGCCTGACCCTTGTGATAGGAGAGCACATAAGAGTTTTCGAACATGGTGTTGCATGTCAACTGGGAAATGAACACACATTTATTTTGGTGTCTTGAGACAACACCTATCTTCCAGCCTCACTAACAATTGATGTCGTAGGATAGAAGTTTTTGTGCATTTCTTTAACATCATTTTTATGATTTCCTAGAGGAAATCATAATTTATTTAGCTCTGTTCATATTGGAACAATTAATATCTTAATATAAAATACTGCATTTCTTAAAATAATTTCTTCTAAATATATCTAATTTGTAAGGATGTACCTAAATAACTCTTTTTAAACAATGTGAACCATTGATTTTAAAATTAAGTCAGGGGCTTGCCTGGTGGTGCAGTGGTTAAGAATCCACCTTCCAATGCAGGGGACACGGGTTCAAGCCCTGGTCCGGGAAGATCCCACATGCTGTGGAGCAGCTAAGTCCGTGCACCACAATTACTGAGCCCGCACTCTAGAGCCCGCGAGCCACAACTACTGAAGCCCACACACCTAGAGCCCATGCTCCGCAACAAGAGAAGCCACTGCAAGGAGAAGCCTGCACACCGCAACGAAGAGTAGCTCCTGCACACCGCAACGAAGAGTAGCTCCCGCTCGCCACAACTAGAGAAAGCCCGCGCACAGCAATGAAGACCCAATGCAGCCAAAAATAAATAAAAATAAATAAATGTATTAAAAAATAAATTAAAAATATAAAATTAAGGCAAATGCTTCATAGTCCTTACACTGGATATCAAAGTTCAATACAATGAAGACATAATGTAAAGTTATATATCCAACTTGCTTATTGCAACCACTTAGTGGATAAAGCAAAGGGACTGTGTTTAAAACGAATTATTTACTAATGACCCCAGAATATCAGTTATTTGGCCACAAAAAACAAGTCAATGTTTCCTTACAAAACATATGTCATCAACAAACTAAATCTTAGATATCACTGGTTCAAATAATTTATGTAAAGCTTAATATTGTGGTTCATTTAGACAACTAATCAGAAATATAGACTGAACTTTTTAAATACTATCATTGATATTAATGAATATTTCTACTGAATATGCCTTGAAATTTTATGTGTTATATAGCAACTAGAATTCAGATAGCCGCTAAGCCTTCAATGATGGCACTTATTGGAGGAGAAAACTGGCCATAATGATTTTTTTAAGACTGAATGTTAGAGCCCAAGAGCCTGAGTTCAAACCTGAACACTGTCACTTACCGTGTAACTCTTGGCAAACTGCTTACAAATCAGGCACCTCATTTTTCTTCATATGTAAAATAGGTAGGAAAATGTTATCTACTTCATATTGCTTATGTGAGAACTAAATAAATTAATACATAGAAAGTGGTTACAGCATTGCTTATTAGGTAGTGATAAGCTCTCAAAACATGTTAATTATTTTATTATAAGGTGGCAGTAACAATAATAATAGTAGTAAGTTGTGCCTATTGCTTTCATAACTTAAAATTTCACTATACAGAAACATCTATATTACTTGCACTGAGAAAAATCCCACTAAAAAATAGATGCCTGAAGGTGAGTTTAGGCTAAACAGGTAGGCTAGTTCTGAGAATCTGAGGAAACTTCTGAATCATTTCTTCTAAATTTGAAATGTAATAGACCTGTCAAGCTGGGCTGAAGAAGTTTACATTTCCTTCTCAAAATCTCAACTTTTTTCCAAGCAATAAACTCAATGGAAACAAACAAATTCTTCACAAACCTATTCACACTAAAAAGTGTGTTTGAGTATATAAGGGAAAGAGGAAGAGCCAGCGATAAAGATAGAGTATGACAGTGACACGACAGTAAAACAATAAAACCAGCAAAGAAAAAGAGAGAGAGAATAGATTACATTTCCAAGATTAACTTCTTTGAAAGATTTTAGCATGACATTTATAATGTGCATGTTTATCTATTTTAGGTTACAATTTGTTCTTTCTTCTTCACTGTATTTATGTGATAGAAGAGATTTTATATTTTCATAAAGCATGTCTTATAATTTCACTATTCAAACATATGCTCCAAATATCACTCATTCCTAGAAATTTTCATG